>NC_079137.1:34925553-36125553 GCF_945859705.1 Episyrphus balteatus | reverse complement strand
GAGAAAATCACTTTTAAAAATGTTTAAATCGTCATATCTCGTTAACCGAGCGTCTAAACACCCCAAAACTTGCAAAATTCAAAATTCTCTAAAAACAAAACTACAAGTCCAAAACTTATAGAAAATACATTTTTGTGCTCTGTGAGTCGATATCCTTCGCATACAATTCAATTGGAGTTGAAAAATTCACGTTTAGAGAAAATGACTTTTAAAAATGTTTAAATCGTCATATCTCGTTAACCGAGCGTCTAAACACCCCAAAACTTGCAAAATTCAAAATTCTTTAAAAACAAAACTAAAAGTCCAAAACTTACAGAAAATACATTTTTGTGCTCTGTGAGTCGATATCCTTCGCATACAATTCAATTGGAGTTGAAAAATTCACGTTTGGAGAAAATCACTTTTAAAAATGTTTAAATCGTCATATCTCGTTAACCGAGCGTCTAAACACCCCAAAACTTGCAAAATTCAAAATTCTCTAAAAACAAAACTACAAGTCCAAAACTTATAGAAAATACATTTTTGTGCTCTGTGAGTCGATATCCTTCGCATACAATTCAATTGGAGTTGAAAAATTCACGTTTGGAGAAAATCACTTTTAAAAATGTTTAAATCGTCATATCTCGTTAACCGAGCGTCTAAACACCCCAAAACTTGCAAAATTCAAAATTCTATAAAAACAAAACTACAAGTCCAAAACTTATAGAAAATACATTTTTGTGCTCTGTGAGTCGATATCCTTCGCATACAATTCAATTGGAGTTGAAAAATTCACGTTTGGAGAAAATCACTTTTAAAAATGTTTAAATCGTCATATCTCGCTAACCGAGCGTCTAAACACCCCAAAACTTGCAAAATTCAAAATTCTCTAAAAACAAAACTACAAGTCCAAAACTTATAGAAAATATATTTTTGTGCTCTGTGAGTCGATATCCTTCGCATACAATTCAATTGGAGTTGAAAAATTCACGTTTGAAGAAAATAACATTGCAAAATGTTTAAATCGTCATATCTCGTTAACCGAGCGTCTAAACACCCCAAAACTTGCAAAATTCAAAATTCTCTAAAAACAAAACTACAAGTCCAAAACTTATAGAAAATACATTTTTGTGCTCTGTGAGTCGATATCCTTCGCATACAATTCAATTGGAGTTGAAAAATTCACGTTTATAGAAAATGACTTTTAAAAATGTTTAAATCGTCATATCTCGTTAACCGAGCGTCTAAACACCCCAAAACTTGCAAAATTCAAAATTCTCTAAAAACAAAACTACAAGTCCAAAACTTATAGAAAATACATTTTTGTGCTCTGTGAGTCGATATCCTTCGCATACAATTCAATTGGAGTTGAAAAATTCACGTTTGGAGAAAATCACTTTTAAAAATGTTTAAATCGTCATATCTCGTTAACCGAGCGTCTAAACACCCCAAAACTTGCAAAATTCAAAATTCTCTAAAAACAAAACTACAAGTCCAAAACTTATAGAAAATACATTTTTGTGCTCTGTGAGTCGATATCCTTCGCATACAATTCAATTGGAGTTGAAAAATTCACGTTTAGAGAAAATGACTTTTAAAAATGTTTAAATCGTCATATCTCGTTAACCGAGCGTCTAAACACCCAAAAACTTGCAAAATTCAAAATTCTCTAAAAACAAAACTACAAGTCCAAAACTTACAGAAAATACATTTTTGTGCTCTGTGAGTCGATATCCTTCGCATACAATTCAATTGGAGTTGAAAAATTCACGTTTGGAGAAAATCACTTTTAAAAATGTTTAAATCGTCATATCTCGTTAACCGAGCGTCTAAACACCCCAAAACTTGCAAAATTCAAAATTCTCTAAAAACAAAATTACAAGTCCAAAACTTATAGAAAATACATTCTTGTGCTCTGTGAGTTGATATCCTTCGCATACAATTCAATTGGAGTTGAAAAATTCACGTTTGGAGAAAATCACTTTTAAAAATGTTTAAATCGTCATATCTCGTTAACCGAGCGTCTAAACACCCCAAAACTTGCAAAATTCTCTAAAAACAAAACTACAAGTCCAAAACTTATAGAAAATACATTTTTGTGCTGAGTCGATATCCTTCGCATACAATTCAATTGGAGTTGAAAAATTCACGTTTAGAGAAAATGACTTTTAAAAATGTTTAAATCGTCATATCTCGTTAACCGAGCGTCTAAACACCCCAAAACTTGCAAAATTCAAAATTCTCTAAAAACAAAACTACAAGTCCAAAACTTACAGAAAATACATTTTTGTGCTCTGTGAGTCGATATCCTTCGCATACAATTCAATTGGAGTTGAAAAATTCACGTTTGGAGAAAATCACTTTTAAAAATGTTTAAATCGTCATATCTCGTTAACCGAGCGTCTAAACACCCCAAAACTTGCAAAATTCAAAATTCTCTAAAAACAAAACTACAAGTCCAAAACTTATAGAAAATACATTTTTGTGCTCTGTGAGTCGATATCCTTCGCATACAATTCAATTGGAGTTGAAAAATTCACGTTTAGAGAAAATGACTTTTAAAAATGTTTAAATCGTCATATCTCGTTAACCGAGCGTCTAAACACCCCAAAACTTGCAAAATTCAAAATTCTCTAAAAACAAAACTACAAGTCCAAAACTTACAGAAAAAACATTTTTGTGCTCTGTGAGTCGATATCCTTCGCATACAATTCAATTGGAGTTGAAAAATTCACGTTTGGAGAAAATCACTTTTAAAAATGTTTAATGTTAACCGAGCGTCTAAACACCCCAAAACTTGCAAAATTCAAAATTCTCTAAAAACAAAACTACAAGTCCAAAACTTATAGAAAATACATTTTTGTGCTCTATGGGTCGATATCCTTCGCATACAATTCAATTGGAGTTGAAAAATTCACGTTTGGAGAAAATCACTTTTAAAAATGTTTAAATCGTCATATCTCGTTAACCGAGCGTCTAAACACCCCAAAACTTGCAAAATTCAAAATTCTCTAAAAACAAAACTACAAGTCCAAAACTTATAGAAAATACATTTTTGTGCTCTGTGAGTCGATATCCTTCGCATACAATTCAATTGGAGTTGAAAAATTCACGTTTGGAGAAAATCACTTTTAAAAATGTTTAAATCGTCATATCTCGTTAACCGAGCGTCTAAACACCCCAAAACTTGCAAAATTCAAAATTCTCTAAAAACAAAACTACAAGTCCAAAACTTATAGAAAATACATTTTTGTGCTCTGTGAGTCGATATCCTTCGCATACAATTCAATTGGAGTTGAAAAATTCACGTTTAGAGAAAATGACTTTTAAAAATGTTTAAATCGTCATATCTCGTTAACCGAGCGTCTAAACACCCCAAAACTTGCAAAATTCAAAATTCTCTAAAAACAAAACTAAAAGTCCAAAACTTACAGAAAATACATTTTTGTGCTCTGTGAGTCGATATCCTTCGCATACAATTCAATTGGAGTTGAAAAATTCACGTTTGGAGAAAATCACTTTTAAAAATGTTTAAATCGTCATATCTCGTTAACCGAGCGTCTAAACACCCCAAAACTTGCAAAATTCAAAATTCTCTAAAAACAAAACTACAAGTCCAAAACTTATAGAAAATACATTTTTGTGCTCTGTGAGTCGATATCCTTCGCATACAATTCAATTGGAGTTGAAAAATTCACGTTTGGAGAAAATCACTTTTAAAAATGTTTAAATCGTCATATCTCGTTAACCGAGCGTCTAAACACCCCAAAACTTGCAAAATTCAAAATTCTATAAAAACAAAACTACAAGTCCAAAACTTATAGAAAATACATTTTTGTGCTCTGTGAGTCGATATCCTTCGCATACAATTCAATTGGAGTTGAAAAATTCACGTTTGGAGAAAATCACTTTTAAAAATGTTTAAATCGTCATATCTCGCTAACCGAGCGTCTAAACACCCCAAAACTTGCAAAATTCAAAATTCTCTAAAAACAAAACTACAAGTCCAAAACTTATAGAAAATACATTTTTGTGCTCTGTGAGTCGATATCCTTCGCATACAATTCAATTGGAGTTGAAAAATTCACGTTTGGAGAAAATCACTTTTAAAAATGTTTAAATCGCCATATCTCGTTAACCGAGCGTCTAAACACCCCAAAACTTGCAAAATTCAAAATTCTATAAAAACAAAACTACAAGTCCAAAACTTATAGAAAATACATTTTTGTGCTCTGTGAGTCGATATCCTTCGCATACAATTCAATTGGAGTTTAAAAATTCACGTTTGGAGAAAATCACTTTTAAAAATGTTTAAATCGTCATATCTCGTTAACCGAGCGTCTAAACACCCCAAAACTTGCAAAATTCAAAATTCTATAAAAACAAAACTACAAGTCCAAAACTTATAGAAAATACATTTTTGTGCTCTGTGAGTCGATATCCTTCGCATACAATTCAATTGGAGTTGAAAAATTCACGTTTGGAGAAAATCACTTTTAAAAATGTTTAAATCGTCATATCTCGTTAACCGAGCGTCTAAACACCCCAAAACTTGCAAAATTCAAAATTCTATAAAAACAAAACTACAAGTCCAAAACTTATAGAAAATACATTTTTGTGCTCTGTGAGTCGATATCCTTCGCATACAATTCAATTGGAGTTTAAAAATTCACGTTTGGAGAAAATCACTTTTAAAAATGTTTAAATCGTCATATCTCGTTAACCGAGCGTCTAAACACCCCAAAACTTGCAAAATTCAAAATTCTCTAAAAACAAAACTACAAGTCCAAAACTTACAGAAAATACATTTTTGTGCTCTGTGAGTCGATATCCTTCGCATACAATTCAATTGGAGTTGAAAAATTCACGTTTGGAGAAAATCACTTTGAAAAATGTTTAAATCGTCATATCTCGTTAACCGAGCGTCTAAACACCCCAAAACTTGCAAAATTCAAAATTCTCTAAAAACAAAACTACAAGTCCAAAACTTATATAAACTACATTTTTGTGCTCTGTGAGTCGATATCCTTCGCATACAATTCAATTGGAGTTGAAAAATTCACGTTTAGAGAAAATGACTTTTAAAAATGTTTAAATCGTCATATCTCGTTAACCGAGCGTCTAAACACCCCAAAACTTGCAAAATTCAAAATTCTCTAAAAACAAAACTAAAAGTCCAAAACTTACAGAAAATACATTTTTGTGCTCTGTGAGTCGATATCCTTCGCATACAATTCAATTGGAGTTGAAAAATTCACGTTTGGAGAAAATCACTTTTAAAAATGTTTAAATCGTCATATCTCGTTAACCGAGCGTCTAAACACCCCAAAACTTGCAAAATTCAAAATTCTCTAAAAACAAAACTAAAAGTCCAAAACTTACAGAAAATACATTTTTGTGCTCTGTGAGTCGATATCCTTCGCATACAATTCAATTGGAGTTGAAAAATTCACGTTTAGAGAAAATGACTTTTAAAAATGTTTAAATCGTCATATCTCGTTAACCGAGCGTCTAAACACCCCAAAACTTGCAAAATTCAAAATTCTCTAAAAACAAAACTACAAGTCCAAAACTTATAGAAAATACATTTTTGTGCTCTGTGAGTCGATATCCTTCGCATACAATTCAATTGGAGTTGAAAAATTCACGTTTGGAGAAAACCACTTTTAAAAATGTTTAAATCGTCATATCTCGTTAACCGAGCGTCTAAACACCCCAAAACTTGCAAAATTCAAAATTCTATAAAAACAAAACTACAAGTCCAAAACTTATAGAAAATACATTTTTGTGCTCTGTGAGTCGATATCCTTCGCATACAATTCAATTGGAGTTGAAAAATTCACGTTTGGAGAAAATCACTTTTAAAAATGTTTAAATCGTCATATCTCGTTAACCGAGCGTCTAAACACCCCAAAACTTGCAAAATTCAAAATTCTATAAAAACAAAACTACAAGTCCAAAACTTATAGAAAATACATTTTTGTGCTCTGTGAGTCGATATCCTTCGCATACAATTCAATTGGAGTTGAAAAATTCACGTTTGAAGAAAATAACATTGCAAAATGTTTAAATCGTCATATCTCGTTAACCGAGCGTCTAAACACCCCAAAACTTGCAAAATTCAAAATTCTCTAAAAACAAAACTACAAGTCCAAAACTTATAGAAAATACATTTTTGTGCTCTGTGAGTCGATATCCTTCGCATACAATTCAATTGGAGTTGAAAAATTCACGTTTGGAGAAAATCACTTTTAAAAATGTTTAAATCGCCATATCTCGTTAACCGAGCGTCTAAACACCCCAAAACTTGCAAAATTCAAAATTCTCTAAAAACAAAACTACAAGTCCAAAACTTATAGAAAATACATTTTTGTGCTCTGTTAGTCGATATCCTTCGCATACAATTCAATTGGAGTTGAAAAATTCACGTTTGGAGAAAATCACTTTTAAAAATGTTTAAATCGTCATATCTCGTTAACCGAGCGTCTAAACACCCCAAAACTTGCAAAATTCAAAGTTCTATAAAAACAAAACTACAAGTCCAAAACTTATAGAAAATACATTTTTGTGCTCTGTGAGTCGATATCCTTCGCATACAATTCAATTGGAGTTGAAAAATTCACGTTTGAAGAAAATAACATTGCAAAATGTTTAAATCGTCATATCTCGTTAACCGAGCGTCTAAACACCCCAAAACTTGCAAAATTCAAAATTCTCTAAAAACAAAACTACAAGTCCAAAACTTATAGAAAATACATTTTTGTGCTCTGTGAGTCGATATTCTTCGCATACAATTCAATTGGAGTTGAAAAATTCACGTTTAGAGAAAATGACTTTTAAAAATGTTTAAATCGTCATATCTCGTTAACCGAGCGTCTAAACACCCCAAAACTTGCAAAATTCAAAATTCTCTAAAAACAAAACTACAAGTCCAAAACTTATAGAAAATACATTTTTGTGCTCTGTGAGTCGATATCCTTCGCATTCAATTCAATTGGAGTTGAAAAATTCACGTTTAGAGAAAATGACTTTTAAAAATGTTTAAATCGTCATATCTCGTTAACCGAGCGTCTAAACACCCCAAAACTTGCAAAATTCAAAATTCTCTAAAAACAAAACTACAAGTCCAAAACTTATAGAAAATACATTTTTGTGCTCTGTGAGTCGATATCCTTCGCATTCAATTCAATTGGAGTTGAAAAATTCACGTTTGGAGAAAATCACTTTTAAAAATGTTTAAATCGTCATATCTCGTTAACCGAGCGTCTAAACACCCCAAAACTTGCAAAATTCAAAATTCTCTAAAAACAAAACTACAAGTCCAAAACTTATAGAAAATACATTTTTGTGCTCTGTGAGTCGATATCCTTCGCATACAATTCAATTGGAGTTGAAAAATTCACGTTTGGAGAAAATCACTTTTAAAAATGTTTAAATCGCCATATCTCGTTAACCGAGCGTCTAAACACCCCAAAACTTGCAAAATTCAAAATTCTCTAAAAACAAAACTACAAGTCCAAAACTTATAGAAAATATATTTTTGTGCTCTGTGAGTCGATATCCTTCGCATACAATTCAATTGGAGTTGAAAAATTCACGTTTGAAGAAAATAACATTGCAAAATGTTTAAATCGTCATATCTCGTTAACCGAGCGTCTAAACACCCCAAAACTTGCAAAATTCAAAATTCTCTAAAAACAAAACTACAAGTCCAAAACTTATAGAAAATACATTTTTGTGCTCTGTGAGTCGATATACTTCGCATACAATTCAATTGGAGTTGAAAAATTCACGTTTAGAGAAAATGACTTTTAAAAATGTTTAAATCGTCATATCTCGTTAACCGAGCGTCTAAACACCCCAAAACTTGCAAATTCTCTAAAAACAAAACTACAAGTCCAAAACTTATAGAAAATACATTTTTGTGCTCTGTGAGTCGATATCCTTCGCATACAATTCAATTGGAGTTTAAAAATTCACGTTTGGAGAAAATCACTTTTAAAAATGTTTAAATCGTCATATCTCGTTAACCAAGCGTCTAAACACCCCAAAACTTGCAAAATTCAAAATTCTCTAAAAACAAAACTACAAGTCCAAAACTTATAGAAAATACATTTTTGTGCTCTGTGAGTCGATATCCTTCGCATACAATTCAATTGGAGTTGAAAAATTCACGTTTGGAGAAAATCACTTTTAAAAATGTTTAAATCGTCATATCTCGTTAACCGAGCGTCTAAACACCCCAAAACTTGCAAAATTCAAAATTCTCTAAAAACAAAACTACAAGTCCAAAACTTATAGAAAATACATTTTTGTGCTCTGTGAGTCGATATCCTTCGCATACAATTCAATTGGAGTTTAAAAATTCACGTTTGGAGAAAATCACTTTTAAAAATGTTTAAATCGTCATATCTCGTTAACCAAGCGTCTAAACACCCCAAAACTTGCAAAATTCAAAATTCTCTAAAAACAAAACTACAAGTCCAAAACTTATAGAAAATACATTTTTGTGCTCTGTGAGTCGATATCCTTCGCATACAATTCAATTGGAGTTGAAAAATTCACGTTTGGAGAAAATCACTTTTAAAAATGTTTAAATCGTCATATCTCGTTAACCAAGCGTCTAAACACCCCAAAACTTGCAAAATTCAAAATTCTCTAAAAACAAAACTACAAGTCCAAAACTTATAGAAAATACATTTTTGTGCTCTGTGAGTCGATATCCTTCGCATACAATTCAATTGGAGTTGAAAAGTTCACGTTTGGAGAAAATCACTTTTAAAAATGTTTAAATCGTCATATCTCGTTAACCGAGCGTCTAAACACCCCAAAACTTGCAAAATTCAAAATTCTCTAAAAACAAAACTACAAGTCCAAAACTTACAGAAAATACATTTTTGTGCTCTGTGAGTCGATATCCTTCGCATACAATTCAATTGGAGTTGAAAAATTCACGTTTGGAGAAAATCACTTTTAAAAATGTTTAAATCGTCATATCTCGTTAACCAAGCGTCTAAACACCCCAAAACTTGCAAAATTCAAAATTCTCTAAAAACAAAACTACAAGTCCAAAACTTATAGAAAATACATTTTTGTGCTCTGTGAGTCGATATCCTTCGCATACAATTCAATTGGAGTTGAAAAATTCACGTTTGGAGAAAATCACTTTTAAAAATGTTTAAATCGTCATATCTCGTTAACCAAGCGTCTAAACACCCCAAAACTTGCAAAATTCAAAATTCTCTAAAAACAATACTACAAGTCCAAAACTTATAGAAAATACATTTTTGTGCTCTGTGAGTCGATATCCTTCGCATACAATTCAATTGGAGTTGAAAAGTTCACGTTTGGAGAAAATCACTTTTAAAAATGTTTAAATCGTCATATCTCGTTAACCGAGCGTCTAAACACCCCAAAACTTGCAAAATTCAAAATTCTCTAAAAACAAAACTACAAGTCCAAAACTTACAGAAAATACATTTTTGTGCTCTGTGAGTCGATATCCTTCGCATACAATTCAATTGGAGTTGAAAAATTCACGTTTGGAGAAAATCACTTTTAAAAATGTTTAAATCGTCATATCTCGTTAACCAAGCGTCTAAACACCCCAAAACTTGCAAAATTCAAAATTCTCTAAAAACAAAACTACAAGTCCAAAACTTATAGAAAATACATTTTTGTGCTCTGTGAGTCGATATCCTTCGCATACAATTCAATTGGAGTTGAAAAATTCACGTTTAGAGAAAATGACTTTTAAAAATGTTTAAATCGTCATATCTCGTTAACCGAGCGTCTAAACACCCCAAAACTTGCAAAATTCAAAATTCTCTAAAAACAAAACTACAAGTCCAAAACTTATAGAAAATACATTTTTATGCTCTGTGAGTCGATATCCTTCGCATTCAATTCAATTGGAGTTGAAAAATTCACGTTTGGAGAAAATCACTTTTAAAAATGTTTAAATCGTCATATCTCGTTAACCGAGCGTCTAAACACCCCAAAACTTGCAAAACTCAAAATTCTCTAAAAACAAAACTACAAGTCCAAAACTTATAGAAAATACATTTTTGTGCTCTGTGAGTCGATATCCTTCGCATACAAATTAATTGGAGTTGAAAAATTCACGTTTAGAGAAAATGACTTTTAAAAATGTTTAAATCGTCATATCTCGTTAACCGAGCGTCTAAACACCCCAAAACTTGCAAAATTCAAAATTCTCTAAAAACAAAACTACAAGTCCAAAACTTATAGAAAATACATTTTTGTGCTCTGTGAGTCGATATCCTTCGCATTCAATTCAATTGGAGTTGAAAAATTCACGTTTGGAGAAAATCACTTTTAAAAATGTTTAAATCGTCATATCTCGTTAACCGAGCGTCTAAACACCCCAAAACTTGCAAAAATTCAAAATTCTCTAAAAACAAAACTACAAGTCCAAAACTTATAGAAAATACATTTTTGTGCTCTGTGAGTCGATATCCTTCGCATACAATTCAATTGGAGTTGAAAAATTCACGTTTGGAGAAAATCACTTTTAAAAATGTTTAAATCGCCATATCTCGTTAACCGAGCGTCTAAACACCCCAAAACTTGCAAAATTCAAAATTCTCTAAAAACAAAACTACAAGTCCAAAACTTATAGAAAATACATTTTTGTGCTCTGTGAGTCGATATCCTTCGCATACAATTCAATTGGAGTTGAAAAATTCACGTTTGGAGAAAATCACTTTTAAAAATGTTTAAATCGTCATATCTCGTTAACCGAGCGTCTAAACACCCCAAAACTTGCAAAATTCAAAATTCTCTAAAAACAAAACTACAAGTCCAAAACTTATAGAAAATACATTTTTGTGCTCTGTGAGTCGATATCCTTCGCATACAATTCAATTGGAGTTGAAAAATTCACGTTTAGAGAAAATGACTTTTAAAAATGTTTAAATCGTCATATCTCGTTAACCGAGCGTCTAAACACCCCAAAACTTGCAAAATTCAAAATTCTCTAAAAACAAAACTACAAGTCCAAAACTTATAGAAAATACATTTTTATGCTCTGTGAGTCGATATCCTTCGCATTCAATTCAATTGGAGTTGAAAAATTCACGTTTGGAGAAAATCACTTTTAAAAATGTTTAAATCGTCATATCTCGTTAACCGAGCGTCTAAACACCCCAAAACTTGCAAAACTCAAAATTCTCTAAAAACAAAACTACAAGTCCAAAACTTATAGAAAATACATTTTTGTGCTCTGTGAGTCGATATCCTTCGCATACAAATTAATTGGAGTTGAAAAATTCACGTTTAGAGAAAATGACTTTTAAAAATGTTTAAATCGTCATATCTCGTTAACCGAGCGTCTAAACACCCCAAAACTTGCAAAATTCAAAATTCTCTAAAAACAAAACTACAAGTCCAAAACTTATAGAAAATACATTTTTGTGCTCTGTGAGTCGATATCCTTCGCATTCAATTCAATTGGAGTTGAAAAATTCACGTTTGGAGAAAATCACTTTTAAAAATGTTTAAATCGTCATATCTCGTTAACCGAGCGTCTAAACACCCCAAAACTTGCAAAAATTCAAAATTCTCTAAAAACAAAACTACAAGTCCAAAACTTATAGAAAATACATTTTTGTGCTCTGTGAGTCGATATCCTTCGCATACAATTCAATTGGAGTTGAAAAATTCACGTTTGGAGAAAATCACTTTTAAAAATGTTTAAATCGCCATATCTCGTTAACCGAGCGTCTAAACACCCCAAAACTTGCAAAATTCAAAATTCTCTAAAAACAAAACTACAAGTCCAAAACTTATAGAAAATACATTTTTGTGCTCTGTGAGTCGATATCCTTCGCATTCAATTCAATTGGAGTTGAAAAATTCACGTTTGGAGAAAATCACTTTTAAAAATGTTTAAATCGTCATATCTCGTTAACCGAGCGTCTAAACACCCCAAAACTTGCAAAATTCAAAATTCTCTAAAAACAAAACTACAAGTCCAAAACTTATAGAAAATACATTTTTGTGCTCTGTGAGTCGATATCCTTCGCATTCAATTCAATTGGAGTTGAAAAATTCACGTTTGGAGAAAATCACTTTTAAAAATGTTTAAATCGTCATATCTCGTTAACCGAGCGTCTAAACACCCCAAAACTTGCAAAATTCAAAATTCTCTAAAAACAAAACTACAAGTCCAAAACTTATAGAAAATACATTTTTGTGCTCTGTGAGTCGATATCCTTCGCATACAATTCAATTGGAGTTGAAAAATTCACGTTTGGAGAAAATCACTTTTAAAAATGTTTAAATCGCCATATCTCGTTAACCGAGCGTCTAAACACCCCAAAACTTGCAAAATTCAAAATTCTCTCAAAACAAAACTACAAGTCCAAAACTTATAGAAAATATATTTTTGTGCTCTGTGAGTCGATATCCTTCGCATACAATTCAATTGGAGTTGAAAAATTCACGTTTGAAGAAAATAACATTGCAAAATGTTTAAATCGTCATATCTCGTTAACCGAGCGTCTAAACACCCCAAAACTTGCAAAATTCAAAATTCTCTAAAAACAAAACTACAAGTCCAAAACTTATAGAAAATACATTTTTGTGCTCTGTGAGTCGATATCCTTCGCATACAATTCAATTGGAGTTGAAAAATTCACGTTTAGAGAAAATGACTTTTAAAAATGTTTAAATCGTCATATCTCGTTAACCGAGCGTCTAAACACCCCAAAACTTGCAAAATTCAAAATTCTCTAAAAACAAAACTACAAGTCCAAAACTTACAGAAAATACATTTTTGTGCTCTGTGAGTCGATATCCTTCGCATACAATTCAATTGGAGTTGAAAAATTCACGTTTGGAGAAAATCACTTTTAAAAATGTTTAAATCGTCATATCTCGTTAACCGAGCGTCTAAACACCCCAAAACTTGCAAAATTCAAAATTCTCTAAAAACAAAACTACAAGTCCAAAACTTATAGAAAATACATTTTTGTGCTCTGTGAGTCGATATCCTTCGCATACAATTCAATTGGAGTTTAAAAATTCACGTTTGGAGAAAATCACTTTTAAAAATGTTTAAATCGTCATATCTCGTTAACCAAGCGTCTAAACACCCCAAAACTTGCAAAATTCAAAATTCTCTAAAAACAAAACTACAAGTCCAAAACTTATAGAAAATACATTTTTGTGCTCTGTGAGTCGATATCCTTCGCATACAATTCAATTGGAGTTGAAAAATTCACGTTTGGAGAAAATCACTTTTAAAAATGTTTAAATCGTCATATCTCGTTAACCGAGCGTCTAAACACCCCAAAACTTGCAAAATTCAAAATTCTCTAAAAACAAAACTACAAGTCCAAAACTTATAGAAAATACATTTTTGTGCTCTGTGAGTCGATATCCTTCGCATACAATTCAATTGGAGTTTAAAAATTCACGTTTGGAGAAAATGACTTTTAAAAATGTTTAAATCGTCATATCTCGTTAACCGAGCGTCTAAACACCCCAAAACTTGCAAAATTCAAAATTCTCTAAAACAAAACTACAAGTCCAAAACTTACAGAAAATACATTTTTGTGCTCTGTGAGTCGATATCCTTCGCATATAATTCAATTGGAGTTGAAAAATTCACGTTTGGAGAAAATCACTTTTAAAAATGTTTAAATCGTCATATCTCGTTAACCGAGCGTCTATACACCCCAAAACTTGCAAAATTCAAAATTCTATAAAAACAAAACTACAAGTCCAAAACTTATAGAAAATACATTTTTGTGCTCTGTGAGTCGATATCCTTCGCATTCAATTCAATTGGAGTTGAAAAATTCACGTTTGGAGAAAATCACTTTTAAAAATGTTTAAATCGTCATATCTCGTTAACCGAGCGTCTAAACACCCCAAAACTTGCAAAATTCAAAATTCTCTAAAAGCAAAACTACAAGTCCAAAACTTATAGAAAATACATTTTTGTGCTCTGTGAGTCGATATCCTTCGCATACAATTCAATTGGAGTTGAAAAATTCACGTTTGGAGAAAATCACTTTTAAAAATGTTTAAATCGCCATATCTCGTTAACCGAGCGTCTAAACACCCCAAAACTTGCAAAATTCAAAATTCTCTCAAAACAAAACTACAAGTCCAAAACTTATAGAAAATACATTTTTGTGCTCTGTGAGTCGATATCCTTCGCATACAATTCAATTGGAGTTGAAAAAGTCACGTTTGAAGAAAATAACATTGCAAAATGTTTAAATCGTCATATCTCGTTAACCGAGCGTCTAAACACCCCAAAACTTGCAAAATTCAAAATTCTCTAAAAACAAAACTACAAGTCCAAAACTTATAGAAAATACATTTTTGTGCTCTGTGAGTCGATATCCTTCGCATACAATTCAATTGGAGTTGAAAAAGTCACGTTTGAAGAAAATAACATTGCAAAATGTTTAAATCGTCATATCTCGTTAACCAAGCGTCTAAACACCCCAAAACTTGCAAAATTCAAAATTCTCTAAAAACAAAACTACAAGTCCAAAACTTATAGAAAATACATTTTTGTGCTCTGTGAGTCGATATCCTTCGCATACAATTCAATTGGAGTTGAAAAATTCACGTTTGGAGAAAATCACTTTTAAAAATGTTTAAATCGTCATATCTCGTTAACCAAGCGTCTAAACACCCCAAAACTTGCAAAATTCAAAATTCTCTAAAAACAAAACTACAAGTCCAAAACTTATAGAAAATACATTTTTGTGCTCTGTGAGTCGATATCCTTCGCATACAATTCAATTGGAGTTGAAAAGTTCACGTTTGGAGAAAATCACTTTTAAAAATGTTTAAATCGTCATATCTCGTTAACCGAGCGTCTAAACACCCCAAAACTTGCAAAATTCAAAATTCTCTAAAACAAAACTACAAGTCCAAAACTTACAGAAAATACATTTTTGTGCTCTGTGAGTCGATATCCTTCGCATACAATTCAATTGGAGTTGAAAAATTCACGTTTGGAGAAAATCACTTTTAAAAATGTTTAAATCGTCATATCTCGTTAGCCAAGCGTCTAAACACCCCAAAACTTGCAAAATTCAAAATTCTCTAAAAACAAAACTACAAGTCCAAAACTTATAGAAAATACATTTTTGTGCTCTGTGAGTCGATATCCTTCGCATACAATTCAATTGGAGTTGAAAAATTCACGTTTAGAGAAAATGACTTTTAAAAATGTTTAAATCGTCATATCTCGTTAACCGAGCGTCTAAACACCCCAAAACTTGCAAAATTCAAAATTCTCTAAAAACAAAACTACAAGTCCAAAACTTATAGAAAATACATTTTTATGCTCTGTGAGTCGATATCCTTCGCATTCAATTCAATTGGAGTTGAAAAATTCACGTTTGGAGAAAATCACTTTTAAAAATGTTTAAATCGTCATATCTCGTTAACCGAGCGTCTAAACACCCCAAAACTTGCAAAACTCAAAATTCTCTAAAAACAAAACTACAAGTCCAAAACTTATAGAAAATACATTTTTGTGCTCTGTGAGTCGATATCCTTCGCATACAAATTAATTGGAGTTGAAAAATTCACGTTTGGAGAAAATGACTTTTAAAAATGTTTAAATCGTCATATCTCGTTAACCGAGCGTCTAAACACCCCAAAACTTGCAAAATTCAAAATTCTCTAAAAACAAAACTACAAGTCCAAAACTTATAGAAAATACATTTTTGTGCTCTGTGAGTCGATATCCTTCGCATTCAATTCAATTGGAGTTGAAAAATTCACGTTTGGAGAAAATCACTTTTAAAAATGTTTAAATCGTCATATCTCGTTAACCGAGCGTCTAAACACCCCAAAACTTGCAAAAATTCAAAATTCTCTAAAAACAAAACTACAAGTCCAAAACTTATAGAAAATACATTTTTGTGCTCTGTGAGTCGATATCCTTCGCATACAATTCAATTGGAGTTGAAAAATTCACGTTTGGAGAAAATCACTTTTAAAAATGTTTAAATCGCCATATCTCGTTAACCGAGCGTCTAAACACCCCAAAACTTGCAAAATTCAAAATTCTCTAAAAACAAAACTACAAGTCCAAAACTTATAGAAAATACATTTTTGTGCTCTGTGAGTCGATATCCTTCGCATTCAATTCAATTGGAGTTGAAAAATTCACGTTTGGAGAAAATCACTTTTAAAAATGTTTAAATCGTCATATCTCGTTAACCGAGCGTCTAAACACCCCAAAACTTGCAAAATTCAAAATTCTCTAAAAACAAAACTACAAGTCCAAAACTTATAGAAAATACATTTTTGTGCTCTGTGAGTCGATATCCTTCGCATACAATTCAATTGGAGTTGAAAAATTCACGTTTGGAGAAAATCACTTTTAAAAATGTTTAAATCGTCATATCTCGTTAACCGAGCGTCTAAACACCCCAAAACTTGCAAAATTCAAAATTCTCTAAAAACAAAACTACAAGTCCAAAACTTATAGAAAATACATTTTTGTGCTCTGTGAGTCGATATCCTTCGCATACAATTCAATTGGAGTTGAAAAATTCACGTTTGGAGAAAATCACTTTTAAAAATGTTTAAATCGCCATATCTCGTTAACCGAGCGTCTAAACACCCCAAAACTTGCAAAATTCAAAATTCTCTCAAAACAAAACTACAAGTCCAAAACTTATAGAAAATATATTTTTGTGCTCTGTGAGTCGATATCCTTCGCATACAATTCAATTGGAGTTGAAAAATTCACGTTTGAAGAAAATAACATTGCAAAATGTTTAAATCGTCATATCTCGTTAACCGAGCGTCTAAACACCCCAAAACTTGCAAAATTCAAAATTCTCTAAAAACAAAACTACAAGTCCAAAACTTATAGAAAATACATTTTTGTGCTCTGTGAGTCGATATCCTTCGCATACAATTCAATTGGAGTTGAAAAATTCACGTTTAGAGAAAATGACTTTTAAAAATGTTTAAATCGTCATATCTCGTTAACCGAGCGTCTAAACACCCCAAAACTTGCAAAATTCAAAATTCTCTAAAAACAAAACTACAAGTCCAAAACTTACAGAAAATACATTTTTGTGCTCTGTGAGTCGATATCCTTCGCATTCAATTCAATTGGAGTTGAAAAATTCACGTTTGGAGAAAATCACTTTTAAAAATGTTTAAATCGTCATATCTCGTTAACCGAGCGTCTAAACACCCCAAAACTTGCAAAATTCAAAATTCTCTAAAAACAAAACTACAAGTCCAAAACTTATAGAAAATACATTTTTGTGCTCTGTGAGTCGATATCCTTCGCATACAATTCAATTGGAGTTGAAAAATTCACGTTTGGAGAAAATCACTTTTAAAAATGTTTAAATCGTCATATCTCGTTAACCAAGCGTCTAAACACCCCAAAACTTGCAAAATTCAAAATTCTCTAAAAACAAAACTACAAGTCCAAAACTTATAGAAAATACATTTTTGTGCTCTGTGAGTCGATATCCTTCGCATACAATTCAATTGGAGTTTAAAAATTCACGTTTGGAGAAAATGACTTTTAAAAATGTTTAAATCGTCATATCTCGTTAACCGAGCGTCTAAACACCCCAAAACTTGCAAAATTCAAAATTCTCTAAAACAAAACTACAAGTCCAAAACTTACAGAAAATACATTTTTGTGCTCTGTGAGTCGATATCCTTCGCATACAATTCAATTGGAGTTGAAAAATTCACGTTTGGAGAAAATCACTTTTAAAAATGTTTAAATCGTCATATCTCGTTAACCGAGCGTCTAAACACCCCAAAACTTGCAAAATTCAAAATTCTATAAAAACAAAACTACAAGTCCAAAACTTATAGAAAATACATTTTTGTGCTCTGTGAGTCGATATCCTTCGCATACAATTCAATTGGAGTTGAAAAAGTCACGTTTGAAGAAAATAACATTGCAAAATGTTTAAATCGTCATATCTCGTTAACCGAGCGTCTAAACACCCCAAAACTTGCAAAATTCAAAATTCTCTAAAAACAAAACTACAAGTCCAAAACTTATAGAAAATACATTTTTGTGCTCTGTGAGTCGATATCCTTCGCATACAATTCAATTGGAGTTGAAAATGTCACGTTTGAAGAAAATAACATTGCAAAATGTTTAAATCGTCATATCTCGTTAACCAAGCGTCTAAACACCCCAAAACTTGCAAAATTCAAAATTCTCTAAAAACAAAACTACAAGTCCAAAACTTATAGAAAATACATTTTTGTGCTCTGTGAGTCGATATCCTTCGCATACAATTCAATTGGAGTTGAAAAATTCACGTTTGGAGAAAATCACTTTTAAAAATGTTTAAATCGTCATATCTCGTTAACCAAGCGTCTAAACACCCCAAAACTTGCAAAATTCAAAATTCTCTAAAAACAAAACTACAAGTCCAAAACTTATAGAAAATACATTTTTGTGCTCTGTGAGTCGATATCCTTCGCATACAATTCAATTGGAGTTGAAAAGTTCACGTTTGGAGAAAATCACTTTTAAAAATGTTTAAATCGTCATATCTCGTTAACCGAGCGTCTAAACACCCCAAAACTTGCAAAATTCAAAATTCTCTAAAACAAAACTACAAGTCCAAAACTTACAGAAAATACATTTTTGTGCTCTGTGAGTCGATATCCTTCGCATACAATTCAATTGGAGTTGAAAAATTCACGTTTGGAGAAAATCACTTTTAAAAATGTTTAAATCGTCATATCTCGTTAACCAAGCGTCTAAACACCCCAAAACTTGCAAAATTCAAAATTCTCTAAAAACAAAACTACAAGTCCAAAACTTATAGAAAATACATTTTTGTGCTCTGTGAGTCGATATCCTTCGCATACAATTCAATTGGAGTTGAAAAATTCACGTTTAGAGAAAATGACTTTTAAAAATGTTTAAATCGTCATATCTCGTTAACCGAGCGTCTAAACACCCCAAAACTTGCAAAATTCAAAATTCTCTAAAAACAAAACTACAAGTCCAAAACTTATAGAAAATACATTTTTATGCTCTGTGAGTCGATATCCTTCGCATTCAATTCAATTGGAGTTGAAAAATTCACGTTTGGAGAAAATCACTTTTAAAAATGTTTAAATCGTCATATCTCGTTAACCGAGCGTCTAAACACCCCAAAACTTGCAAAATTCAAAATTCTCTAAAAACAAAACTACAAGTCCAAAACTTATAGAAAATACATTTTTGTGCTCTGTGAGTCGATATCCTTCGCATTCAATTCAATTGGAGTTGAAAAATTCACGTTTGGAGAAAATCACTTTTAAAAATGTTTAAATCGTCATACCTCGTTAACCGAGCGTCTAAACACCCCAAAACTTGCAAAAATTCAAAATTCTCTAAAAACAAAACTACAAGTCCAAAACTTATAGAAAATACATTTTTGTGCTCTGTGAGTCGATATCCTTCGCATTCAATTCAATTGGAGTTGAAAAATTCACGTTTGGAGAAAATCACTTTTAAAAATGTTTAAATCGTCATATCTCGTTAACCGAGCGTCTAAACACCCCAAAACTTGCAAAATTCAAAATTCTCTAAAAACAAAACTACAAGTCCAAAACTTATAGAAAATACATTTTTGTGCTCTGTGAGTCGATATCCTTCGCATACAATTCAATTGGAGTTGAAAAATTCACGTTTAGAGAAAATGACTTTTAAAAATGTTTAAATCGTCATATCTCGTTAACCGAGCGTCTAAACACCCCAAAACTTGCAAAATTCAAAATTCTCTAAAAACAAAACTACAAGTCCAAAACTTACAGAAAATACATTTTTGTGCTCTGTGAGTCGATATCCTTCGCATACAATTCAATTGGAGTTGAAAAATTCACGTTTGGAGAAAATCACTTTTAAAAATGTTTAAATCGTCATATCTCGTTAACCGAGCGTCTAAACACCCCAAAACTTGCAAAATTCAAAATTCTCTAAAAACAAAACTACAAGTCCAAAACTTACAGAAAATACATTTTTGTGCTCTGTGAGCCGATATCCTTCGCATACAATTCAATTGGAGTTGAAAAATTCACGTTTAGAGAAAATGACTTTTAAAAATGTTTAAATCGTCATATCTCGTTAACCGAGCGTCTAAACACCCCAAAACTTGCAAAATTCAAAATTCTCTAAAAACAAAACTACAAGTCCAAAACTTATAGAAAATACATTTTTGTGCTCTGTGAGTCGATATCCTTCGCATACAATTCAATTGGAGTTGAAAAATTCACGTTTGGAGAAAATCACTTTTAAAAATGTTTAAATCGTCATATCTCGTTAACCGAGCGTCTAAACACCCCAAAACTTGCAAAATTCAAAATTCTATAAAAACAAAACTACAAGTCCAAAACTTATAGAAAATACATTTTTGTGCTCTGTGAGTCGATATCCTTCGCATACAATTCAATTGGAGTTGAAAAATTCACGTTTGGAGAAAATCACTTTTAAAAATGTTTAAATCGTCATATCTCGTTAACCGAGCGTCTAAACACCCCAAAACTTGCAAAATTCAAAATTCTATAAAAACAAAACTACAAGTCCAAAACTTATAGAAAATACATTTTTGTGCTCTGTGAGTCGATATCCTTCGCATACAATTCAATTGGAGTTGAAAAATTCACGTTTGGAGAAAATGACTACTAAAAATGTTTATATCGTCATATCTCCTTAACCGAGCGTCTAAACACCCCAAAACTTGCAAAATTCAAAATTCTCTAAAAACAAAACTACAAGTCCAAAACTTATAGAAAATACATTTTTGTGCTCTGTGAGTCGATATCCTTCGCCTACAATTCAATTGGAGTTGAAAAATTCACGTTTAGAGAAAATGACTTTTAAAAATGTTTAAATCGTCATATCTCGTTAACCGAGCGTCTAAACACCCCAAAACTTGCAAAATTCAAAATTCTATAAAAACAAAACTACAAGTCCAAAACTTATAGAAAATACATTTTTGTGCTCTGTGAGTCGATATCCTTCGCATACAATTCAATTGGAGTTGAAAAATTCACGTTTGGAGAAAATCACTTTTAAAAATGTTTAAATCGTCATATCTCGTTAACCGAGCGTCTAAACACCCCAAAACTTGCAAAATTCAAAATTCTCTAAAAACAAAACTACAAGTCCAAAACTTATAGAAAATACATTTTTGTGCTCTGTGAGTCGATATCCTTCGCATACAATTCAATTGGAGTTGAAAAATTCACGTTTGGAGAAAATGACTACTAAAAATGTTTATATCGTCATATCTCCTTAACCGAGCGTCTAAACACCCCAAAACTTGCAAAATTCAAAATTCTCTAAAAACAAAACTACAAGTCCAAAACTTATAGAAAATACATTTTTGTGCTCTGTGAGTCGATATCCTTCGCCTACAATTCAATTGGAGTTGAAAAATTCACGTTTAGAGAAAATGACTTTTAAAAATGTTTAAATCGTCATATCTCGTTAACCGAGCGTCTAAACACCCCAAAACTTGCAAAATTCAAAATTCTCTAAAAACAAAACTACAAGTCCAAAACTTATAGAAAATACATTTTTGTGCTCTGTGAGTCGATATCCTTCGCATATAATTCAATTGGAGTTGAAAAATTCACGTTTGGAGAAAATCACTTTTAAAAATGTTTAAATCGTCATATCTCGTTAACCGAGCGTCTAAACACCCCAAAACTTGCAAAATTCAAAATTCTCTAAAAACAAAACTACAAGTCCAAAACAATTCAATTGGAGTTGAAAAATTCACGTTTGGAGAAAATCACTTTTAAAAATGTTTAAATCGTCATATCTCGTTAACCGAGCGTCTAAACACCCCAAAACTTGCAAAATTCAAAATTCTCTAAAAACAAAACTACAAGTCCAAAACTTATAGAAAATACATTTTTGTGGTCTGTGAGTCGATATCCTTCGCATACAATTCAATTGGAGTTGAAAAATTCACGTTTGGAGAAAATCACTTTTAAAAATGTTTAAATCGTCATATCTCGTTAACCGAGCGTCTAAACACCCCAAAACTTGCAAAATTCAAAATTCTATAAAAACAAAACTACAAGTCCAAAACTTATAGAAAATACATTTTTGTGCTCTGTGAGTCGATATCCTTCGCATACAATTCAATTGGAGTTGAAAAATTCACGTTTGGAGAAAATCACTTTTAAAAATGTTTAAATCGTCATATCTCGTTAACCGAGCGTCTAAACACCCCAAAACTTGCAAAATTCAAAATTCTCTAAAAACAAAACTACAAGTCCAAAACTTATAGAAAATACATTTTTGTGCTCTGTGAGTCGATATCCTTCGCATACAATTCAATTGGAGTTGAAAAATTCACGTTTAGAGAAAATGACTTTTAAAAATGTTTAAATCGTCATATCTCGTTGACCGAGCGTCTAAACACCCCAAAACTTGCAAAATTCAAAATTCTATAAAAACAAAACTACAAGTCCAAAACTTATAGAAAATACATTTTTGTGCTCTGTGAGTCGATATCCTTCGCATACAATTCAATTGGAGTTGAAAAATTCACGTTTGGAGAAAATCACTTTTAAAAATGTTTAAATCGTCATATCTCGTTAACCGAGCGTCTAAACACCCCAAAACTTGCAAAATTCAAAATTCTCTAAAAACAAAACTACAAGTCCAAAACTTATAGAAAATACATTTTTGTGCTCTGTGAGTCGATATCCTTCGCATACAATTCAATTGGAGTTGAAAAATTCACGTTTGGAGAAAATCACTTTTAAAAATGTTTAAATCGTCATATCTCGTTAACCGAGCGTCTAAACACCCCAAAACTTGCAAAATTCAAAATTCTCTAAAAACAAAACTACAAGTCCAAAACTTATAGAAAATACATTTTTGTGCTCTGTGAGTCGATATCCTTCGCATACAATTCAATTGGAGTTAAAAAATTCACGTTTGGAGAAAATCACTTTTAAAAATGTTTAAATCGTCATATCTCGTTAACCGAGCGTCTAAACACCCCAAAACTTGCAAAATTCAAAATTCTCTAAAAACAAAACTACAAGTCCAAAACTTACAGAAAATACATTTTTGTGCTCTGTGAGTCGATATCCTTCGCATACAATTCAATTGGAGTTGAAAAATTCACGTTTGGAGAAAATCACTTTTAAAAATGTTTAAATCGTCATATCTCGTTAACCGAGCGTCTAAACACCCCAAAACTTGCAAAATTCAAAATTCTCTAAAAACAAAACTACAAGTCCAAAACTTATAGAAAATACATTTTTGTGCTCTGTGAGTCGATATCCTTCGCCTACAATTCAATTGGAGTTGAAAAATTCACGTTTAGAGAAAATGACTTTTAAAAATGTTTAAATCGTCATATCTCGTTAACCGAGCGTCTAAACACCCCAAAACTTGCAAAATTCAAAATTCTCTAAAAACAAAACTACAAGTCCAAAACTTACAGAAAATACATTTTTGTGCTCTGTGAGTCGATATCCTTCGCATACAATTCAATTGGAGTTGAAAAATTCACGTTTGGAGAAAATCACTTTTAAAAATGTTTAAATCGTCATATCTCGTTAACCGAGCGTCTAAACACCCCAAAACTTGCAAAATTCAAAATTCTCTAAAAACAAAACTACAAGTCCAAAACTTATAGAAAATACATTTTTGTGCTCTGTGAGTCGATATCCTTCGCATACAATTCAATTGGAGTTGAAAAATTCACGTTTGGAGAAAATCACTTTTAAAAATGTTTAAATCGTCATATCTCGTTAACCGAGCGTCTAAACACCCCAAAACTTGCAAAATTCAAAATTCTCTAAAAACAAAACTACAAGTATAAAACTTATAGAAAATACATTTTTGTGCTCTGTGAGTCGATATCCTTCGCATACAATTCAATTGGAGTTGAAAAATTCACGTTTGGAGAAAATCACTTTTAAAAATGTTTAACTCTCTAAAAACAAAACTACAAGTCCAAAACTTATAGAAAATACATTTTTGTGCTCTGTGAGTCGATATCCTTCGCATACAATTCAATTGGAGTTGAAAAATTCACGTTTGGAGAAAATCATTTTTAAAAATGTTTAAATCGTCATATCTCGTTAACCGAGCGTCTAAACACCCCAAAACTTGCAAAATTCAAAATTCTCTAAAAACAAAACTACAAGTCCAAAACTTATAGAAAATACATTTTTGTGCTCTGTGAGTCGATATCCTTCGCATACAATTCAATTGGAGTTGAAAAATTCACGTTTAGAGAAAATGACTTTTAAAAATGTTTAAATCTTCATATCTCGTTAACCGAGCGTCTAAACACCCCAAAACTTGCAAAATTCAAAATTCTCTAAAAACAAAACTACAAGTCCAAAACTTATAGAAAATACATTTTTGTGCTCTGTGAGTCGATATCCTTCGCATACAATTCAATTGGAGTTGAAAAATTCACGTTTAGAGAAAATGACTTTTAAAAATGTTTAAATCGTCATATCTCGTTAACCGAGCGTCTAAACACCCCAAAACTTGCAAAATTCAAAATTCTCTAAAAACAAAACTACAAGTCCAAAACTTATAGAAAATACATTTTTGTGCTCTGTGAGTCGATATCCTTCGCATACAATTCAATTGGAGTTGAAAAATTCACGTTTGGAGAAAATCACTTTTAAAAATGTTTAAATCGTCATATCTCGTTAACCGAGCGTCTAAACACCCCAAAACTTGCAAAATTCAAAATTCTCTAAAAACAAAACTACAAGTCCAAAACTTATAGAAAATACATTTTTGTGCTCTGTGAGTCGATATCCTTCGCATACAATTCAATTGGAGTTGAAAAATTCACGTTTGGAGAAAATCACTTTTAAAAATGTTTAAATCGTCATATCTCGTTAACCGAGCGTCTAAACACCCCAAAACTTGCAAAATTCAAAATTCTCTAAAAACAAAACTACAAGTCCAAAACTTATAGAAAATACATTTTTGTGCTCTGTGAGTCGATATCCTTCGCATACAATTCAATTGGAGTTAAAAAATTCACGTTTGGAGAAAATCACTTTTAAAAATGTTTAAATCGTCATATCTCGTTAACCGAGCGTCTAAACACCCCAAAACTTGCAAAATTCAAAATTCTCTAAAAACAAAACTACAAGTCCAAAACTTACAGAAAATACATTTTTGTGCTCTGTGAGTCGATATCCTTCGCATACAATTCAATTGGAGTTGAAAAATTCACGTTTGGAGAAAATCACTTTTAAAAATGTTTAAATCGTCATATCTCGTTAACCGAGCGTCTAAACACCCCAAAACTTGCAAAATTCAAAATTCTCTAAAAACAAAACTACAAGTCCAAAACTTATAGAAAATACATTTTTGTGCTCTGTGAGTCGATATCCTTCGCCTACAATTCAATTGGAGTTGAAAAATTCACGTTTAGAGAAAATGACTTTTAAAAATGTTTAAATCGTCATATCTCGTTAACCGAGCGTCTAAACACCCCAAAACTTGCAAAATTCAAAATTCTCTAAAAACAAAACTACAAGTCCAAAACTTACAGAAAATACATTTTTGTGCTCTGTGAGTCGATATCCTTCGCATACAATTCAATTGGAGTTGAAAAATTCACGTTTGGAGAAAATCACTTTTAAAAATGTTTAAATCGTCATATCTCGTTAACCGAGCGTCTAAACACCCCAAAACTTGCAAAATTCAAAATTCTCTAAAAACAAAACTACAAGTCCAAAACTTATAGAAAATACATTTTTGTGCTCTGTGAGTCGATATCCTTCGCATACAATTCAATTGGAGTTGAAAAATTCACGTTTGGAGAAAATCACTTTTAAAAATGTTTAAATCGTCATATCTCGTTAACCGAGCGTCTAAACACCCCAAAACTTGCAAAATTCAAAATTCTCTAAAAACAAAACTACAAGTATAAAACTTATAGAAAATACATTTTTGTGCTCTGTGAGTCGATATCCTTCGCATACAATTCAATTGGAGTTGAAAAATTCACGTTTGGAGAAAATCACTTTTAAAAATGTTTAAATCGTCATAACTCCTCTCTAAAAACAAAACTACAAGTCCAAAACTTATAGAAAATACATTTTTGTGCTCTGTGAGTCGATATCCTTCGCATACAATTCAATTGGAGTTGAAAAATTCACGTTTGGAGAAAATCATTTTTAAAAATGTTTAAATCGTCATATCTCGTTAACCGAGCGTCTAAACACCCCAAAACTTGCAAAATTCAAAATTCTCTAAAAACAAAACTACAAGTCCAAAACTTATAGAAAATACATTTTTGTGCTCTGTGAGTCGATATCCTTCGCATACAATTCAATTGGAGTTGAAAAATTCACGTTTAGAGAAAATGACTTTTAAAAATGTTTAAATCTTCATATCTCGTTAACCGAGCGTCTAAACACCCCAAAACTTGCAAAATTCAAAATTCTCTAAAAACAAAACTACAAGTCCAAAACTTATAGAAAATACATTTTTGTGCTCTGTGAGTCGATATCCTTCGCATACAATTCAATTGGAGTTGAAAAATTCACGTTTAGAGAAAATGACTTTTAAAAATGTTTAAATCGTCATATCTCGTTAACCGAGCGTCTAAACACCCCAAAACTTGCAAAATTCAAAATTCTCTAAAAACAAAACTACAAGTCCAAAACTTATAGAAAATACATTTTTGTGCTCTGTGAGTCGATATCCTTCGCATACAATTCAATTGGAGTTGAAAAATTCACGTTTGGAGAAAATCACTTTTAAAAATGTTTAAATCGTCATATCTCGTTAACCGAGCGTCTAAACACCCCAAAACTTGCAAAATTCAAAATTCTCTAAAAACAAAACTACAAGTCCAAAACTTATAGAAAATACATTTTTGTGCTCTGTGAGTCGATATCCTTCGCATACAATTCAATTGGAGTTAAAAAATTCACGTTTGGAGAAAATCACTTTTAAAAATGTTTAAATCGTCATATCTCGTTAACCGAGCGTCTAAACACCCCAAAACTTGCAAAATTCAAAATTCTCTAAAAAAAAAACTACAAGTCCAAAACTTATAGAAAATACATTTTTGTGCTCTGTGAGTCGATATCCTTCGCATACAATTCAATTGGAGTTGAAAAATTCACGTTTGGAGAAAATGACTTTTAAAAATGTTTAAATCGTCATATCTCGTTAACCGAGCGTCTAAACACCCCAAAACTTGCAAAATTCAAAATTCTCTAAAAACAAAACTACAAGTCCAAAACTTATAGAAAATACATTTTTGTGCTCTGTGAGTCGATATCCTTCGCATACAATTCAATTGGAGTTGAAAAATTCACGTTTAGAGAAAATGACTTTTAAAAATGTTTAAATCGTCATATCTCGTTAACCGAGCGTCTAAACACCCCAAAACTTGCAAAATTCAAAATTCTCTAAAAACAAAACTACAAGTCCAAAACTTATAGAAAATAAATTTTTGTGCTCTGTGAGTCGATATCCTTCGCCTACAATTCAATTGGAGTTGAAAAATTCACGTTTAGAGAAAATGACTTTTAAAAATGTTTAAATCGTCATATCTCGTTAACCGAGCGTCTAAACACCCCAAAACTTGCAAAATTCTCTAAAAACAAAACTACAAGTCCAAAACTTATAGAAAATACATTTTTGTGCTCTGTGAGTCGATATCCTTCGCATACAATTCAATTGGAGTTGAAAAATTCACGTTTGGAGAAAATCACTTTTAAAAATGTTTAAATCGTCATATCTCGTTAACCGAGCGTCTAAACACCCCAAAACTTGCAAAATTCAAAATTCTCTAAAAACAAAACTACAAGTCCAAAACTTATAGAAAATACATTTTTGTGCTCTGTGAGTCGATATCCTTCGCATACAATTCAATTGGAGTTGAAAAATTCACGTTTGGAGAAAATCACTTTTAAAAATGTTTAAATCGTCATATCTCGTTAACCGAGCGTCTAAACACCCCAAAACTTGCAAAATTCAAAATTCTCTAAAAACAAAACTACAAGTATAAAACTTATAGAAAATACATTTTTGTGCTCTGTGAGTCGATATCCTTCGCATACAATTCAATTGGAGTTGAAAAATTCACGTTTGGAGAAAATCACTTTTAAAAATGTTTAACTCTCTAAAAACAAAACTACAAGTCCAAAACTTATAGAAAATACATTTTTGTGCTCTGTGAGTCGATATCCTTCGCATACAATTCAATTGGAGTTGAAAAATTCACGTTTGGAGAAAATCATTTTTAAAAATGTTTAAATCGTCATATCTCGTTAACCGAGCGTCTAAACACCCCAAAACTTGCAAAATTCAAAATTCTCTAAAAACAAAACTACAAGTCCAAAACTTATAGAAAATACATTTTTGTGCTCTGTGAGTCGATATCCTTCGCATACAATTCAATTGGAGTTGAAAAATTCACGTTTAGAGAAAATGACTTTTAAAAATGTTTAAATCTTCATATCTCGTTAACCGAGCGTCTAAACACCCCAAAACTTGCAAAATTCAAAATTCTCTAAAAACAAAACTACAAGTCCAAAACTTATAGAAAATACATTTTTGTGCTCTGTGAGTCGATATCCTTCGCATACAATTCAATTGGAGTTGAAAAATTCACGTTTGGAGAAAATCACTTTTAAAAATGTTTAAATCGTCATATCTCGTTAACCGAGCGTCTAAACACCCCAAAACTTGCAAAATTCAAAATTCTCTAAAAACAAAACTACAAGTCCAAAACTTATAGAAAATACATTTTTGTGCTCTGTGAGTCGATATCCTTCGCATACAATTCAATTGGAGTTGAAAAATTCACGTTTAGAGAAAATGACTTTTAAAAATGTTTAAATCGTCATATCTCGTTAACCGAGCGTCTAAACACCCCAAAACTTGCAAAATTCAAAATTCTCTAAAAACAAAACTACAAGTCCAAAACTTATAGAAAATACATTTTTGTGCTCTGTGAGTCGATATCCTTCGCCTACAATTCAATTGGAGTTGAAAAATTCACGTTTAGAGAAAATGACTTTTAAAAATGTTTAAATCGTCATATCTCGTTAACCGAGCGTCTAAACACCCCAAAACTTGCAAAATTCTCTAAAAACAAAACTACAAGTCCAAAACTTATAGAAAATACATTTTTGTGCTCTGTGAGTCGATATCCTTCGCATACAATTCAATTGGAGTTGAAAAATTCACGTTTGGAGAAAATCACTTTTAAAAATGTTTAAATCGTCATATCTCGTTAACCGAGCGTCTAAACACCCCAAAACTTGCAAAATTCAAAATTCTCTAAAAACAAAACTACAAGTCCAAAACTTATAGAAAATGCATTTTTGTGCTCTGTGAGTCGATATCCTTCGCATACAATTCAATTGGAGTTGAAAAATTCACTTTTGGAGAAAATCACTTTTAAAAATGTTTAAATCGTCATATCTCGTTAACCGAGCGTCTAAACACCCCAAAACTTGCAAAATTCAAAATTCTCTAAAAACAAAACTACAAGTCCAAAACTTATAGAAAATACATTTTTGTGCTCTGTGAGTCGATATCCTTCGCATACAATTCAATTGGAGTTGAAAAATTCACGTTTGGAGAAAATCACTTTTAAAAATGTTTAAATCGTCATATCTCGTTAACCGAGCGTCTAAACACCCCAAAACTTGCAAAATTCAAAATTCTCTAAAAACAAAACTACAAGTCCAAAACTTATAGAAAATACATTTTTGTGCTCTGTGAGTCGATATCCTTCGCATACAATTCAATTGGAGTTAAAAAATTCACGTTTGGAGAAAATCACTTTTAAAAATGTTTAAATCGTCATATCTCGTTAACCGAGCGTCTAAACACCCCAAAACTTGCAAAATTCAAAATTCTCTAAAAAAAAAACTACAAGTCCAAAACTTATAGAAAATACATTTTTGTGCTCTGTGAGTCGATATCCTTCGCATACAATTCAATTGGAGTTGAAAAATTCACGTTTGGAGAAAATCACTTTTAAAAATGTTTAAATCGTCATATCTCGTTAACCGAGCGTCTAAACACCCCAAAACTTGCAAAATTCAAAATTCTCTAAAAACAAAACTACAAGTCCAAAACTTATAGAAAATACATTTTTGTGCTCTGTGAGTCGATATCCTTCGCATACAATTCAATTGGAGTTGAAAAATTCACGTTTAGAGAAAATGACTTTTAAAAATGTTTAAATCGTCATATCTCGTTAACCGAGCGTCTAAACACCCCAAAACTTGCAAAATTCAAAATTCTCTAAAAACAAAACTACAAGTCCAAAACTTATAGAAAATACATTTTTGTGCTCTGTGAGTCGATATCCTTCGCCTACAATTCAATTGGAGTTGAAAAATTCACGTTTAGAGAAAATGACTTTTAAAAATGTTTAAATCGTCATATCTCGTTAACCGAGCGTCTAAACACCCCAAAACTTGCAAAATTCTCTAAAAACAAAACTACAAGTCCAAAACTTATAGAAAATACATTTTTGTGCTCTGTGAGTCGATATCCTTCGCATACAATTCAATTGGAGTTGAAAAATTCACGTTTGGAGAAAATCACTTTTAAAAATGTTTAAATCGTCATATCTCGTTAACCGAGCGTCTAAACACCCCAAAACTTGCAAAATTCAAAATTCTCTAAAAACAAAACTACAAGTCCAAAACTTATAGAAAATACATTTTTGTGCTCTGTGAGTCGATATCCTTCGCCTACAATTCAATTGGAGTTGAAAAATTCACGTTTAGAGAAAATGACTTTTAAAAATGTTTAAATCGTCATATCTCGTTAACCGAGCGTCTAAACACCCCAAAACTTGCAAAATTCAAAATTCTCTAAAAACAAAACTACAAGTCCAAAACTTATAGAAAATACATTTTTGTGCTCTGTGAGTCGATATCCTTCGCATACAATTCAATTGGAGTTGAAAAATTCACGTTTGGAGAAAATCACTTTTAAAAATGTTTAAATCGTCATATCTCGTTAACCGAGCGTCTAAACACCCCAAAACTTGCAAAATTCAAAATTCTCTAAAAACAAAACTACAAGTCCAAAACTTATAGAAAATACATTTTTGTGCTCTGTGAGTCGATATCCTTCGCATACAATTCAATTGGAGTTGAAAAATTCACGTTTGGAGAAAATCACTTTTAAAAATGTTTAAATCGTCATATCTCGTTAACCGAGCGTCTAAACACCCCAAAACTTGCAAAATTCAAAATTCTCTAAAAACAAAACTACAAGTATAAAACTTATAGAAAATACATTTTTGTGCTCTGTGAGTCGATATCCTTCGCATACAATTCAATTGGAGTTGAAAAATTCACGTTTGGAGAAAATCACTTTTAAAAATGTTTAACTCTCTAAAAACAAAACTACAAGTCCAAAACTTATAGAAAATACATTTTTGTGCTCTGTGAGTCGATATCCTTCGCATACAATTCAATTGGAGTTGAAAAATTCACGTTTGGAGAAAATCATTTTTAAAAATGTTTAAATCGTCATATCTCGTTAACCGAGCGTCTAAACACCCCAAAACTTGCAAAATTCAAAATTCTCTAAAAACAAAACTACAAGTCCAAAACTTATAGAAAATACATTTTTGTGCTCTGTGAGTCGATATCCTTCGCATACAATTCAATTGGAGTTGAAAAATTCACGTTTAGAGAAAATGACTTTTAAAAATGTTTAAATCTTCATATCTCGTTAACCGAGCGTCTAAACACCCCAAAACTTGCAAAATTCAAAATTCTCTAAAAACAAAACTACAAGTCCAAAACTTATAGAAAATACATTTTTGTGCTCTGTGAGTCGATATCCTTCGCATACAATTCAATTGGAGTTGAAAAATTCACGTTTAGAGAAAATGACTTTTAAAAATGTTTAAATCGTCATATCTCGTTAACCGAGCGTCTAAACACCCCAAAACTTGCAAAATTCAAAATTCTCTAAAAACAAAACTACAAGTCCAAAACTTATAGAAAATACATTTTTGTGCTCTGTGAGTCGATATCCTTCGCATACAATTCAATTGGAGTTGAAAAATTTACGTTTGGAGAAAATGACTTTTAAAAATGTTTAAATCGTCATATCTCGTTAACCGAGCGTCTAAACACCATTAAACTTGCAAAATTCAAAATTCTCTAAAAACAAAACTACAAGTCCAAAACTTATAGAAAATACTTTTTTGTGCTCTGTGAGTCGATATCCTTCGCAAACAATTCAATTGGAGTTGAAAAATTCACGTTTAGAGAAAATGACTTTTAAAAATGTTTAAATCGTCATATCTCGTTAACCGAGCGTCTAAACACCCCAAAACTTGCAAAATTCAAAATTCTCTAAAAACAAAACTACAAGTCCAAAACTTACAGAAAATACATTTTTGTGCTCTGTGAGTCGATATCCTTCGCATACAATTCAATTGGAGTTGAAAAATTCACGTTTGGAGAAAATCACTTTTAAAAATGTTTAAATCGTCATATCTCGTTAACCGAGCGTCTAAACACCCCAAAACTTGCAAAATTCAAAATTCTATAAAAACAAAACTACAAGTCCAAAACTTATAGAAAATACATTTTTGTGCTCTGTGAGTCGATATCCTTCGCATACAATTCAATTGGAGTTGAAAAATTCACGTTTGGAGAAAATCACTTTTAAAAATGTTTAAATCGTCATATCTCGTTAACCGAGCGTCTAAACACCCCAAAACTTGCAAAATTCAAAATTCTCTAAAAACAAAACTACAAGTCCAAAACTTATAGAAAATACATTTTTGTGCTCTGTGAGTCGATATCCTTCGCATACAATTCAATTGGAGTTGAAAAATTCACGTTTGGAGAAAATCACTTTTAAAAATGTTTAAATCGTCATATCTCGTTAACCGAGCGTCTAAACACCCCAAAACTTGCAAAATTCAAAATTCTCTAAAAACAAAACTACAAGTCCAAAACTTATAGAAAATACATTTTTGTGCTCTGTGAGTCGATATCCTTCGCATACAATTCAATTGGAGTTGAAAAATTCACGTTTAGAGAAAATGACTTTTAAAAATGTTTAAATCGTCATATCTCGTTAACCGAGCGTCTAAACACCCCAAAACTTGCAAAATTCAAAATTCTCTAAAAACAAAACTACAAGTCCAAAACTTATAGAAAATACATTTTTGTGCTCTGTGAGTCGATATCCTTCGCCTACAATTCAATTGGAGTTTAGAGAAAATGACTTTTAAAAATGTTTAAATCGTCATATCTCGTTAACCGAGCGTCTAAACACCCCAAAACTTGCAAAATTCAAAATTCTCTAAAAATAAAACTACAAGTCCAAACCTTACAGAAAATACATTTTTGTGCTCTGTGAGTCGATATCCTTCGCATACAATTCAATTGGAGTTGAAAAATTCACGTTTGGAGAAAATGACTTTTAAAAATGTTTAAATCGTCATATCTCGTTAACCGAGCGTCTAAACACCCCAAAACTTGCAAAATTCAAAATTCTCTAAAAACAAAACTACAAGTCCAAAACTTATAGAAAATACATTTTTGTGCTCTGTGAGTCGATATCCTTCGCATACAATTCAATTGGAGTTGAAAAATTCACGTTTGGAGAAAATCACTTTTAAAAATGTTTAAATCGTCATATCTCGTTAACCGAGCGTCTAAACACCCCAAAACTTGCAAAATTCAAAATTCTATAAAAACAAAACTACAAGTCCAAAACTTATAGAAAATACATTTTTGTGCTCTGTGAGTCGATATCCTTCGCATACAATTCAATTGGAGTTGAAAAATTCACGTTTGGAGAAAATCACTTTTAAAAATGTTTAAATCGTCATATCTCGTTAACCGAGCGTCTAAACACCCCAAAACTTGCAAAATTCAAAATTCTATAAAAACAAAACTACAAGTCCAAAACTTATAGAAAATACATTTTTGTGCTCTGTGAGTCGATATCCTTCGCATACAATTCAATTGGAGTTGAAAAATTCACGTTTAGAGAAAATGACTTTTAAAAATGTTTAAATCGTCATATCTCGTTAACCGAGCGTCTAAACACCCCAAAACTTGCAAAATTCAAAATTCTCTAAAAACAAAACTACAAGTCCAAAACTTATAGAAAATACATTTTTGTGCTCTGTGAGTCGATATCCTTCGCATACAATTCAACTGGAGTTGAAAAATTCACGTTTAGAGAAAATCACTTTTAAAAATGTTTAAATCGTCATAACTCCTTAACCAAGCGTCTAAACACCATCAAACTTGCAAAATTCAAAATTCTCTAAAAACAAAACTACAAGTCCAAAACTTATAGAAAATACATTTTTGTGCTCTGTGAGTCGATATCCTTCGCATACAATTCAATTGGAGTTGAAAAATTCACGTTTGGAGAAAATGACTTTTAAAAATGTTTAAATCGTCATAACTCCTTAACCAAGGGTCTAAACACCATCAAACTTGCAAAATTCAAAATTCTCTAAAAACAAAACTACAAGTCCAAAACTTATAGAAAATACATTTTTGTGCTCTGTGAGTCGATATCCTTCGCATACAATTCAATTGGAGTTGAAAAATTAACGTTTGGAGAAAATGACTTTTAAAAATGTTTAAATCGTCATATCTCGTTAACCGAGCGTCTAAACACCCCAAAACTTGCAAAATTCAAAATTCTCTAAAAACAAAACTAAAAGTCCAAAACTTACAGAAAATACATTTTTGTGCTCTGGTGAGTCGATATCCTTCGCATACAATTCAATTGGAGTTTAAAAATTCACGTTTGGAGAAAATCACTTTTAAAAATGTGTAAATCGTCATATCTCGTTAACCGAGCGTCTAAACACCCCAAAACTTGCAAACTTCAAAATTCTATAAAAACAAAACTACAAGTCCAAAACTTATAGAAAATACATTTTTGTGCTCTGTGAGTCGATATCCTTCGCCTACAATTCAATTGGAGTTTAGAGAAAATGACTTTTAAAAATGTTTAAATCGTCATATCTCGTTAACCGAGCGTCTAAACACCCCAAAACTTGCAAAATTCAAAATTCTCTAAAAATAAAACTACAAGTCCAAACCTTATAGAAAATACATTTTTGTGCTCTGTGAGTCGATATCCTTCGCATACAATTCAATTGGAGTTGAAAAATTCACGTTTGGAGAAAATCACTTTTAAAAATGTTTAAATCGTCATATCTCGTTAACCGAGCGTCTAAACACCCCAAAACTTGCAAAATTCAAAATTCTCTAAAAACAAAACTACAAGTCCAAAACTTACAGAAAATACATTTTTGTGCTCTGTGAGTCGATATCCTTCGCATACAATTCAATTGGAGTTGAAAAATTCACGTTTGGAGAAAATCACTTTTAAAAATGTTTAAATCGTCATATCTCGTTAACCGAGCGTCTAAACACCCCAAAACTTGCAAAATTCAAAATTCTATAAAAACAAAACTACAAGTCCAAAACTTATAGAAAATACATTTTTGTGCTCTGTGAGTCGATATCCTTCGCATACAATTCAATTGGAGTTGAAAAATTCACGTTTGGAGAAAATCACTTTTAAAAATGTTTAAATCGTCATATCTCGTTAACCGAGCGTCTAAACACCCCAAAACTTGCAAAATTCAAAATTCTATAAAAACAAAACTACAAGTCCAAAACTTATAGAAAATACATTTTTGTGCTCTGTGAGTCGATATCCTTCGCATACAATTCAATTGGAGTTGAAAAATTCACGTTTAGAGAAAATGACTTTTAAAAATGTTTAAATCGTCATATCTCGTTAACCGAGCGTCTAAACACCCCAAAACTTGCAAAATTCAAAATTCTCTAAAAACAAAACTACAAGTCCAAAACTTATAGAAAATACATTTTTGTGCTCTGTGAGTCGATATCCTTCGCATACAATTCAACTGGAGTTGAAAAATTCACGTTTAGAGAAAATCACTTTTAAAAATGTTTAAATCGTCATAACTCCTTAACCAAGCGTCTAAACACCCCAAAACTTGCAAAATTCAAAATTCTCTAAAAACAAAACTACAAGTCCAAAACTTATAGAAAATACATTTTTGTGCTCTGTGAGTCGATATCCTTCGCATACAATTCAATTGGAGTTGAAAAATTCACGTTTGGAGAAAATCACTTTTAAAAATGTTTAAATCGTCATAACTCCTTAACCAAGCGTCTAAACACCATCAAACTTGCAAAATTCAAAATTCTCTAAAAACAAAACTACAAGTCCAAAACTTATAGAAAATACATTTTTGTGCTCTGTGAGTCGATATCCTTCGCATACAATTCAATTGGAGTTGAAAAATTCACGTTTGGAGAAAATGACTTTTAAAAATGTTTAAATCGTCATATCTCGTTAACCGAGCGTCTAAACACCCCAAAACTTGCAAAATTCAAAATTCTCTAAAAACAAAACTACAAGTCCAAAACTTACAGAAAATACATTTTTGTGCTCTGTGAGTCGATATCCTTCGCATACAATTCAATTGGAGTTTAAAAATTCACGTTTGGAGAAAATCACTTTTAAAAATGTGTAAATCGTCATATCTCGTTAACCGAGCGTCTAAACACCCCAAAACTTGCAAAATTCAAAATTCTATAAAAACAAAACTACAAGTCCAAAACTTATAGAAAATACATTTTTGTGCTCTGTGAGTCGATATCCTTCGCATACAATTCAATTGGAGTTTAAAAATTCACGTTTGGAGAAAATCACTTTTAAAAATGTTTAAATCGTCATATCTCGTTAACCGAGCGTCTAAACACCCCAAAACTTGCAAAATTCAAAATTCTCTAAAAACAAAACTACAAGTCCAAAACTTATAGAAAATACATTTTTGTGCTCTGTGAGTCGATATACTTCGCATACAATTCAATTGGAGTTGAAAAATTCACGTTTAGAGAAAATGACTTTTAAAAATGTTTAAATCGTCATATCTCATTAACCGAGCGTCTAAACACCCCAAAACTTGCAAAATTCAAAATTCTCTAAAAACAAAACTACAAGTCCAAAACTTATAGAAAATACATTTTTGTGCTCTGTGAGTCGATATCCTTCGCATACAATTCAATTGGAGTTGAAAAATTCACGTTTGGAGAAAATCACTTTTAAAAATGTTTAAATCGTCATAACTCCTCAATCGAGCGTCTAAACATACCAAAACTTGCAAAATTCAAAATTCTCTAAAAACAAAACTACAAGTCCAAAACTTATAGAAAATACATTTTTGTGCTCTGTGAGTCGATATCCTTCGCATACAATTCAATTGGAGTTGAAAAATTCACGTTTGGAGAAAATGACTTTTAAAAATGTTTAAATCGTCATATCTCGTTAACCGAGCGTCTAAACACCCCAAAACTTGCAAAATTCAAAATTCTCTAAAAACAAAACTACAAGTCCAAAACTTATAGAAAATACATTTTTGTGCTCTGTGAGTCGATATCCTTCGCATACAATTCAATTGGAGTTGAAAAATTCACGTTTGGAGAAAATCACTTTTAAAAATGTTTAAATCGTCATATCTCGTTAACCGAGCGTCTAAACACCCCAAAACTTGCAAAATTCAAAATTCTCTAAAAACAAAACTACAAGTCCAAAACTTATAGAAAATACATTTTTGTGCTCTGTGAGTCGATATCCTTCGCATACAATTCAATTGGAGTTGAAAAATTCACGTTTAGAGAAAATGATTTTTAAAAATGTTTAAATCGTCATATCTCGTTAACAGCGTCTAAACACCCCAAAACTTGCAAAATTCAAAATTCTCTAAAAACAAAACTACAAGTCCAAAACTTATAGAAAATACATTTTTGTGCTCTGTGAGTCGATATCCTTCGCATACAATTCAATTGGAGTTGAAAAATTCACGTTTGGAGAAAATCACTTTTAAAAATGTTTAAATCGTCATATCTCGTTAACCGAGCGTCTAAACACCCCAAAACTTGCAAAATTCAAAATTCTCTAAAAACAAAACTACAAGTCCAAAACTTACAGAAAATACATTTTTGTGCTCTGTGAGTCGATATCCTTCGCATACAATTCAATTGGAGTTTAAAAATTCACGTTTGGAGAAAATCACTTTTAAAAATGTGTAAATCGTCATATCTCGTTAACCGAGCGTCTAAACACCCCAAAACTTGCAAAATTCAAAATTCTATAAAAACAAAACTACAAGTCCAAAACTTATAGAAAATACATTTTTGTGCTCTGTGAGTCGATATCCTTCGCATACAATTCAATTGGAGTTTAAAAATTCACGTTTGGAGAAAATCACTTTTAAAAATGTTTAAATCGTCATATCTCGTTAACCGAGCGTCTAAACACCCCAAAACTTGCAAAATTCAAAATTCTCTAAAAACAAAACTACAAGTCCAAAACTTATAGAAAATACATTTTTGTGCTCTGTGAGTCGATATCCTTCGCATACAATTCAATTGGAGTTGAAAAATTCACGTTTAGAGAAAATGACTTTTAAAAATGTTTAAATCGTCATATCTCGTTAACCGAGCGTCTAAACACCCCAAAACTTGCAAATTCTCTAAAAACAAAACTACAAGTCCAAAACTTATAGAAAATACATTTTTGTGCTCTGTGAGTCGATATCCTTCGCATACAATTCAATTGGAGTTGAAAAATTCACGTTTGGATAAAATCACTTTTAAAAATGTTTAAATCGTCATATCTCGTTAACCGAGCGTCTAAACACCCCAAAACTTGCAAAATTCAAAATTCTATAAAAACAAAACTACAAGTCCAAAACTTATAGAAAATACATTTTTGTGCTCTGTGAGTCGATATCCTTCGCATACAATTCAATTGGAGTTTAAAAATTCACGTTTGGAGAAAATCACTTTTAAAAATGTTTAAATCGTCATATCTCGTTAACCGAGCGTCTAAACACCCCAAAACTTGCAAAATTCAAAATTCTATAAAAACAAAACTACAAGTCCAAAACTTATAGAAAATACATTTTTGTGCTCTGTGAGTCGATATCCTTCGCATACAATTCAATTGGAGTTTAAAAATTCACGTTTGGAGAAAATCACTTTTAAAAATGTTTAAATCGTCATATCTCGTTAACCGAGCGTCTAAACACCCCAAAACTTGCAAAATTCAAAATTCTCTAAAAACAAAACTACAAGTCCAAAACTTACAGAAAATACATTTTTGTGCTCTGTCAGTCGATATCCTTCGCATACAATTCAATTGGAGTTTAAAAATTCACGTTTGGAGAAAATCACTTTTAAAAATGTGTAAATCGTCATATCTCGTTAACCGAGCGTCTAAACACCCCAAAACTTGCAAATTCTCTAAAAACAAAACTACAAGTCCAAAACTTATAGAAAATACATTTTTGTGCTCTGTGAGTCGATATCCTTCGCATACAATTCAATTGGAGTTGAAAAATTCACGTTTGGAGAAAATCACTTTTAAAAATGTTTAAATCGTCATATCTCGTTAACCGAGCGTCTAAACACCCCAAAACTTGCAAAATTCAAAATTCTATAAAAACAAAACTACAAGTCCAAAACTTATAGAAAATACATTTTTGTGCTCTGTGAGTCGATATCCTTCGCATACAATTCAATTGGAGTTTAAAAATTCACGTTTGGAGAAAATCACTTTTAAAAATGTTTAAATCGTCATATCTCGTTAACCGAGCGTCTAAACACCCCAAAACTTGCAAAATTCAAAATTCTCTAAAAACAAAACTACAAGTCCAAAACTTACAGAAAATACATTTTTGTGCTCTGTCAGTCGATATCCTTCGCATACCTACAATTCAATTGGAGTTTAAAAATTCACGTTTGGAGAAAATCACTTTTAAAAATGTGTAAATCGTCATATCTCGTTAACCGAGCGTCTAAACACCCCAAAACTTGCAAAATTCAAAATTCTATAAAAACAAAACTACAAGTCCAAAACTTATAGAAAATACATTTTTGTGCTCTGTGAGTCGATATCCTTCGCATACAATTCAATTGGAGTTTAAAAATTCACGTTTGGAGAAAATCACTTTTAAAAATGTTTAAATCGTCATATCTCGTTAACCGAGCGTCTAAACACCCCAAAACTTGCAAAATTCAAAATTCTCTAAAAACAAAACTACAAGTCCAAAACTTATAGAAAATACATTTTTGTGCTCTGTGAGTCGATATACTTCGCATACAATTCAATTGGAGTTGAAAAATTCACGTTTAGAGAAAATGACTTTTAAAAATGTTTAAATCGTCATATCTCGTTAACCGAGCGTCTAAACACCCCAAAACTTGCAAATTCTCTAAAAACAAAACTACAAGTCCAAAACTTATAGAAAATACATTTTTGTGCTCTGTGAGTCGATATCCTTCGCATACAATTCAATTGGAGTTGAAAAATTCACGTTTGGAGAAAATCACTTTTAAAAATGTTTAAATCGTCATATCTCGTTAACCGAGCGTCTAAACACCCCAAAACTTGCAAAATTCAAAATTCTATAAAAACAAAACTACAAGTCCAAAACTTATAGAAAATACATTTTTGTGCTCTGTGAGTCGATATCCTTCGCATACAATTCAATTGGAGTTTAAAAATTCACGTTTGGAGAAAATCACTTTTAAAAATGTTTAAATCGTCATATCTCGTTAACCGAGCGTCTAAACACCCCAAAACTTGCAAAATTCAAAATTCTCTAAAAACAAAACTACAAGTCCAAAACTTATAGAAAATACATTTTTGTGCTCTGTGAGTCGATATCCTTCGCATACAATTCAATTGGAGTTGAAAAATTCACGTTTGGAGAAAATCACTTTTAAAAATGTTTAAATCGTCATATCTCGTTAACCGAGCGTCTAAACACCCCAAAACTTGCAAAATTCAAAATTCTCTAAAAACAAAACTACAAGTCCAAAACTTATAGAAAATACATTTTTGTGCTCTGTGAGTCGATATCCTTCGCATACAATTCAATTGGAGTTGAAAAATTCACGTTTAGAGAAAATGACTTTTAAAAATGTTTAAATCGTCATATCTCGTTAACCGAGCGTCTAAACACCCCAAAACTTGCAAAATTCAAAATTCTCTAAAAACAAAACTACAAGTCCAAAACTTATAGAAAATACATTTTTGTGCTCTGTGAGTCGATATCCTTCGCCTTCAATTCAATTGGAGTTTAGAGAAAATGACTTTTAAAAATGTTTAAATCGTCATATCTCGTTAACCGAGCGTCTAAACACCCCAAAACTTGCAAAATTCAAAATTCTCTAAAAATAAAACTACAAGTCCAAACCTTATAGAAAATACATTTTTGTGCTCTGTGAGTCGATATCCTTCGCATACAATTCAATTGGAGTTGAAAAATTCACGTTTGGAGAAAATCACTTTTAAAAATGTTTAAATCGTCATATCTCGTTAACCGAGCGTCTAAACACCCCAAAACTTGCAAAATTCAAAATTCTCTAAAAACAAAACTACAAGTCCAAAACTTACAGAAAATACATTTTTGTGCTCTGTGAGTCGATATCCTTCGCATACAATTCAATTGGAGTTGAAAAATTCACGTTTGGAGAAAATGACTTTTAAAAATGTTTAAATCGTCATATCTCGTTAACCGAGCGTCTAAACACCCCAAAACTTGCAAAATTCAAAATTCTATAAAAACAAAACTACAAGTCCAAAACTTATAGAAAATACATTTTTGTGCTCTGTGAGTCGATATCCTTCGCATACAATTCAATTGGAGTTGAAAAATTCACGTTTGGAGAAAATCACTTTTAAAAATGTTTAAATCGTCATATCTCGTTAACCGAGCGTCTAAACACCCCAAAACTTGCAAAATTCAAAATTCTATAAAAACAAAACTACAAGTCCAAAACTTATAGAAAATACATTTTTGTGCTCTGTGAGTCGATATCCTTCGCATACAATTCAATTGGAGTTGAAAAATTCACGTTTAGAGAAAATGACTTTTAAAAATGTTTAAATCGTCATATCTCGTTAACCGAGCGTCTAAACACCCCAAAACTTGCAAAATTCAAAATTCTCTAAAAACAAAACTACAAGTCCAAAACTTATAGAAAATACATTTTTGTGCTCTGTGAGTCGATATCCTTCGCATACAATTCAATTGGAGTTGAAAAATTCACGTTTGGAGAAAATCACTTTTAAAAATGTTTAAATCGTCATATCTCGTTAACCGAGCGTCTAAACACCCCAAAACTTGCAAAATTCAAAATTCTATAAAAACAAAACTACAAGTCCAAAACTTATAGAAAATACATTTTTGTGCTCTGTGAGTCGATATCCTTCGCATACAATTCAATTGGAGTTTAAAAATTCACGTTTGGAGAAAATCACTTTTAAAAATGTTTAAATCGTCATATCTCGTTAACCGAGCGTCTAAACACCCCAAAACTTGCAAAATTCAAAATTCTCTAAAAACAAAACTACAAGTCCAAAACTTATAGAAAATACATTTTTGTGCTCTGTGAGTCGATATCCTTCGCATACAATTCAACTGGAGTTGAAAAATTCACGTTTAGAGAAAATCACTTTTAAAAATGTTTAAATCGTCATAACTCCTTAACCAAGCGTCTAAACACCATCAAACTTGCAAAATTCAAAATTCTCTAAAAACAAAACTACAAGTCCAAAACTTATAGAAAATACATTTTTGTGCTCTGTGAGTCGATATCCTTCGCATACAATTCGATTGGAGTTGAAAAATTCACGTTTGGAGAAAATCACTTTTAAAAATGTTTAAATCGTCATAACTCCTTAACCAAGCGTCTAAACACCATCAAACTTGCAAAATTCAAAATTCTCTAAAAACAAAACTACAAGTCCAAAACTTATAGAAAATACATTTTTGTGCTCTGTGAGTCGATATCCTTCGCATACAATTCAATTGGAGTTGAAAAATTCACGTTTGGAGAAAATGACTTTTAAAAATGTTTAAATCGTCATATCTCGTTAACCGAGCGTCTAAACACCCCAAAACTTGCAAAATTCAAAATTCTCTAAAAACAAAACTACAAGTCCAAAACTTATAGAAAATACATTTTTGTGCTCTGTGAGTCGATATCCTTCGCATACAATTCAATTGGAGTTGAAAAATTCACGTTTAGAGAAAATCACTTTTAAAAATGTTTAAATCGTCATATCTCGTTAACCGAGCGTCTAAACACCCCAAAACTTGCAAAATTCAAAATTCTCTAAAAACAAAACTACAAGTCCAAAACTTATAGAAAATACATTTTTGTGCTCTGTGAGTCGATATCCTTCGCATACAATTCAATTGGAGTTGAAAAATTCACGTTTAGAGAAAATGACTTTTAAAAATGTTTAAATCGTCATATCTCGTTAACCGAGCGTCTAAACACCCCAAAACTTGCAAAATTCAAAATTCTCTAAAAACAAAACTACAAGTCCAAAACTTATAGAAAATACATTTTTGTGCTCTGTGAGTCGATATCCTTCGCATACAATTCAATTGGAGTTGAAAAATTCACGTTTGGAGAAAATTACTTTTAAAAATGTTTAAATCGTCATATCTCGTTAACCGAGCGTCTTAACACCCCAAAACTTGCAAAATTCAAAATTCTCTAAAAACAAAACTACAAGTCCAAAACTTATAGAAAATACATTTTTGTGCTCTGTGAGTCGATATCCTTCGCATACAATTCAATTGGAGTTTAAAAATTCACGTTTGGAGAAAATCACTTTTAAAAATGTGTAAATCGTCATATCTCGTTAACCGAGCGTCTAAACACCCCAAAACTTGCAAAATTCAAAATTCTCTAAAAACAAAACTACAAGTCCAAAACTTATAGAAAATACATTTTTGTGCTCTGTGAGTCGATATCCTTCGCATACAATTCAACTGGAGTTGAAAAATTCACGTTTAGAGAAAATCACTTTTAAAAATGTTTAAATCGTCATAACTCCTTAACCAAGCGTCTAAACACCATCAAACTTGCAAAATTCAAAATTCTCTAAAAACAAAACTACAAGTCCAAAACTTATAGAAAATACATTTTTGTGCTCTGTGAGTCGATATCCTTCGCATACAATTCAATTGGAGTTGAAAAATTCACGTTTGGAGAAAATCACTTTTAAAAATGTTTAAATCGTCATAACTCCTTAACCAAGCGTCTAAACACCATCAAACTTGCAAAATTCAAAATTCTCTAAAAACAAAACTACAAGTCCAAAACTTATAGAAAATACATTTTTGTGCTCTGTGAGTCGATATCCTTCGCATACCATTCAATTGGAGTTGAAAAATTCAAGTTTAGAGAAAATGACTTTTAAAAATGTTTAAATCGTCATATCTCGTTAACCGAGCGTCTAAACACCCCAAAACTTGCAAAATTCAAAATTCTCTAAAAACAAAACTACAAGTCCAAAACTTATAGAAAATACATTTTTGTGCTCTGTGAGTCGATATCCTTCGCATACAATTCAATTCGAGTTGAAAAATTCACGCTTAGAGAAAATGACTTTTAAAAATGTTTAAATCGTCATATCTCGTTAACCGAGCGTCTAAACACCCCAAAACTTGCAAAATTCAAAATTCTCTAAAAACAAAACTACAAGTCCAAAACTTATAGAAAATACATTTTTGTGCTCTGTGAGTCGATATCCTTCGCATACAATTCAATTGGAGTTGAAAAATTCACGTTTGGAGAAAATCACTTTTAAAAATGTTTAAATCGTCATATCTCGTTAACCGAGCGTCTTAACACCCCAAAACTTGCAAAATTCAAAATTCTCTAAAAACAAAACTACAAGTCCAAAACTTATAGAAAATACATTTTTGTGCTCTGTGAGTCGATATCCTTCGCATACAATTCAATTGGAGTTGAAAAATTCACGTTTAGAGAAAATGACTTTTAAAAATGTTTAAATCGTCATATCTCGTTAACCGAGCGTCTAAACACCCCAAAACTTGCAAAATTCAAAATTCTCTAAAAACAAAACTACAAGTCCAAAACTTATAGAAAATACATTTTTGTGCTCTGTGAGTCGATATCCTTCGCATACAATTCAATTGGAGTTGAAAAATTCACGTTTGGAGAAAATCACTTTTAAAAATGTTTAAATCGTCATATCTCGTTAACCGAGCGTCTAAACACCCCAAAACTTGCAAAATTCAAAATTCTCTAAAAACAAAACTACAAGTCCAAAACTTATAGAAAATACATTTTTGTGCTCTGTGAGTCGATATCCTTCGCATACAATTCAATTGGAGTTGAAAAATTCACGTTTAGAGAAAATGACTTTTAAAAATGTTTAAATCGTCATATCTCGTTAACCGAGCGTCTAAACACCCCAAAACTTGCAAAATTCAAAATTCTCTAAAAACAAAACTACAAGTCCAAAACTTATAGAAAATACATTTTTGTGCTCTGTGAGTCGATATCCTTCGCATACAATTCAATTGGAGTTGAAAAATTCACGTTTGGAGAAAATCACTTTTAAAAATGTTTAAATCGTCATATCTCGTTAACCGAGCGTCTAAACACCCCAAAACTTGCAAAATTCAAAATTCTCTAAAAACAAAACTACAAGTCCAAAACTTATAGAAAATACATTTTTGTGCTCTGTGAGTCGATATCCTTCGCATACAATTCAATTGGAGTTGAAAAATTCACGTTTGGAGAAAATGACTTTTAAAAATGTTTAAATCGTCATATCTCGTTAACCGAGCGTCTAAACACCCCAAAACTTGCAAAATTCAAAATTCTCTAAAAACAAAACTACAAGTCCAAAACTTATAGAAAATACATTTTTGTGCTCTGTGAGTCGATATCCTTCGCATACAATTCAATTGGAGTTGAAAAATTCACGTTTGGAGAAAATCACTTTTAAAAATGTTTAAATCGTCATATCTCGTTAACCGAGCGTCTAAACACCCCAAAACTTGCAAAATTCAAAATTCTCTAAAAACAAAACTACAAGTCCAAAACTTATAGAAAATACATTTTTGTGCTCTGTGAGTCGATATCCTTCGCATACAATTCAATTGGAGTTGAAAAATTCACGTTTGGAGAAAATCACTTTTAAAAATGTTTAAATCGTCATATCTCGTTAACCGAGCGTCTAAACACCCCAAAACTTGCAAAATTCAAAATTCTCTAAAAACAAAACTACAAGTCCAAAACTTATAGAAAATACATTTTTCTGCTCTGTGAGTCGATATCCTTCGCATACAATTCAATTGGAGTTGAAAAATTCACGTTTGGAGAAAATGACTTTTAAAAATGTTTAAATCGTCATATCTCGTTAACCGAGCGTCTAAACACCCCAAAACTTGCAAAATTCAAAATTCTCTAAAAACAAAACTACAAGTCCAAAACTTATAGAAAATACATTTTTGTGCTCTGTGAGTCGATATCCTTCGCATACAATTCAATTGGAGTTGAAAAATTCACGTTTGGAGAAAATGACTTTTAAAAATGTTTAAATCGTCATATCTCGTTAACCGAGCGTCTAAACACCCCAAAACTTGCAAAATTCAAAATTCTCTAAAAACAAAACTACAAGTCCAAAACTTATAGAAAATACATTTTTGTGCTCTGTGAGTCGATATCCTTCGCATACAATTCAATTGGAGTTGAAAAATTCACGTTTGGAGAAAATCACTTTTAAAAATGTTTAAATCGTCATATCTCGTTAACCGAGCGTCTAAACACCCCAAAACTTGCAAAATTCAAAATTCTCTAAAAACAAAACTACAAGTCCAAAACTTATAGAAAATACATTTTTGTGCTCTGTGAGTCGATATCCTTCGCATACAATTCAATTGGAGTTGAAAAATTCACGTTTGGAGAAAATGACTTTTAAAAATGTTTAAATCGTCATATCTCATTAACCGAGCGTCTAAACACCCCAAAACTTGCAAAATTCAAAATTCTCTAAAAACAAAACTACAAGTCCAAAACTTATAGAAAATACATTTTTGTGCTCTGTGAGTCGATATCCTTCGCATACAATTCAATTGGAGTTGAAAAATTCACGTTTGGAGAAAATCACTTTTAAAAATGTTTAAATCGTCATAACTCCTCAATCGAGCGTCTAAACATACCAAAACTTGCAAAATTCAAAATTCTCTAAAAACAAAACTACAAGTCCAAAACTTATAGAAAATACATTTTTGTGCTCTGTGAGTCGATATCCTTCGCATACAATTCAATTGGAGTTGAAAAATTCACGTTTGGAGAAAATGACTTTTAAAAATGTTTAAATCGTCATATCTCGTTAACCGAGCGTCTAAACACCCCAAAACTTGCAAAATTCAAAATTCTCTAAAAACAAAACTACAAGTCCAAAACTTATAGAAAATACATTTTTGTGCTCTGTGAGTCGATATCCTTCGCATACAATTCAATTGGAGTTGAAAAATTCACGTTTGGAGAAAATCACTTTTAAAAATGTTTAAATCGTCATATCTCGTTAACCGAGCGTCTAAACACCCCAAAACTTGCAAAATTCAAAATTCTCTAAAAACAAAACTACAAGTCCAAAACTTATAGAAAATACATTTTTGTGCTCTGTGAGTCGATATCCTTCGCATACAATTCAATTGGAGTTGAAAAATTCACGTTTAGAGAAAATGATTTTTAAAAATGTTTAAATCGTCATATCTCGTTAACAGCGTCTAAACACCCCAAAACTTGCAAAATTCAAAATTCTCTAAAAACAAAACTACAAGTCCAAAACTTATAGAAAATACATTTTTGTGCTCTGTGAGTCGATATCCTTCGCATACAATTCAATTGGAGTTGAAAAATTCACGTTTGGAGAAAATCACTTTTAAAAATGTTTAAATCGTCATATCTCGTTAACCGAGCGTCTAAACACCCCAAAACTTGCAAAATTCAAAATTCTCTAAAAACAAAACTACAAGTCCAAAACTTATAGAAAATACATTTTTGTGCTCTGTGAGTCGATATCCTTCGCATACAATTCAATTGGAGTTTAAAAATTCACGTTTGGAGAAAATCACTTTTAAAAATGTGTAAATCGTCATATCTCGTTAACCGAGCGTCTAAACACCCCAAAACTTGCAAAATTCAAAATTCTATAAAAACAAAACTACAAGTCCAAAACTTATAGAAAATACATTTTTGTGCTCTGTGAGTCGATATCCTTCGCATACAATTCAATTGGAGTTTAAAAATTCACGTTTGGAGAAAATCACTTTTAAAAATGTTTAAATCGTCATATCTCGTTAACCGAGCGTCTAAACACCCCAAAACTTGCAAAATTCAAAATTCTCTAAAAACAAAACTACAAGTCCAAAACTTACAGAAAATACATTTTTGTGCTCTGTGAGTCGATATCCTTCGCATACAATTCAATTGGAGTTTAAAAATTCACGTTTGGAGAAAATCACTTTTAAAAATGTGTAAATCGTCATATCTCGTTAACCGAGCGTCTAAACACCCCAAAACTTGCAAAATTCAAAATTCTATAAAAACAAAACTACAAGTCCAAAACTTATAGAAAATACATTTTTGTGCTCTGTGAGTCGATATCCTTCGCATACAATTCAATTGGAGTTTAAAAATTCACGTTTGGAGAAAATCACTTTTAAAAATGTTTAAATCGTCATATCTCGTTAACCGAGCGTCTAAACACCCCAAAACTTGCAAAATTCAAAATTCTCTAAAAACAAAACTACAAGTCCAAAACTTATAGAAAATACATTTTTGTGCTCTGTGAGTCGATATACTTTGCATACAATTCAATTGGAGTTGAAAAATTCACGTTTAGAGAAAATGACTTTTAAAAATGTTTAAATCGTCATATCTCGTTAACCGAGCGTCTAAACACCCCAAAACTTGCAAAATTCAAAATTCTCTAAAAACAAAACTACAAGTCCAAAACTTATAGAAAATACATTTTTGTGCTCTGTGAGTCGATATCCTTCGCATACAATTCAATTGGAGTTGAAAAATTCACGTTTAGAGAAAATGACTTTTAAAAATGTTTAAATCGTCATATCTCGTTAACCGAGCGTCTAAACACCCCAAAACTTGCAAAATTCAAAATTCTCTAAAAACAAAACTACAAGTCCAAAACTTATAGAAAATACATTTTTGTGCTCTGTGAGTCGATATCCTTCGCATACAATTCAATTGGAGTTGAAAAATTCACGTTTGGAGAAAATCACTTTTAAAAATGTTTAAATCGTCATATCTCGTTAACCGAGCGTCTTAACACCCCAAAACTTGCAAAATTCAAAATTCTCTAAAAACAAAACTACAAGTCCAAAACTTATAGAAAATACATTTTTGTGCTCTGTGAGTCGATATCCTTCGCATACAATTCAATTGGAGTTGAAAAATTCACGTTTGGAGAAAATCACTTTTAAAAATGTTTAAATCGTCATAACTCCTTAACCAAGCGTCTAAACACCCCAAAACTTGCAAAATTCAAAATTCTCTAAAAACTAAACTACAAGTCCAAAACTTATAGAAAATACATTTTTGTGCTCTGTGAGTCGATATCCTTCGCATACAATTCAATTGTAGTTGAAAAATTCACGTTTGAAGAAAATAACATTGCAAAATGTTTAAATCGTCATATCTCGTTAACCGAGCGTCTAAAGACCCCAAAACTTGCAAAATTCAAAATTCTCTAAAAACTAAACTACAAGTCCAAAACTTATAGAAAATACATTTTTTTGCTCTGTGAGTCGATATCCTTCGCATACAATTCAATTGGAGTTTAAAAATTCACGTTTGGAGAAAATCAATTTTGTGCTCTGTGAGTCGATATCCTTCGCATACAATTCAATTGGAGTTGAAAAATTCACGTTTAGAGAAAATGATTTTTAAAAATGTTTAAATCGTCATATCTCGTTAACAGCGTCTAAACACCCCAAAACTTGCAAAATTCAAAATTCTCTAAAAACAAAACTACAAGTCCAAAACTTATAGAAAATACATTTTTGTGCTCTGTGAGTCGATATCCTTCGCATACAATTCAATTGGAGTTGAAAAATTCACGTTTGGAGAAAATCACTTTTAAAAATGTTTAAATCGTCATATCTCGTTAACCGAGCGTCTAAACACCCCAAAACTTGCAAAATTCAAAATTCTCTAAAAACAAAACTACAAGTCCAAAACTTATAGAAAATAGGGTAGAAGGGGGAGCATTTGCCAGTGGGGTACCTTTGCCAGTCGAGGTTTTTTTTTAAACCAACAGAATATTAAATACCGAAAAATCATTTTCTGTTGCACATTTATGATTGAAAACTTTGCACAAAGTTTGACAGCTTTTGGCTGGACACGAAATAAATTAAACGCTTGTGTTAGTTTTTTAATGTTGAGAACCAAAATATGAAGGTACATAACCGTCGTAAATTGTAGGTATTTGTCGTGTTAAATTACTTTTTGATACAAATATCTTTTCAAAATTATGTGTACTATGCTGTGTAGAAGCGATTTTTTTTACTGTTTAACTTATAAAAAAGTAATAAGTAAATTTTTGAAAGATTAGCTTGTGGGGTGCATTTGCCATTCGTTTTTGGGTAGGTTTTTCTCTGGCAAATGCACCCCATGGGGTACATTTGCCAGAAGCAAGCTTCCTCAAAAGAGGATGGCAGAATCCTTTAAAATCAGTCCCTTCTTCGTTTTTTCAGCTAAAAAGAAGTTTTGTTTATGATTATTGCTTTTATTTGTATTAACTTTGATATTTAGGTAACTGGCAATCCCTCCCCACCCCCGTGGCAAAGCCTCCCACCTGGGGAGACTTTGCCACATCACTTTTCATTTTTTTGAATAAATTATTAAAAATAGAAATAATTAATATATCAAGATGAAAAAAATATTTAAGTGAAGATAATAAAGTCAATAATAATATCAGATATAAAAAAATTAAAAGAAACGTAAAAACTTTGCGTTAAGTCAATTTTCCTAAATCCTGGCAAATCCTCCCCCTTCTACCCTACATTTTTGTGCTCTGTGAGTCGATATCCTTCGCATACAATTCAATTGGAGTTTAAAAATTCACGTTTGGAGAAAATCACTTTTAAAAATGTGTAAATCGTCATATCTCGTTAACCGAGCGTCTAAACACCCCAAAACTTGCAAAATTCAAAATTCTATAAAAACAAAACTACAAGTCCAAAACTTATAGAAAATACATTTTTGTGCTCTGTGAGTCGATATCCTTCGCATACAATTCAATTGGAGTTTAAAAATTCACGTTTGGAGAAAATCACTTTTAAAAATGTTTAAATCGTCATATCTCGTTAACCGAGCGTCTAAACACCCCAAAACTTGCAAAATTCAAAATTCTCTAAAAACAAAACTACAAGTCCAAAACTTACAGAAAATACATTTTTGTGCTCTGTGAGTCGATATCCTTCGCATACAATTCAATTGGAGTTTAAAAATTCACGTTTGGAGAAAATCACTTTTAAAAATGTGTAAATCGTCATATCTCGTTAACCGAGCGTCTAAACACCCCAAAACTTGCAAAATTCAAAATTCTATAAAAACAAAACTACAAGTCCAAAACTTATAGAAAATACATTTTTGTGCTCTGTGAGTCGATATCCTTCGCATACAATTCAATTGGAGTTTAAAAATTCACGTTTGGAGAAAATCACTTTTAAAAATGTTTAAATCGTCATATCTCGTTAACCGAGCGTCTAAACACCCCAAAACTTGCAAAATTCAAAATTCTCTAAAAACAAAACTACAAGTCCAAAACTTATAGAAAATACATTTTTGTGCTCTGTGAGTCGATATACTTTGCATACAATTCAATTGGAGTTGAAAAATTCACGTTTAGAGAAAATGACTTTTAAAAATGTTTAAATCGTCATATCTCGTTAACCGAGCGTCTAAACACCCCAAAACTTGCAAAATTCAAAATTCTCTAAAAACAAAACTACAAGTCCAAAACTTATAGAAAATACATTTTTGTGCTCTGTGAGTCGATATCCTTCGCATACAATTCAATTGGAGTTGAAAAATTCACGTTTAGAGAAAATGACTTTTAAAAATGTTTAAATCGTCATATCTCGTTAACCGAGCGTCTAAACACCCCAAAACTTGCAAAATTCAAAATTCTCTAAAAACAAAACTACAAGTCCAAAACTTATAGAAAATACATTTTTGTGCTCTGTGAGTCGATATCCTTCGCATACAATTCAATTGGAGTTGAAAAATTCACGTTTGGAGAAAATCACTTTTAAAAATGTTTAAATCGTCATATCTCGTTAACCGAGCGTCTTAACACCCCAAAACTTGCAAAATTCAAAATTCTCTAAAAACAAAACTACAAGTCCAAAACTTATAGAAAATACATTTTTGTGCTCTGTGAGTCGATATCCTTCGCATACAATTCAATTGGAGTTGAAAAATTCACGTTTGGAGAAAATCACTTTTAAAAATGTTTAAATCGTCATAACTCCTTAACCAAGCGTCTAAACACCCCAAAACTTGCAAAATTCAAAATTCTCTAAAAACTAAACTACAAGTCCAAAACTTATAGAAAATACATTTTTGTGCTCTGTGAGTCGATATCCTTCGCATACAATTCAATTGTAGTTGAAAAATTCACGTTTGAAGAAAATAACATTGCAAAATGTTTAAATCGTCATATCTCGTTAACCGAGCGTCTAAAGACCCCAAAACTTGCAAAATTCAAAATTCTCTAAAAACTAAACTACAAGTCCAAAACTTATAGAAAATACATTTTTTTGCTCTGTGAGTCGATATCCTTCGCATACAATTCAATTGGAGTTGAAAAATTCACGTTTGGAGAAAATCACTTTTAAAAATCTTTAAATCGTCGTATCTCCTTAACCAAGCGTCTAAACACCATCAAACTTGCAAAATTCAAAATTCTCTAAAAACAAAACTGCAAGTCCAAAACTTATGGAAAATACAATTTTGTGCTCTGTGAGCTTTGCAAAATTCAAAATCCCATAAAATCAAAACTACGCATCCAAAATTTAAAAAAAAAATCATTTTTGTACTCTGCTATTCATTCCTCTTCGCATTAGATACAATTTTGGCATAAAAACTTTCACTTTAAAAAAATATCGTATTTTCTCACAAAAATGGCTATAACTCCGTTAAACTCCTCTTTTTGGGGTCAAACTTTGCAAAATTCAAAATCCCTACTACGAATCCAAATTTGGGGGTGTTTTGAGCATCCAGAACGGCCAGAAAATTGATTTAAACATTTCAAATGGAGATATTTTGAAAACGTGAATTTTTTGCCTAGATTTGTATTCTATTCCAAGAACATCGACTCACAGAGAACAAATTTTTATTTTTTATAAGTTTTGGAGAAGTAGTTTTGTTTTAGAGTAGCTTTGTTTGATACGTCACTATTTTGATTTTCTTTCTGAGTGTAATCCCTTTAAATATGATAAAAAACAAGAAAATTTTATGCTCCGTTAAAAACCTACAAATGTTTAATAATAATTTTATTAAATATTTAAAAAATATACATAATTACAATTTTGTTTTTTTTCTTAATTTCTACAAACTTTCAATTCTACCACTCATTGGATCCATCTTTTCCATCAATCTCCGGGCATATTGAACTCAAATTGAAATTAGTTAGATTTCCAGATACATTTGAATTTTGTTGACATGATGATGATGTTTCTTGTAATGTCCCAAATTGACTTTGATTGAAAATATTCAATGAAGAGGTAGTAGCAGCGCTAGCTTTGCTGCCAACTGTATGACTTGTTGGATGATTCCAACTTTGATTGTAGTTACTACTGGGGAAATAAGTTGGATCATAGGGATCATTGTTGTTCGATGAGATTGTGTGGGAGAAATAGTTGGTTGTTGTTGCTGTAGAGTCAAATGACGAATTAACTCCCACTGCTCCTACTCCTGTAGCTACTGGTGGATGTATTGAATTCGATTTAACCATTTGTTGTGATGAAGAATATCCACCTGCACCTAAGTAATCATTCTCAGAACAATTCTGAGTATTGGGATAGCCAAAGAAGTAACTATTTGAATTATGGTAATCTGTTTGAGTGTTTGTTGCAGACTCGGCTGGATTATAGAAACGACTATTGTCCTTCTTTGCTATAAGCGATTCGGCAGAGTAGATATTAGAGAAAGTTTGTTTCACCGTCGTCGTTGATTTTTCTCCAGAAACCTTTGGCATTGCCTTCTTTAGAGGAGAAACAATATCTTGAGAAGGTGTTTGATCAACCAATTGACTAACAGAAAATATCTGTTTTACTGTTTTGTTGGGTGGCGCTTCGTTTGAACCAAAATTCTCAAAACTGTATGCCGTAGAAAAATCTGCGTTTAACGGCTTTGTCGGTGACCAATTGATAAACTGATTGTCATCGTCATATGAATCCTTCCTGCAGCCAAAACTGAGATCAAAATTTGTTGAACTACCTGTAAATTGGTTTCCAAAATCCATCGGAGGCAAAGGAAGTGCTGTAGTTGGCGTTGGAGTATAATCAGTTGTTGGTGATGTCATCCAGTTAACGTGTGACTTTTGTTGAGGTTTACTTTGCTCGCAATCATAGAAAATTTGATCAGCAGCTGCATCTTTGGGCTTCTCCAAGGACTTCCAAGAGGATTCTCTTTGGGTTTCAGTTGATCGAGTTTGCGGTAGTGAAAAGGTTGGCGTATATTGTGCCTCTTCGTATGGAAGAAATAGATTCATTTGATTACATCTATTGTTGGAACCCGTCTTGTTTCCTGCCTCGACCACAGTGGGTTCGGAAGATTTTGATGTCGCCAAGGAAAATGTAAAACTTGTCGATGTTAATGAATCACAGACTATGGTTGCCAGATCGAATGGAGTAAAGAGGGTATTGTTTTGGTTGCATGCATTTGATATCGATGTGTTTGGTGGAATCCAGGGAAATTCCGTTTTAACGGAATTATTTGATTTGACTGGTGCCGTCGATGCAGATATCAAAGGATCTGCCGACAGAGAAGACGATGCATTTCTGTTTTGCGTTGGAAAATCGTAAAAGAAATTTTTTGTTGGAGATGAAAAGGGCATTTTGTTGGTTGGTTTAGTTGCAGGAGAATTTTTCGAATTGTTGAGATTTGATAAGGATGATTGTATTAAAGATTTGGTTTGGTTCGTTATGGATTTACCTCTTGGTGTTTCTGATTTGACTGACCAATTTGTTTTTGTAGGTAAAATACCCTGTCCGGATGGTACTTTTTGGGCAGTGTTAGACTGAGATGGATTTAAAACTTTCGATGGTGTTTGCAATGCATTTCTAAGAGAGTTTAAAGTCGAATGATTGTATCTGGGGAAGAATTTTTCCGATGAACTAGATGTGCTTGGTACTGGACCAGGTGGAATATGGATTTGTTCTTGCTTGATAGGTAACTTGTTGGCTAGAGAAGTTACTGAAGTTGGAAAAGCTGCTATGGGAGCTGGATTCGGAGCCACATATTGTTTTGATGTGACCTGAATGAAAGTAAAATGGTAAGAAATTGTTTTTCAAATTGAGTCTTTTTCTTACCTGTTGACTATTTGATGAGCCACACATACTCGTTGAACCAATCATTGGATTTCCGCTATTGAAACTGAAGCAACTATCAAAACCTGGCGTAGTTGGAATCCCAGTTACCCGACTTCCATTAATTTCAGGAATCTTTTTTGGTGCAGATGGACGTGTTATTGCAGAAACAGTAAAAACAGTCATTGGTTTTTCAGTAACCAATGGTTTGTTGTCTTCATTTCCAACTGGAAGTGGTGATAGAATTTTCTCACCTACAACAGTATTTTGATCACAGAATTTACTGTATTCTTCGGTAGTGAAGAAATTATTAAGATTCTCCAAGTTTACAGAACTATCTGTATTTTCAACATTTTTCCCACCCAACATTGATGATGTGACTACAGGAAAGGATAAAAGAAATGCCGCTGTAGGAGAAACTGATTGCTCTCTTAATGGTTCTGAATTGAATTCAACTTTGAGTTGTTTTGTTGGTTTTTCTTTTTGCTGGTGGAGCATTCTTTTTGCAGCCTTTTGACGTCGACTTCGTTGCTTTGTGGGCAATTTTCTATTTGAAACAATATCGAAATTCCATTTAAGCATTCGACTTGGATGTGGATAACATTTGCGGAACATTGGTCTTGCAATTAGTTTCAGTCGTTGGTGGTTTTTACGAAGTTTACGTATGCGCAATAGGAGAGGTTTTGCAGGCACTGAGGGTGGAAGTTGAGCAGGAGTTGGAGTTTTTGATGCATCGTTAAGAGTTTCTCGGCCAAATGCAGTGATAATTGCTGTAGGTTTTGTTATCACTTCAGGTTTTACTGGTTTGTTCTCAACTACAACTGAAAAATAAAAACGATGAAATGAGGCAATCGGTAACCTGTAATATTTTTCATGAAAAAAATATAAAAAATACGATCACGGAATCCGTTTCACAAAAAAAAAAAAAACAACGAGTTGTTGCTACTAATGTGTTTCCATTTAAGCACCATCAGCACATGAGATTAAATATGAATTATTCGAATGTTGAGGAACAAACAAAAATAAGAGAACATATTTTGAAGTGGAATTTTTGGACCTTTAACTGGAAACGTGGATCGAAAAATCTTAACACGTTCCAAAAAAGCTATGTAAACTTTTGTGATGAAGTATAAGAATTGGAACATGTAACAATAGAAAAACAAGTGAGTGACTATCATTTTCAGTAGTAAAATATAGGTTTGAAGTTCAAAAAAAAATATTCAATTATGAAAAAATTGCTTGAAAAAAACTTTTTTTTGGTAGGTATGTACGTTTTTAATGCAATATTTTTTTTTTTTTTTTTTTTGCTTTTCTTATGTAATGTATAAATATTGTGTTTATGTATTAAAATTCTTAATTTAGTCAACAGGTAAATAAATAAAAACGTAAAACATACAAAAATATGCCAAAAATTGCAAATTTCTGATAGTTCAGAGAAATAAAACTTCCAAAGCAATTCGCAGACGCAGGTCGCATCTCTATATGAATTGCAGTTTAAAGAGCGAGTTTGAACATCATTCACGATTTTTTACATTTAATTTGATGAAAAATAAACACTTTCTGGTTGCAAAACACAAGTAAAGGTTATTTAATTTAACAATCACTACAATTTGATGTTTTTTTTATATTTATTTATCTGTGTACGTAGCTAACTTTTCATTTGACTCATCTGTATTTCTATCAAAGGAAATTTGTGGGACAAAATTCACGAGTGTGGGGAGATTTTATACTCCTTCATGGGAGGTCTCTTTTACGAAAAATAGCACAAATTTTACTTGCTCTATGGGCAAGTTTAGTATGGGTTTCGTGTCAAAAAAAGTCGAGGTTTTAATTGAAACCAACATTACGATGATGGAGAAGTTCGAGAAAGTGGGTCTCGGAATTCCGTCCGCCGGTGGTGGTGTGTGCGTCCATATGTACACATTCCACAGCCTAAAAAGGTGGACAGATTTTTCTTCAAATTTGGTACAGATGATTTTTATGGGATTTTGAAAGTTGGATTTTTTTTCATCTCGCTTAGAAAGTGTAGTTAAGTTTTTGAAATTTTATCGAAAATGGCTCTAAAGATTTTGATTAAACTTTGCACACGTAATATTCAATACAATTGCAATAATACCGCATTTTTGATTTTTCTCAAAAGGTAAAAAAAAAAAAAAAAACAAAATATCATTGAACAAAAATTTGTTCTCCATGTCCATGTTTGTGTAGGAGAAGGACGACTGAAAACGGGCCGAAAGGTCAATTCCCTCGTATATTTCAGGCTGAAGTGAACGCGATTGGAATTAATACGCGTAAATTTTACCTCTGGATCTGGAGTAATCTACATACATATATCTAAATATTTAATACATTTCTAAAAAAAAATTTGAAGGGAGAGATACAAGGAACCAACCCACTCACTTCAAAAAAAGTGGCACGAACTGTGAGTGGCGATGACCTACCCATCGAATTGCTCAAAGCAAGAAGAAAGTCTTCTTATTTCCAAGCCAGGTTTAAGTCTACTTAACATAGAAGCCAAGAACTAAACGCCTCTTATTTGTTGTAGCGGCGGAAAATGTACCATCGACCACATAAAGAAAAAAAATAACTTAAATTCGAAGCGTAATATTGCAAAAAAAAAAAAAAAACATAGAGCAGTCTCGCTGTTCTCTCAGGCACTTTGCACTTGTTTAAGGCCTGTAAACAGTCGGTTGCCACTTCTCACGTTTTCGTGCGACACCTTATTCTACAAACCACAGCGCTACAAATCTTGGCCTGCTGAAAGCCAAAAATCAAAAAATGGGAGGTAAAGGTAACATAGTTCTTCAAGCCAAACACCATCGACTTGGAGGAAGATATAACTTCGAAGTAGTTAGAAACATGGGGAGTCCTAAATTGAGAAGGCTCAGTATACTCATTGTTTGAAGCCGTGAAGAACTGGTGGGATGATAAAATTCAACCACCACACAGTGTGGCCAATCACGAATCTAGCTGGACAAAATTAATAACTCGCGTTAAATCGACTTTTTTTCTAAACAGTTTTAAACAAATGAATGTGAATAGATAAAATTCTATAAAAAAGAAAGATTTTTTAAAAAGAAATCTATAATTTCTGCAAAAAGTGGGTCAAAATAGTGATGAAGAAAATGCATTTTTGAATTTATGTTTCCGTAAACATATTCTATGATTGGATATACTTAATTATTTAAAAAAACGCTTGAAAAATCTCAATAAATAAAAACCCTATTGCTATTCACGAAAAAAGAGAGGCAGAATAATTAGTTTTTATTAAGAAATAGAACTTTTACACACGTTTTTGACAGGTGACATATATGATTTATTTTCTCAATATCATGCTTTAAATTAAAATTTTAGCAATGATTTTAATTAAATATGTTTCCCAATCATAAAAAATGGCATCACCTTTAAAAATATCTGCAGATAATTTAAAAAAGTAACTCCTTTTCGTGCGATGCAAACTTGAAACTTAAGGGCCTATTAAAAACAGCTGTGTTTATATTACCTTCGATGTTTTTCAAGCTAATAATTCTCTAAATTTCTTCGTGACCCTATTTCTGGCCTTTTACACTTGCTTGCTTTTTCCATTTAACTTGTTTTAGGTGTTCCGACAGAAAAGCATCATTCATCAATGATAATGCCTCATTAGTTGAAAATTCCAGTGGTTTAGTGGTTCCAGAGGATCAGAACTTAATCTTTTATACATTTTGATCCTTCACTCAAAGAAAATTTCGTTAAATCCTTTACGGTTTTATTGGAATATGCTTTTTCAATTTTGCGGAGAGCGATTCTACTGATTTAAACTATTTCTAATGGATAGGTGCACTTTTAACCTTCCGTTTGTTATACTCTTCCCGTTTTTTTAATTTTTAAAAATTCTTTTCTTTGTTTCACTATCTACTGTTTTTGTTTATTTAGTTACCACATAATATTGGTCAAGCAAAATGAAATTCAGTTTAAAGAGCGGTCCAAAGTGTCTTCCACCTTTTTTGTTTGTTTTTTTTTTCGCTTAACTTGAAGAACAAAACTTTTATATATGTTTTTAATTTTTATTTATTGTCAAAAATGTTCCAAAGATGATACCTGCTCATTAAAAGTACAAAAAAACTGTCTTTTCGATTGTTTTTTTGAAAATCTTGACTTCATTTTGAAAAGTGAAAAAAGTTGTATGGCGGTCGAGAAAACGCGAGACATGTAAATAGCTAATCTCAATGACAACACTCCACAATACATTAATTAATTAATTTCAGACCGGAAAAATGCGGAAAAATTAACTTTACCTCTAATTGAAAAACAAAGATATTTTTTTTTTGCACTTCCTAGCCTCCTTACAGAATTTTTTTTTTTTAATAGTTGCAATGGTAATTAATAAATAAAAATTATAATACTTTACCTCCAAATGTAGATTAACAATTAAAAAAAAAACAATTACAACAAAAAAACTACCACAGCGTTTTTAATCGTCAACCAAACTCAAGCGAAAAATAGAATACTTTGTATTATCTCCATCCAACTGTTGACAAGAACCAACTTTCAAGCTTAGCTTAAGCTAATCCGAGATGAAAACCAAAAAACCAAACATGAATTACAGTTACCCATTGTATTGAGAAGCTCAACTCATGATTTAAAATCATGTGGCTAAACTTTTTTTTTTCTATTTTGTCCAGTCAGATTGGCGAATTACCACACTGTGCACCATGAAGAATCAATCAGTTGTAACCGTCAGAAAAGGCGTCAAGAGGTATAAAATATTCCTAAAGCATGAAAATCTACTACTGCTAATGGACCAGAAATTTTAGAATAATTAAGTCATTGTTTTAGTTGATTGATGGTCCAGAAGTAGAAAACAATTTTTTGACAATCAAACAGAGTATAGAGCCAAAACGGAAATCTAAAAATTGTGGCATCAGCGTTAAAAAAAAAATTAAACAACTCGAAATCTAGGAGATCCAGAGAAAATTAAGTAGGGATGGTGATGAAGATTAAAATGCCTTCTCCGAACAGCCTGTGAAAGTTAAAATAACTGATAATCTAGGGTTTGAACAATCAAACAACAAAACAATCATTAGGCTAACATAAAAAAAAAAAAAAACAATTAATACTGGTAGGCAACAAGTAATTTCTTGAAGTGGTAGAGAATGGAGAATGTTTATAAAGATAAGAGAAATACCTAACTCTGCAATTTACTTTAAGCTAAAAAAAAAAAAGATTATTCAATGTGACTAAACTGTTCAAAATGCATACCTTTTTCTGGACTATCTTCAGCGGGTGTCTCTTTTTTCTCCTTGACTTCGTCAGATTTCTTGGCAGCAGCAGAATCTGGGATAACTTTTTTCGTTCGATTCCTTTGCCTTTTGGGCTTTGGTAACTGAGCAACCTCGACATTTTCTTGATTTGGCAATAGTTCTGGTTTATTGACAAGTAATTGTGGCAATGCAACCGGTGGTGGTGGCAATGTGACCTTTGACTTCTTTAACAACTCCGTCAACTGTGCATTGCGTTCCTGATAGAATCGTAAACAATTTACAAATTCTTTATATTCTTCTACAAAAAAAAAACAAAGCAAAAGTTAATTATAGAAACTAGGCCAAAAAAGAAAGAATTAAAAATCATTCGTCGGCTATCGTCACACCAAAAACTCACTGAGCAACTCGGGATCTTTTGCTGTGAGGTAATCTTCCAGACGTTTATGTAAATCGGCAATAAATGTGATTGCCTTTTGGATGATTTCGATTTTACTCCAAACAATTGACTTGTCGAATTTCGGTAATAGCTTTGCTAGCTCATCGAAAGATTTGTTAAGACGGTCTCGTCTGTCTTTTTCCCAAGCTTTATTCTTTCTACAGTAGCAAGAAAAACAAATACTTTAATGGAATTATAAAATGAGTTTGTTATCTTACTCAGATGGCTTTTTAGTCATAGCTTTATGCGTAGCATTTTTTTTATTGTGATTTTAAAAATGTTTACATTTGTTTTGTTGCATTTTTTTCAAAAAGCAAGTTAAAGATTGCAAAAATAAATAAATTAATTTGTTGTTTACAAGAAAAAGAATTTTCATAAAAAATTGCAGTAACTTTTCTCAGACAGAAGTTTGACAATTGACACAAGTGACATTTCTGTCACATTGAACAGATGTTGTCGATAAGGTAGAGCACTTCGTTCAGAGTCTCAGGGATAGATGTCGTTAAAAAAACAACAGAAATTAAATTGAAAAAATAGGACGGGTATTTTAAACGGATATTTCAAATTTTGATTAAATAAAAAACAACCAGAGCCAAATTTCGTCTTTGCAAATGTTTAATTCCAGTTAACAATGAAATACGACGGCGTTGATTTATATGGTATGATCATTGACCAATATGTTAGTTCAAGCGAGGTACCAGGAGATATCGTATGCGCTCAATTGCTACATTTTTTTCCTTGGCCTGCAAGTGACGTCACATATCCCATAGCGACATGGCGACAAAGTGACATGGCGACGGCGCGGCGACATGGCGGCAACAAGGTAACATGGTGACATTGCAACATGGCGACATGGCGACAAGGCGACATGGCGACAAGGCGATATGGCGACAAGGTTTTTTTTTTATCCGTGGGTAGGTGTTGAAATCTTCAAAAGATTCTATGAGTTACGTGTTGTAGATAACTTTCCGGTAAATCATTAAAGTAATGGTTTAACCCCTTGTAGCCCCATGTGACATTTCTGTAACAAATCGAAAAAAATCGCACAAAAGCTGTACAAACTATATTTTTTTTCTTTTGAACCTTCTAACATAATATTTAAGTATTGCTTTATCAATATAGTACGCCATATTTCTAATAAATAGCACAAATAGTTTTTACTTTAATTTTGAAAGTTGGGCTTTTTTTGAATGTAAGCAAATTTGTGTAAAAACTACGAAATTCAGAAAAAATAGTTTTTCTGGATAAATCAACGGGGTTTTATTTTTTGGATTTTAGGAAAGTATCTAAAAATAAATATAAGATAATTTTTTGTTTGAATTTTTGCATTTGTATATAAAAATAAATTATGTATAATTATTTTTTACTCCCTAAAAATCGATATAACTAAGTGAATAATGAATTTATTGAATTTTTAAAACATACGTGTTTTATTATAGGTGAAGGCCAATCGATTGGTTTTATTAATTTTTAAATTTACGATCTTGGGTTACAAGGGGTTAAATTTTGTTATCAAAAAATAATAGAAAATTAAACAAATAAAATTTACATTAATCAATGCTTATACCAAATCGGGAGGTTTAGTCCTTCGCAATTGCGCGGAAAAAAGTCCAAAATTTTAAGTACCTCGGAGAACATTTTTTCAATACTATTTCTAAATTCTAGAATAAATCAATCAATATCAGAAAGAATTACTAAAATCGGACTTGTAGTTTACTTTTAATAGCATTAAAAAAGAGTTCAATCGTGCACTTTGTGATAAAAGCATGAAATTAACATCGTTGGTAGTACTCAATATAAGAGTTATTTTGAGATATTGGACCACCTTGTATTCCATCCGGAAGGGTAGATACAAGAGCTTTTCTGTGTTGCACTCGATTTGTTGCATATCATAGTATAAGCAATGAAACATTTGTATTAATACGATACATGATTTCGAGGTATTTTCTAACGCCCGATCGAATAAAATTGATACCAAAATGTCTCGATAATCATGTAAAAAGTTATTGGACACTTTATGAATTGTCTTTTACTCAAAGAGCAAGATTCAGAATATTACCAAGTACTCCTTGAAAAAAAGTGGTAGGTTGATAAAATTTCGTGTGGACGTTTCATATACCATAGAAAAAAATAAAAAAATTTGTCCATCAAAAGATTTTAGAAGGGTTTTTTTTTTTAGCGAGAAAGAACACTTTTTAAATGGTACCATTGCAGCACATGGAAAATTTTTGCATTTTTTTTAACTGCATATTTATTTTTTACATCGTATGAGAATCAAAAATAATCAAAAAATGAATTATATTTACCAAGGAATATTGAATTTTCATGCAAAACTAAAATTGCTTGCTTTTATTTTTTATTAAATTTTCATACAAATTAATGTTTTGAAGGAGTAAGGTGCAAAAGTAAAAGTATGAAAAATAATTGTGCAGTTTGTGATAAAAGGATCAAATTAATAGGATTGTTAGTACAATATGTAACCCTCATTTTAAGATATTGGGCCACTTAATATTTCACCTGAGGATGTACATGAGCCATCTAATAATCACAAATTTCACAAAATTTCATTTAAATTGCTTTCTTTGCATCGTTATAAACATCCTCTAAGAAGAATCAGAGTCATTTAAGTGAGTAATGGCTCTTTTAACAGAATAAATTCTTGAAAAATGTGTGATGCAAATATATTTTAAATTGTATAAAATGTGATAGAAGTGTTTTTTTGAGTATTTTTTAACTATAATTCGGGTTTTTCATTTTGCGTTTATACAACAGTATAATGAGTAATTCGTTTCCATTTAATGTAATTAAAATCCTTAAGGTGGTTCCAATAATACAAAGAAATAAAAAAAATGCTTTAGGTAGGTACAAGTAAATTGTAAATAGCCAGGGGCGTACACTCCCTTGGGGCAAGCGGGGCGGTGCCCCGGGGCCCCCGACTGACCCCAGGGCCCCCACTGGAGACAATACAGAGAAGGAAACTGTTAGCATAAATTGAGTTACGAAGTAACCAGGGAGACAAATTATGTCATGCAGTGTAATGTATAATGCATTGGTAGCCACACAATATATGTATGTATATTGATTTTAAAAAAAAGGTTACCCCAGGGGCCCCAAAAAAAAAATAAACTGCTTTTTTAAAAGAAAAATTATAATTTTATCTTAGGGCCCCAAAAAATATTACTTGAAAAATCTTTGCCACCACAAATAATACATTAGGGGCCCCAAAAAAGCGAAAAAATATTATTTGAGGATCCTCAAAAGTGGTTCAAAACAATCAAATGGAAAATAAAATATAAATTCAGGGGCCCCAACATAAATACATCAGGGCCCAAAATAAAAACATTACGTTATTGGTGGCATTCCGAATATTACTTCAGAACAGAGGCCCCAATACCTACCTATTAATTCTTGGCTCCAAAAAAATTATATTATATTTTAGGGGCCTCTAAGCACTTAATTTTGAGGCTCTAAAAATAATTTATCAGAGGCCCCAAAATAAAAAAAATTATGTCTGATGATGGAGAATAAAATATGTATTTATTACTTCAGAACAGAGGCCCCAAGAACTATCAATTCTTAGCTAAAAAAATTTTATTTTAGGGGTCTCTAAATATTTAATTTTGGGGGCCCCTAGTACAAGTGTTAACTACTTTTATGAGAGACATTTTAAGTAAGTATAGCAAAGTGCATTACGAACATATTAAAACATTAAAATAAACCTAAAAATAAACAAGCCATACAAAAAAAAAACGTATGGCGTATACGTAATTTTTTTTTTTAACTAAGGGGCCCCCAAATATCAAAGGGGCCCCAAAATTTAGTCTTACCCCGGGGCCCCGGCGACTCAACGTACGCCACTGTAAATAGCAATTTTTAGATTTTCTAAGAACAATATCTGGATCCTTTATTACTCTTACAATATTTTTAAAAGGGCGTGGCAGTGGGAGCAAATGTATAATAATGATTTCTTACGGCTGTCATTCCTGAAAATTTCATCCAAATCGATTCAGTGGTTCAGTTTTTATTGAGTTTTTTCCGCACTCCGATACAAATTTCCCCAGTGTGCGACGTGGCTACAAGGCGACATGACGACAAGGCGACATGGCGAAAAGGCGACATTGATGGCGTTTCATTTTTGTATTGTTCCGGTGCATCATTAAAAAAATTACTGATGCAATGATCAGTAAAATTGATCAGTAAACAAATTGTTTGTGGAGCGAATGTCAAATAAGCATTTAATTTAATGACGTAAATTTACATGGTTGCTATAAACGCAACGTAAAACATTTCAGATTCCTGATGTTTCAATTTTTACTGATAGCTATAACTGAGGCCTTATTGCGTTTACTTTGGCAGAGAGCATAAGCAATTGATTAATATTTGACGACAAGTAGTGTCTTTAGCTTATTTTAATGAGAACAAATTTAGAAAGATTTAGAGAACTGTTTCCTGAGTTGCAATTTATACATTTTATTTAATCCAAGTCGGATCAGAGTTATATCTTAGAAGTTTCCCATTTGAATCCATCGCAATAAAGTACTAAATTTTTATATACCTAATCATTGTGTTGCCACTGCCACGCAATCTAACTAACCAAAAATACCAACAAAACTCTGCTAAACCTTAAAAATAAACCATATAGATTTCTCCTTAAAAATGTTTGTTATTTTAATTTTATTACTTTCTTATAATACAAACGTAAGCACATAATATACAGGGTGTCCCAAAAGTAATGGATCAAACGAAATATGCTGATAGGCCAACTTTAGGGCTCTCAGAATTTGGTAACTTGTTCATCTCAAATCCTTACGGTTTTCGATTTAATGCAGTTTTTGTGAAATTTCGAAAAATCCCGACTTTGCAACAGTATTTTGCTTCCTCCGTTCATAATTGATTTTTGTTTTTTACAATTCTTTCACTAAAACATTGCCTAATAATAAGAAATAATTAATTAATCAAAATATTTATCATTTCATACACCATTTTGCTGCAAATTAATTAACAGTTCCATGTTTTATAAAAACTCAATTTCTTTCTTTTATTTCAGAGCAACACCCTGAAAAAAATTTGTATGGTGTGGCACTGGTTTATTATTTTGAAAACTTGCCGTGTTATTGCAGTTTTCAAAAATGTATAAAAATTTCCAAAGTTGAAATTAGAACGAAAGATATTACAATTTGAATGCAAAAAAACAGACGTTTTCAGAGCAAAATAACAAACAATAATCGAGGCTTTTGTTCAAAAAGAAATAAACAAATAACAGTCGAGAAAATGTGTTTATTTTTCTTTGTTATTTTTCTCTGAAAAGCCCTGTTTTGTTGCTTTTAAATTGTAATATCTTCAGTTCTAACTTCAACTTTGGAAATTTTTATACATTTTTGAAAACTGCAATAACACGGCAAGTTTTCAAAATAATAAACCAGTGCCACACCATACAAATTTTTTTCAGGGTGTTGCTCTGAAATAAAAGAAAGAAATTGAGTTTTTATAAAACATGGAACTGTTAATTAATTTGCAGCAAAATGGTGTATGAAATGATAAATATTTTGATTAATTAATTATTTCTTATTATTAGGCAATGTTTTAGTGAAAGAATTTGAAAAACAAAAATCAATTATGAACGGAGGAAGCAAAATACTGTTGCAAAGTCGGGATTTTTCGAGATTTCACAAAAACTACATTAAATCGAAAACCGTAAGGATTTGAGATGAACAAGTTACCAAATTCTGAGAGCCCTAAAGTTGGCCTATCAGCATATTTCGTTTGATCCATTACTTTTGGGACACCCTGTATATGAATTTTATTTTTATGTCTATTAAAATACCAGATAATGAAAAACACTAAGTAATAAAAAATTCAAAAATTGATAATGAAACTCTCTATAAAGATGCTATCGATCGTAAAATAAATTCCCTAAACCTATACTTTACCTAAATTTTTATAAACATACATACGTAGGTACATATAGAAATTGGAAATTATAAAAAAAAAGAAGAAATATCATTAAAAAAAAATAAACTACAAAATCGGTTAGAATTTGGTTCGTAAATTATGCAAATTAACCTACATTTCTCTTTTTAAAAGCTTAAACACATAAATATTGAATTTCGATTCATTTTTGTTAATGAACGGACTTTTTTAAAAAATGCGCATATAGGCGGCTGCATTAAGAGGTTTTTATATTCATTTATTGGACTTTGGAAAGGTTTTCATCGGATCATCGGGAGAAGTTCAGTTTACAGGTGGGGCTATTTTAATTGAGAAGTAAGTGACAGTCGGGGGAAAAAGTTAATAGACACTAAGATGAAATATACCTACATGAAAGTTACTTTGTTTATTTTTTTTTTAAGCTCGACTCGAGAAGCTATAATCTTCTGAATCAAAAGTTTTCGTTATTTTTGCGTTTACTTAGGGCCATTTGCTGAAACGAAACTTAAATAATAATTTAAGTTGGACATAAACTCTTATTCTCTACTTTTTGCTCTGTGCAAACTGTCACATAAGGATTTAGGTATGTTGAACATAAATGCTTAATTTTCGATTGAGCAAACGGCTCTTAGTTGCTAGTTTAAAAAACTAATCTTAAGATAAATTGGTGGTAAGAATAAAAAAGAACACATAAATTGGATATTTCCATTCTCCAGTCCTTTTAACTGACAGTTTCTATGCCGTATTCTTTTGTCGTTTCCTTTTAATTTTTGACGAAGTAGTCGTCATCACGTCTGCGTAACTAAAAGGTAAACTAAGACACAGGTTGGAATTGAAACTAGGGCTGCCAGACGTCCCGATTTCCCCGGGACAGTCCCGACATTTAGACCCTGTCCTAATATCTGTCCAGATTTATAAAATTTTAAAACAATTTATTTTTAATGCAGGCTTAAAGTCAAAAATAAAAAATTAAATAAAAATAACTTTAAGCCTGCATTAAAATAAATTTCTTTAAATATAAGAAAAGAGTCGAATTCATTCATTCTCCAAAATTAGAAAACTGTCTAAAACATAAATTGGGGCTTGGTACATTTACTAAAAGATCAATCAATAGACATTTTTTAAGCGAGTACCTAGGATAAGGTACACAGTGACCGACACCCTTAATTGAAAATTTGTGTTTGAAAATGCATAACTTTCCCTACACTGCTTCAATTTTAATTAGGTATTTAAATGGTTAATTAAACTATAAGAAATGGTTTTTAAGTATTATGAAAGCATACCTAAATGATTTAGTAATTCCTTAAAAATATCAAGATAAATAATGTGATTTTATTTTATGGATGAAGATTTTATTATTTTCAGATGAAGATAAAAAAAAATGGAATTTTAACTAACTCATACTTTTGCAAGAAGTTCACAAAAATTTAGAATTAGGTAAGTCGTGCATAGAAAAGCTTGTAATCACCTTCGTAATTCCTTTTATTATTTTTTTATTTTCAATTTCATGTAGTTTTTTGCTGTCCCGATTTGACCCGACTTTTGAGACCTGTTGTCCCGACATTAACAAAATTTTATCTGGCTGCCCTATTTGAATCTATTGGATCCGCCAAAACACTAGAACTAAAAACAGAAAACATATTGTAATGAAACATTTAGGCAATAGCCTCGAATAAGCAGACTAATATTGTTAAGGACGTAACTTTGGGCGCACTTTGTGGCGGAATAAAAAAATTAATCTCATAAATAAAATTATAGCTAATTAAATTAAATGTTAAATTAAGCGGACAAAATCTGAAATGATTAAGAACAATCGCTTTGTTGGCTGAGATCCAATTTTGTAGCTTTTTTAAATGATTTTCAATTCCATAAACTTCATTAGGTTAAACATTTTTTTTTTGTTTCTTCAAAATTCCGCTAAAATAAAACTGAAGTGAGCGGACAAAAATATTAAAATTATAATTTTGTTAATGTCCAAAATTGTATATTAAATGCTAATTTGTAGCTCCATCCAGTCATTTTTAATTTCAACTTAAAGTTTTCAAAGTGCAGTTCCGGTTTGATCAGGAAAGTGGAGATATTTTTTAAAAAATTACTTTTTTAATTTTTTTCTTTTGCCAGTACAATCAGAGAAAAATCGGGATAATTACACCGGCACACAAAAAAAAAGTGTCATGAACCAGAAAGCAGACCTATCTTTCTATATGTTTTTGGGCACGCTGAATCCGAATTTGAAGTCCGTTTGGCCCCATCACCCTCCAGTTTTGAGCTGTGAGTGCATTTTGTTTGAATTTTTATGACTTTTTTGGAGTTTTTTGCATTTTTCTCAAAACTGAAGGGTGACCGGGCAAAACGGACTTGAAAATCGGATTCAGCGGTCCCAAAAACATATAGAAAGATAGGTCTGCTTCCTGGTACATGAAACTTTTTTTTTTGTGTGCCGGGTATGACAGCGACATGTCGCGACAGTGCTAGCACACAAAAAAAAAAGTTGTATGAACCAGAAACCAGACCTATCTTTCTATATGTTTTTGGGACCGCTGAACCCGAATTTCAAGTCCGTTTTGCCCGGTCACCCTCCAGTTTTGAGAAAAGTGTAAAAAAGACCCCAAAAACTACCTTTTTTTGAGTTTTTTGCATATTACTCAAAACTGGAGGGTGACAGGGCCAAACGGACTTGAAATTCGGATTCAGCGGTCCCAAAAACATATAGAAAGATAGGTCTGGTTTCTGGTTCATGACACTTTTTTTTTTTTGTGTGCCAGTTTTATTAAAATGTTTTAAGAAATGGTATATAGACAATCGAAGTACTCGTATTCTCCAAAGTAACTATTAAATAGTAAATTTGAACTATTAAAATAGTTACCTACATGTGACTATATAAATAGTTAATAATGAATATTGAAAAAAGTTATCCCGGTTTTAGTTATTAAAATAGTTATTTTTTTCTCTGAGTGTAGGTAATTTGTAGTTTTCAAAAACAAAATTTTTAATGCAAACTCCAATTTTGTAGTTTCAATTCAAGGTTTTCTTTAAAAAAAATTAGCTTAAAAAGTAAGCTTTCAAAATTGAAAGCAATGCGAAATTAAAAAAAAAAAAAAAATTGCAGGAATTTTAAGTAACCTGGACTCAGATGAAATGCGAAAACCTGCATTTTGCAGCCGGACCAGTTTTCTGGTTATTTAAGATTAAGCTACTTAGCTTGTATTAGGTATGTACCGTGATTTTCCACTCTACTGTTCAAATACAGACAGATTTGAAAATACGTACAAAAATTGCAGGAACAAACCTAATATTGAACCCTTTATCAGTTATTGAACTTGTTTTCAACTTTAAAATAAATATTCAAATAAACATCCGTGCTGTATACGATTAATTAAAATGTTTTTAGCTAGCTCAGCATTTTCCACAGACAATTCATAATAAAATTAATCTGTACCTATCATTTATTTAAGCGCCTTCATTAATAAAAAAGAAATAGAAAAAAAATAACCACTTAAGTACATCTTTATCAAGTGCAGCTTGTATTATTTTTTAGCCTAGCAACACAACAATATGACATGGAAGTTCAGAAAAACAAAAAAATATGACTTCATCATTCTTTGTACTAATATTTCAATAATTTCAAGTACCTTCATTTAAGTAAATACACATAGTATGTATATTATCTTCATTTATAATATGTATGAAATAAATCTGATTCATCTCAAACGGAATCCGCAAGATTCATTTAGAACTTTATTTGAATTCTGTATACTTGCAGATGTTTGGCTTCACTCGATTTGACAGGGTTGTAGTAATTTTATTTGTCTATTGCTAAGGCCGTTATTTTGCAAAAACTTAGGAGGTTTATCTTGGATCTAACCCTAAAAAATTGAGCCTTAAAACACATTTGTTTAAGAAACATAGTTTAAAAAACTAAAAATACGCTATATATATAGTTTACGCGAAAAAAAGCGTATTTTTAGTTTTTTAAACTATGTTTTTTATTTTTGTACTTATCTTATCATGATTGAAAGTAGGTTCAATTCGATTTGGATTGTATTAGCCTAAAAAGTCCCTATCTTTCGCTCGTACCTGCTAGGCTAAAATTGGTTAGGTTTGTTGCAACCCTCCACTTCAACTCCCCAGGGTCCGGACTACAAAAATATTGTGTTGTCATCCGAACTACATGTTCAAAGTTTAAGTTCGATAGGATAATTAGAAGTAGGCTAAAATTTATTTGGAGTATTTAAACCACAGTGACCGACACCCTTAATTGAAAATTTGTGTTTGAAAATGCATAACTTTCCCTACACTGCTTCAATTTTAATTAGGTATTTAAATGGTTAATTAAACTATAAGAAATGGTTTTTAAGTATTATGAAAGCATACCTAAATGATTTAGTAATTCCTTAAAAATATCAAGATAAATAATGTGATTTTATTTTATGGATGAAGATTTTATTATTTTCAGATGAAGATAAAAAAAAATGGAATTTTAACTAACTCATACTTTTGCAAGAAGTTCACAAAAATTTAGAATTAGGTAAGTCGTGCATAGAAAAGCTTGTAATCACCTTCGTAATTCCTTTTATTATTTTTTTATTTTCAATTTCATGTAGTTTTTTGCTGTCCCGATTTGACCCGACTTTTGAGACCTGTTGTCCCGACATTAACAAAATTTTATCTGGCTGCCCTATTTGAATCTATTGGATCCGCCAAAACACTAGAACTAAAAACAGAAAACATATTGTAATGAAACATTTAGGCAATAGCCTCGAATAAGCAGACTAATATTGTTAAGGACGTAACTTTGGGCGCACTTTGTGGCGGAATAAAAAAATTAATCTCATAAATAAAATTATAGCTAATTAAATTAAATGTTAAATTAAGCGGACAAAATCTGAAATGATTAAGAACAATCGCTTTGTTGGCTGAGATCCAATTTTGTAGCTTTTTTAAATGATTTTCAATTCCATAAACTTCATTAGGTTAAACATTTTTTTTTTGTTTCTTCAAAATTCCGCTAAAATAAAACTGAAGTGAGCGGACAAAAATATTAAAATTATAATTTTGTTAATGTCCAAAATTGTATATTAAATGCTAATTTGTAGCTCCATCCAGTCATTTTTAATTTCAACTTAAAGTTTTCAAAGTGCAGTTCCGGTTTGATCAGGAAAGTGGAGATATTTTTTAAAAAATTACTTTTTTAATTTTTTTCTTTTGCCAGTACAATCAGAGAAAAATCGGGATAATTACACCGGCACACAAAAAAAAAGTGTCATGAACCAGAAAGCAGACCTATCTTTCTATATGTTTTTGGGCACGCTGAATCCGAATTTGAAGTCCGTTTGGCCCCATCACCCTCCAGTTTTGAGCTGTGAGTGCATTTTGTTTGAATTTTTATGACTTTTTTGGAGTTTTTTGCATTTTTCTCAAAACTGAAGGGTGACCGGGCAAAACGGACTTGAAAATCGGATTCAGCGGTCCCAAAAACATATAGAAAGATAGGTCTGCTTCCTGGTACATGAAACTTTTTTTTTTGTGTGCCGGGTATGACAGCGACATGTCGCGACAGTGCTAGCACACAAAAAAAAAAGTTGTATGAACCAGAAACCAGACCTATCTTTCTATATGTTTTTGGGACCGCTGAACCCGAATTTCAAGTCCGTTTTGCCCGGTCACCCTCCAGTTTTGAGAAAAGTGTAAAAAAGACCCCAAAAACTACCTTTTTTTGAGTTTTTTGCATATTACTCAAAACTGGAGGGTGACAGGGCCAAACGGACTTGAAATTCGGATTCAGCGGTCCCAAAAACATATAGAAAGATAGGTCTGGTTTCTGGTTCATGACACTTTTTTTTTTTTGTGTGCCAGTTTTATTAAAATGTTTTAAGAAATGGTATATAGACAATCGAAGTACTCGTATTCTCCAAAGTAACTATTAAATAGTAAATTTGAACTATTAAAATAGTTACCTACATGTGACTATATAAATAGTTAATAATGAATATTGAAAAAAGTTATCCCGGTTTTAGTTATTAAAATAGTTATTTTTTTCTCTGAGTGTAGGTAATTTGTAGTTTTCAAAAACAAAATTTTTAATGCAAACTCCAATTTTGTAGTTTCAATTCAAGGTTTTCTTTAAAAAAAATTAGCTTAAAAAGTAAGCTTTCAAAATTGAAAGCAATGCGAAATTAAAAAAAAAAAAAAAATTGCAGGAATTTTAAGTAACCTGGACTCAGATGAAATGCGAAAACCTGCATTTTGCAGCCGGACCAGTTTTCTGGTTATTTAAGATTAAGCTACTTAGCTTGTATTAGGTATGTACCGTGATTTTCCACTCTACTGTTCAAATACAGACAGATTTGAAAATACGTACAAAAATTGCAGGAACAAACCTAATATTGAACCCTTTATCAGTTATTGAACTTGTTTTCAACTTTAAAATAAATATTCAAATAAACATCCGTGCTGTATACGATTAATTAAAATGTTTTTAGCTAGCTCAGCATTTTCCACAGACAATTCATAATAAAATTAATCTGTACCTATCATTTATTTAAGCGCCTTCATTAATAAAAAAGAAATAGAAAAAAAATAACCACTTAAGTACATCTTTATCAAGTGCAGCTTGTATTATTTTTTAGCCTAGCAACACAACAATATGACATGGAAGTTCAGAAAAACAAAAAAATATGACTTCATCATTCTTTGTACTAATATTTCAATAATTTCAAGTACCTTCATTTAAGTAAATACACATAGTATGTATATTATCTTCATTTATAATATGTATGAAATAAATCTGATTCATCTCAAACGGAATCCGCAAGATTCATTTAGAACTTTATTTGAATTCTGTATACTTGCAGATGTTTGGCTTCACTCGATTTGACAGGGTTGTAGTAATTTTATTTGTCTATTGCTAAGGCCGTTATTTTGCAAAAACTTAGGAGGTTTATCTTGGATCTAACCCTAAAAAATTGAGCCTTAAAACACATTTGTTTAAGAAACATAGTTTAAAAAACTAAAAATACGCTATATATATAGTTTACGCGAAAAAAAGCGTATTTTTAGTTTTTTAAACTATGTTTTTTATTTTTGTACTTATCTTATCATGATTGAAAGTAGGTTCAATTCGATTTGGATTGTATTAGCCTAAAAAGTCCCTATCTTTCGCTCGTACCTGCTAGGCTAAAATTGGTTAGGTTTGTTGCAACCCTCCACTTCAACTCCCCAGGGTCCGGACTACAAAAATATTGTGTTGTCATCCGAACTACATGTTCAAAGTTTAAGTTCGATAGGATAATTAGAAGTAGGCTAAAATTTATTTGGAGTATTTAAACCCCCCAAAGGCCCTCCCCAAGGTCTGTAAATGTCCGTACGTACATGTACAAAGTTTCAGTTCGATACGATAATTGGAAGTGGGTCAAAATTTAGTTCCAAGATTTTATTACATTATTCTTAGTTAGTTACAAGTGAAGCTAACAAAAGCGTAATAAAAATTGCCGTCCCTGAACTTTGTGTATGGATAGCAAATTATATTACATTTTTACGTGTAAAGTGACACTTAGGCCAATTGGGCCTTCAAGTTTTAAACTAAAGTAATGCGAGCCTGTATTAAACTGCTGCATGATATTGACTCGTCCTATACATCAATCCGCGCGCAGACTCTTGAAGCGCAATGATAACCTCTGGCCTGGCCTGGAAATAAAAATATTTATAAATAAAATTGTTTCTATACTGTCACTCTTTTAAATATGCATAAAAAAAAGCAAAAAAAAAAAAAAAAAACCATTCAGTCAGTCAATTTGAAATTGCTTATCAATAAGACACAGTATAAGCAAAACGAATATTATTCGAGGACTTTTTGATTACATTCGTGCATAAAAAATATTTTTCCACATTTCTGTTCTGTATGACGATTGACGATGGGTCATCCCATGTGACTTTATTTCTGACTTGAAACTTCTTCAAATTTAGAATTTAAAATTAAAATGTGTTCCGTTACGGTCTTGTACAAAATTATGCAAGAAGTGCAGAGTTTATCAGGCAGTCCTACTTTAATATTTTTTTGAGAGATAATAAAATTGAAATCATTATCTCATATGGAACAGTTTGAACAAGCGTGTTTCTTTTAAATGTGCTGAGTGACCTTATTATGTTCAATATTTTTAAGAAAGCAGGAAATAACTTAAGAGCTATCGATCGCAACAAGTTTAATTAATTCTATTTCCTTTGAGGAACCTCTAAATTTCAGGGATAAAAACATTGGACCATATTCATATAGTTCGTTAACGTTTTGACTATTGCTTTCTCTATTTAATTAGAAGAAAATGATAGAGACATAAAGCGTCAATACGTTAACGTACGTATGCCGTAGTTCGACCCCAGATCTTATTTAGACTGGAGTCTCAAGTTGCTATACAGCTTAGATCGGGGCAGGCTGAAATTTTGTGTGTTGTTTCCAGGGTAGTAAGTTATGGGGGCGGATCCCTCAGTAACGCCCACTTTTCTCAATGTTTGTTTTTCGTAAACGGTGCGACCGATTTTTATAAAATTTTAAGCATTTTCATAAAAAATGTCATCTGATTAAAACATAATATTGTTTCTAACAATTACACTGGTCTGCAAAATTTAACTTTTTTTTTCTCCTTTAAATAATTTTTTGATATTATGAAAGATTAGACTTTCCTGAATCTAAATCTGATATCAGAAAAATTCTATCAGGTACCATTTTTGTAAAAATGATTTTTGAAAAATGTGGGTAGTTTCTAAAAAATCATCCTTTTAGATTCATTTGAACTTGTATAAAATTAAAACTATTTGTCACAATGACCTCAAATTTGGAGGACTTATTCCTCATAATATCACCTATCGATTGACACAAAATATGTCCTTTTACATTAATGTTTACTCATATTTTAAAATACTGATTGACAAAAAAAGCAGAAATATCGAAATCCTTCACTTTTTTAGTAAATCCTACATGAACAAAAACACCTAAATTAAGGGAAATGTAAAATATCAACGCACATTATATTTAAAAAGTCAAATATGTAAAGAAAACCATTAAAAAATACATTAAAGAAAATTTTAACGTGTTTTGTAATTGTATATACTATTTTTCTAGTTAGAAATATCTTATTTGTAATAAGCCATTCGATAAACCGCCTTGTAAAGCTTTAGATTTGTTTCTCCTAGAAACAAAAGTATACTTTTCTTATAGTTTTTGATGTGCTGAGTTAGAATCCGAAGTCAAAAATATTCTATCACGTCAGGATTTTGAGATATTCGCATTAAAGTATCACAAAATCAAGTTTTTTTTTTTTTAGAAAATCTCAAAAAAACTACTATATCTTAAAAACCAGGGCTGAACGAAATTTTTTTTATTTCGGATTCTAAATCAGCACACTTTAGTCCATTAGAAAAGTATACTTTTGTTCTAGAGAGAAAGATATAATAATTTTTAGAGATCAGTTTCTTTATGGTAAGATATGCCAAACCTACTTAACTTACTTAAATTAAGATATTTCGGAGAAGAAAAGAGATATTGAGAAGATTGATTGATTAATTGAAAAAGATTACATTATGCCAAAATGTTTCTTCGAAAACAGCAAAAAATGGGTTTTTGAGATTTTCTAACGGTAATATCTAAAAAACGTGACGTGCTAGGTCAATTCTGACCTCGGATTCGGAATCAGCATACAAAAATCCTTTAGAAAAGTATAGTTTAAAGGAGGATTTCCTTGCAGACCAGTGTTATTAAAATTGACGTTTTTTAGTGCAAAAGTATGCTAAAAATCGATGTTCAAGTGGATAAAATGTGGAAAACAAAATTTTTTTTAATGCTTAAGCTTATGAATTTAAGGTTTTTAACTTACACCATATATTTTATATAATGTTGTAAATGTGAAAATATATTCTTTAAAGAACAGGTTCGAAAATTGAAACCAATTGAAAATTGAAGAAGCTAGAATATTTGCAATGTCTGAAGGTCTGAAGATTTTGGAGAATTTTTGAAAAAAATTTATACTGATATAGAATATACTATAATTATACAATCAATTTTATATTCAAAATTTTGAGATAACGGTGAAAAAATGTTTTTTTTCTAAACACGTTATATCTTTTGATCTAGCGCACATACAAATTTGATATGACTAAAATACGCATGCTGATAATATTACCTTTCATTTTATATGTCACACATAATGGTACGTGATCTACAAGTTACACAATCTTAAATTGAATAACTTGAAAAATACCTCAAAACACCTGTGGAGATCTATTGCCGATGACTAACCTCCAGTGTAGGAAGTACCGTAATCTGAATTTGAAATTTCGATATGGATGGCTTTAAATAATTCTTACTTTTTTCGTAGGCATTGTAGAAATCTGATTGTAAAGTTATATAAAAGGTGAAATAATAGCCTTTCATATAATATTAAATTTATTATAGGTGGTCATATAAAAAAATGGATTTAAAAGTGATGGAAGAAAAAAAAAGATAGATTTTTCGATTTTTTTTTTTCAAGAAACATGAGTTTTGAGGGTTTCACTTCTACCACGTGTGAATTGCACACAGGATTTTTTTTTTAAACAGTGTGTTGAAATGTGCAAAAACCCTGTTTTTTTTTTTTTTTTTGAAAAAGCAATTTTCTAAAAAAATACTTAAAATAAAAAAAAAAAAATTTTTAAAACACTTAATTTTAATTTTAAAATGTTGCAAAGATCAAATTGTTTTATTATTTATTCAGCAATTACCCTTTGTTATTTTTTTCGTTTTCTTGGATGGTCACTGTGGTGTATGTGTAACTTTTTTTTATAATAATAAACATAGAGCAATTAATGAGACGAGTTACCCTTAAATGACCATTTTCTGACAATTTATTATTATTTTACTTATCTTTGGACTGTTCCTTGTTGTAATGTTCGTTTGAACAAATTTTCGGTTAAATTTAAAAAATCTCCTTTTTTTTATTTATCGTGAAATCTCAACGCTTCTCATCACATTCAAATCAATTTTATTCATACGGTCAAAACAAAGTATTTATTTGACAGCCTCGTTTATAGGAACAACAAAAAAAAATAATCCTAAATGCATTATTCGAAAATGTTTCTACATTTTTTTCTGAATAATTTACCATAAAACAGCATTTACATATTTGACTCCCATAACCCGTTCATTTTTACACAGACCTCGTGTTATTTAACGTTTTATTGTGCCTAATATTGTTATGCATTCCCTTTTTACATTTGTATTTGCTTAAGAATTATTTTTTTTTTTTTATTTAACTCTGTACTCAATAGGCTTTTACTTATATCGTTGATCGTTTTGCGTTGAACGATCAATTCATTTTGCATTTTTTCCGATTTACACTTCAAGTTGACGACAATATGCTTATAGCACACATGTTCAGGGACGGATTGTCGGGCTAGTAGAACTCATTAAATATTAATAGACCTTCTATATGTCCGCTGTGTGTCGGTCGAACTATAATAAATGAAATCCGAAAAAAAATGGGGACATTAAAGAAATCAGAATATGCGGTCAAGACGTTAGACGTAAAAAGGTTTTTACATATTTTTGTTGTCAGAAGTTAAAAATAACTCTACTCCTTTATAAACTTTGAACTGTAAACGATTATAATCTAAGAATAGATTGAAGAGGATATCCTGTTTCACAAGCGGAAATGGGTCTATAAAGGTAAAAATGTTGAATGTATTTTTTTTGTAATTTATCACAGAACTAACAGGCAGCCAATTTTGTTTAATGATTTTATCCATTATGATCCACAGGGTATAGGGTGTTACTGTACTTAACTCGATTAAATGAGAAGTCCTTATTAACTTTATAAGCGTTAAATTCTTATAAAATTTGTATTTAATTCTAACTTAAAAAAGGATACATACCTTAGGGATTCAAAATAAGTAGGTGGTAGCTGGTAGGTACCCAATTTTATTTTGTGCTTAAAATGAAAAATGAGTTACTACTGTTGAATTGTGGAAAAAACACGTTTATAATTAAACAAAATAAAACAATGTTTGTCTTGTATTTATTATTAAGTATTAATGTTAAAAAAAAATTAAAAAAAAATTATTTGTTGAGCGGTTCCACGAAAAGTAAAAAAATTCTTATTAAGTTATTATAAGCTAGAAAATATAAATGATCAACATTTTCAAAAATATTTAAAATAAAATGCAAGACTGGAAATAATAAAAATTGATACACAATGACAGTACAGATGTGAATAAGTACCTATATGAATTTTTTTTTTCTCCAAAGTTGCTTGGGTAATACCCAAGTAAGCGCCTAAATAATATTATTTGTCATTAACAATTTTAGCAAAAAGTTTATTTTCACATAAAAGATTCCGACGAATGAAAAAAAAAGTTTTTCTTTTTAATACTTTGTGATATTTTTAATGAAACGAAGAAGATGCAAATAAAATCTATTTTATTTAATTTATTTACTTAGTTTTATTTAAGTAGGAAATGTACAAATAAAGAATAAAAACTAATAAAATTTGGTACATTATGTATTTTTTCAAACCTATTTGAATTTGTTTAAAAATATCTTATTTTTCCAAAATTTTTAAGATTAAATCCTGTGCTGCATTAGGAAATTTCCAAAGAAAGATAAAAAATGTTTTTTTTTTTTAATTCAGTTTTGGGGAATTTAATGTCCTCTCCTCTTATAATCCCGGTTTTTATAAATTTGCTTTTTTTTTAATCTAAAGCTTTTTAACTTTTCACATATATGTAATCCCACTTTTGAAATCAATACATGTGGTTTTTTAAAAAAAAAAAAAGCGTTATTTTTGTAAATGCATTTTATTTTAATTTAGAACTTAATTTAATCATATTAATTTCTAAAAAAAAAAATGAAATAGAGAGAAAGTTGAACCTCAACTTTTAATCGTAAAAAAAAAGTCATGTGTGAAATTCACACGTGGCAGAAGTGAAACCTTAAAAAGAAAATTTTCTTGCAAACAAAAAAAAGAAATATTCTACCTATTTTTTATTCTATCTCCTTTAAATACATGTTTTTTATATGACAACCTATATTAATTTTATATCATCTGAAAGCTTATTGTTTCAGCTCAAAATATTTATATCGTCCATGTCTAATGTCTATACAACATCTAGAAAAAAAGCTTATTTTTTTCAAACCAAATCACTTTTCATCAAAAAAGCAAAAAAATCAATTTTTTTTCTCTTTTAACACCATTAAATATATTTTTTTAAATGACAACCTATAGTAAATTTTATATCACCTGAAAGGTTATTTCACCTTTTATATGACATATGAGTCATATTTCTACCATGCTTAGAAAAAAAAAAAGAATTTTTTAAAGCCGTATGTCGAAATTTCAAGCTGAGATTACGGTACTTCCTACACTGGTCATCGTCAACAGATCTCCACAGGTGTTTTTAGGTATTTTTCAAGTTTTTTCAATTTAAGATTGTGTAACTTGTAGCGCTTGTACAGTTAATTGTGATATATCAAATTTAAGGTTATGTTATCAGTATGCGTATTAAAGTTAAATCAAATTTGTATGTGCACTAGATCAAAAGATATAACGTGTGTAGAAAAAGAACATCATTTTACCGTTATCTCAAAATTTTGAATATGAAATTAAGTGAAATTTTGTACATTTATAGTTCATGTAATTACCTATCTACAGAACAAATTTCATTCATCTATCTATTATAACAAGTTGAATGTTCGGGTCGCGTTTTCGTTTCATCTTGTTTCAAATATCTTTCACAAATACCTACTTGTGAACTGCTGGTGATTGATTCATCACAGAGCTGTTGGTGATTTTTTCAATTTGAAAAAAAAAAATGTAAGAAAAGAGAATAACCAACATTATTTTATTGTTATTAATAAATATTCTTAGAAAAAAAACATTTTTTGATAGGATTTGTGGGAATTTAATAATAAGTTTAAAATAAATCTGGGTTTCGGGATTTTTGAAAAGAAGCGGAATTTCGGGACACTTCCGCGCAGATATTTTATATAACTTTCGTGATGATAAACCGCTGAATCAATTAGCTTTTGTTTTGTTAGTAAGTAAACATTTTGGCTTTTTGTTGGAACAGAGCGATTTTTTAGTGTTCTTCGAAATTTGTCTATGACTTAGCGCCTTAAATGACAGGTATCTCCGATTAACCATCAAATATGAAACCATGTAAAATTTTGAAAACGTTTCCAAAAAAATATTTTTGGATATTTTTAGAAAATTAATTTTTTTTTTTGTTTTTGAAAATCATATTTTTTAAAAGGGACCAATAAGTTTTTTTACAAAATTTGTTGTTATTTTATTATTGTTTTTTGAAAATTGTTAGAATTTTTTTACAAAAAACAATTTTTTTTTTTAGAAACCAACTCTAACGATTTTAACATTTATTTTAAGTTAATATTAAGTTTCTTATACAATTTAATCAAAGTACTCTATTATGAATGTTAATTGAATAACTTTAATATTCTAAACAAATTTTACCATAAGAGCAAGTACGTGCGACCCAGTCATGTAATTTATTTGAGGCATTGGTTATAGCTACCTAAAGCGCTATTTAGATTATAATTATTTTGAATTGTTGAAAACTCTCAAGTTTTAGTAAACTAAACACCCTGTTTGATGTCTATTTAAAGTTTGAACGTAAAAACGAAAAGTGACCTCTTCACCTGATTTCTGTAGGCCTCTCCCTGACACTTTTGCCTTATAAGTATATTCCATTCAAACAGAGAGGTACCTAATGCAAATATTTGATGCGTTTTAATGGCTAGAATTGTGTATGCGCGCGCCTTCAAATCTATTCTACTAGATATGACGACATGACGAGTTGTCTAATTATGGTTAATAAGAGAAGCAAATAAATAAACCAAAGTACTTGGGTTGCACTTTGATGAGTACATCTTTTTTGTATATGAATATCTAACCTCATTATATCTAAGTAGGTATATATACGATGTGCATTGTGCATACATACCCATTTATTTGATTTTATAGATATATATAATACATTTAATACGTTTTTTTTATCATTTTATTTCAAGACCGATGTCGCAGCTCATCTTATATTAAGCTATATAATTTCCTAGCTAATTAATGAGCTGCTGGATGGTGATGATAATGATGACGATGATCATCTTCATCATCATGATTGGAATGTTTAGACAACGCATTCTATGAATGCAAGTGATGTCTTGAAAAGTTATTTATGAGTGCTTACAAGTCCGAGAACATGTTTTGGGTTTTTAAGTTGAACTTCAATAGGTTAATCGTTTTAGTCTTAATGTTTTTGATTTTTTTTTTCTTTCCTTCTTAGAATGCAAATGCGGTTTGGTTTGAGTTACATTGTAAAATGGGTGAGTATTAGAGTTTAGAGAGGTTTATAGAGGTGGGTTCATCTCATGAAATATGCATATCTATCTTATGTGGAACTTATGCCGAGATTATGGAGTGATGATTCTATGTTTGAGAATAGAGGTGTTGGTTGAGACTTTTCTTACTCATTGTGTTTTTAAAGTGGGTAATTTTGTTTAAATTTATTTTTAAGTCTCAGAGGGTCATGTGAGGGGGATCTTTTCGTAATATTAAATGACGTGTAAATGAGGTGAAAAGTTTAAGTAGTTTAAGTGGGGACCTTAAAATTGAATAAAGCCATGTCCAGATGGAAACAGCTAGGAAAATAGAACCTCTGTATACCTTCTTCAAACATCAAATAATTCAGAAACTTGATACAAATGCATCAATAAATTCATAAACGTTATCGCATGGTTATATTCTTAGCATATCAACTACGTTACCCTATAAAAGTATAATTTCCACTTTGTGTAGCTTATTTAGTAAAAAAAAAAAAAAAACAAAAACTTCAATACATTTCATTATGCAATATAACTCAAGTCAAAAAGGCCCCATGTGGCTTATCATTTTCTAATAGGCATAAACTCTGATGTAACTAATTTCTGACATTATACAAAAATGTATTATATTTGAACTATCATTTGCCCTTAAAAATAAGTTGTTGTTTCTCTTTGAAACATCATCATGTTAAACAAACATGCATCTTTCGTGAACTAAAAAAAGAAATGTAATCACAATTCAAATCAGTGAGAGGTTGTGAACCGCAGCTTTTTTGATAAGAATTTATTTTTTATCAAGAATCTTTTCAAATCTTACATTTTTTTTTTATTATTCAAAGTTAACTTTAAATAAACAAAAAATTTAGAAAATATTTTTGTTGTTGTTGTATGGATTTGAATGAAGATAGTAATTAAAAAACAACACACTGAAAACATTTTGTTTTTGTTGTTAAAAGATATGAGTTAACAGAGTGCAAATAGATCCCTTAACTTAGGAAGGTATTTATGATATTTAATAATCAACCGCCAGCGAGCTTTGAAATTTGATAGAATTGATGAGTTGTAGATACTTAAAACTCATATTCGGTAAAAACCTGTGAAGAAATTCGTATTATTAAGACGAAAATGCAAAACAAGAAATTATTCGTTTTTAATAAAATTAGATAAGCTTTGCAAAGGACAATGGACATTTCGACTCGTTAAGATTATTAAAAGCAATCCAAAAAAAAAACAGTATAGGAATCACAGCCTATTTCGAAGACTACCTAAAGAGTTTATTTTTTTTTATATTCGAAACATTTTCACTTAATTCAGAAATAAAACGACATGATTCATTATCAAACAATTTTTCAAATGACAAAGTTAATGTTTGATTTATGTTTAAAAATTCTTTCTAAATCCTTTCAAGATTTTGTCAATTTTTTTTTTTCGAGACATTTTATTATATTTTATAGCAGAAATATTTTTTGACTGATGAAATCATTTTAAAATCATTTAATAACTTTGCTAGTTTTTTTTTTTAATTTATTTTATTTTATGTGATGTCATGTGCTTAAAAAAAATGAATAATGATTCTGAAAATAAATGTTAAATATAATTTAAAATGATATAAAAGTCATAAAATATAATTTTTTGATTATTTTTTAAAACTTTTTTGAAGTTTTATTATGAATTTTTTTTTCATTTTGGACAATTTTAAAAGCTAATACTAAAATACATGTGTAATGCATTATGTTTAAATTTTCTAAAACTGAAATCACTTAAGAAAACGCTTCCTTTGGTATTCTTTGACATGTCATATTAACGATACTTAATTAATCGTATAAACTTGTTTAACCACTTATATTTTATAATTAAGGTATTTTAAATGCTTGTTCTTTGTTTTTCAAAATTCCATTTGAAGTTAGCGGACGAAAAAAAGAAAAATTATTATAATTTTGATGCCCGAAATTGTAGATAATTTAATGCTAATTTGGTGCGCAGAATTTTATTTATATCCTTGTATATAAAAACTATAGTACTATCATGGGTTCCAACGACTGAAGCGCCGTCTGGTTCAAGAGAGCGGACCTATTCATGGAATGATTTTGGCAGGAGTGGGGACTAAGAATAACCAGATAATGAAGGAGTCGTCAAAATATTGGAATATTATTTAAGATATTGGAATAATATTTCAAATTTCAATTTGGGGGAAAGTGACTACATATTTAGCTTTGTAGATAGAGGGAGATAGAAAGATGCATAAGTAGAAATGGAAGTTGTTTATTAAAAAGTGAAAAAAAAAAAAAACTAAAACGTACAACCACGGTTGCCCATAAGTAAAAATTTTTTGTTTTCAAATAAATTAAAAAATTTGGAAATAAATACATAGTAAATACTTTTTTTTTAAACAAGACAAATATAAAAAGTCTTATGATAAATAGTAATCGCAAAAATATTTAAGTTTCATAAAACACAGAGTTATAAAATTCCATCAAAATAATAATGTCCAGAAACATTTAATATTTTTTAATTTCATTTAGATTCATTTTTTTGACAGCGAAAATAACAAAACGTAAATTCTGTAGAATATTTTGTTTGAATCTTCTCTCTTCAATAAGTGAGAAGCATTTTTAACTTGGTAGAAATTAATGAAACATTAAATTTCAAACATGGTCTCGAAAAAATTCATCAATAATTGCAGTGAATTTGGCATAAGATGATTGTATTTAAGTGTATGTATTTCGCGTTTATAATAATCTGCTTAAATATTTTAGTTCAATTTGACTAATGTGGCAATCACGTTTGAAATAAAATTTAAAATTGTATTCTTCTTTGGAAATGTTTTTTTTTTTTTTTGTTTGTATTCTTCTTTTTGAAATATTTTTTTCTTGTTGCCTAGGTGATTGTTGTCGAATAGAATATTTTGTTTTGAAAACTTGAATACATTTTTGTTTTTGAATTTTTGTTTGATATTTTCTTACGCAATGTTGCAACATTTAACTTAACTCTAATTTATTCATTAATGAAATAATAAAGCGAGTAATGCTATATTATTATGTACTTTAATACTTAAAAACAAAAGCTTTTGCTATCTTATTACAGGGCGCTCTACAACTGATTATTCTAGAGAAGTAGATTTTTTTTTTATTAAAAATTATGTATGTACATTGTACACATACAATGTAGTTTTGAACTTTTTTTATTTTAAGATTTTTGTTCAATGTTTTTATTAATTACTACAAACTTGACAAAAATCATAAAACTTTAAAAAAATATTTAGCATTTTGTTATGTCAAAAACTAATAACCTTCCTTTGAATTTTATGTGCCTCGATGACGCTCCCTTTTATTATTTAGTTTTTAACTTTATTTACTTTATAATTCAAAATGATGCAGTTTAAAACTTGTTTTTATATTATCAATTTGAACTATAAAGTAAAAACTATACCTAAAAAATAATAAGCAATACAAGATAAGTTAAATGTTGCAACATTGCCTTAGAATATAACAAATAAAAGTCCCAAAACAAAAATCTATTCAAATTCGCAAAAATAAATTATTTGATTCAAAAATACTCAAATTACTATCACCTAGGAAACAAGAAATAAACAAAGCGTTGTAAACAAAAAATATTTTGTTTACATTTCTCCTTCCCTATTCCCAAGCAGTCGAAATTCAAATTTCAAACATATGATTTCGGTTTTTTCTCTTTATCCTTTTAAAAAGATGAAAGTATTTTTCTCTTTCTTACACACGTATTTTATTCCTTCATTCTACTTTCCAAAACTTGGAAAAAAGCAACCGCAGCGCACCCTAGTTAAAGGAAGCGGACCTAATAAATTCACTTTCATAATAGTACTATAGTTTCTATATACAAGGTTTATATTTCAATTTTAAGTTTAGTATTGGTACTTCCGGTTACGCCAATAGAGAAATTTTGAAAAAATAAAAATGTTGTTTTTGAAAACAAAACTTTTGGTACAAAAATTTGTAGTTCAAAAATCTTTAAATATCCAAGATTTTTATATAGAACAAAAATAAAGGTTATTTTCAGAAAAAAGTTGTTTTGGTTTTTTTTTTAATTCCTCGAAAACCCGAAAACATTTTAAAAATTTTTATTTTGAAAATAAATTTATAAAAAATTTATTTCTTAAAAAGATTTATTTAACTGGCCTTAAAAAAATTTAACGTCACATAGTATTTTATAGCGATTTCCAAGGAAAGTCAAGTTTCTTCCCGAAAATAACAGCATTTTCAAAAACCTTAAAACTCGATCTAGTGAGACATCCAAAGAATGATCTCTTTAATCTCTATTCATAACTGAAAACCAAAAGTTCCTAGGAGTTCTGGTTGCTGAATTATTTATTTTTACTTTTTTAGGAAAGATTTTGAATACAATATATCGGAGAATTTAATTGAAAATAATAAATCCTTATGTGACAGTTTACGCAGAAAAAAAAGTAGAGAATAGAGTTTATGTTCAATGGCCCTTAAACCTTTTTAGGTATAGCTATTATTTTTCAAATTTTAAAGTCATTTTTGAGGCAAAAATAAACGCTGACTTCACTTTGAACTTATTATCAATTCAAATCAAAATTTACACGAGTGTGCTAAAAATAGTACTCATTATCGATAACTTAAATGGAACATTGGTTGGGCAAATTAAATTTGCATTTAGATATATTCCGGATAAAAAGTGTGTTGCTGTTATAAACCTGTTTCTTAAATCAATTAGTCAATTAAAATTAATAAAAAAAAAAAATCACATTAACTAGTTATACTTTAAATGCTTGACCCACTAACAGTTAACATAATCTTAAACCATCCACGCAACTAATTGGTATCTAGATGAACTCTTTAAAAAAAATCAATTGATATCGAACGAAATTTGATTTCCTTGTCGAATTCAGAAACTGGTTGCTAAACATACTTTATGATGCATCTTGTTAAGTTTGTCAACATACAAGCATGTGAGTGTTCCTTCATTCTACCTTTTCTTTTTTGTTGAAATGTATAATAAATTCTCAAACTTATGATGCGATTGGTGATTTCGAAAAAAAAATGGGACAAAAATGAGAACACCTTTATTTAATATATTTCTGACACACCAAAACAGGGCTGGAATATCAATAAAAGCGAACGGAAATATCAGCTAGGGCGACTGGAAATAAAGAGCAAATTTTTAACAAAGAGTTTTTAGAAGGTTTCCTTGATTAATACCTTCTTAGCAAATAAATATATTTTTGTAACTTCAAATATACATAGATATCCAATACATTTCTTAAGAGCCTAAGCTGCTCAAAAGAAAGATCGGTAGATTCTAAGATTTTTCCAAGGCCCACAAACTTCGTGGAAAAGACAGACTGCTCCTGTGAGCTGTGATGCGTCTTTTTCGTCACTCATGCGGGACGGAACCGATCAACGGCCAACGTCTTTTCAAAAAGAAAAAAAAAAAAAACACTTTTTTATCTCTCATTTTTATTTTACCTTTAAATTTCGATTTAAAGGTGGGCAATCAGAAGATAAAAGATCCTGAAAAGACAGGCCGACCCATCATTTGGAATTAGGTCAACATCACTGTTTAACAGGTCGTAAATTTTCATTTTGCCACACAAATGTGAACAGTATCGCTTTTTTTTCTTCGAGTATTTTATTCTTCTTGTTTGTATTGTTGTTGTTGTTGTTGCGATGTATATATTGGCCCAACCTAAAGAATTCCCTTTTTTGGTGTCTGGTTATTTTTTTAATGACACACTGCCTGCGATCGTTTGACTAAATTGATCGAACGGCCGTCAATCAAATTATGATCGAAACGCGTATTTCGGAAGTTTTAAAGAAATTGATAAGTGATCGTTATTTTTAGCAGACATATCGTCTCTGAGGTTTGTTTGGGGTTTCCATATGTTATTTGTTTTGGACTTTTGGAGGCTTGTTTTAAATGTTTGAAAAATGTACTTTTGTTTTGTGAATGTAGTACTGTAAAAACAAAAAATAACGTTAATGTTAAGAGAATGCCAAAACCGAAGGTCTCGCAATTCTATTATTATAGCTGCGTTAATTTGGAAATATTTATCTACTTTTTAGTACTTAAAACTACTTTGATCTACTTTGCTATACTGAAAAAGTAGTTCAAAGCAGCTTAAAGTACTAAAAAGTAGATAAATATTTCCAAAGGAACGCAGCTTATATAGATATATTTTTTTTTCTTTTTTTCTTAAAAATGACATATTATTTTCTTTTTAAAAAAATTGATATTGTACAAAATATTTTTATTTTAAAAGATTATAACGTTTTTCATTTTTTTTTTCTAAAAATTCTTTTGTTTACAAGACCTCAAATGGCATACTTTCGTGGGTAAAATCATTTAAAACGGTGTTTAAGTTTAATAAAACCAAATTTAATACCTTTATACTTTTTTACATTGTCGCAAGAGAAAAGCCAATTTTCCGACAGTTTCCCGACTTTGGAAAATCGCATTTACCTACTTTAAAAATAATAAGCACTGAAGTTTTTTCTTATTGTTAAGGAATATTTTGTTGGATATACTCTCCCTCCTTATTTATGTAGTCAAAACTGATTTATCGGTTTTAGTTTTCAAATTATAAAGGTTTTTACCCAAACGAGTTTGTCGTAAACGAGCGCGCCGCAAAAATCAATTACGAAATTTATTTAATAGGTAAAGGGTTTTAAAAATATGTTGTACAATAACACAGGTCGACAAAAATAAAAATATTTTTTGTGCTTGGGTTTAATTTACACTTTTTGGGTTAATGGTAAACCAAAACAATAGATAATCACCCTTTCCCCTTTTAAGATTTGCTTTTGTAGTGTTGGGAGCAAAAATACAATTTTCATACCCTGTGAGCCTAACTCGAGTCTTATGAGCTATAGTGCAAGAACCGCATGGTATAAAAAGAGAAGGTATGATCATTAGAAAAAACTCAGTATCGAGAACTGTCAAAACTTATGGCTACTTAAGGTTTTGACAGCCCAGCCCATTGAAATTGTTGTTGTAAACAAATTTGTCTTGGAAGTTGTTGTTGCTTTTGACTTTGCCAAATGCCAAACGTCAAAACCTTATTACCCCATTTTGTAAGATGGCGGCTCTAATGATCATACCTTGTCTTTTTATACCATGCAAGAACCGTGCCTTGTACAAAAAAAACTGAAAGGGTATAAATGTAGATACCTAATTTAAAGTTCAAAATTTTTGCGACAGCACTTTTTTTGATTTAAATTATAACAAAAAAGTTATGATGAATACAAGGGTTTTTGCTCCGAAAAATCCTGTTTTGTTGAGTTCAAACTGTAATATTTTTTTATCTAACTTCAACTTTGGAAACTTTTATACTTTTTTGAAAACTGCATTACCGGGACAAGTTTTAAAAATAATAAACCAGAGTCACATAATACAAATTTTTTGGTCTTGTTGCTCTGAAATAAAAGTAAGAAATTGAGTTTTTATTTAACTCGGAACTGTTAATTAATTTGCAAAAAAATGGCGTATGAAATAAAAAATATTTTTATTAGTTAATTGTTTCTTATTGTTAGGCAATGTTTTAGTGAAAGAATTGTAAAAAACAAAAATCAATTAGGTATGGGCAGAGGAAGCAAAATACTGTTGCAAAGTAGGGATTTTTCGAAATTTCACAAGAACTGTAAGTATTTGGGATGAACAAGTTACCAAATTCTGAGAGATCTTAAGTTAGCCTATCAGCCCATTTCGTTTAATCTATTACTTTTTAGACACCCTGTATATGCAACAAAATAATAAATAAAAAAAAATATGCAAAAAAATTAATTTAACTTTTCAATAAATAAAGAATTTCAATATGAAGTAGTTTGGCTACAGTTTGGATACAGTTATTTGTGTAAGCAGTTATTTTTGTATGGTAAAAATACTATCAGAGTGAATTACTTTTACCATAAATATTAAAAAAAAGGTATCAAATGATGCCTCAAGCTCCCATTTGACAAAAATTCGAAAAAAAAAACGAAAATTTCGAATTAATTTTTCTTTTTTCTTCTTAAATTTCCTTTTTATTTTATTTTTATGAATATGAATATGAAAACAAAACATTAAAATGAAGAAAACAAAACAAAAATCAGCCAAAATGGGTAAGACGTTCTCGAGTTTTTCCCAAAATAACGCACGACAATTTTTGTAAAAGACAGATTTACTTGAAAAGTGGAAATTGCTCTGCTGACTTCAAAAGCAAATAAAAAAAAAAAAAAATATTTTCCAGATGAGTATCAATATATCTATCATAATTTGATAGTCACAACCCAAGCACAAAATTCGTGCTGACCTGTGTAATGTACATAGCTAGTCACTTATTAAAAAAAGAGGTAGTCTTGGTTTTGACTTAGTAGCTAGCTACATAATACCAATCAGTACTTCGTATTAATAGTTGAAAAGATCAAAAATAAACGGATGTGGAAATTAATTTAAAAACGTAGGTAAACATACATTTTTTTAAGGCTCAATCCTTCAAACAATTGTATAGAAATTAGAACAAAATGTTCAGACAGGGTTGTAAAAAATAATTATTTTTTTTTTCTTTTCATTCAAAATAAAAAAAAAATATTGCAAATAAAAGAAATGTGCTTTAAAAACAAAAATGTTTATTGCAACTGAAAAACAATGCATTAAAAAAATGTTTAAAAATATTTGCCTTGAAAAAAAAATATTTATTGCAACTAAAAATGTTTTGCATTAAAAAAATGTCATTGAAACTGAAAGATGTTTACATTGAAAGTATAATTTTTATTGCAAGTAAAGATATTTTGCATTAAATAAAAATGTTATTGTAAATAAAAATGCTCTGCATCGAAAAAAAAAATTCAATGCAAAATGTGTGCATTAAATATTTTTTCTAATAATATATTTCTGTAATTTCTGAGAAATAAAAAAAAATAAATAAATAAAACCCTAATTATTGTGACTTTTCATACGATTTTCAGTGTTAAGAGCCCGATTTGTAAATCGCAGGATGCAGTCCCTTGCTAATTTTTCTACCCGAGTTCAAATAAATTCTTATGCAATTTAGTATAAGGTTTTGGTTAGCCCAGGGGATAATGAATGGTTATGTACTTAATTTAATTTAAACATAGCAATGAACTTTTGAACGATGATAAATAAACTTGTCTATTTATTTCAAATGTGTTTTGCTATCTCTTTTTTTTTTTCAATACACATCAAACAGAATCTTTTTTAATCCTCTCTAAAATTTATGAAATTCTTCTATAAAAAAAATTATTTTAATATTTATAAAAAAAAACAGAAAACATTTCTAAAATATTTATGTTTCCTCCAAAAATACCTTCGTTATTTATTGTTTTAAGCAATTTCGTAAAATAAAAGTCATCGCCTTTTCGTGATAAAACAGAAACACAACAACAACAACAAAAATCTATAATTTAGAAAAAAAAAACCTAAGATGTGAAGAAATTGCAGCTGTTATCCATAGATTTTCAAAAATGTCAAAAATCCAGAAAGTATGCCACATATTTTTTTTTAATGAAAATTAAAAGCATTACTTTTTTTTTAATTAAAAAAACTACATAAAAGCTGCAAACTTAAACAAAAGACTTTTTTTTTATTTTTTTGAAAAATCTTTCTTAATTTGTCAACTGTCAAATTGTATCATTTGACCCTCAATCTGAATCCTAATTTTTTTTTCGTTTTAAAAATGACGGCGCCCGAGTACAAATTTTTCAAACTGTCTGCAATGAAGACATTTTCTTCTCTGGAGGTGATTTTCCATTTTCTTTTTTAATTTTTTTTTTTTGGTTTAAACCTATAAATATAAAGATATTCATATATTAAATTAATTGTTTTGTGAAAATTCTGTCAACTTGAAGGTCTTCTTCTTCGTGACCACTCATTCGCATAATGTGAAACAGTCCATCCCATAGAACTACGAGTATTGCCGCCACACAAATTAATGTCTGAGTTTTCGTTTTTTATGGCTTTTTGTTATTTTTTTTTTTTTTAATTTTTATTTAAATTTAAAGTTTTCTATCTCTGTGATTCTAAATTTAGAATGTCCAACCAGAGTCACACGTGAAAGATGGTTCTTTGAATTTTTTTTGTATCTTTTTCGGTGGATATGTTCTATATCGCTCCATCAAGTCTCTATAAAGATAGACTCTTGGGAAATGAAGATTGTCAGTTGTGTTGTCTTTTATTTAAGATTTTTTTTTTTTTTTTTGGTGACAGAGGTGGGTTGAGAAGTGAATCAACATCAGAAACAGTAACACCCAAGATAAAGTTAAGTAAAAAAAACGAATTTTTGATTTTAAATTTGTTTTTGGAACATGGACAACAATAAAGTGGCGACATCTTTACGAGTGGGAAGGATGATGATGATGATATTGGTGTTTGATTTTCCACAAAAGCCAAAAAAAGAAAGTGACTATACCTATCTATTGAGTGAAGAAGGAGAAGGTAAAGCGGGGGTGATGTGGGTTTTGTAGAATGTTGATCAAAACAATAAATTTAACTAATTTATTTGAATGTTTTTTTCTTTTTTTTTTTTTTTATTCTTCAAAATTTTGGTGAATTTAAAAATGTCTCTTCGGTGTGTTCTTTTTTTTTTGTTTTTAATTGGAATGCAGCCAAAAACTATTAAATTTTAAACGTGCAGCATGGAAATAAGTGTGAGGGTTAAGAGCTTTTGAAGAAAAAAAATGTTTTTTTTTTTTCTTTAAATTCAACAAACACACAAGAAAACAAAATTGTTTCAAAATAACACACAAAAAAAAGAAGGCATATAGAAACATTATGTTGTCAAACTGTTGACGAATAAATAGCTTTTATAACACAAAGAGACAGGCTTTATATGTGAAATATAATCACATTTAACCCCACAAGTTAAGAGGTCTGAAAAGACGAAACATTCCAAAAAATAAAAAAAGATTTAACTAAAATTTATGTTTTTATAAAACATAATACAGTTTCTATTATTTTGTTTAATGAAATTTATGTTTGAATAAATAGGACAAAACAACTATTTTGAAGTCTTAGTGCCGGTTTGTTCACAGTCGATTATCTTTTAATCAAGGATTATTCCATACAAAAATCCTTGATTAAAAGATAATCGAGTGTCAACAAACCGGCCCTTAATCCACCATCGTTAATCGTTTTGATTGTAAAATTTAAAAAAATATATATTTTGTAGTTAACAAAAAATTAGATTTCGTATTAAACTACATACATACATGATCGTTTGCTTTTAACCATCTATAGCTCATGAGCTCAGAATAAGAAAAGAATTCCAGAATTATATAGTTTGATGCATTTAAAAAAATACGTAAGTTATAAATGTTTTAAATCATAATAATTTATTCAGTTAGGTTATAATAAATGGTTTGTTGCTTTTAGGCAACAATGAGTATTAAAGAAAAGAAAAAAAAAAAAAACGATATCTGTTAACACAGTCGAAAATTTCTGAAACAATTTTTTATTTTCGTGTAGCATAAAGCTATGTCATACTATATTCACACACGGTGTGCATGATCTGACGAAAATATTTCGAATAATTCATCGCTCATTGACTCGTCACATGTAAAAACTAACTACTGTGCTTTTAAGCTTTTCAAACTTTGATCGTTAAGGGACAGTGCCCGAATTAGAGTCATCTAAACGCCCTAATAAATATTCCATATCAATGTCGACCCCTTCTTAAGTAGAATCTTCGAAGTCCATCTCGAAATCGGGTTCTCCCAAGCTATCATCATCAAAATCGAGTCCATCTTCTCTTCACTTTCCAAGTCGCTTTGAACCGCAAACTCATTAATTTCTCATCGTTTAGCCAAATAATACCCTGAGTAAATATGAGCGATATTCATACCGTTTCAACACAATGTAGCCTACAGGACACAAACACAGAGAAAAAACATTGAGCACTAACTTTATAGATTTCCACAAAAAAAAAATCACTTTATAAATCAAAAACAATTTTTTTATTATTTTAACAAAAAGCACGCTTCCATCTTTCAGAAATTAGAGGGTTAAAAACCAATAAAAAAACAACTTTTTTTTGTACACTATCAGTTCATAGCCGAAGAGCACTTATAGCAAGCACCGCCTTGCGACCATTTGCCAACACAAAACTGTGTTATCTTAGAGAATGAAATTTGGTGCATCAATTACGCCTGTGATTAACTGGTGAATGAAGATTATGTCATTGTTAACCCTCCTTTGAGCCAAAGTTTGAATCTGAAGGAGATTAATCCGATGTTCATAAGGAGGAAGATTATAAGGATCACACCATGGCAGTCCTTTCAAGGCGAAAAGAATGAAATTACGTTGTACTGATTCCAGTCTTACATTATGGGTCTCGTAAAAAGGAGTCCAGACTTGCGATGCGTACTCAAGGTGGGGGCGTACTAAACAATTGTAGAGGGAAAGAGTCACATAAGGTTCTTGAAGTTCTTTTGACCAACGCTTCACAAAACCTAGCATAGGAAGGCCTTATTCACGATGACGTTGATATGGTCGGAAAAATCAAGATTATAACTAAAATTAACCCCTAGGTCTTTAAAGCTCTGAACACGCTGTAATGTGTGTTGGGATATTTTATATTCATACAAACTAGGAGCACGTTTTTTTTTTTTAAAAGTCATTGCCTGACATTTTATTGGATTCAAAACTAAGCTATTCTTACTACACCATATAGAAAAATGATTAATGTCCTCTTGCAGAAGCCTCCGATCATTAACCGATTTGATACTTTTATAAATTTTCATGTCATCTGCAAAAATGGGAATTTCGCTATCGTGAATACATAATGGGGCATCATTTATAGCTAGAATAAAAAGAAGAGGTCCTAAATGACTTCCTTGTGGAACACCTGATTTTCCGATGAACGATTTTGAGAGAGCGTCTCTGAACTTCAGTTGATAAGATCTATTTTCAAGATAAGAAGAAATCCAATTAACGAAGCCTAAAGGGAAACCTAGAGTTTTTAATTTAAATTTGATAATGTCATCGTCATGGGAGAGTTGGTCAAAAGCCTTAGAATAGTCCGTATAGATACAGTCAATAATACAGTCAAAAATACTTTTCATTAAAATTAAGTCTTTATTCATTAAGTTAAATGTTACTGTAGAAACTCTCATTATTATAAAAAAAAAAAATAAATATTGAACAAAAGATAATAAGTTTTGAAAAATATCTAATAAAAAACGCTCTTGGGCTTAAGACCGCCCTATTAAATTTTGTTGGAAGAAAGACTCTTTTGTTTTAAATGCAGTCTATTTGCGATATGACTCCTTTTTCTTGCAGAATTTACTTTTGAATATTCACTTTCTATTTTAAAAAAAGGAAAACTTAAAAATCTTAATTTTTTCAGTGTTAAAAATAGAACTGACTTTTCACATGAACGATAACAATTTGATGAAAAATCACAAAAATTTGCCGTAAATCTTCGGTGTCTCAACTGAACTTGCTAAAACTTACAGACGTGGCACCTATTTTATATTGCAAGTGTTGCCAAATTTACTTTTTTCTATACAACATAGTACAAAAACGGTCTTACCCCCATAGACGGTCTTGCCCCCACTTCTCCTATTTTAAAAAGCCATTTTTTTCGAAATCCCTGGGATTTCAAAATCTCAAAATATTGATATGAGGGATGCTGAAAACACTTGTTTTTTTTAACACTTTCTCATTCGAGGTCTAAAATTACCTGATAAAAATACCTACCACCATTTTTAAGTTAAAATAAAAATACAAATGCAAAAAGTGAAATTTTTTAAATGCAATAAATCTTTGAACCACCTTGTCATAAGTCTCAAAAGCTCTGGGCAAAACTCACCTTAGTCAAACTCTTGCAGGTGCTTCCAACTTTCAACTGCTCATATCGTATTGATTCCCGCCCCTTTATAGCTCTATGCATATTATTTACGTTGAATGCATAATACCAACAATTACCCCCAGCTTGTTATATTGTACCTATAGACGAGTATAATAGCTACCAGCATCCCAATCTCAATTTACAAAAGCCAATTTCATTCATACGAACAACGTGATAGACAACCCCTTTATGCCATGCAGTCGATAATAAACATTTCACACCTTCTGGAAGTATTTTATCTATTTGTTCCGTAGTTACTTCAATCAGGCTATAAATACCCATGGACGTTGTAGAAGTTTAGTACCCATGCTGGTTCCACCACAGAGCCCGACCCACTCCGATTAAAGTGTGGGTGGCTTTTCTTAATGCTGCTGTTGTTGTTGTTGTTGTTGTTGTTGTTGCTATGGATATGTGAAAATGAATATCCCCAGAGTATGGTTTCACTTTGTTGCACATGCAACCAGATAATCAACTTGCCTCCTCTATTGAAAATTGCAAATAATTTTCAAATCATTCAATCCAAATGTTAATTGCCCACTTAGCCAGGCTCACCAGTGTTTAGTTTTCCCCCTGTTTGGAGCCCGCAGAGAAAAACAACAATAACATAGTCATTCACTGACTTCCAACCAGTATGGTTTGATTATAAAAGTCCATCGTCTCTGTAGTCGTCGTCGTCGTTATTGTTGTTGTAAGCTGTTTCCATTTTCAATAGCCCCTGGGCTCTGCTGCAAAGTTGATTATAACTGCTCTTTTACGTATATTCACTATGATGCTCTTTGCGCCACATCTTCTTGCGAAAAGAAAACGCTTAACGATAAAAAGTGAATGAAAAAAGGGGAACCCAACCACAACGAGCGCTGCGCTGCCTGCAACAGATATTTAGATAGATACATCGTGTATCTGCATCTTTTAATTTGTCGAATGAGAGAGGCGGCTGCCTTGAGAACATTGGCGGCAGACACCTGTCCATTTAACTAGCCGCAGTTTGTTGTAGTTGTAGACCTCCGCCTCAATGATCTGGAGAAGCTAAAGCATCGGGAGAGATAGATAAGTTCAAAGAGCAATGACAGCTTGTGGATTTAATTAGCTATGATTAGTTAAAGATAGGAGAGATAAAGGTAACTAGATAGAGGGGTAAATAGGCTGGGTCCTTTTATGAATTCTCGTCTTAATAAATATGAATTTTTTGATAAGATGGTTATGAATGGTTCCAATAATGGATTTACAAGAGTATCATCTCGTAAATTTTGTTTTCATCGTAAGACGTTGCACTGCCTTTTGAAGTTATGAACAGTGGAGTTTGATGGATTTGTAATCATTCCTCAATCCTCACCCCTTTCACGTGCCACCATTGTTTTGTACTTTTTACAGAAGACAAAAACTTAATTAACGTGAACATCCAACACTTTTTTCTTTCAGCTATGTACATACATATAATGTTTTCGTTATGATTCTTTAATTTAAGATGTAAATCGGTTGAGGTCACTTCGCCTCCAAAGTTGATATTGCCTGTGGTGGTTTTGATTTCGATCTGTGGTCGGTAATGTTAACTTTCTGATTTCTGTTGATTTAAATTTCCATGATCACTTAAAAATTGCTTAAAATTGGGCAGGTTCAGAAACGTTAGGGACTAAATATTTAGGTAATTTCTCAGACTCTGTCAACTGTCAAAAAAAATCCTTCCAATTTAGATAATTTTATTGGAAAGCTGAATGGAAAGTTAGGCAAGAAATTTTTCCTTAAATATTTAGGAATGCTTTTTTTTGTCAACATGACAGATGATTGTTTTTAATTACAACAGAATTAAATCTAGTGTGAAAAACGATTAAAAAGTGCATTATCGGTTATAATTAATAATATTTATTTATTAAAGTTAAGTGAAATTTAGTGTCTGCCCCACGAGATCTGTATAAAATTCTCAGAAAATGACGTTTATTTAGTCCCTAATATTTCCTAAACGTGCCCAATTTTATGTTTACTTTACATATGTATATATTTGAATTGATTTTGAACAACTCATTGAAAGTTACCCATAAGTTATTTTAAAAGTTAATTTATCTGGAAGTCCGACGACCGGATTTCTGCAGTTTTTCCTAAATGACCACGATAACCATTGATTTATTGTTCTCCTGAAGCCTTTCTGAATTGCTTGTGTTGATTTCGCATTCCCTATTTTGTAAAGCAGCCAAAACCTCTAGTGATGTGGGCCCTGAAGCTCTGAGCTGCTAAGAGTGGCGCTATTGTGTAATTTAGCAAATAGTCCGCAAAAAGCTGGTTCAAGAACTCACTTGGCACATCAGTTATTACATCTTAAAAGAGCCAGTACCCCAGAAAAAATGTGTATGTAAATATTAGAGGTTAAATTTAAACCCAGAACCTCTAGGTTGACTGTCCTTCGCACTAAATTTTGCGCCATGGGATATTACTTGCTCATGAGGTAAAGTTGTTAAGTTATGAAAATTAATGAGATTTAAATTAATAAAAAATGGTAGATATTAGAACTCAGGTCCTCAAACCTAGAAAGTCCCTACGCGGAGAAAAATTTAGGTACTTAGAGTCAAAATAATGCACTTCTTAAACCACAGCGTCTTAAAATAATAGCATATCTTATAAAAATTAATGGAATCCAATTAAGTCTGTTAAAATCACAGTGAACTTAATTTATTTTAAATAAGAAAATGCTAAGAAATGAAATGAGTTCATATTAATTTTATTTGCATGCTTATTGAAATTAAAAGATTTAACAAAAATGAAAGTTTGTTCAACTTAATTTGAAATGATTCTTTTTTTTCAATTTTGCACAGAAAATATCTTTGCCGTCGCGACGGGTAAAAAGGGGTTAAGTCACAAAATTGCACTTTTCGGGTTTCGATGAAATAAGAATAAACTCTTTTTTCTCTTTTATTTTTTATCAAAAACATAAATTTAGAACAACTCTTTAATATAAAAATAAGAGAATCAATGCTCAAAAATTCATCGATTAGCTTAACTTCGCATTTTCTGGCAAACTCATTTATGACTCATTTATGACTTAACCCCTTTGTATCCGGCGGCAAAGATATGTCCGCTTATATTAAGACGGCATAGTCTTCATGGCAAAAACCATGCAATCCGTTGAAATTATTACGTATTCAATTTGTTTTTAGCATGTGTTTAGACCTTAACTTCATCGTGCATCATTTGCGGTTTCCGGAGATGTACTTTAGCTCTCTCCAGCTCTTCGCAAGATGCAAACCAAGTAAAAACGGAATTCCCCCGAAACTGCAGCGCATCCACACGGTTTTTTGACAGTCGAACCACAGCCGCACAATAGCCACACCATCATCAAAAACTCCTATTCCGCCGCACCATAGCCGCTTCACATCCCACCATGGTCAAAAATTCTTTATCTTACTTATACAAATCGTCTTCGATTCAATTTTGACATAATAATCAAAATATTTTAACATCATGTAATCAGCCGCTATTGTCCGATAATCCTCTCCATTTATACTACATGTGTATCGATTGCAGCATAGAAAAAGTTAAATTTTATTTTGCAAGCCTATAAAAAGGTGTAATGGGCTTGTTTACAAATGCAATGCGCAACAAGTATATTGACTAAAATTATTTATTAATACAAAAAACTCTTTTCTTCAACAGTTTTTACCGAAACTTGATCAGTTATTTATAACTTCAGAGGTTGAGATCTCTACGATATTTTTTCACAAAAATAGCAAAAGCATTTGAACTTTCATAGAACTTATCATACAAATTTGAGAAATTGTAAAAAGTAATTATATTTAAAAAAAAAAATCAGCGAAATAAGAATAAAAAAGCTCTAAATCGTTATCCAACTTCAAAAATTACACATTATTGTTTTCTACCTAAAACTTGTGCTCCTTTCATACAAAGTCATAAAAACTTTCCTTTATCCTTTACTCAGAAAGATTTAACTTTCATGTGACTAAAGAAGAGTTAAATTCACCATATTAACTCGTCACAAAAAAATAAAAATCTGGCTATGTGACTCACAAAACGTTCCAAAAAATTCAATTCATATGTAGGCTGTGCATAAGTGTACATATGCATCATCGATCCGAAAAAAAAATTAAAACAAAAACAAAAAACATGATAATGAGGTCACCGCAATCCAAAAAGATTGACAGATGGAATTAAAGCCACGCATATATCGCATAATGCCGGCCGGCACACACTAATAATTCCAAATTTAATGTCCATTTTCCATTTCTTTTTTGTAAATCGTCATCATCTTCATCCCACTTTACGAGTATTCTCATTGCTCCTGAAGGAAGAATTTATACATATAAAAAATATACTGAACCAAAATTTGTGTAAACCTAAACCAAAAACGCAAAACCAACCCACTTGAGACACTATGAACAAGATCGGGGTCCGGGATGTGGGCACAAACTTCACCTGTGTCATCCAAAACGACGACAGCCCCAAGAATCATCAACTTCATCAACAGCATTAATATCTGAGGTAGCATCCAAAGAGTTATAGTCTGGTTGAAAGTGTTGTAAATGTACCCCTTCAATCAATGGCAAATTTTTTTTTTCAACCTAATAATATTTTCTACTGGGTATTACATCCATAAAAACAAATACCTACTTGGCAAAAATCCATAAGTCTGTAATTAAAAATAAATGCATACATAATATAGGTACACAAAGTTTTTGTCAGGAGTAAACAATTTTATTGAATAAGAAGATCAGAGATCCAAAAAATCCAATCAAAAAGGCAACGATCCGGTACGACCGCGGTTTAAAACTTGTTGGTAGAAGTAAATTTATCTTCAGAAATGGAACAATTGAAAATCCGTATCCGTAAAATTATAAAATGCTGCACTTTTCATCGAGATAAGAAAAAACAAAAAGTTTTAATTATACTAAAAAAAATACCCATTTAACCAGCTCCTAGAAAACGAAACTTGGACAACTATTATCCAATCCAATTATTATTGCAAAACTGCAGAAAGATACATCTATTAAGGAACTGGAATGAGATTTCCAAGTCATTCGTCAGATAAAACCAGGTATATCTTCATTTTGCAATATGTTTGAAGGTTTGAGCTTGGGCATATTAAATGAACGACTTTGTCAAAATGCGAATCATAGTAAATTTGAAAACCCCGCCTGTCTAGTTGGGGAGTAGACTTAATCAAGGAAGTCTTCTCGAGAAGGCATAATCCTTAGGTGCTGAAGAGCGACCGAAGCGACGCCAAAATTTTCGTTGGTGATTTTACTGGCTTCAGTCTGAAGATCTAGGGCGTGAAATATCATCATACCAATCACTCGATTCATTGCATCATTCATGCACTTCAATGGCATTTGGTGGTTTGCAGATCAACAAAATTTCGGAGCATCACGAGTTTTTAAAAGAAGGGAAGAACAACAACATCCGACGCAATCTCCTCTGGTAAAACGTGTATGGTTTCAGGAGATGTACTTCAGCTCCCTCCAGCTCTTATCAAGTTTCGCTGACCCTTCCTCGACAATTCTACAATTGGTCTGCCAACTCTTCTGCCTTCTTGAGTGAGCGGGTTTGTTCCGCTGCATGGCTTGGCTTGCAATGTAATCGTTGATTTTTCCAAGAGCGCGTCCAGTCCACTGCAACTTACGCCTTCGTACAATAGATTCAAAGGGTTGCTGAACTCTTTTCCTAAAATTTCTTCCTAGGATTTAATATATTGCTAGAATAACGTTTATACCTTTCGTAGAAATCTATTTACAGAAGTTTGAAGGTTGAAGCTTGCCCCGTATCCATTTAGCAATAGCGCATACTACATTTTTTAAGCTGTACAGTTGTAGCTTGGTTTTTAAACTTAGAGTGTTTTTCCTCCAAATATTGGACAAAATTCCGAACGCGGTATTTGCCTTCACGAAACTGCTGATGATGTTTTGGTTCCTAGGTAGAGACAATAGGGGTATTCACTTAAACGCGGAAAACCCATAGAAACCGTAGAAACCGTAGAATTTTCTATCGGTAGAAATGAGCTGTCAAAATTTGTATGGGAAAAATATTCCGCAAATCATAGAATTTTATCTCACAAATTTGAAGCAGAAACCGTAGAAAAAAAATCTGATAAACTTTGGGTGTGTTCAATCACCTATCGGAAAGGCTATCTGGGATCCCCGTATCTGGAATATCTTTTTGAAGGCGATTTATGTCTTATTATTCAGATAATCACAAATAAAATATGTAAATATTGCAAAGAGAATATTATTTTATTTGAGCAAATTACATTTTTTTATTGTTGCATAGTGTTTGCAAAACTAGCTTGACTTAATTTTTTTAATTAAACAAATTTTATAAGTTCAATTTGACGTTTAACAAATATCTGTTTGTTTCCCTTATTTAAGCAATTATTTTCTGCTGGGGTGTTCATTTAAACCTTTTGCGGAATTTTCTATTTTTCTACAAAGTAGAAAATTATCTCGTTATTTGAATACCCTTAATATCTACTTCTTGGAAACTCTGTTTCTTCCGTATTGATCTGCAGCCCTACGATTTCTGCTTCTCTCCAAACCCTGAATGCCATTGCATAGATATCCATGATGTTTTAGATTTAAAGTCAGTGTGCATAGAAATCCTTATTTTCCAGTCTAAATTCCGCTCTGAAAATCATTTATCACAAAAGAAAAAGCAAAAGTGGTGGCTTAATGCAGCCCTGTCTAACTTTCTCCAAACAAGTCGTGGAATTAGGACCAATCGTATACTGCTTGTATATAAACAATGTTCGATGAAGTGGTAATCGATATTCAACGCACTCCTGAATTATGATCCTCAGAGTATTTTGATCCGATCAGTATAGAAGACTCCATCACGGAAGCCTGCTTGTTAAGCACCAAGTTCAGCATCCAATTGTTCTTTTATGCATTTCGGAATAATTATGTCTATTATTTTGGCAACTAAGTAGGAGAAACGCTCCTGGTTTCTGGAAACTTTACGTTCAAATCATTTTTGTACTCCTATTGTAGTAATTCAATCGGTTTCTTACACGCTGTCTGTAACAGTTCTGCAGAAATACAGCCAATTCCTTCCGCCTTGTTGTTCTCTAGTGCATTGAAAGCGGTACAGATCTTACATATCGCCAATGGAAATACGTTGCGCAGTCGGAAATTTGTTCCCTTCGTTTCGTTAGATCAGTAACTACTAGAAACACAATAACGAAGAAGTTGTGGTCTTAAAGTTCCTTCCATCTACCGATCCTCATTCGAACTGAGAAAGGAACTAAGAACATTTCTTAAAGGTGTTCTTTTAAGTTCTGAAGAAAGCCAAAGTTTTACATTTCAAATTACAGAACTTTTTTCTGTCCCTTATTACTTCGGTACATTGTTACCAGTTCCGGTTTTGAAAATCTAAACAACAACGATGCCTGCAACCATATCAAAATATTAAAACCACTCAATGCAACCAACTTAACTACTCAAACTATAACCTCATAGTGTGTATTGTCGCAAAGAGCAAACGGACAGATCGGATGGACGGACGGACACGGTGCCTGATGCCAGAATTTCTTATTTGTGTATGAACACATTCGGAACCGGCCTTATACTTAACTGAGTCCAATAAAACCAGTCCCCAGATGAAAAGACCAAAAAGAGAGAAGACGCCAAAAACGACGCAATGACGAAGACGAAGACGACGACCAAGACGAGGAAAACGTGTAACGGGCTTTTCTCGAAACGAATGCCCCCAAGTTGTATTATACCAAAGACAAAAGGAGGAAGGTTAACCTAATAAAAAAAATTATTTTATTGCTGTGACTGACAAATTTCCAGAGATTTTGTTGTCGTCTCGGTTGAGTAGTTGATGTGGACATGATGATCGTTTCCTTGCCATGACAAAGAGGACAAAAGACACGAAGGAGGAGGTCGAGGTAGTAGCTGAGCTCTGATGGACATGGAGATGTTGTAGATGGAGCAACCTGGACCATTATTATTATTGTGAAGCGAGAGATAAAATGCTAAATGCTGATGTTGAGACTAGAGACTATGCAATGGCTATAAGCCATTGAGATGTTCCGCACAAGTTGTAGGAACATAAAATCGCACTGTGCCTGTCTTGAGAGTTGTGCGCTGATGGTGATGGTGTCTGGAGTGACATGGTGTGAATCAAGGCGTATTATATTTATATAGATATAGATTTTGTATGCGCATATAAATGCATATATATATGTAGGTTGAATGCTTCCTGGTTTTCCTTTCAAAGTTTTGTGTTCATTTCATTAAGAGGTAGGTAGGTAGAAGTATAGAAAGATTAGAGAAAAAGAGCTATTCAAAGAAGGCTGATTAAAGGCCATTTCAAAAGACAAGTTTCAAATTCATGGCAGGTGAGTCAAGAACTGGTATATCTTGCTTTGATTGTGGAATATGGGTTTGGTTATAAGCTTCAGGTGTTTTTTTTTTAATTTTGAATAAGAGACTTAAAAAATATACATAATTAATTTTTGAAAACAAATTTATATATCATTGAAAAAAGATTTTGGACTTGCGCCTTTAAAATTCTTTCAACTAATTTGATATTCGATCCGCGAATGACACTTTTGAAAGAAATACATTTTCACCTTTATTTCTTCTTTTGAAACTAACACGCGGTTAACAAGAATTCAAGGAATAACAACAACTTTCAATGCCTTAAATCTAATTTGTATGATTCAGTGATTTTCCAGAAGCGAAAAAAAAAAAACTAACCCAAAACGAATATTTCCATGCTAAGCAATCCTAATTCAATTGGAAGCCTAACAGGGATACGATGACCCCGGACTCGAAAATTTGTAGTGGACTCTTGAATAGAGAATGGAGAATAGGTGTCGTATTACAAAAAAGGACAGACAGAAGGGAGAGATTGTAAATATGGTTTTTTTTTTTTTGTTTTAAGCATTTCTCTTTGCTTCTTCATCACACTGTATGGCCTTTCAAATGCATTTGATTATTCTAATCACATCACGCCGCTATACATTTTTATATGGGTTTGAATAATATTTTGTTATGTAAAAAGAGGTCTTCTTTATGGTAGAAACCAGAGGTTAGGAAAGCAATGTCCTTTTAACATGAATATAGCATAGTCTAAGATTGAGTGGATTCTAATTACGACGAACTTAGAATTAAAAGGGACCTGTCAAAAAGCAGGGTAGTATGAATGCGTATATTTGAATTGATATGGTTTCAGAAACTTATTTGACACAAATAAATAAAAACAACAAAAGTAAGCCCACTCAATTTGGTATAGTAATGTCGGATACGTAATTTTGCTGAAAACAAACGACAGATAAAAACGTCGAAAGTACTGCAGTTCATTGCTTAACACATCCATGTCTAAATTGTGTTTATTTAGAGTCAATTTATACACTCTCCATTATATTTAAAGTTACCATTAAAAATTTTTAAATTTCCCAATTTAAATGGCGATTTGAAATTTAATGGAATGTGAATAAATTGGACCTTAGGTCCAATTTATTCAAACTCCATTAAATTTAAAGTCGCCATTAAAAAAGGGAAATTTTAAAATTTGTATGCGATTTGACAGTTTTATTATTTTTAATGGAGCCTTTAAAAATAATGGAGAGTGAATTAATTGGGCCTTACAGCTGTTATTTAAAAAAAATGGATTTTAAAGCTCGAATTTTTATTCTATTATATAATCTTTGATTTAACTGATCAGCCACTGTCACACCTGGGCGAAACGCACTTGCATTGAGGTCAATTCAACTTTTTAAATTGAGGTAATTTTTTTATCTCACCAATTTCTTTTTTCTAGGCTACGGTTTTGCTAGACTTCACCCGATCCTTGCCCACGTCTCTAATAAGGTACGCTTCCAGACTAAGCCCCTTCCATACAGACCTTTCCACTTTTATTGTGTGTTGTTATAAAGTTAGATTTCGGTTTCAATGTACATTTTTGTTGTAAGGTGTTTCTTAGTTTTACTAACAAGCCCCAACTAACAAATATTTTGTTTAAAACCTTACAGAAATTACAGTACCATCTTAAAAGCTTTATAGAACCAACATTTTTTATTGGGCATCCACTTGTTCATCAATTAATTCTAAATGCTTCCATGTACAAAGTGATGATGATGACTTTTCAAATATCTTTAGAGTTCTAGGCTTACTAAAATATCTCTTGACATTTCTTATCCTTGAACGTGCTAAGCATTTCAATTCAAATTTGTATCGCTAAAGGTATAAGGTCTCAATATTTCCAAATACTGTCATTCCAGAGCCCCATGAATAACTTCAATCTATTTTTGTATATTTAAATGAATGGCCTAGAAGTCAAGTCCAAATTCAGCTATTAAGTCCAACTATATAAGCATTTATTAGAAATTACAATATTAGCATACAGATCATTATAATGTGGCTCCTAAATGCAAGAAAACGTCATATATATCTTCTAAGCTCCATAAGAAAAGAAGACAACTTTCATCAACAGTGGGTCTTGCAGAGTAGCTATCGTTGTTAAAGACATTATCCCTTCAAAAAAAAAAAAAAAACCATACGATATGCCCTCGGTGAGTTCCTCGAAACTTCATTAAAATTTCTCATCACATCGCAAGTCATTCCAATAAGGTTTCCCTTTTCTGCATCAAGCCTACATAATGTTGGTATAATGCACACATCAGGCAACAATACAGCACAACCAATATGCTTGAATATTGAATCCCTCTGACTGTCTATCTGCCACATTGTTGGTATATACGACAACATTCCATGTTGATTCATTCTTAATTTGTGATCGTTTCTTGGAGTCTCGCTAAAGCGATGCATATGCATTAATATGAACGTATGTTACGTTAGGTACCCATCACTATACTAACTCAAGACTTCGTCCAGGGGATCATTTTTATTTTATTTTAATTTTTTTGAAGGAATTCCTTCTTTTTTATGTCGATCCCATAGGTGATTGCACTTTAAAAATGATTCTTGATATGTGTGTTGTTCTCTTGTGTCTGCTGCTGGCTGAAGAATCAATGAGAACCAGGCTTGTGGCTTGTTTCGAGTCAATTATGTATTTAAGAAAAAAAAGAGAAAACAACGAAAAGTTATGTTTTCGTAGAAGCGTATCGCTTGAGGTGACATATTATTGTGGTGGTTTGCTGAAAGTTTTAAGGTAATTTTTCAAAAGAGAAAGTTTTAGAAAAGTATTGAACTTCCTTGTTTTTTTTTTTGTGAGTATACAATCCAGTTTTCGGGGTTGAAAGCCCCCCCATTTGGCCGCCATCTTGGAAAAAGGGGTGTAAACTGTTTTTTATCGATATCTTGCGAACCGTAAGTCCCACAAAAAAATGTCAAAAGCGATTGAATAACAGCATTGAATTTTGAAAACTTAATTAGTACTTAATAATTATATAAAATTTTGAAAAAAATTAGTTCGAAATATTTTTTTCGTATTTTTTTTTCAAAGTTTTTATTTTGAAAATTATTTTTTCAAAAGCTATTCTATAAAACAGGTTTAATTAAAAATAGTATAAAAGAAAAGGATTTTGGGTTGACGTTAAAATAGGTGTAACCGTTGATTTTAAGTAAATTTTTTTGAAAAGTAAAATAATTTTTTTAGAAAATTGCCCTCCTGACTAAACGGTAGAATGGACCCCCCTATACTTTATGATTTTTTTTTCTTGTTTCAAACCCACCTACATATCCTTCTGAATCAGCATGTATTGAAGTAAAAAAAAAATAAAATAATCATAAAAGTACGAAAGTACCTTTTTTTTGTAAAACCATTGCAGCAGCTTTATATAAACGAAATCTGCAAAATGAGCACATCAAATTGTTGAAAATTCAATTATCTTTAAAAACTGTCATGAGTATTTCTTCAATAAAAGTTGTAGAAAAAAAGCTATGGCCCTTCAAAGAATTTTTTCTTGAAAATATACATCTATTTTCAAGTATAAGTATACCAAAATCAAAATTGTAGATAAATAAATTATCTACAAAATCGCTTTTGACATTTTTTTGTGGGACTTACGGTTCGCAAGATATCGATAAAAAACAGTTTACACCCCTTTTTCCAAGATGGCGGAAAAATGGGGGGGGGGGGGGCTTTCAACCCCAAAAACTGAATTGTTTACTCACATTCACCTCCCCTACTGATCAAAACAAAAAAATCTTGTCCTACCCAAAATGCAAGGTTAATGTAACATTTTAATTTTTTATTTACTTAATTCCCAATATTTTTTCTAACAAATTTATCAAAAACTTCTCAAAAACTGAGTCTCATACTTTTGACACTAAAAGGTTATTGTTCTTTGACATAACAAGATATAAATCAAATGATCATTGATCTGCTAATTGAAACGACCCTATCATTGAATGAAAAATTGACAAACAAACGATAAACGAATCCAATAAAAAATTCTGACACTTTTTTTTTCTTCTTTCTGTCAAATCAAATTGAAAATCAATCAATATACTAAATGGAGTTCAAAAATCACACAGACCATCGTGTCAATTTGAAGTCAACACAATGTTTCACATTAAACACACAAACATAATGTTTACACGGTGTTCCAATTGAAGTGTCGAAATTTATCACGTTTTCTTTGATAACTCAACTTTATAATCGGATTATGACTCAGGTATAAACTATAGAAGAAAAAGATATTGAAAATGGAATATGCTTGATATCAGTGGGATACCCATAAGAGATAAGGGGGAAATACATTTTTTTTCTGATAAATTATGAAATAGATAGAATAGTACAACTACTATGTGCGAAGTGCACAGTTAAAATTATGTACCTACATGAGAATTCAATTTTTTGAACTGATCTAAAAACTGATCACAAAGAAACTAATAGCACACTTATTTTCTGACTCTAATCCTGGATAAATTTCTAAATCAACAATTCAAAATTACCTCTTTTAATAGAGAACAATGTAGGATTAGTTTAATATGTTTGCAATTTACCTATCCTCAAATTCGATCCTACTAAGTACACGATTTATTTAATCTTGTTAGCTATTTTTTAACCGAAATTTAAATTAATTTTTGAAATATGTATTTGAATTAATTCCTTACTCTTTAACAGTGATGAAATAAATTAATCATTCATAGATAAAGCGTTTTTAGATTGGTTTTAAGTAGCTAAATATAATCATTAGCAATAATTGACGTGTATGTTGAAATACGAAATCTCATTTTTTAAACTTATCAGCAATATTATATTTCCGTACAAATTTAATTACCACTTGATGATGGTAATCCTGTTCTTTAATGTTTTAATTTAAGTTGTTGTGCAGGATTTTGGGTGAAAATCGAATATGATTGGTGTTTTTTTGTTTTTTGTCTTATGTGGCGTTTATATTTTTTTACATTATATAGGTAAGTTAATAAGATCCAGAAGGAATAAAAAATATGTTCAATAATAAGCAATCATTTTACTATTGTAATATTATAAAATGACTTTCGTCTCATAATGTATGTTTATCTTCAGAACAAATTATGATTTCGACTCGGAGCTTATTTTAAGTAAAGTAAGTAAAAGTGGATTTGATGAAATTCATGGGGTTTAAAATTCCTTTCCAGCCGAAATATTTTAGGAATGTGCATTTTTGCAATTTCCATAGTGAGCTTTCCTAAAAAAAAACACCCTTTAACCCATGACGTTTTGATGCATTTATTTTAATGTTAATTCTTATGGTAAAGAAAAACTTTCATTCCAAATTTCATCAATTCACCACATTTTTCAAAGAGTAATTTATAAAATTCTAACTGTTTAAGGTTTATCAGATCAGTCATTAAAAATTACCTCTAAATCATGTTTCATACGAGCAGATTTATTTTTCTATTAGGTGTAGGGATGCAAACGATACATCGATGTTTTCAAAACATCGATGTTTTTGTGAAAAACATCGATGTATACATCGATGTTTCTCAAGCCGATACATCGCCGATACATCGACGCTAAATTTGCAAAACATCGACATCGTTCATTTTGTTACTCGTTTTTCTTTTTTTGCATAATAACAGAACTTGAACTCTCAAACTCAATCTTTTTTGTCTAGTGTTCAAAGCTTCAAAGTTTTGTCTGAGAGAGATGCAGATGATTAGGATTTTGAATTAAACCAACCAATTAAAAGTGACGCAATTTTGTTTTGGCAAGATATGAAAACTCTTTTTTCAAAACTTGCACTGGTTCAAATGGTATATCTTCCCATCGAAGTTACGTCTGTTCCAACGGAACGTTTGTTTTCGGAGGCTGGGGCAACCATCACCCAGGATAGAAACAGGCTTCTGGGCACTAGACTGTCCAAACTTCTTTTCCTGAACTCAATTTCTGAATTACTTTCTACCAAATAAATAAACAATGTAAATCCAATGTAAGAAATAATGAGCTCCGTTTGCTTAGAATTGATAGTATTTATATAAAGCGTGTTTTTTCTACTACTCATTTTACCAACTCACTTTAAAAATAGAAAAAACTGTTATACTCACTTTATGCACATTTTAAAATATTTTATTTAAACTGTCATTGAAGAAATCCAATTTGATAATATTTCCTCAAACACGGCAAATAAAAATGCAGAAATGCCTTCGTTTCTTCTTTTGTCCAACGTTTTGATGGCCTAGATTTCAAATTTATTAATTTAATTCAAATTATTTAATTTAAAATTTAGAATAGAAACATTTTCGCCATCTTGGAAAGTTTTATTTGCTCACAATTCTAAAACAAAAGCTTAATAAATACTTTTTTTGTTTGACATAAAATTTCTTTATTGACTCGAGCGCTGCCTGGATTTCAATATAAGTATTTATCCTCAGTATTCGTTTACTGAAAAAATATTACACAGTTTCGTTTGTTTTTGTTTCTCGATGAAAATGAAAAATGAGTAGCTACTAAGTAATAGAAAAAACACGCCTATACTATAAATAAAAACGAAAATCGTATTAAGAAAATATGTTTCATTTTGTTGATAAATTTTTCTGTTTTGTGGTACCTTAAAACTGAATTCAAGTTAGATTTTTGGGTTTTAAACAGATAAGACATACAAATTTTGTTCTTTAGATACAGTAGATCGTATTTATGTCCAACAACAAAAACATCGGAAAAACATCGATGTATCGAAGATAGAACCGATGTTTTTTTAACATCGATGTTGTAAATAAAACATCGATGTTTTCAAACATCGATGTTTTTTCTAACGATGTTGCATCCCTAATTAGGTGTTCTTTGTAATTCAGCAAAACAAGTGCAGTAAAGAACAACTCTTGTATAGCTATCGTTTTGAATGTGTTAATGTGAAACAATATACCAAAATAATGCATATGAAGGGTCCAGGTGAAAAACGGCACATGTCCACTTTTTGTCAAAAATAAACTAATGATGCGAGGTCTTGTAGTATTTACTGAGCACTATCTGATGGCATCCTTACTTTTATAAAACAAATTTAAGTCTGGCTGAAAAAAATAAATAATTTGTTTGCTCTTAGTACTTATAGGTTGTATGGAGAACAAAATTTAAAAATGCGTTTTTCTCGAAATGAGTTAGAATGGACTTGTGCCTGGACCCTTCCTATACATCGAGTACTACCAATCGTCCAAATTTCATAATGTACAGATCTCACCGACTCCGAAGCTCTAAAAAAACGGTTTCAACAAAGCGAAACGAGATCATTTGATTGTAAGGAAGTCACATGACTACGTGTTGGTTTGTCGTTCCTGAAAAAAAAGATTTTAAAACAAGAAAAAATAAAATAATCATTTTGTTGAATCTCCTCTAGAAGCCTTAGCTCGGTTCAACATACTTCGGATCAATGCATTTTATACAATTATTATGATTGTAATCGAAGTTGGGTAAATGACAAAAAAATGGAATTTTTGAACTTTGTCAGCTTATAAATTCTAGGTGATTTAATCAAACCACATGTTTTATACATTTTTAAAAAGGTCTAAATGTCTTCTATCTTATACCATAAAGAAATCTAAAATGGGTAAAAATATGACGAAGCTAGAAGTTTTTTGCCCCTAGCTCCAGATTTTGGGGGTGTTATGCAGTTTTTAAATGTTTTATACATTTTTAAAAAGGTCTAAATGTCTTCTATCTTAAACCATAAAGAAATCTAAAATGGGTAAAAATATGACGAAGCTAGAATTTTTTTGCCCCTAACTCTAGATTTTGGGGGTGTTATGCAGTTTTTAAATAACGTTTCGTAATCAGTACAACTAGCTCTACAAATCGTCCGCGTATAACTACACAGAGAAAAATATGACCCGCTAAAAACTAACAGATTGCCATATTATTTTACCGTCCATACATTTCATGAGGAAATCTTATTAAAATCAACGATTAATAAGGTTTTTTTAAGGAGATTTCTTATTATTTTTATAGAGAAAATCTTATTAAAATTTGACTGAAAAGTTGATTTTTTTTTGCAACTTAGCACTAGAACAAAAATCGCGATCAATATTTTCATGGCAGCTTGGTTCAGGTGGTAAGGTGGGCGACAAATGATTTGAAGTCTCCAGTTCGATTCCCAGCCTGGTCATCGTTTTTTTTATTTTTTTGCAGATTTTAAAACAATAAGGAAAACCCGATTGTTTTAATAAGGTTTCCTTCTTGGATGAAAACCATAGAGAAATCTTATTGTTTTTGTTCTATTTTATGTGGTCTATTTTTCTCTGTGTATTTGAGTGTTACACAGTGTTATTTTTGATGTTCTTTTATTTATTTCGTATGTGTTGTTTTCTCTTTCCCAACGTGCCTGTTCTTCAAGTCCCAAAGATCAATTTCAATCAATTTTCTATCAACCTAGGAAATTTTTCGAATACTACAACACACAACACTACAGTCACTTTTCGATGAAAAAAAAAAACTATTATGATACTTTTAGAATACTAAATGTACTGGTCTTTGGCATTATTCTTAAAATTTAGCACAGTAATGGATAAATAAAATGCATGACTTGGTCTGAACTTGACTGAAAAATTAAAAAAAACAAATTTCAATTTTTTTTTTTAAATAATAAATTTAGTTTTCCAAAATGTTGCTTTTGATTTATAAACATTGAGACATTATAAATGCCTTTGTATTTAAAAAATCATTAAAATTGAACCAGTCATTTGGTTATTAATTGAGAAATAAAAAAAAAAAACTTTTCTATGAGAGGTTTCGTTAATAAAGATTTAAAAAACAAACTTTTGCCGTTCACATTTTTTTTTTTTTGTAATTTTAACTAACAATTGGATTTTTTTTTCCTAGGAGATATTTGGGTAAAAATATAATAGTTTTTAATAATTTAGTAAAATATTGATCCGCTCTTATAAAATTGGAGTGACCAAACATTTTTTCCTTTAGTACAGATAGGGTTTTTTTTTAAGTTGCAGGCATGTTCTGTTTCCATCCTTCTTGTATGTGTTTTGTCGGAGATATGTTTCTATATTAATTTTTGATAAGATTCAATACTGCTGTATATCCGTCCATTCGAATTTGTTTGTTTGAACGATAACGAAGCATGTGCGCTTTAGATAATATTGTAACTTCAATTTAATCGATTGTTATCGTAATAGAGAATTGGATTAATAAAAATAAATAGCTATAACTTTTTCTTTACAGAAAATCGATAAGCAAGAGCCAGTTCAAAGTTTTAACAACTTGCTTCGTTTTGATTGTTTGTTGGTTGATCAGAATCTTACGAAAATTCGATATTTTCTTAGAAATTCGATATCAGATTTTTTTTTCAAATTGGTCTAGAAAAAAAAACCCTTTTTTTTGTTAGATATACGATAATGCTCGTATCAAATTTTACTTTGATCTTTAATTCATTTTATTCGAATGAATTTGAAATTGCTGTATATTCATCGTTAAAATTAGAATTTACTGGAGTGATTTCATTGTAGTGCAAGTTTTACAATTAACTTTTTTATTCTGATGTTAAACTTAATTTTTTTGTTGCAAAAACCAAAAGATATACATCTGTCAAAAGAATGAATGAAAACCGCCCCTTAGAATTCGAATGTCAGAGTTGAAAGAAGATGACTTCTTAATAGTTTTTTAGTTTTTAATAGTTGAATATAGTTATTACTTTCAAGTTTCAATAACCTATTAACCTAGCATTCTATAGCTTTCAGTTCGGTACGCCTCCCAATAAACAATATTCCTTCTATAAAGCCTTACAGGAGCTACATTACCACCTGTAAAGCTTTATAAAAGCAAATTTGTTAGTCAGGCTCTCCTCTTTGGGCAGTTTCAATGAAAATAAGGTCTTGGGTGCAATACCAATACCACAGCCATTTATTTATTACTTCATAATCTAAACGCTCAGAAAATATTTAATAAATCCTAATTGGTTCCGTGTTTTGCTATAGCGGCATTTTGATTCAAAGTTTAGATTTTAAGGGTCACTATGGCGTATGCGTAATTTTTTAACAAAAAAAAAATTTGACCAGTTGAGCTTTGTAGATCATTTCAAAATTTTTTATTGAAGTGCAGGTTATTTTTGACTTTTTCTATTCCTTATCTATCATCTATCAAGGTGTACAAGATCGTCTTAAAAAGGGTTTTGGGGTAGTGCTTTTAGTTTGGTGTGACTTTATGATATAAAAATTCCTTTGGTTGATTTTGTTAACGCCTGACTAACAAATTTTTGCAATATCAAAGTTGAACGAAATATATACCCTTTGTAAATATCGAGAAAAGAATCGCCAGATATAGAAAAAAAATTATTTTGTAAATATTCCTTTTTGTTGGTTTTTCCCAATATGTTCAAATGTGAGTTATTAGTTTTTTTTTTGTCATTTAAACTGTTCACCATTAACTTAGTACAATAAAACATATAGTTTGCTAAGATTATTAATTTATATCAAACAGATTTTAAATGGGTATAGAATTGCTATGCAAAAACATGTTATTTTTTTAGTTAACAAATCTAACACCTGGCTTTTAATAATCTCCATATTTAAACCGCATCTAACCATTTACACACACTCCCCAAGAATTTATGCACCCAATCATTATACTTTGAACGCTTGATTTGATTTATGAGATTGGTAATTAATGGCGTTGATCTATTTTAATATTATAAACGACCACTTTTCGTACAAAAAAGATACATGATAACATTGTTTCGTTGTTTTTGCTTTGTTTTATTTAAACTCTTCTAGTTTTTTTTTTTTTTTTTTTGTTTAAGGTGAGGTTAGTAAACTCAATTCAAGGTAAAACATTATACTCGTATATTCAGGTCATAAAAGTCGATTTCAATTAACTTTGGCTATTACATGAGTAGAGTGTACCTACATTAAACTCTCTGATAAGTTAAGATACGCAGTCTACATGTGTAAAGTGTAGTGTGCCAATATTGCCTTTATGGACAGAAAGCTATTCAATGACAAATAGGTATCGGTAGGTACTTACCTATACTCCAGGCAAATTGTTGTCAACTTAAAATTAATTGCATTTTAAAATTAGGTTCAGTTTTGTAACCATAACATAAAGTTCTGACCCGGTGTATAAATGAAGGTGAAACAAAAAGATAATGACTTTATGTCAGTAGATAATAATTTTTCGTTTAAAAGTCAGTCAAAAGACAAGACAATAAGGTTAGAACTATAAGCTGGCGCCAAGCAAAACAGTGCAACGAATATTCTGTAAACTTGAATTTCATAGAAGTATAGGTTGTGAGTAAGAAAATTGCTTTAAAAACTATGAGTAGATATGATGTGAACATTAGGGTGGGTTTAAAAATACGATTATATTTGTTTGTTGGTTCTAATACAGAAAAATTGATTTCATGTCATTTCTAAAATGTATATACTTACCAAGTATGAGTTCTTAATATTGATGGAAAATCGTCATTGTCATAGGTTTCGCTATTAATCAAATGTTTAGCAAATTTCTACTCTACATATTTTTTTAGTAAATTAAATACTCTGCTTTTGAAGTTATTTTTAAGTTAAATAGCATCTATCTTCACACATTTCCACGGCCTAAACGGTTTTAAAGGTTCTTTTGTTTATACTTGAGAATTTTGTGTGAGAGGAAAAATTTACTTTTTAATATCTGTTAAAATTAAATTTGCATCGAAATTTACAAAAAAACATTTTTTTTTAAGTTTTGGCCTTCGCAACAAAGTTTGTTATTTAATTTTTATTTTTAGAAAATTTGTATTAAAAATCGTAACAGCGTTTTTTATAAACAAATTTTATTTTTTTTAGTTCTTATAAATAAAAATTTTCAAACATTTCTCAGTTAACAAAAATTTTGAATGCCAAAAAAAAGCAACTAATAGACAGGTTAAAATAAGTCATTTACTTTATTTTTGTACTTTGTTAAAAAAAAATTTTTTAATCTTATTTTTGATTTGACTTTATCAATACAACAGCCATTATCTATTATTTAAAACTTAAATGCATACAAAACATATAAATATAAATTAAATTTTGTGTAACAACGGTGTTTAGTATCTATCAATTTTAAAAGTTTTAACTTTAAGGGTCACTGTGGTGTATGTGTAACTTTTTTCTATACATTTTTGTTGGATAATAATTTGTTTTCTTTTATTAAAAAAAAACTACTGTAACCAATTGACCAGCAGTTTTTTATTGTTTTTATAAATACAAATTTTCAAACAATTAAAAAAAAAAACTAAAATTTGGTATATAAAAATAAAACATCGCGGTTTTTCATTTTAAAAATATTATTTTGTTAAAAAATTAGTAATTTTTTAATAATATGTAACACCAAACACAAACTACAACCTTATAAATAATAATTATTGTCACTTATACAAATAACTCAATTAACTGAAATTAATATTAAATAACAATAAAAACTAATTTCACCTTACATTTTAATTTATCATATCATAACTTATGTTTATTCATACATTTTTGTGTTCTAGAATAAGTGTGAACCATCAGATAATTCAATAAAAATATGACTAAACACTGAATTTACTTTTTATATATAAGAATATTAAAATTTCATTTATAATTTTAGAATTTAGTATTCTATTTTTAAAACATTTTTGTTTCTATATTTGTCATATCCTTAACCTTGAAAATAATTTGGAATTTGTTTGCTTTGGAGAAAACAATATCATCTCATTTAGAAGTCATGTGTTGGCAAAAGAAAAAAAAAAAACACATGACGCTAATTTAATGTTTAATTAAAAATTCAAGTTCAAAGATAAAACGATAAAACAAGACTGTAATTAACCGAATTTTTTTTTTGCAAAAAAAACCGAGTAATCAGAATAGTGGTATTATATAAATGTGGTGCACAACTGATCTGATTTTTGGAGGAGTTTCCATTTTTTTAATTTGGATTGCATGAATACACTTTACTGGTTTATTTAGTTGAAAAAATCTATTATATTCAATAAAATATTTTGATAATCGTAAATTAAATTAACACAAAAATCTTAAAAGTAAAAATAAAATCCGATTGAATTAGTATGCAAAACTAAAACCCTTAACTAAAAAATTAAGTTATTTATAAAGTTATTATTCCATTAAAAAAAAACTTTCTGCAATATCATGAATCCTTATGATAGCAAAGTTCTTTTTCAATGCCGTTCAAGTTACATTTAAAAGGTCTGAGGTCAAATTTATTATGATTTGAATAATTCAAATTAATAATCAATTAAATTACAATAATAGTTGCCGAGTAACTATGAAACAATTTATTTATTTATATTGATATGAGGGAAAAAATATCTTAAGTAGGCATTACACTCTTACAATTGATTGATTTGCATTGAGGTATTTTAATTGATTATTTTTATATTAAAGTGGTTTTTTTTAATGGGTTTTATAAAGGGTCCGGCTGGTCAGTTTAACTTATTCAAGGAATTGCTGTTTTAATTAATTTAATACATTGATCACAAAATGTTCAATAAGTAATAGAACTAGTCCACTTCAGACAAGTCATCATTTTCAAATGATTGAATTTATGTTTTTCGGCGTTTATTGTTATATTTAAATTCTAAAATCGATCATATTGACATTTTTTTGGCTCTAATTTGTAAAAATGTGTCGGTTACTAAGAATTTATTAAATTCTGTCATACCGTAAGTTCTTTTTTTTTTAATCTAATTTGAGTTTGAAAAAGTTGTTGATGTATTAAGCTAACTTGTTCTTACGTTTTTTATCTCTGGTGTTGATTCAATAATACTTAAAGTATAAAAAAAAAAAAATTTTGGTGAATAACATTAAAACTAATATTTGATTAATATAATGCATCACGACAAAAGTCATACACAATTTCCTTTAACCCTTTCGAACCCAAGCTATGAAAATCAATATTAAAAAATGTTTTTTTCAGTATTATCATGTCAAACACATCACAACTAAGAAATATGAATAGCATATAGTTATGATCCAAAATAAAAAAAATAATGTGTTATTCTCATGTTACATGTAAGTAACATACACTGCCTATGACCACCAAAAAAAGTCGGACAACTGAGAAAATAACTTTTATAGAACAATAATATATGCTTCTTCTTCTAAGCCAAAAAGCAAAACACTTTCTGGATTAACATTTTTATATCTTTTTTTCAAAATTATAACCATATATAAAAAAAAATTTTTTGCAAAAAATAAAATAAAAAAAAATTTCGATAAAAAAAAATTAAAAGTATAATATTTGACTAACTTTTTGTATTAATCCAGTAACTAGGCATTATTATCTTACAATTAAGCCATCGAATCCTAAAAAATTATTTGATGGAATATTTTTTACGAATTTTTAAAGATATGTTACATGAGAGTAACGCTGGTACCGAAAGGGTTAATAGAAGCCTTTAACTAAATGGTTTCCAAAATATTGCATATCCAATATCGTCAAATTTTGATGCTCGAATTATTTTTCAATAATATACCTATATAATGAAATTTCTTTAGAAATTTAAAAAAATTGGTGCACAAAGTAATGGTGATCAAATAAAAAAAAATGTGTTTTTAAAGTTTTATTGGAAAATTGTACGTCAAATGTTATGTATTTCGGTTGAGTAAGTAAAATAAAAATACAAAATAAAAACTTATATATAAATTTGTATCAAGGATTTAAAAATAAAAAAAAAATAAAATGGGTCGCACGAACTTGCTCTTAGCGTTCAAGTTAGAAACATTTTTACAAGTAGGTATTGATATAAAAACTTATTTGAAAAAAAACTTTGAGTTCAAAACAAGTATGCAAAATCATTTTTTTTATAAGTAAGCATTTTTAGAAAAAAAAAATTCAAAATCGTTAGAGTCGTATAAATCATTTTTTGAAAAAAAAAAAAATAATAAAATTTGGATTCCATTTTGAAAAAATTACCAATTAACATCATAAACCAAAATTTCAAAGAAATTTATGTCCGGTTTTCGAAAATTTGATTTTTCAAAAAAAAAAAAAAAATTCTATGGCAGGTTAACGGTGTAATGTAAAAAAAAAAAATTCATGAAAAGATAGACCTTGTCTTAAAACTTACACTTGAATTTAACAAAATCGTTGGAGCCGTTTTCGAGAAGTTTAAACCAATTTCTCTCTTTTCAAAACTGAGCGAAATATTAAATGGCATTTCATTGTGTTGGATTTGTGATTTCGATTCTTTTGCGATCGAAATGCATAACATGGACGATGATTAGTTTTGTTGCCAGTTACTGATAAAAATACTCGGCAGATGACGACATCAAGACCGAAGGTACGTGGAAGTTCGATAGAAGTAAAAGTGAGTCCCATGTGTCTGTTCGTCTATCTCAATCTCGAGCTGCAGTCCAAACCACTTTAGCGATTTGATATAAATTAGTTAGGTAATAGTTTTGAAAACTTCTCTACACTGAATGGAAAACCACTTTGATTTCACTATTTTTCGGAATGATTTCGCGTTGAAGACGATAATTTTAAAACCAAAGTAGAACGACAAATTTTTTAAAAAGTTATACTATCAAATATGCGGGCTTCATGTAGACCTCCAACCATGAGTAATTTGTTGTTTTATCAAAAAAAAAGTCTTACAAAAAAATAATTACAAGTGATATAATTCGACTCAAAAGTACTCAAAGAAAGAAAATATCCATTTGTTTCAAATGGATATTTTATTTCAGAAATAATAATAACTAGCATTTGCCCAAGCTCATTGTCATTGCATTCTATTATTCCTTCAAATTTTTTGCAGACCTTACAACATGTGATATATAACTAATTTAATTTCGTGACTTAAATAAAAGAAGAGTCCACAAGAAAATAAAATGCACGACTGGGGTCGCACGTACTTGCTCTTGCAGTTCAAAGCACTTTTATGTTAGTCTACTTGTAGATTATAAGAGCTGCCTCTATATATGTATATTTTTAAGAAATTGGGTTTATGTAGAGGAAGAGCCGACATGGAAACTAAAATTTGTTAAATAAACATTTTTTTTTGTTATTTGACTTTTTTGAGAAAAACAAAAAATGCAGTTTTATTGCAATTGCTTTGAATATTACGTATGCATAAATTAATCAAAATCGTTAGAGCCGTTTTCGAGAAAATTGCAATAACTAATTAAAGATTTAAGGGAAGAGCCGACATTAGTGATTAAAAAAAAGGAAATACCATATTTCTATTATCCGTATTTTTAGAGAAAAACTAAAAACGCAGTTTTGTTGGAACTTTGTATAGCAATATGTGTGTTAAATTTAATCAAAATCGTTAGAGCCATTTTTGAGAAAAGTGCACTAACTCAAAAATTTTGTATGGAAGCTATACGTTCTAAGCGAGATATTAAAAAACAAAAAAAAACCAACCTTGGAAATTACGAAAAAAACATCTATACCAAATTTCAAGAAAATTCGTTCACCCGTTTAGGCTGTAGCTACTTGTACAGATGGACGCACCGACGCACAGACCGACGGACGTCATGACGAAACCCACTTTTTTGGACTTCTCCATCATCGTAATGTTAGTTTTGATTAAAACCTCGAAATTTTTTTTTGACACGAAACCAATAGGGCAAGTACCCTATTGAGCAAGTAAAAAATTATATGCATACTTAATTAAATAATGTTTGCTTAAAAGGAAAATTATTAAAAACACATATTATTTAATTCAAGGGCATATTGCCTAATAATAAATCTATTGTCTCAAAAAGGTAAGTTTTCATTTAATACAAATATCTTAGCTTAAAAAAAAAATAAAATTAATACTTAATGATACTTGTGTCATTCTTTTACAGATTTGTTGGACATGTCCCAAGCGTCTATTGCACTTCAAATTTCTGCTTCTCAAGAAATTCTTTTCAATAGGGTTTTTACTCGAACTCGAAAACCGATTTGCTTTAAACTTTTGTAATAGAGAATTTTGTCTGATAATAATGAAAATTCATTTTTTTCAAAGGAGCAAACTTGAGGGTATTTTTCATGTGGCCAAATTCTCAAAAAGCTGTTTACTGTCGCAAATAACCGGATACTCTTGAGATAACAAATATCTTTTTTTAATCTTCTTAACGGTAAACCCGATTTTGTTTTTGTATCTGATTTTCTAATAAACGACTAATTTCAAAAATCGTATTTTTGGATTTTTTAGAAAAATGTATTTTTTTATTTATTCACTGAAATGATGCAGAAATTAATATTTTAATAATTTTATTTTTGAAAGTTTTTATAATTAATAAAATTGCTATTTTGTTATATCAAATTTAAAATCAAATTTTATAGTTTTTCGCTTTTCTTATAAAATTAAATTAGAATTATTCTTTTATTAATTTAAAAAAAAAACCTTAGCAACTTTTATAATAAGAGCATTTATGATATTTTTTTCACTAAGTTAATGAACATTCTGCCAACGAAAAGAGCCAGCAGCGTAGCAAGTCCCAGATTCGTTAAAAATATTACAAATATGCAGCAAACGAGTTTTGATTGCATTTGGAAATTACTAGTTTGTGAATGAAACAATTAGTTTTGATTCCTAATGAAGTTTTGGCAATGAGCGATTAGATTTTTCAAAGGATATACAGATCGATAATAGAGGTTGATTCCTTTGGTTCGAAAGGGATAATGGAATACAGACTTAATTGTAAATGTAATAAAAAAAGCAATATAAAAGTATAAAAATATATTAGACAACTATCAACAACTTCTCAAAATTAAAAAAAAATGGTTTTCATAATCAAAATTCATTTGCAAAATATGTTTCGAAACTTGTTTTTTGATAAAATATAATTTAATTTACTTTAATAGTAAAAAAAACCTCTATTCGTATACAATTTTTATTTTACCTCCCAAAAGTCATATATTTCGATAAAAAACTCAAATGAACTTTAACCACTTATCTACCATTTTTTAAAGCATTTTAAACTTATGTATGTTTTCGAATACATAGTTCTTACTTTTTTTTAAATTTAATTAAAAAAAAAAATTTATTATGAAAAAAAGTAATCTGTCCCGATTTTATCTGCTTCTTTAAAACTTTTAAAACCCGAAATAAGTATTAAAATTTTTCATTGAATATATTTTTTATTTTACCTTTTAAAAAATCCTTTACCTGGAAATTAAATATATATTTAAAAAAATATCAAATAATGTTTGGCATGCAAAAAAACTCCGTCGGCAATGTTGTTTTGTTGAATTTGTATGTTTTTCGAAGAGATATATTATAAATGATGTATAAGAACTCGGACGACATCTTTACCTGACAGTATTAGAGTTTAATAAACACATCTAATGCTGCCCGGTAAGATGTGAACAGATGTCCTTTTTGTAAAAAAAAAAGTAAGCCAATATCTCATTCCGAAAAAAAAAACTGTTGATCGTCATCCGGTTAGAGAATCCATTTTTATTTCGAAATCCAAAAAATTTGAAATAATTTTTCACTAAAAATGTCACAGTGTCACAAATCAATCAAATAAATGTCACTTTTGATTTTGTTTGTTATTTAATTAAATTTCACTAAAAATGTATTTTTTTTTTTTATAAATAAAATTAAATTTAAGTTAAATAAAGTATATAAATGAGGTAGTCACTTTATATTGTTAATATGGCCGACAAAAGGTGACAGTTTGTACTTTTTTGTTTTATTTTTATAATTCGAACTCGAATCTAATTCAATTCGATTTAACCGTCACTACCGATTCGATTGATCGCATCAGGACAAATGATTTAAAAAAACCTACACAACTCTTGTCGATCTACATAATTTCCGTATGTGAATGCAAAGAACTTCTATATGTAGGTAATGAAAAATCAATTTTTTTTTTTTTGTATTTAACTATTATGTATATGTCTTCCGTTAACGGCTGCGCGAAGCCGAAAAACACTAACATCCGAGCGCGATGTTGTTCACACGTCGAGTCCCGGAATCCGTATAAAACCCGGCGCGATCCGACACTGCTGTGGCTGTCGTGTATTATAATTCTGCGCTAGCTGGCTCGAGGCAGCGCCACCGTCCAAATGAGCGAGTGGCATTTTTGTGGAGAAGATCGAAGTGCATGTTGCCTTCGTTCGTGCGCGTTCGAATCGAAACAGAAAAACTACAGCCATGCCAGAAGCAGCGGTGGCGGCCGGTTCGTTTCGATCGGGGATCGTGTATAAAATAGCTTCTGGTTCTGATGATGTTAAGTAGAGAGGTATGCATTCGCTCCCCTTTTTGGATGAATGCTGATGATGATAGTGTGTGGTGGTATATCAATATTCTTCTTTTTTTTTCCATTCACACACATGTATATAAATAATGTCTCGGCGAATGTGGAAGCGATAATCGATATCAAAAGTCAAAATCGCGGCCATCTATTGGTTAATAACAAATAACGAACGAAGACTTACGGAAACATTAGAAAAACACACTCATATACTGTTATACTGATATAATACAAATACATTTTCAATTAGAGTGAGTGTGTTTCTCTCAATATTCTCAAATGAGAATTTATTTTCTTTTAATGAAGACGAAAATGGGGATTGGGGAATTGGAGTTATTAGGTATACTCTCAGTGTTTCAATTCCATTTTATTTTACGAATATTGAGAAAGAGAGAGAGAGAGAATGCGAGAGCAAGTCAAAAGAGAGAATGTGTCTGTATTTGAAAATAGAATAATCACTTTCTATATTATAGATAGTCTATCGAAAAACCTTAGAAAAACCGCGACAGCAAGAAAAGTGAAACGAGAAAGTAGATTCTTTCTATTTTCGGTTTTGTATAGATGTTCGTAAATTCGAAAATCGATTTGTTGATCGATAAACTTTGAATATTCGAAAAAAATATGACACAAGTTAAAGTTTCGAACTCGAAAATTTCAAAAAAATAGAATTTTTGAATAAATTAAACTCTCATAAATTGATATTAACTATAATTTTAAGAAAATCGAAAATTGTTAGGTGCGTATAGTGTGACCATAGCTTTAATAATATCGGCACTAGATATTGGTTGACAAGCCAACTTGGAACGTCATGTTATCTACATACGTTTAAGATTAGGTACTAGTGAAAAATATTTACTAAATAGTGAGAAACCTATAAAAAAGAAGAATTTTTTGTCAGTTTAAGCAAATCTTTCATTGGATAATTTATAGATGATTGAAAATCGAGCATAACTAAATGTAAAAATTATAAAAACCCCAAAACAGAGTGTCCTCAATTCTTTCCATACTAATTAACTAATAAAATAGCCTCTAAAACAGTCTTGTTCAAATCAAGTTAATACCTACGAGGTAAATTTCGAAATTTCGAATTCTTTAATTTTTGAATAATTTATCTATTTAGATGAAGGGTTTTAAATTATTAATTTAATTTGCTTCTAAATGTGATATTTATACTTTACACAAATATTATTATTAACAGCAGGTGCTTAAACTATTTTTATTTCTTGGACTTTAGAAATAAATAGTCATTTGGAAGCATATTGTTTGATTAAAATTGATTTGACATCGAAATTAATAGAAGAATTAACAAAGCTTAGGCATGTTTTGTGGATCAATATTTTAGGTCATGATTTTTTATTTAAATATTGCTGATGAATATAATTTTAAAATGTTATTCATTAAGGAAGATTAAAATGCACCTATATCTTTTTACATCTTCGCTGTCACATGACTAGAAAATGAAGTGGTTTTTAAATATTTTGTCCGACCGTTAAAGTAAGTAATGCAAATTATAACATGTTTATATATAGAAGAGCTTTCATCATCATATAATTAAACGGCGAGCATAGTTTTTGTGGTACAAATTACCGGGCCCCCAAAAACCGAAGGGGCATAAATTATACACGGAACGAAAGAGAATGACGCGTAGATGTGCAGAATCACATTTTTTTTTACTTTTTATTAACCGAAATAACGAAATTAAACAAATTAAAATTCGACACAAAATAAAAAAAAAACAAAACAAAAACAACTGGAATTCTATTGGAAAATTTCCAATCGACTGGAATGAAATGTCATTCATGACTGAATGAATGAATGAAAGCATTCAGCGAAAATCAAAAAACATTAAGGTGGGTTCACATTGGTGCGTTGTTTTAAGATCGCACGTAAACTATGGTTAACTTTCATTGTTTTAGTTATCTAAGTTTAGAAAGTAAGATGTTTGTTTTATTACCATGAATTTTTTTGTTAAAATCGAATTCTATTAAAATCAAGTCTATTACTTTTGTAAACACTTTTGATACCAATGAAATCTATTTTCGTTCTTTTCTCTCTTGAAAGAACATAAGAATTTGTCAGCAATTACATGAAGCCTCAAGAGGCGCGACTCTTTTTAAACATAATGAGTGCAAAAGAGAAAAAAGATGAAAGAAAAAATTATCCGACCGGAGAGTCGTGGGTCGTGAGTCCGAGACTCTTTTTTGACGTTTCTTTTTCCACTTTTTCTTTTTTCAACATTCCCTCACATTTCTTTTTGCTTCTTGGTGCAATACAACAACAACAAATTTTATTTCAAAAGATAAATGTCAAATTTGAGTCCTTGACTCAAGAGGCATCGTGTAATAGTCCGCGCCTCACAGAATGATTACACACCCGACAAACAATTTTGGTTCTATAAAGCTTAACAGATGCAATTGTTGCTTCTTTAAAGCATCATAGAAGCAAAATTGTTAGTAGGGCAGCCACACAAAAAAATATAAAAGTTCTGACCTGGGATTGCGACTAAATTTTTCATATAGTTTTTGGGTCGCTGAAACCGAATCCTAATTCCGTTTTGCTCCATCACGTCAGGTTTTCGAGATAACCTCATTAAATGTCACGAAAACAAAAAATTTGTTTCTCTGATCTGGATGTGCGAATATGTTAATCATATAGTTTTTGGATCACTGAATCCAGATTCGAAGTCAATTTCGCCCTATCACGTCAGGTTTCTGGGATATCCTCAAAAAAAATGTCAAAACCAAAAAAACAAAAGTTTTTACCTTTGGTTGCGACTAAATTTTTCATATAGTTTTTGGGTCGCTGAAACCGAATCCCAAGTCTATTTTGGCGTATCACGTCAGGTTTTTGAAATATCCTCAAAAAATGTCTAAACTCAAAAAAAGTTCTTCTCTGACATTTTTTGAGGATATCTCAAAAACCTTACATGATACGGAAAAATAGAGTTCGAATTCGGTTTTAGCAACCCACTTAGACGCAACCCCAAATAAGAAATTTAGTTTTTTTGGTTTTGACATTTTTTGAGGATATCTCAGAAACCTGACGTGATAGGGCAAAATTGACTTTGAATCTGGATTCAGTGATCCAAAAACTATATGATTTACATATTCGCATATCCAGATCAGAGAAAAAAAAATTTTGTTTTCGTGACATTTTTTTAGGTTATCTCGAAAACTTAGTCGCAACCCCAGGTCAGAACTTTTTTTTTTTTTTTGTGGGTGTGTTATCAAAAGAAATTTCGAAAAAAGAGTCAAGCCTCTTGAGGCTTCATGTAATAGCTGACTTTGACAGTTCCTTTACCATTTTAATAAGTTTTCACTTTTAGACGTTTACATTTTTGCATAAAAGGCACTAATATTTTATCGCCGCATGGCAAAGCGTTTTTCATATGAGGTTCAGGGAAAACTAACAAAAACGTCTTTTTTGTTCCTTATCTACAATAACCTAAAAAGTGAAAAAAAAGGGAAATTTACAAAATTAATTTTTTTTTATTTCTTTCTAGCGCTATTTGTTTTTGTTTATTAAAGCAAAAAATAAGCTTTTTGCATCATTATTTTTGATTTTAAGGTAAGAAAAACTGTCAAAAAATGAATTTGAAAATTTTGTAAAAAGGAGTTAAGGTATAACTACAACGGCCACTTTTTGCAAAAAGTCAAAAAGTGATAAATTCAAACTCATTTTATGACAGTTTTTACGTTTCAAAAAAAATGTTTGGTAGTTTTTTCCAAAAATTAAAAAAAAAAACAAATATTGCTAGAAAGAAATAAAAAAAAAATTAATTTTGTAAATTTCCCACTTTTTCACTTTTTAGGTCATTGTAGTTATGGTTTTAACATAAAAAAAACGTTGTTGTGCGACGCAGTTGTCGTGGTAATGCCTTAAGAATTTATTTGTTTGATTAAAAAATGTCGCTTCTCACCACATAGTACCACGGATTACCTTTTTACTACTGTATATTATGAAGATCTACACCTGAACGCACCTTTAATAAATGTGAACATATCTTTAATCATTATTAAGTGTCTGAACGCATTCATTAAAATTTTCCTGGAAGATTTGACATTTCTCAAACGTCAAGCTGAAAGTTTTCTTCGTATTGTTAATTTGAGAACACCAACTTCAAATAAAGAGTAAATTCTAATTGAATATCGTTTTTTTATTGCGGAAAAATATAAAATAAATAAAAAAAAAACATTTGCGATCAAAATATATTTTTTCCTGGCATAGTTATTGTGAAAAAGTCAAATTACTGTGACTTTTCTTCCCGTGATTGTCTTCAGGATATTTTGTCTCTGTAAAACGACAGCATACGGCCAAAATAATTAACTTTCTACTTCATCTTCACTCAGATCTTAATAATATCTGCAATTTCCTATTGATTTTGATTTAATTGAAATTATATTACCGAAGAAAATAAACAAAATTATTGATCAAAGGAATCTCTGGTTTTATTTTGCAGAAGTTGTTTTGATTTCAGATTGACGTACGTGTTAAAATTGTTGTCAAAGGACACATACACAATCGCAAAAAGAACTCGGTCTGTTTTCATGTTCCTACAAGCTAAATGAAAAAAAAAATGGTGTGAATGACAAATTTGAGTGAAGTTGGTGGAGGTTGAATGATTGACGGATATAATTTGAACGAATGGAACATGAAACAGGTTGAATTGAATTGAAATGCAAGGTGCAAACACAATGCACTTAAGGAGATTACACTTTGCATTTTCTTTTTCGATACTTTTTTTAACGTAGTTGAGCGTAGTTAAAACTTAGTTCAACAATATCTAAATCAGGTTTAAAATATATCAAAAAGTAGGTATATTATATATTCCTGTGTAAAAAGTGAAGTTAATCGTAAGAAAACAACAACAAATACTATAAAAAATAAAGAAACTATTTTGGTATTATTGTGTTCAAAATTGTTGCAAATAAAAAAAAAATAAAGAAATTGGCACTCGAATTTCGAGGGCTGGGTCGGCTAGTATCTGTAATTTCAAAGAATTCACATTCCTCTCAATTTTGGGTATGGTTTATAGAATAGGTTCAGTTCAGTTTGGTTTAGTTTACTATATTATGGGGCCCAACATACAAATTTTAAAATTTCCCTTTTTTAATGGCGACTTTAAATTTAATGGAGTGTGAATAAATTGGACCTAAGTCTTTAAAGCATTTAGAAAACAATGCTAGAATATAAAATAACAGAAGAGATAAAAGTTTCATGAGAAACTTCAGAGTATGATATTTTATATTTAATGGTTTAACAATTTAAAGTTAATTAAGCAGACACGTTCCATAGAAATATAGAAAAACTTTAACATTGGAGTTTAAATTTTAATTTTCCAAAACATACCTACAATCTTATGTTTACGTTTTTGGAGAGTTTATAATTTAAAAATGTGCACTGGAAAACAAAACAGTAGTCAAGTTTTAAGTCCAAACCACAATGTTTATTAATGTACACCGATTTTTTTTTTTTCAGTTAAATTTAAAAAAAATTAAATTAGTTTATTTTTTGTATGCTACGTTATTTTCGAAAAACATTTGACAGTTAATCTGTCAAAAAAAAAAAAAAACTTGAAGCCGATAACACACAATATTGTTTATCCTATTATATTGTTACCGATTCCGCATACAACGGTATTGTTTCTTTTTATTTAACGAAAAAAAAAATCCGAACGCCAATGCCCGATCAACTGTAACGGAAAAGTGAAATCCGAAGACTGACTTAACTAATTTGAGCCAAGTCACAGTTAAGTCAGAACATAAGCCCGATTCGCCCGATTTTTTATGTCTGCATTCTCGTTCTTTTTCTTATCGTTTTTATTTTTTTCTATTGCTTTTTCAGTTTTCTCCTTATGTTGTGTTTTTATCTTCTTATAGTTTTTGTTTTATTATTTTTTCTTATTAGTTTGCGCAGGTTGATTATGATTTTTCAATTTTATGTTGTATTGGTTGGTTAAAATGTGTGAGTGGTTGGTTTGGTTAGTGTGGTGACTCTGGCTTGTCCGTTAACTGAGCTATAAAAAAAGGCATGCGTTTACCTTGCATTAGGTATGCTTTAACTATGTGACAGGTGAGAGAGGAAATAAACCAAAGGCATGTCCAGTTAGTTAATAAGTTTGATAGTGTACGATTGGACTGTTAAGTATTTTTGGAGCGACGCAAGTTGAAGCATTTTTCTTGAGTGAACATTAAACAACCATGATCGCAACGATCAGCGACGATGATCTCTCGACTCGACGACAACAACGGATGATGATGGTGGTGGCGGCATATCGTCCGTGTCGGTCGTCGATCGGTTAGGCTCTCGGGGATCGTTTCATTTTCGATTCATTGCCTTACCATTGAACCCCTCTCGGGCCCCCATCACACGAATACGAATGTCACACAATCATCATCAATTTCTGTCTGTCTCACTCCCTTGTTCTTGAGAAATGATTCTCTTTGCGCGCCCGATCGTTTCGGTTTCAGATCGGATCGGACGTACATATGTATGTAGAAAAATCTCTCTCGATCTCTATACTCGCGCCTCGATTGCTTGTCATTTTATTACTTCGAGTTCGAGTGTAGATAAAAATTCAAATTTTATTCAGGCGTTTTTTTTTTTTTTTTTGAATTTCGGTTCTTTCTTGATTCATTAAGAAGATAGCTGTCCGGTCTACCTATTCTATTCTCTGATTTTTCTTCCCTCTTATTTTATAAAATTTAATTCCACTGTCTGTCGTTTATATGCGCGATTGTGGTTGACAAACCAAAAAAAAAAAAAAAAAATTATTCACTGTGGGTATTTTAGATTCTTTTTCGTCTTTTTCAAATTTAGATTTAAATTTTTTTTCTCTAGATATATCTACTTATATATTGGTATTGGTTATTTTTTTTTTATTTTTATTTTTTTCGAGGAAGAAATTAATGAAATTTCGAAAATACCTGAATAACTTTGTGCCACTGGTTATAGAATGGGTTGGCATTCATTGTTATATAGAAGGCACACAATCCACATTTAGGCATGGAATGAGATAGAAAAACGAAGGTAGGAAGTAAGTGCCAATCACAATTTTTTTTTTTCTTCTCTTCTACCTATTTTTATTTTATATAAATTGATTTTGGTCTTAAGTGATAATTATATGTTTTATTAATTAATGATGTTGTTAATTATCTTGAGGGTTTTGAGATTTTCGTTTATCGGTTAATAAGATCGATTAGGTTAAGTTAAGTATGTTGTGTTTTAGAGCATTAACATTAAGATTTTTTTTTTTTTTTTTAGAATAATTATAATAAAAAAGATTATCTGGTTTTTGGTACAACACACTCATTTATTTTTAAAGAAGGTTAATTTAAATACATTTTTGGTAGATTCAACTTTAAAACTTGTTCTTATTTCTATCATTAAGTTTAGGTATGAACAGTTCTAAATAAGTAATAAATTAAAAAGAAAATACTTAAATAAATTTAAATTAAAGAACCAAATTGTTTTTTTTTTTATTTCTATATGAATCTGATGCACAATACAATCAAAACAGGTTTGGAAAGAGGTTCTTTATAAAACTAATCTACAATAAAATGTTTTAATGTTCACAGATAAGTTCGTTGCATGGTATAAAAAGAGAAGGTATGATCATTAGAAAAAAACTCAGTATCGAGAACTGTCAAAACTTATGGCTACTTAAGGCTTTGACAGCTCAGCCCATTGAAATTGTTGTTGTAAACAAATTTGTCTTGGAAATTGTTGTTGCTTTTGACTTTGCCAAATGCCAAACGTCAAAACCTTATTACCCCATTTTGTAAGATGGCGGCTCTAATGATCATACCTTGTCTTTTTATACCATGAGTTCGTTGTTCTGATCGAATCAATTGGAAAACTTCACTATTGTTAGCGTACTACAAGAAATGGAAGCTTGAGATCTGAGTACCAAAATAAAACGAAACTTCTAATCAAAATATTGAAAATTTCTAGAATTCTGATTTTAAAAAGTAACGAAATATAAAAACTACCAATATGCCAATCCAATCCTATAATAAGCAACCTAAACTATAAATCTGCTATTCCATGCAAAAATGGTGAGTATGAAACAAATAATTACACTCCCAAAACGACAGCGAATGCAATAATGTGCTGCTCTGCTCAGTTCAAGTTATTGGACACAAACGGTTTGAAGAAATAGCTTTTGAAATATTTTATAACCCTTTCGGGATTCAATTCAGGTAATGAAGCTACAGAATAAACTGTAATCGGTGAATAGAAACTTATCGCTCAGTGCTTCAACTGAACGAAAGTGAAGGGAACAGCGCCAGCGCTAGCACTCAGCTGAAGGAAACTTATTAAAGCGTCAAAACAGAATTGATTTGGATCCGTTTCGATTATTTCATTGTAGGTAACTTAGCTTTTTGACTTTTCTTAAAGAAATTTGACGTAGGATTTTGACATTAGCTTCGGACTGTTTTCTCTAATTAAAAAACCGCGAGAACTATTTACCATGGAGAAATAGAGGAATATTTCACTTTTTGAATTAATGATAATTTTACTAATTATTTGAACTAATAATGTTTAAGTTAAATCGGGCTTTTTTTGGTCACTTCCTTCTATATGCAAATACAAATTTTTATTTGACACTTTTTCCCTACATAAGTCGGGAAAAAGTATGATATTATGTCAGATTCGTTTCGTACAGAAACTTTGGTTAGATTGGTAGATATAATGATTTTAAAGAATGCGACAAAAAGTGGGGTCCATAATTCTGAATGTGTGTATGTCTTTGTTATGAGCCAAATTATAAACGGATGGACTGAATACCTCCTCTCATAATTTCTCCTAATAGCCTTTTTTAATTTTTTTGTTAATCAAAAACGAAAGTTTAATTTTCTCAAAAACGGCTTCAATGACTTTGTAAAAAAACAAATAAAATGTCAGTTTTAAGACATGGTCCATCCTTTGATGAATTTTTTTTTCGAAATTGTGTTTGGAACCTACCAAATTCCCTTTTTCCTATCAAAAACATTGCTTACCTATATAATGGCATTGATACATCTTCAATACAAAGCAAAAATAAAATTTTTGGATTAAAAAACATATTTTTTTTATCCAAATTTTCGAAAACGGGACATTGCTTAGCTTCTACAAAAAAGCATACCCATTTAGGGTAAAAGCGGGTGAGATGGCATACCTTTTTTGTTTTTGTCATATTTTACAAAGTAAACCACATTTCATATTTCTAACAATGCAAAAATGTTCTATATTCAATATCCAACGTATTATTTGGTTTACAGAATTTTATATTTTAAACTTATATTTTTAAATTAATATAGAAAAAAAGTTTAAAAAAAACCATCTCCCCCTATAGGGTGGGTGAGATGGCGCATGAGTTTGTTTTAGGTTTCTATTGCCAAATTCATTGCACAAATGGTTGAACGATGTGAAGGAGTCAAGCACCAATGCATGCCATATAATAGATTGCAACTAGTCGTGTTTTTCATAAAATTTGAGCTTGGCTGAATTACTTAAAAAAAATATTTTGAGGGTGATATGGCACATGCTAATACTATACTCAATTGAAAAATTCTTGTACGGAATGCGCCATTTCACCCGCAAAAAACTGCGCCATCTCACCTTTTTTCGCATAATTAATATTCGTAAGCACCCATAAAAAACAGATAGAACTAGAGCTCAGATTTTACGCGCAATCCATAACTTATACTCTCTTGTTTGTATTGGTGTATCAAGGGCATCTAAGATCCCAACGACTCACAAAATATCGGAACAAAAAAAAGAGTGAAAAAAAAAAATTCGAAAAAAATCATCACATGATTTGCTTTCAAATTTTTTTTATTTTTTGTATCAAAGACAAAGAAACGAATACTGGCTACTTCGATTTAAAATATTTAAAGAAAGCTAAAAATATTTTTCATACATTTTTAGAGCAATAAATGTAAAAGATATTTAAAGTGCGCCATCTTCCCCGCCGCGCCATCTCACCCGCTTTTACCCTAAAAAAAAAATTAAAGAATTATTTTTATAAAAATTCTTGATCTTGATCAATCTTGGCGATGTGTTAATTTAGGCTAATCACATTGATCGGAAAACTTTGTTGAACCCTCCGAAAACCATATAAAGACACGATTAAAAGCTGATGGATTTTTTAGTTCGTTATTAGAATGCATATGATGGCTATAAAACAGAATACTCACACATTTTGGTTATAACTAGTGATGGGAACTATCGAATAAAAACTATCAAACTATCGATAGTTGTAAAATATTCATTCATTCGATACCCGAGTCGAACTTTATGTACGAATTTAGTACTCAAAGTAATTAATATAATCTATTTAAGTACTTTTCGTTTTAAAACAGACCTAAATATGAACTTTGTACACTTAGTAAACTCAGTAACTCCTAAAAAACCTTCACGGCGGATAATTAGCGATTTTTAAAACTGAAAACACTTGTTTAGTCCTAAATAATCTATTTGTGTCCAGAATTTTTAGACCTTACTATGCACTTGTAAATCTCTTTAAGCTTGGTAGACACTATTAACACTATTTAAGCTAGGTTGAGACTCTTAAAACTCAAACATTTTGTAAGTGCTAAATGTTCTTCAGGTGTCTAGAATATTAACCCCTAAATATGTACTCTTTTACCTAGGTTGAGACTATCAAAACTCCAATTTCTAGTTAGGTCCTAAAAGTACAAGTTCAGACAGGAAACCACCTTGGTCATTGTCTCGTGCACTTGTCACTTTAAAAAGGGCATTCGAAGTGGGTCATTTGGCAAGTGCGGTTCGGTGCCGCGTGTTGACCAATTTCAATCTCGGTCTTAGTTGCAAATTTTATTTACAAGAAAAAATTTTTCGTGCGTTATTTTTTTTTTTTTTTATATATAAAAGAAAGAGATAAAGTGTTGATGATTGCGGCACTCGGTCAAAATGGCGAGTTGGTGCTTACAATAGTATCATTTCAGCAATATTAAAATCACTTGTTAGGTATTCTTTATTTTTCAAAAAGTAAATTTAGTGTTCAAAATTATTCGTGTCGCGTGTTCTTTTTAATTTCTCTGTACAGGACAATTATTAGTTTCGTACGAAACACGTGTTAAAAAAATTCGAGATTTTAAACAAAACTAAAAATACGATGATGGAGAAATCCAAAAAAGTGCTTTTTGTCATGACATCCGTCTGTGCGTGTCGGTGCGTTCCTCTGTCGGTGAGTCGGTCGTTGGTGCATCTGTACATGCTGCCTAAACGGGATTTTCTTAAAATTTAGTATGGATGATTTTTTCGTAATTTTGTAATTGTGTTTTTTTTTTTTTTTATTTTGTAATAGGTATGTGTATCTCTTATAAAAAGTATACCTACCAAAAAATTACATTATTAAGTGAATTTAATTCAACGGATAAGCCAATTTTATTCAGATGTTTCTTATCATTTTGTATTCTAAAATATGATAAAATTTTCAGAAAAATATTTAGTTTTTGTAAAAAGGATTAATTTTTGACCTAAACATTTTTTTTTTATTTTTCTTCGGAAAACTTAACCAAATCTTCAAATTCCGATAGTTATTTAGATACTTAGAACTACAACAGCAAGTAAGTGTGACCCAGTACTAGATTTTATTTTTTATATTAATAATATGTAGCTATGTGTAGCAACAAACAATAATTATTTTTATTCTATAGCTTAACAACATTAAAATCACATATCATTACGAATTAAATCTAAATTTGCACTTCAACGTTCCACGTTTAGTAAAATTTCAGCATAATTCATAATAATGCATTGTAAATTACTCATTTTATTTAACCTGAAAATATATTATGAATGAATTAGAATTTGTAGAACCATGTTAGAATATTTAGACCCTGATGAGATCAAAAAGACCTATAGAAGTCTTAAAATGTAGAACTAATAGGACTTAATGAGTTTATGTAGAATATTTAGGTTCTATAAAGTTTTTAACAATAATATTTTAGCTCCTAAATAACTACCCAAAATGGGATTTTTTCCGATAACCGACTATTTGAGGTCTTAAGTAGAGGTTATTTTCTTTAGAAATTAAGTGATATTTATGGTCTATTTAATCTTAATAGAGAATGTTTCGGATTAAAATATGTTTTAAATAGTACCAAATGTTCGACTCGGGTAGTTTTAAATCATTCATTTAGTTACTATTTTTATTCGATAGTTTTTTATTCGATAGTTTTTTCATTCGAATAGTTTTTTTTTATTCGATAGTTTATTAATTCAAATAGTTTTCTTATTCGATAGTTTATTCATTCGAATAGTTTTCTTAAACGATAGTTTTTTCATTTGAATAGTATTTTTATTCGATAGTTTTTTTCATTCGAATTGTTTTCTTAAACGATAGTTTTTTCATTTGAATAGTATTTTTATTCGATAGTTTTTTCATTCGAATTGTTTTCTTAAACGATAGTTTTTTCATTTAAATAGTATTTTTATTCTATAGTTTTTTCATTCGAATAGTTTTCTTAAACGATAGTTTTTTCATTTGAATAGTATTTTTATTCGATAGTTTTTTCATTTGAATAGTTTTTATCCGATACTTTATTCGATAGTTTATTCGATAGTTTTATTCGATAGTTTTTGTTCGAATGAATAAATGAATGAACTATTCGATAGTACAAATAATTCAGTTACTAACTATCGATGGTTGGAATCATACGATAGTTCCCATCACTAGTTATAACTCCACTCCCAAAATTTGATGTGGACTCTCCGTATACTAGATTTCTCACCTCAAAACCAAAAAAAAAACATCACCATATTGCGTTTATCTTAAAATCTATTTTCAAAGAGAGTACAACGTGTTTATGCGGAAGCAGGGACAAATGTTTTCAACTTAAGCCTAGTATGCATTTAAATTTTTCGATATTTGTATCGAAAAATATGTATCGTTGAAAAATTTTGTTTTGATTTAACTAAAAGAAATATTGTTCCTTAATTTTCATATAAAACATTTATAAATAATTCCAAAGAAAAAATTTTATAGCACTTTATTAATAAAATGGATTTTCAAACGTTTATTAGTTTCCGTATAATCTATTATTTCTGTTTAAAATAATCTGGTGACAATAGCCAGCGTGACCCTTAATTGATTTATTACACTAGAAAAAATACAATCTTATCCCTAATGCATTCTAGATTGGTGCTAACTACCACACCATCCCAAGACGAAAAGAATAAAAAAATATCAAAATAAAACATCTTTAAGTGACACTGAGCCCCCTAAATCTGTTTTTGGTGATGTCGATTTTTGAAAATACAAACATAAAATCTTTCAAAATGAAAGTTGAGATAAGAGCCTTTATATTCGTATTTACTTAATTATTGATTCATATATGGACATTATTATGAATATAATTTCCTATTTAAAATTCTTTTTTCTCCATGTGTGTTCGGCCATAATGTTTTGGTGTGGATTAAAGTTCAACTGATAGCGCACCAACAAACCGTCATTATTTTTTTTTTTTAAGAGTGTTTATTTAAATTGAAAATAATACTCATAAACATACCTATGTAGAGTGTGTATTGTATATATTTTTAATTATCAGGGAGTATTTTCTTTTTTTTCTGACAAGTGTTGCAGCAACACTGATAGCAAGCAGCAGTTTATCGAATGTCATAGGTCACTAAAAAAACTGAAAACATTTATGAGTGCTTATTTTAGTTAATTTATTTGGTGGCAACTTCATTTCATTTTATGTGTTAAGTAAGTTAAGAGATTAAAAAAGTAATAATTGTTGCTTATCAAAATCAAAAGATAACCTTTGAGGTTTTTTTCCAGTCAGAAATATATATTATTATTTTTTTTTTTTTTTTCTTTCAAATCACTGATAAAATTGAATTCGAATTTTAATGTATAGCCATAAATCTGTCATGAAAATTATTTACAGTTCATTACTATGAGTTCTTTTCAATTTGTTTTATCTTGGTAAAGTATTTTTGAATAGTCATCATCATGATTACTTTTATTTCTTTTTCATAGTTGCAGTTTAGTTTAAAATTTAAAATCATACAACTTCTATACCATATAATTGCCACTATTTTAAATAACTCATAATGAATTTTGTCAAACTTTATACGTTTTTGTTTTAATCTTCATCATATCATTTTGAAACTATGTCGACATTAAAACAACATTCTTAAAAATGAACGCATCTCCTGCTTCTATTTATAGCAAATTAATAAATCTTCTTTAAGTTTTGTATCACCGTGTTGTAAAACCAACATTATCGTTTAGTCTGAAACTCCAAATGTTGTTCCACCTACGCCTAGCACATATAATTTCAATCACCTGGAGAGTAACACCGTTTCACCAAGTCACTCAAAGACAATTAGCATTTATATCTGCTATTAGTATAGAAATGTAAATTCATTAAAAATTATATTTTAAATAAGAAAATACTCATAAAAATGCATTTTATTTTAATTTTCAACACAACATAGAATGAGAATGTGTGTTTTCGTTTTCAACAAGTTTGTTTCTTGTGTTTTTAGAATAACATGTTTAATGATTTTTGAAAACATCATTTGCCAAGTTATGACTTGAAGTCATCAATCATATTTTTGCGTCAAGTGTGTTGCTTCGTTGCAATATTATTGAAAAGTCGAGTGAGTGTAAATTAAAATATAATTTTTTCATAAAAAAAAAAAAAAACAAACAATATGGAAAATTATACTCTTTGATGATTGAAAAAGAAAAAATGTGCTAAATCATTTTGAAGATCAAGAGGTGATCTTCGGAAATTAAAAAAAATTAAATGCTCACGACTGGGTCGCATATACTTGATCTTATATAAAAAAAAACAGCTTGGTTAAATTTATTCATATCAAAAGATAATAACTGTAGGTAAATAAATGACTAAAATATATTCTTAAATTGATTCAATCTTCAAATAAAATTTATCAAGGATTTTTACAAAAAATAAATAAAAAATATATGTATGTATGTACCTAGGTATATTTCGTTTTGAAATAATTTAGCTTTTAAATTTGGAAAATATGTATTTACGTAACGTTTTTCGAAAAATAGATTTTCTTTTTCATCCATACTTTTTTTTAATACTTTAAAGCAACATACCTACATTTTGTTCTAATGTAAAAAAAAATTTATTGAAGTCGTTTAGCAGAAATTTAAAAATAAAACAGAATTAACAAAGATTTTTGAAAAAAAAATCATCAAAAGTAAGATGTCAAAAGGTTTTTAGTTTTTGGATTAAATGAAATGTTAGTAGGCACATATATCTTTGTTTTAATTTTTAATTTTTTTTAGCCATATAAAGTTATATGTTATTATTATGTTTATATAAAAAAAACTGTCTGTTACGTAAATTTTAAAAAAAGTTATTAAAAATGGCTTACCGATAGTTTGCGCGGCGAAGCAATTGCTGTAATTCGGCTTCCGCTATATGACTATCCAAAGTTTTGTAGTAAAATTGCCTGTAAACTTTGGTTTACCATTCTGTAGTAAATATTAGTTAACACCTGACACTGAAATTTTTAAAGAAAACAGTGTTTTACAAAGCAGATTATCAATAATAATAACACTGGTTAACAAAATTAAACTTTTTTTTTTGTTGCTGAAACAAAAAATTGACTTTTCTGAAGGTTTTCGGTGTGCTGAATTCAAATCCGAAGTAAAAAAAAAAAATTAATCAGCTCCCGTTTTTGAAAAATTACCGTTAGAAAATGCTGTACTTTGCACCTTATTTTTTATTTAAGGAAAATTGTTTGAGCATATTTAGTAACGGTTTCTCTAAGAACTATTTTTCATCTTTCAAGACCTGTTTAAATCTTTCCGATATCTTTTTTACAGCCAGAGATATGGTTAGTTGTTTGGCATTTACTATCTATAATAGAAATTTTATAACGCCATTATCTCTTTATTATAGCCGTGTTTTATTGGTACTCAGTATTTTACTGAGTAAACATTTTATGCTGTAAACAACAACAATTGATTAATTTTATTTATTAATGATTATTATTGTTGAAGGATAAAAAATGTTTAAGTTTAGAAAAAATTTGTGTCTATAAACCAACAAATAAAAAACTTTTGTTTATCCTTATCCTTGTTGTTGTTTCCCGTGTATAATTTTACTGAGTTAAGTACTGAGTTACCAATGAAACACGGCTTATATATGAAGCCAAACCCATTTACTTCATTTTAAGATATCTCGGGCAATAAAAAATACTAGCCGACCCCGCACTCAAAATTCGAGTGCCAATTGTAACTTTTATTTATGCTCAAATAAGCACACTATATAAATCACTTTATTTACTACTAAGAATATGCAACACTTAATTTTATTCGAAATTCGAGAATGTCTTCGAAGGTTCTCGTCTTTGCTTTTAGAAGTTTTCACTTCCAGAAGGGAGAGGGCGTGGTTCAGCACATTTGTTTTTTTTTTCCTCAATTTTAATTTATTGTTTTTATCTATTTCGGTAAAAAAAAATAAACAAAGTATACATTCTGCACATCTAGATAAAATTTTCTATCGTTCGGTATATAATTTATGACCCTTCGGTTTTTGTGGGCCGCGTATTTTGTACCACAAAATAAGTGTTTGCCGTTTTATTATATAATATTGAAAATATTTAAAAAGGTTTTGAAGGATGGAAAACAGTTTTTTTTAGAAATTGCTACTAAATATTCTAAAACAATTTTCCTTATATAAAGGAATAAGGTCCGAAGTACTCAAAATAACGTTTTTTTTTTTCTAACGGTAATATTTCAAAAACGGAAGTTTATTTTGTTTCTGCAACAAAACCCTTGTAAACCAGTGTAATGAATTGAAAATCGGGTGGGTGCAAAACGGAGACTTTTTGCATACCACACTCTGAAAAAAAATGGACTAACCGAGAGCTTTTTTCGGTGAGCTAAAAATAAATGTGTTAAAAATGAAATGGTAATGGAGTTACGAATAACAGAGTTACGCGCGATAGAGTTACGGCCGTCAAAGTTACGCTAAACCGAAGTTACGAAAAACTAGAGTTACGAATTCTAAAGTTATGTTAAGTTATGACATGTGATTTTCGGGTTGGCAACAATTGCGAGGAATTATGGAAACATAAATAAGAGAATATCGATACGTAGGTGCAATATTAGTTGGACAAAGAAGAAGTTAATTTCAATTATGTCCCCCAAACTTACATAAGTATACTTATGTTTTTTTTTCTATTTCAACGTTTTTGCGATTTTCTCACAAAAACAAAACCATATTTGTATATCTATACCTATCCAATCAAAATTTTACAAGATTAAATAACACCTATTTTCGCCTTACTCATTTAGTTCTGACCAATGAGAAAAATGTTAATCTCTTGTTTGTATTTCCATAATTCCAAATCATTCCTCGCAATTGTTGCCAACCCAAAAATCACATAACTTTAGAATTCGTAACTCTAGTTTTTCGTAACTTCGGTTTCGCGTAACTTTAACGCTCGTAACTCTGTCGCCCGTAACTCTGGTATTCGTAACTTCGTCGGTTTCCCGTTAAAAATAACATAGTCTTAGTTAAAAACTACATACATAGTTCTTGTTGCTTAAATAAGTTAAATTGCTTAAAATTACCATTTAAGAAGGTTATTTTAACCGATCAACTTGTTTATATTGATCAAGAAACTTTGTTAAAATTTGAGATTTTAGTAAAATTTTGACGAGACAGTGGGTAAGATTAAAAAATTTAGAATAACCAAGTAGACTCGTGTAATCTTAACCCTCTGTTAATTTTACACAAGTTTTACGTTGTTTTTAACAGATTTTTCTCCCTCCATGTCTTACTTTGTGTGCAGACTTGAATCTATAAAAATATTATTTTTAATGTAAAAATTTCGTAAAATGTTTTCTTTGAATAATATATACTCAAAGTTTAACCAAAAGTTTTGGAGTCGTTTTGATAGGTATGTCATTTTCAAGTGGGCAGGTACCTACATGATCATTCAACATCAACACCTAAAACTAAATTTTGAAAAAAAAATAATATTCTGTTTGATATTTTTTTGGAAAATATGTACCATGTAATTCCCCCGCACCACACCCTTGCATAGATCTGACGTCTATCCGTTTAAAGTTATGTTCCATATTTTTTTGCATTTGGTCTTGAATATTTTTTGAAGCGCCATGTCTAATGCAATGAACTTTCTTGTGACTTATTCTTTATTCAAAATAGAGATTATATTAATCTGGGACTTTTTGTTTGGATTGAAAAAAAAACTCCACCATCGATTGGTCTAAATGTGATTTTAATGAATTCGGTCACGTATACATTACGTTACGGATTTGAATTCTTGTGAACATAAATCGAACTGTGAATCTTCGATGACAGATTCTTGTAACGTGCTACTTGAATGCACATATATTATGTATCTACTAGTAACATCAGGCAAAAGATACAAATACAAATTGTATGCACTTATGGAATTCGTATGATACCTGCTTGGAATATCTAGTCAACTCATCTGACAAGTTCTATATATATACTCCTCATTAGAGCCATTCAAATAGCCTTAACTTGTGTGTCTCTCCACTATCACAATACCTTACCAGGATTCCATGAAGACGAGGAAGAAATTGAAGAAGAATTACACGGGGTAAAATAGAACTACTATGTACATTTTTCTTGATATCGAATTACACTCACTTCACTACCTACCTACTCGCGGTGGAATCGGTTGGCTATATTGACAAGTTGACTTGTCATAAAATAGTTTCGCGTCTTAGCGCACCTCCCTATGCATTCATTACTATATTCTTTTTTTTGTTGTTTTTCTTTAATACAAACCAGTAGCTAGTATGAAGAAGTTGCAAAAGCTAGAAGGACCGGAAAACTCCTTCTTTGAACATATTTTCTGTTCGAATTCTTTTTTTTTTTCTGAGATTTTGTAATAACTTTTTTTTTTCAAAAAGTCTATTTTAGTTTTGTATAACACACCCCGTGCTGCAACCTCTCGCCCTCTGCTGGATAATGAAGAACTATGACAAACAGTATCCGTTAAGAGTCCGCATTTGTGAAGTTATACAAACTCAAACGTGATGTGTATTTGCTTATGGACAGCAGCAGAACAAAGTTGACAGTTTTCTTCTTTTATTTTTACCTCATCACCATCATCGGTCTTCAGAAAGATGATACTTTTGAAGTAGTCTATTGATGAAAGTATATGCATATATGCAATCTATCGATGATAGGCTTTAATGGTGTGGTTTTTCTAGACCACACGGTTTATGATATATATATTTTCTGTTTTTGGTTATGTTTGCCTATAATTTAATACCTTTAACAGGAACAGTAGAGTAAAGCAACCAGTGCTGTCGTTTTGGGATTTTTTTTACACAAGTAATTTAATCAGCAATCAATAGGCTTTTCACCGATATGATGGCCAAAAAGGTTTGTACAGACACGTTTAATCATTTAAATAACTACAAAATTCTGTGACAGTGATTTTAAGATTAATAGTACCTTCGACAGCACTGATCAAATTCCTTTATTTGGGAATTTATCTACTGGTTTTGGGGTTAATAGGCACACTCACACAAGGTGAATTTAAAATAAACTAGATTGACAAGACTGTCTCAGCTAAATGTGACATTGATGACAACAACAAAAAAAAAAACTACTCCCTGCTATCGATAGTTGCTATACACGATTTGCCACTACAAAGTTAATACTTTTTTTTACAAACTATTCGGAATGGAAATTCAATTTCCTGACAGTTGTAGTTCATAATAATGCTATTCAATAATTACGAGTGCAACAGCTTACATGCCACACTGCAGCAAGTATTCAAATTATCGAAGAAAAATCATTTCCACTTTAAGTGGCCACCTGTTGCCTTAAATACTCACCTTCATCTCTATTAGATACAGGTAGTTACTTGAGATACATGTTTCTAAAATTTCCATATTTATTCACAACTTCTATATGTATAACAAAGTAAATCGATTTCAAATTAAAAAAAAAAAAAAATAGAAAAAAAAATATGGCGCCGTTTTGCAAAAGTATGTCATTTGCATATAAAATTTCCATTTATAGCGTGAATATTTAGTTACCATTTATACGGCAAAACTAAACACAAAGAATAAAAACTATATGGAAACTATACCTGGGCGAAGTCATATTAAATAAATTAATATAAAATAATGCTTCTGAAGTCTTGTGAGATGTGAGTTTTAATTAATTTGTTTGACTCATATGAACAGGTGTTTGGGGTTTGCAATATGTACGATATGTATCTGCAAACAACTATGGGCTCTCAGATAGTTGATAGTTGTAATTAATTGAGATAAATATAGTGTAGGTGTTATGTTAATTGCGCTTAATATCTATGCGTACAATTGCAGTAGGTATATTTGCTTATCGAGAACGAATCAAAAATTAAATGAATTGCTTATGTCAAGAGACTAGAGCATTGGAATTGTTTAATGGTGTGTGTTAAAATTAATATTTAATAATTGACAAATGTTGTGAATACAAAATTAACATGTTCTATAGTTTATTTGACTTCTGATCAATTAATATTTTTTTCCATTGTGAATAATTCTTATAGATGGTAACGGGTTTTCAATTAAATTGATTAATATTTGCAACAGGTGGTAGAAGTGGAAATTTAACATTACTGAACTCAGAGTATCCAGACCTTCTGGGACTTGGAGTTTTCATCATGTTGAAGAAAAAAATCTCATCAAAATTAATTATTAAACTAAGCTAATATTGAATTAAATTTTTAAAACGCTTGGTATAGCGCTTTTTTACTGAGATAAGTCAAGTTGGTAACACCTACCATACTGTTTGGTCATTTTAGACAACGAAAAAAAAAGAGGTGTGTTATGGATTTTCAAATAATTTCCCAATATGCTGAAAACTCTAAATATTTAACATAGGCAACCTTATAATGTACCTTCTTTCTATATTTTCTTTGCTTATGCCTGTTTATTATTGTTGTATTTTTATTTTTTTGGTTGGAGTTTTGAAAAAAAAAATGAATTTACTTTCGGATAAATTAGAAACTTGAGACTAACACCATGGTTCAGAATTGGGTAATAAATAGCAATGCTTTAAATTAGCTTCAATATTATGAATTGTATGGTCAAAATAACAAGAAATTCGACGAAATTCAAAAGGGAGCGGGTCATAATTCTGCTTGTCAAAATTCTGTACGACAAAATTCTGTAGGGTCAAAATACTGTAAGAACATAATTCTGTACGTCATTATTCTGTAAATACAAAATTCTGTACCTCAAAATACTGTATGGACAAAATACTGACTTGCAAAATTCTGTTTTGTAAAATTCTGTACGGCAAAATACTGTATTTTCAATACAGTATTTTTAAAGAAATTTCCTTTGATAAAAAAAAACACTAAAAAGTAACTTTAAATATAATTATTGACAGTAAAGTTGTAATTTTATACAAACATAATTATTAAAGTAAAAAAGTAAATCAACTCTAGGAACACAAATCAAACTTTTCTTAAACATACAAAATACATTTTACAAAAAAAAATGTCAAAATCAATATAAATTTAATTTTTTTTCAATCCGTTTTAGGTATGCAACGGGATTTAATTCAGATTGTTTTTTTTTTTTAATAAGTGTAGTTCTGTTTTCTCTCTCTTTTTTCCGTAGCTCCTAATAAAGTACCTAGATTAATCAGCATTAGAAGCTTGCCTCTTTATTAAGTTGATCTGTTAGAAATTCATAGTAAACCCTCTTTTAAATATATCTGTATTTCAAAATTCTGTAAAAATGCTGTAAAAAAAACTTTTTTACATTATCAAAACGATATTTTTTACAGCATTTTTTACAGTATTTTGATGTACAGAATTTTGATGTACAGAATTTTGAAATACAGTATTTTGACCAACCAGAATTTTGCTATTCAGAATTTTGACTTTCAGAATTTTGTTCGTACAGCATTTTGCACATAAAGAATTTTGACATACAGTATTTTGGCATACAGTATTTTGAATACAGAATTTTGCAACATACAGAATTTCGACCCCAACCCAATTCAAAAAAAAAAAAAACATATTTAATGTGAGCATTAAATTTGCATTGAATTTTTTTAATTGCAGACATTTATTTATTTGCAATAGCATTTTTTTAATGCAAAAAATTTGTATGTATTTGCAATAAAAAATTGTATTGCATTATTTTATTATATAGGTATTAATAAATCCGTTGAAAATAAAATGATTTTTCACAACTCTGTAGAGTGTAGAGGATATAAGCCCTTAAGCAAAAAAAAAAAGTTTAAAAGCCCGAAGATGGAATGTTAATTGCGAAACATGTTGCCATATTTTTAAATATAAGTTGTGTTAAAAAAGATTGAGTTATATTAAAATAACCATTTAAATATTTAATTTATTGTATTTTATTTTATTTTATTTTATTTTATTTTATTTTATTTTATTTTATTTTATTTTATTTTATTTTATTTTATTTTATTTTATTTTATTTTATTTTATTTTATTTTATTTTATTTATTTCATTAAAAAAAAAGAACAGCCTAAACTAGTAAATCGATTTTCTTAAAACTTTTTAATTAAAAGTTTTGAATGATTCCCTAGAAGGGACATTGATTTATATTAGTACTAATTGTACCTGCCATTATAACGAAAATAGAAAATTTAATTTAAATTTAAATTTAAAACGCCTGTAACGATTTTGATTAAAATTTTCGTTGTAATGTTACAAAAATAGGACCCAACTTTTAAAATAAAAAAACAAAGTTTGAACCGTTATTAACGGTACGGCTTCTGAATATTTCATACACGACAAACCTGATTTCATTTTTACACAAAAACGTTTGAGTGACAGTTATATTAAGATTTTAGAAAATTTAAAAAAAATACATTTTTGGACTTTTAAAAATATTTCAATTTTTTTTTTTTTTTTTAAATATCAATTTGCTGAAAACGGGTTAGAAAAATATTTCCAAAAAGTGTTATTAATTACACTGGTCAACAAAATTTAACTTTTTTTTTGCCACAAGAACCCAAATATACTTTTCTAGTAGTTTTTGGGGTGCTGAATCCGAATCTGAATTCAGAAAAATTTGATTGGCCTTCGTTTTTGAAATATTACCGTTAGAAAATGTCAAAAAACGTAATTTTGGCTGTTTTCGAGGTTCTGTTTTTATGTGGGGTAGTTCATTATAAACAAATTTGTAAAGATTATTATAAGAACAGATATTCTTCTTTCAAAAACTGTTTAAATTTTCCCGATATCTCTTTTATTGCTCGAGATATCTTTAGTTTCATTTAATAAGTCAAAGAGAAACTAAATTTAATCTAAAGTTTAAGTCACTGGCCACAGAATTTTTGCCACAAGAACCAAAATATACTTTTCTGAAGGTTTTTGAGTTGCTGAACTCAAATCCGCAATCGGAAAAATTCTATTATCCTCCGTTCTTGAAATATAACCGTTATAAAAAAACCCTTTTTTGCATTTTATAACGGTAATATTTTAAGAACGAAGGCTAATAAAATTTTTCTGATTGTGGATTCGAGTTCAGCAACCCAAAAACCTTCAGAAAAGTATATTTTGATTCTTGTGGCAAAAAAAAGTGTAATTTGGTTGGCCAGTGTTGTTTCTGATTCAAAGACCGCTACTTAAATTTTAAATATCTCGGGCAATAAAAGAGATATCGGAAAGATTTAAACATTTTTTGAATGAATAAAACTAGCTCTTATTGGCACCGTTACAAATTTATTCACAATTAATTACTCCACATAAAAACATAACCTCGAAAACAGCCAAAATTACGTTTTTTGACATTTTCTAACTGTAATATTTCAAAAACAAAGGCCAATCAAATTTTTCTGACTTCAGATTCGGATTCAGCACCCCAAAAACTACTAGGAAAGTATATTTTGGTTCTTGTGGCAAAAACCTTGTTGACCAGTGTTATTTCTTCAATTTTTTTTTTTTAATGATAGAAAACTTTTATTTTCAATTTTTTTTCTAAAAATTTCTTTGCATACAAGAAATCACATCGCATATTTCGTTTTGTGATCAAAATCATTAAAAACGTTGTTTCATTAATCATATTATCAAAATGCTTTAGTAAAATCAAATTATAATTTTCCCTAATTTTTTTTTTTTTTTCATAAAAAGCTTTAAGTTTTTTTTTTGTTTTATTTAAACAATTTCTTTTTTTTTATCTAGGTAGCATGATTCGCTTCACACAAAAAGTGCCGGAGAATCAAACCACCATCAATTCAATTCATAAGATTGGCTGAGATACAATTTTACTCAAATCAACATTGACTGGAGAGTCATCCAAGTGACCGCTCTATTTTGATTACTTGAGGAGATATTCCAGATATTTTTAAAATTAAAGTTGACACAAAAAGAACTATGAATTCTGTTCTTTTTTGGTATTTTAAGAATGAATATTTTTTTGTTTGTTTTCGAATTTGCATAAAAAAGAATATGTATTGTCTTTAATCTTGTATTTTGACAACTTACCCATTCTTTAAAATCCTTCAGCTATTGGATACAGCAACTTCGAAAACCATCAAAGAAATTAACTCTGAAATAAAAACATAGGTAAGCTCAAATTATTTTTGTAATAAAATCAAAACTTAACCTATGTATGTTATTAAAATGAGAAAATCGTTTAAAAAAATAAATACAACAAACTTGTCGTCTTCGTTTATAGTTGTGAACAGGAACTCACAACATAACATCACTAGCAACTAGCTAGAATCTAGCAAACAAAATAGCAATTCAAGTTTATAAATAACTCAAAGAAACCATTAAAATGTTAATCGTCATCGTCAGCCTCGCACACGCCTCCAAAGTAAATATAAAATAATATGTAAAAAAAACCTCAACTAACTTATACAAAACAATAATAATAAAAATATACACTTCGCGTCACTTGAATAGAAACAACAATTTTTCTTTAGAAAATACCGATTGGCGCTTCGGTGAGGTAACTTAGTAGATTTTTGGTTTTGCATTTTCAAAGAGGAACTTTTAATAAACAATGTTGTAAAAACAAAAAACCCAAAACAGAAACCGTATGGCTACTAGTTGCGTGTTTTCGCATTACTTCACAAAAAACAGTGTTTTTTTGCGTCACTTGAATAGAAACAAGCTCTTAAATTAGATAAAAATGATGAAAAATCATGGACAACACTAATTTTAGTAAAGCAGTCTTAAACTTTGACATTATTTGCACATTATAACCAATTATGGGCTACGAGCTACCATTAGGCATCACAGAAAATGCATAAATAGAATTAAACATTGAAAATGCACTTGTACTGTACACAATCGTGGACCTAATTGGAGAAAGTGACTATAGTGTTTGGTAACTTCTTACAAATTAACAAAATGACATTTTCTACAATAATTTAAGGTTTGAATAAGTGAAATAAACTTTCGTTTTCATCTGGAATGCATCTGTTTTGTTTCTATTGCGTTGTTTTTTTCTCGAACTCTCCTTGTGCAATCTCTAAGAGGGTTGTTTTTCCACGTTCCTAAACTTCCCAAGAGCTTCTTCCATTATTTCTTTGTAAAAGTTTGCATCTTTTTTCGAAGCGTGAAGCTTCAATTTTCCTATTGCACATCATAAAAACAAAGAGTATTACTATAACACATTTTATTGCCCTTTATTGGCGATGCGATAAAAGTTATTCTTTCATAAACCAATGAAATAGGACTAATATTAACGTGGTCCATCTGAGTTGGTATGTTTTCCTTTAAAAAACCACTCTTTACCTCACTTCTTTTCAGTTCGAATGCAACTATAAAATAGTTAACTTTTTTGTAATCTTAGTAGAACTTAAAATGTTGTTATTTTGCATTTTGAGTCTTTTTAAATGTTGTGCACCTTTTATAACTTCCATGATGGAACAAACCAACACATTACCATCGCACTAACACCACGTTTTTGACCGATTTTAGCGGCAAGGTGAAGGAAATTGCTGCTAGTTTTTAAATTATTTTTTTCTCTGCTCTTGATTTAGGTCTCACCTGTCTTATTTTTTTATTCAATCACTAGTTTACGATTTTTCAAAAATATTCTCATACAAATTTGGCAATTTTTTCAATATCTTTCGCGATTTTGCATAGTGCAAGTGCATTTCCAATGCTAGCTGCTATTTATGCATTTTCTGTGATGCCTAATGGTAGCTCGTAGCCCATAATTGGTTATAATGTGCAAATAATGTCAAAGTTTAAGACTGCTTTACTAAAATTAGTGTTGTCCATGATTTTTCATCATTTTTATCTAATTTAAGAGCTTGTTTCTATTCAAGTGACGCAAAAAAACACTGTTTTTTGTGAAGTAATGCGAAAACACGCAACTAGTAGCCATACGGTTTCTGTTTTGGGTTTTTTGTTTTTACAACATTGTTTATTAAAAGTTCCTCTTTGAAAATGCAAAACCAAAAATCTACTAAGTTACCTCACCGAAGCGCCAATCGGTATTTTCTAAAGAAAAATTGTTGTTTCTATTCAAGTGACGCGAAGTGTAAGAAGGTAAATTTCAACTTGAATTCAAAGTCTAACAAATATGTATACACGAATAAGATGACTGCATTTTTATTGATGATTCTATCTTTAAGATATTTATCATCATTATTGTAAAGGATCAATTTTATTGGTGGCAAGTTCTCAAGATCACCAAATATTATGGTTGCCACTATGTAAATTTTCTGAAAATTTGGAGTTACACACTTTTCTGGTTTCAATGACGATATTCAAATTAATGAGATAACGGTGAAAAATTTTTTAGCATATAGAACTTTGATTCAACATTAATACGCATGCTGATAATATTACCTTCCATTTGATGTATCACACATAACGGTGCGTGTTCTACAAGTTACACAATTAAAAATTGAAAAACTTTAAAAATACCTCAAAACACCTGTGTAGATGAATAGCCACCAGTGTAGGAAGTACCGTAATCTCAGTTTGAAATTTCGACACGGTTGGCTTTAAAAAATTCTTACTTTTTTTGTACGCATCGTAGAAACATGATTGAAGCGTCATATTAAAGGTGAAATAAAAAGCTTTCAGATGATGTAAAATTTATTATATGTTGTCATAAAAAAAAATGGATTTAATGGTGTTAGAAGAAAAATTGTTTTGAATAAATTATTTTTATACTTTTTGCGCATTGTAAAAATTTAAGTATACCTTTATTTCTTACGAAAATTTGTGAGCTTTTTAATGGTGTATTTTTTTAGGTTTCACTTTTACCACGTGTGAATTGCACACATGATTTTTTTTTTAGTGCACCTTAAATTATATTTTGAAAAATTCTTCTACGGAAACACTCCTTTATGAACATAGATACATACGAGTGTATTGATAATTTTGAACTTGGCGCCTTTTTCTTAGCAGCATAAATAGATACAAACTAATGCGTTCCATTTGATGGGACACACCCCTTCATCTTCTTTCAGAAAAAAAACGACTGGGCATTAACCACACAAAAAAAAAAAACAGAAACAAAAATTATATGTTAATCCGAAAATGACATAATGCGATGGCATTACTTGACACATTTTGAAAGATCTACCACATCGTGTAAACTGTGTAGTAAGCTATAAGGTAAGGTACACATAAGTGGTGTCTGTCTACTTACTCTATACAGCGAGACATAGAGCACGTTTTCGACCATGTGAGAGATCGTCATCATCAAGATCAGCACGACCATCATATTGCACCACAGAAGTAAAAGATCCAACACCGATAATAAATATAATACTACCACACAACGAACATCACCACAAGATACTCACTCATCTGTAATGAGTTTTTGAGTATTCTCAAGTATAAGCGCTAAGCGCCCATAAAAATAATGAAGTAACGACGACGACGACGAGAGTGGCGCGCAAAAAATATCTTTCTAGCGTATCTTTTCAAACATTTTGATGCCAAACGCATTTATTTATTTTTATATTTATTTTTATGTTTTTTTTTTTTAATTTTTTTTTTAGTGGATGTGGTTGAACAAAATGCTTTTTGTACTATTATTTTTTTTTTAAGAAAGAGAGATGGCGGGGAACTTTGCTTCCGGAATAATGTTTGGATATTGTTGATATTTCATGTTACAAAATAGACAGAATTGTTGTATTTTTTTTTAGTTCAGGAGTGAGTCAAGGGGGTCTCTTTTTCTTTCTAGAATTGAGGTTAAGTGTTTGTAGTGTAGACGACGTTTTATGTGAATATCTTCTTTATTTTTTGCACTGGGTTAAGTTTATTATGATTTTATTTTGTCTAGAAATTGTTCGAGTGGATAATTAAATATTGTTTGTGAATTCATAATAGTAGTCCAAGAGCTAGTGGCACATTTGACTAAAGTAGCTCTTGTAAGGCTGAAAATTCTTACAGTGGTCATTATTTTGGTCTGGCAGACCTCAGCGGTGCACATCATATATATATATGACCTTGAAAGTGTAAAAAAAAAAATTAAAAAAAAAGTTTCTCTTGTAAGGCTGAAATTTTTATAGAATTTAGTTTACCCATCGAGAAGATCAAAAAAAAAATTGCCAGACTTACAGTTATAAGTGATACTTTTTTTAAAAGCTTAAATTGTACACTTAATTTTAAATTTTAAATCAAAATATTTAAATTAATCGTTTTTGAAAAATCCAATTTTAAAGTTAAAATTAGGAAAAAAAAATGTAAAAAAACACATTGCATAATAATATTGCCAATACTGTGAATTAAGAGGACATTGCTCTAATAAATTTCCTATCAAACACTGAAAACTACATGTCTCTACGACTTCTAGTTTTTGAGTAAATTGTAAAATAAGAAACCCATTTTTGTATCAGATTTTTATTTTTTTATTTATATTTTTAATATTTTCTTATATTTTCTTATTTTTCAATTTACTCAAAAACTAGAAGTCGTAGAGACATGTAGTTTTCAGTGTTTGATAGGAAATTTATTAGAGCAATGTTTTGTATCACTCAATTTTGCTCTCAATTCACAGTCTTGGCAATATTATTATTATTCAATGTGTTTTTTTTTAATTTTTTTTTCCTAATTTTAACTTTAAAATTGGATATTTCAAAAACGATTAATTTAAATATTTTGATTTAAAATTTAAAATTAAGTGTACAATTTAAGCTTTTAAAAAAAGTATCACTTATAACTGTAAGTGTTACCGTTGTTTTTAAATATTTTTTTTTTTGATTTTAAGTCATTTCTTAGAAAGTTGCATCTTTCCACTCACCTAACTAGGACTTATACTGGTCAGAACCGACTGTAATTGCACAGTTCCTCTTAAAATCGCTTAGACAAACACATATATAAATTTCGACTTTACAGAATAAAGTTTCGTTTAATGCATGTAAACTGCACACCTTTAAGTTAGTCTGGCAGGCACTTGTGCACCTCAAAAAAGTCTGGCAATTTTTTTTTTTATCTTCTCGATGGGTAAACTAAATTCTATAAAAATTTCAGCCTTACAAGAGCAACTTTTTTTTAAAATTTTTTTTACACTTTCAAGGTCATATATATATATGATGTGCACCGCTGAGGTCTGCCAGACCAAAATATTTTTACTTAGCGTGCTAAAAATGACCACTGTAAGAATTTTCAGCCTTACAAGAGCTACCTTAGTCAAATGTGCCACTAGCTCTCCTACTAAGGTACCAAATTGCAGAAAAAGAACATATTTTTGCATTTAACTTTTTTAGATAACAAAATGATTAAATATGTACAATACATATTGATCTTTATGAATTTTACAAATTTTTGTACGGCCTCCAACTAAGAATAAATGAAGGCCTAAAACACTCCTGGCATTATAAAATACCGATGTGAACGCCAAAGTGCCACACTAGACTTTTATTAACACGAATCAATAAAATTGATCCTCAGAAACTATAGCTGTAATTAGAATATTAGAATCTAAAATTAGTTTAAGTTCTAAACTTATTTAAAAATAGACATGTTATTTAAATTTTCAAAAAAATATACGAATTTCAAAAGTTTAACTTAAAACAAAAGATATCGCAATTTGAATTCAACAAAACAGGTTTTTTCGAACTACGCCTTTCTTACCGACGGGCATTTTTCTACCTAGTGATAAAAAACAATTGCTCTTATGAATTCTCAGAACTTCGATAAAGATTAAGATTTTTTGTGAATTAAAACAAATGTTGTTTAAATTTTGTAAATTAAATGATGTCAAAAGACGGAAACAAAATGGGAATGAGAGACGGACTTTGAAGCGGTGTACCAATTTTCTCAAAAATTGACTTCAAATATTTAAAAAAAAGTATAATGATTAAACGGCAAGTGAAACGGAACTTATTCTTAAAATCAGAATTTTGAAAAAAAAAAACAAAAAAAAACTAGTAGGTAGTTGTTTTTTTTTTTTAATATGTAAAATTTTTTGCTTTGCACAAATTTTTTGGAAAAAATTGTTTTCTGGGCCGTACACACCATTGGGGCAAGCGGAACGAAGTCTCGGGCCCCCCGACCGACACCAGGATCCTGACTGAAGGCAAAAACGAATAACATCAGGCGCTCATAAAAAAAAGTACTATGGCGTATACGTAATTTTTCTCTTTTTCTTGATCTGATTCTTTTTGTTCACTAAAATCGTAGTTTTAATAATAAAAAATAATATAGTAGCTTTAATTATAAAACTATATTATAATAATTATAACTAAACTAGAAAACAAAACTATAAACAAGAATTTTTTAAATGAAAGTGAATAATGTCATTGAACTCAACACTTAATTAAAAAACAAAAAAAAAAAAAGAATTAGCATTGACGTGTTATTATGCCACATACACAACATATCTAATAACCCGCTAAACAAAAATATTCGTAGGTACCTAAATAATGTTAAGGTGTTCATTGTCAAATATCCAAACAATAGCATTCTGTCAATTTTGATAACAAATAATCCAATAATAATCTCTCACCTCGATACAAGTAGATACTAGGTAGGTACACTTATGCAATCAAACATAAATATCGACTTCCCAAACTTCTGTTACAGATAACTCAATTTTTTTTTTTACATAATTTTTATTCTCAATAATATAGCAGTCACGGCGCACCTGAAGGTAGTGTTTGTACAGTTCAGTTGTTAAAACATTGCTGCTTGGGATAAACCACCATAAAACACCATGTAGGTATGGTATACGTGCTACTAAACGGTAGACATGGTAACAAGAAAAATGTGGTAGAATTCTTCGAAAATTGTGTACGCGCCAAGTTCGTTGGAACAACATTTTTTTTTTGAATGTTCAACAAGCTGTTGAACATTTTTGAAGACTTGATGGTAGACACTGTTTTTTTTTTTTTGTTTTTTTTTTCTTTCTAGAGGGGTGAAAAAATATTATTATTGATTTAACACTTTTGATAAATGTGTGTCATTTGAATCAATAAAATAATGCAGACATCAACAAGATTTTTTTTTTCATTAGAATAAAAACAAACAAGTGAAATTGATAAATTTGGTGTTTGAAATAATTCAATTTTCATGTTACTTTATTTTATACATGGAATTCCTTTGACATTAAAGAGCTAGTTAGGTATATCACACATGAAATACATTAAGTTTTTTTAGGGAAAGTGAAATCCTGAACGGGAACGGGTCGTTATTCTGTATTCCAAAATTCTGTATGACCAAAATTCTGTATTTCAATAAAAAATTCTGTATGAACATAATTCTGTTTTCCATTATTCTGCTTTTCTATTATTCTGTATTTTAAAACTCTGTAAATCCAAAATTCTGTTTCAAAATTCTGGAAATCCATTATTCTGCTTATAAAATTAATTGGGGAGGTACTTAACTTCAAAGCATTTTCTGCAAAGAAAATACCAAAAATTTGTACTCCAAAATTCTGTAAATGATAAGAGAGTTTTTCATTATCAAAACAATTTTTCTTTTATCATTTACAGAATTTCTTAGTACAGAATTTTGAAATCCATTTTAAGAATACAGAATTTTGAATTTACAGAATTGTAATATACAGAATTTTGGAACACAGAATTTTGAAATCCGAATTTTGGCACATACAGAATTTCGACCGCAACCCATCCTGAACCCGGATCTCATACATAAAAAATCTGGTATAGGAACTGCGCTCACATACCTAAATAAATGCGTGAAAAACTGCAGTGTTTTAAGGCTGTGATTCTCAAAAGATTGTTGTGCATAGATGTCTGGTTTTACTAGGACCTTTTTTAGTCTCACTTTGAAGATATATTTCAAAATCTCTTGCTTTGTTCGGTAACGTAAACAAGGTTCTTCTTCAGCCTTCGATTTTTTAGTGATAAGGGGTTTACTTTACTATTCGAGCTGAAAAATTCCAGTTTTGTATATAAAACGAGAGCGGGTCAAAATTCTGACTTTAAAATTCTGTTTTTCAAAACTCTGCTTTTTTATATTCTGTCTTTCAAAATTCTGCTTTTTGAAAACTGTTTTTTTCATTTTGACAAATGAATTTTGACCCCCCGGCAGAATTTTGACACCAACCAATATAAAACTTATGTTTCGTCAAAAAAGTTTTTACAAACGTTTCTAAAAAGAAAAAATTTCGAATTTTTCACAAATGCAAAATTTGGTTAATAAATTTTTGAAAAAGGATCTAAAATTGCTTTGAAATTTTACTTGTAGGAGTTGACTCCTATATAAGAAAGAAAAATATATATTTTGTTTGTAATATTTGCATAGCAGGAGGAAATCTTTGGGATACAAACAAATTGTTCTTCAATGAGTATTGCAAATCGTTATGGTGACCATTTTATCTTTATTTTTAAAAGTTGTCTGTCAATTAAAAAATGTCTTAAAACAACTTCTAAAGGGTTGCAAAATATTTGCATGAATACCAAAAAGTACAATTAGGCTCTTATATTCGAAAGAAAAGATGTATTAAAATGTTATTAGAAAATCAAACCAATTCACTCGATACTCGTATCTCCTGTCATGAAAACGTAATTATTATAAAATCATCGTAGTCGGTAAATTTTTAAAATATATCAAGTATGGTCACCATACTACATCAATATGTACCTACATATAATTCAAAATCATAAATCGCACTACATTTGACGGTTGAACACATGAGTGTTGGATATGTACTATATCGTGCTAACTACACCACTTAATTCTCCAGCATCGAACGTGATCCGTTCCGACAACATGTTTTGCTAATTGAATGGGAATTCTTCATTTTTCGTTGCTCTTCCGATGATGGCAAAAGAAAACACACATGGCACTCTGTATGATGGCAGAGACACACAAATATCGCTCTTGAAGATATCACAGCAAAAAAAAAAAGAAGTATCTGCGAGATGAAATTAATGAATATTGTATATAAATTTTATATTGCTACTTCTTCTGGAAAATCAATTAAAATTTCCGGGTCTTAGCAATTTGTTCGTTTTTATTTCACTACATCAAAGTATCATGCTGTGTGAAAATTACTATGTAGATTGTAAGTACAAATATCTCATCTAATTGTATTAAAAACTATGAATGAATAATTTTTCCATTTCCCGCTACATTTATTTTGTCTTCGATGAAGTCGAGCCTTTAAATGTTTGCATACCAAAATTGTAGTTAATAAAAATGTTTCTACATACCTATGAAAACCCGAAAGGAAGATTCGTCAATCGATTGTACACTGAAAGAAAAATTATTTTTTGTTTAACAAAATTGTCTTCAAGTGTGAAAAATATCTTTTAAAATACATATTGTTAAATTTTTTTTATAATGCATTAAAACCTTAAAAACATTACACACAAAAATTTTTAACATATTTTGGAAAAATCTATAATCCAAAATTAAACCAGAGACCGTTTATTAAAATTATTAGGTATTCTAATAAGTAAATTTACTAATATTTTTTAGCTTCTTAAAAGAATATTAAGAAATTATTATTAAATTCGCTTTTATTATTAGACTAATAGTTTTATGAAACGGGGCCCAGAAATCTTTACATAATTTTGAAAACTAGAGTTATAGATCTCAAGAATTTTCAAATACAGAACTTTAGATTTAGATACATAGTTTTGTAATGCAGAATTCTGAATTTACATAATATTAAAATACAGAATAATAGAATAGCAGAGTAATGCAACACAGAATTATGTTCATACAGAAGTTTTTACGCAAATATTTACTAAATTTTACCCAAACAGAATTGTGTGATTCTGATATGGACCAATTTTCAATTAAATACTATAAATGTTATATCTCCCTTGTATAATATTTTAAAAACGATCACTGGCACAGATAAAATTATTTTGCATTCAAATCAGCAACAGATTTGAATTCAGAATACCAAAAACCTTAAGTAATATATAAAATTATCTTGAAAACGAAAACATTGTTGACCGTTAAGAATTTTTTGATACAGAAAACTTCCAACAGAATTTCGGAGACTAGAGGCTTTCAGAGCTAATCATTCATAAAATACGGAGAACTTCTTCCAAGAAAAAAAAAACTTACATACTTTTTGTTTTTCTTTCTAATTTTCATTTGTTTTGTCTGCCTCTCTTGTCCCTTCTTCCTTTTTCCTTCAACTTTGTGTCTTTTTTTAATATAGTTTTTAATTAGTCACTGTATGCGCATTTCCTTGTAACCAAGCGCATACATCAATAATAATTTTCTTTACAAATAGGGAAATTTTAAAATTAATGCCATTTTTAGTAGTTTTTTGATCAAGCAAAATTAAGCTAGAGCTACATCGAAACACAAAGTGAAAAAAAGTATAAAAAGTAAACAAAAGTACAAAAAAACAAAAACAAATTCATTGACGTGACATTTAAAAATTTAAATTATTTGAAAAATAATAAACTTTTTTTACTTTTTTTCACTTTGTGTTTCTATGTAGTTCAGGCTTTAAGAATTTTTCGACACAATTTTCAAATTAATAAATTTAGTTTTCGTACTTTTGCAGGCTTAATTCTATTCCAATTTTTCAGTTTTTTAGCAATATTTCACACGGAGGGTAAAAACAACTTAAAATCAACCTAAACCACTTTGGATTTTACTTATTTTGGTAATTATCTTGCGTTAAAAAAGAGAAATTTGAAAGTTGTTTTTAATGAAACCAAAAATATAGAATCAAAGTTTTTTAACTTGAAACAAAAATAACACATATAAAACTGGTAGCTAGTTAATTGATTCTGCGCTTTACCATGCACCCATAATGGCTTCATACTACATACCAAATAAAGTATGAATTATTATAAAAATGTTTATTTCAAAAACCTGACGAGTTAAGAAAATTTTTTTAATTTGATTTATTCTTCTTGGTCCATGAACGGACAGTTTGCCTAATATGAAAATACAATTTACTTGCAATTAAAGTTGAAAATTTAATGAATAAATATACTGAAATGACTTAGATTTTTTTAAGTGTATTTTTTTGTTATATCTTATTTCTTGCGCGCCCTTTTATTATGTTTTCTTTATTTTGAATATATTTATTTTTACGCCATTTTTTTACTCACTATCAGCATTTTCAAGATATTTTAGTTAAATTCAGATGACGACAACTCCGACGGCAATGTCTATAATATGGTCTGGGATTTGAAAAGAAACAAACCAAGTTCAACCACATAAACGATAAAATTTCGCATTGTGTGAGAAAATTTTGATTGCAGATATAAAATGTGTGTATTTTTTTTTTTATTTTTTTTTGAAGTGGAAATGCGGTATTGTATATTTATGTAGATACAATCTTTAAGTTCCTTGGACGTTCGTCCGTCCTAGTCGTGTCGTTGAGTGTTTGGACAAATGAACTCAATTGAAATATGATTTGAAATAGAAAACCATAATACCACAAAATCCACAAGCTTGTAAAATGCTGATAAAAAAAAATTTGTCAAAGAAAGCAAACACTTGCAAACAGTTACAGAATTTGTTTTGGTTTTGGAATAGATATGGAAATATAATCACTTACTTTGGGAAGCAAAAAGTGTGGGAATTCCTTCTTGGACAGGGAGTCTTTAAAGGAATTTAGGTTAGGAGGTATGTTTTCAACAACTGTGATGACGAATGATATTTAATAAAACTGGAAAAAGAAATACGACTTGATCTCTTTTTTTTTTAAGGAAGTGACTTGAAATGAAGAGAAGGCTTGTCACAGTTTGTGTGTAGATCAGAAAGTTGATGTTCCCTTTCAAGTAAAGGGTGATTAGACTCTAGCGTCTCTAAGCCATGGGTGCCGTCATGGTTTTTTTTTCTAAAGGACCTTTACCGTCTTCAATATATTTGTGTTTGTAGTGGAGATTGACTCTTAGATAAAACTATTATATTTCGGCATGCCTCAAAAGTATATTCTCTAAAATAAAGTACCTACAAATTACACATAAAAATTCGTTAAAACAAAAAATTTATTCCACGTCATTCTTTCAGTTTTTTTTTTAGAAACAAACGAAAAAAGTCCAAAACCGTTTCAGCTTCTATTTTATCGTAAATTACTCATCATCTGGTTTCCAAATTCCAATTCCTTATAATTCACTTTTTAATTAACTTCGACACATTAAGGATCATTGAACTCTTAAAGGTTGCCCTCTATACGTAAACTAGAGTACCAAACTATTTCCTACAGCATTTCTCCTTTTAATTCTTTTAAATTTGGATTTTGTTCAAAGATCATTGCCCGAAGTCTCCGCACCGATCACACAAACCGATTTCTATCGATTTGCTATATACGAATTCATTAACTCGTCCGTTGCTCATTATGTGTATAATGTTTTGTCAACAAAAACATATAGGAATCTCGACAAAACCTAGAATCTGTAACATCCAAATATGTTATTTGGGGTTATTGATCGTCGTCGTCGAAGAGGACGTTAAATAAAAATCACGAGTCTCTCACGAATGAAACAAAGCATTTTCTTACAACAATCAAGTGACAACCATTTCTGAACGTAAACTTAGAAATTATTTAAATGAAGAAAGTGTTTTTAAGAGACAACAACGCGTCAGTGTTTGTTGGTGCCGTTGTCGTTTTCGTCGTCAGTCCATTACGTATTTTGCTTCCTTTGTAGACGGATTAGTTGACATTCTAGCGAAAGAAAATTCTTTTAAACCGTAAATGTGACGGTAAACTAACAACACTATCGATGAAGGTTGCCAGATGTTAAAAAATTAAAAAAATTTCTTAGCGAACTAATATAAGGTGACCGTTTCTCGAGCTTGAAGAACAAAGTCAAAATTCTGAGTTTCGGCTCAAAATCAAAATTTTTGGATTCCTCTTGTTTTTGAGCGACTTGACATCTATTAAACTTTGAAAAGAAGTGATTCCGATCTTTAAAAGTAAAATCGAGTTAAAAGTCGCACATAAACAAGTCGATCATTAACGAAGTTTATTTCTGTACAAAAAGTCAAAAAATTCATTTCATTATGAGAGCCATTGGCAACCATGTTGTGTAATGCAAATCTTCATATAAATAAATGGAAGAAAAGAAAATCACTTTCCTTTCGTTACTTTTTTTTCAGTTTTTTTTTTGTAAAGTAAAAGCAAAAAAAAAACATCAACATCACGTCAGCCCCTCTTCGTCTAATTTGACATTCTCAGTCTATGAGTCTCTAAAGATTATACACACATCGACACCACAATTCTGTATTGACAGCATTTAAGTCAACCGAACGGACTAAAATAGATAAAAATAGTAAAAAAAAAAGCAAAACAAAAACTAAAGGGATTCTTTCTTATACTCGGGTCTGATTTTTTGAGATTTCAATTATTTGACATTTTGAAGACGACGACGGGACACGGTAGCGTCAATCTATTGGGATGCGACAAGCTTTTGGCTGCTTGTATAGTTCTTTAATTTGTTTTTTTTTTTTTACCAAGATTCAATCGACAAGCTTAGAAGTTGAAAGATTTTTTTCAAGTATGTATTTATTTACATTATAAGAGAGAAACCGGGAGAAGCCATGCTCTATTTTTTTTTTTTTTTTTTTTTTTTTTTTTTTTTTTAAGGAAATCGAATTTTCATAAAATAAATTAAAAAAAAATTGTTTTTTAAATTAAATTACATTTGTTGATGGATTACTAAATATTACTTTAGGAGCCCCAAAAAATATGACTTCGGGGCTCCAAAAATATTATATGAAGGGTCCCAAAAAATAATTTTTCAGGAACCCCGTTAATCTATTACTAAGGACCCCAAAAATATTCATTAAATTTTCTGATGGCATGACAAATATTATATGAGGATCCTCAAAAGCTATTACTTCAGTGGTTCAAAACAATCAAATGGAAAATTAAATATCAATTCAGGGGCCCCAATATAAATACATCAGAGCCCAAAATAAAAACATTATTTTATAGGTGGCATTTCGAATATTACTTCAGAACAGAGGCCCCAATACCTATTAATTCTTAGCTCCAAAAAAATTATATTATATTTTATGGGCCTCTAAGCACTCACTTTTGAGACCCCAAAAATAGTTTTTCAGGGACCCCAAAATAAAAAAAATTATGTCTGGTGACGGAAAATCAAATACCTAACCTATAGTATGTATTTATTACTTCAAAACAGAGGCCCCAAGAACTATCAATTCTAAGCTTCAAAAATTTTTTATTTTAGGGGACTCTAAATATTTAATTTTTGGGGCCCCAAAATTAATTTTTCAGGGGGCGCACAGTAAAAAAAAAATTATGTTTAATGATGTAAAATCAAATATGTACATGTTCATATTACTTCAGAATAGAGGCCCCAAGAACTATCAATTCTAAGCTAAAAAAAAAATTATTTTAGGGGTCTCTAAATATTCAATTTTGGGGGCCCCTAGTACAAGGATTTGCTACTTTTATGATAAAAATTTTAAGTAAGTAAAGCAAAGTGCATTACGAACATAATAAAACATTAAAATAAACCTAAAAATAAATAAGCCATACAAAAAAAAATGTATGGCGTATACGTACTTTTGTTTTTGTATCTAAGTGGCCCCCAAATATCAAAGGGGCCCCAAAATTTAGTCTTGCCCCGGGGCCCCGGCAACTCAACGTACGCCACTGCTTGAACATTTTTCGTTTCGCATCTTAGAGGATAAAATATATGGCTTGTGCTGTTAGTTCCGTGAAGCTTTTATAGAGGGCTCTAGTTTCTTTCAGTTTTTCGATGAGTGCATGCCTCCATTTTATTTTCATTTGATGGCTGTCATTAACAAGCGTGTTTATGAACAGCTGCGGAACCGAACTCTCATTAAAAAACGAAGGCAGCGACCCCTATCCATGCATATGGCGTTACAATGTATTAGGTATAGGAACAAGCACTCCATATATTATATCCTCTAAGTTTCGCATGAGCAACGTAATAGTCTTAAGGCTTAGTTCATCATGAATTCAGGTAATCACATTATCGCATCCCTTTCTTTAAAGACACTAGGTTCCTTACACTAGGTGTGTTTTTTGTTTATCTAAATAGATTTTGTGCAAAAAAACGACATCGAGATATTTGAAATCAAAACAATTTACGTGTTAAAAACAACAAAAACTTTAACTGTATAGATTTTTGAAAAATCCAGATAATTATTCAGATTTTACTTTCTCTAGATAAAAAAAGTAGTGCCAAGGTACTTTATTTGTTGTGTTATAGATATTTTATACAGAAATATGTAAAAATATTAACAAAAAAAGAGGAAAAATAGGATTTGAAAAAAGCTCTCAGAAAAAATAATCAAAAATTTGTTTGACATGGTTGCATTGAAATGGTAATATTTCGAGATATAAGCAATGCACTTTTCAGATAAAAGTCTTAAATGGATTCTCATAAGATTGTTGAACAAACACACATATAAAATTACCAAAGTTTTTTCGAAAAGTTAGAAATAAAAATAAAAAAGTTTCCACGTTTGATTTTAAAAAAATCGAAAAAAAAAATCAATATAACTACCTTCAAACGCTTATAACACAAGAATGACGCAACTTATGTTAATGGTAATGGTCTTAAAATGTAGATAAGAATATACAAATGAATTTTGGTTCTTTTGTTAAAATTTTTTTTTTTTAATTCAACATGGCTGCAATGGCCATACCACTACGGAGTTAAAAAAAAAAACATGAGCACGGCACAGTTTTGACAGACAGCTGCCAAACTGTATGTACTATGTACAGTGGTGCCAAACATTTGGACGGATTTCAAAAATCCCGATGTCGTTTTTTTGCACAAAATCTATATAGGATATACATATATGTAGATAAACAAAAACACACACCTACTACTACCTATGTAGTTCTGAGAACTACATAGGTAGTTCTCAGAACAGGCACGACTCACCCCCTTCTCACCTCCCGCATATAGTTATACATTAGCTGTGTTTTATTTTCCTCGAGATCATTGATTTATTTCCGAAACAATAACAAAACATTATCCTGCTTTTGTTGCAAAGCTAATAAAAACAATGATCTGATCCGGTTCACGAGGAAAATAAAACACAGCTATTGTTAGCAAGGAACCCTTCCAAGAAGTATTATAGATAATAATTGAAATTGTTATAACACTTCGTTGTAGACAATAATTTACAAACCAATTTAAGGAACGGAATTTATAGTATTGACAATGTATAGACATTATAATCAATAAATATTACAAAATAATAATACATTATGCGAAACGAAAATTTTATTAATTGACATAAACAATTAAGGGCCAGTTATAGCTTGTTGAAATATGCATTATTGAAATGTTTTTTTCCCGATTTGAAGACAATGTAGCAAGAAATAATTGCTATAAATGGATATCAAAATGACGATTATGAATGACTGATAGAAAATTTTAACTTAAAAAAAAAAAACTTTTCTTAAAATCCAATTTATCATTTTACTGATTGCAATTGATTTCAATTAACTGTTGTTTATTATTTCCAAAGGTGGAAAATAAATCGTTTCAATGAAAAAGTTCGATATATTAATAAAAATATTATATTATATTTGTTTTATTGTGACTATATAATAATATAACAAAAAATATGCACCCTTAAAACTAATTCAAAATAAATCTTGCTTTAAAAATACCTTTATTTTACAACTATCATATTTTTATCAAATAAATGTTAATTTAAAAATTTATAATGAGCATTAAAATTCATGACAAGCTTACGAATACAAAATTCCCATAAGCATTCCTCGAGACTGAAAATTTCAATAAAAACCACTAAATATTTTTTATTTACATATCTACCAATACCAACCATAGTTTTGTGAATTACGACAAAAATCTTTAAGCTTTCTCCCGTTTTTAAGTTCCAAAAGTTATAAAGAAACCTGTGTTATTTAAAATTCAAATATCTCGTATATATTTAGGCTCCCCTAAACTTAAAATAAGTAGATAGGTTTATGCTTGAGCATAAACTTCTGATTAATATCAAATTTCATCTCAATAAAATGGAATATGTTTTCAAAAAAAAAATTTTTATACTTGCTTTGTGGTCTCAAATCTCAATTTGCGGTTAACATTATTCAACAAAAAATTTAAAACAAAAAATTTAAAATGGAAACATTTTCATTTGTTCAAAAGAAATAAAATTCAAATTAAAAACTTAAAAAAAAAAAAACAACACAAAAATTATTTGTATTTTTATGAATCGATTTTTCATGTGACTTAAATTTAGTTTGTATTTTATGCAAATGGCATCGATTATCTACCGTTATTCTCTATCGAAGACCAACAACACACAAAAAAAAGGAATCTAGGTTTATTGGTTTATTCGATTTTTGACTTAATGAATATTTATTGATTTTTGTATGTCATTAGCTGGAGCTAGATAAACACAATGGAAAACATCAAACTGGTGATGGCTATGGTATATTTAATAGCCATTTTGATGGTTGACAGTTGGCACGTTCTCTTTTTTTTAAAGTGTGGTGTGTTTCTTGTCGTGCTATACCTTCCAAACAACGATATTAACTTGGGAAGTGCTTTTAAAATTTATATTCAAAAGTTATTTTCACTTGTCACGGAGTTGTTAAATTAGTTTATAGAAAAAAAAAATGGAATTTATAAATAATATACACTCTGTGCACTTTACCTGTGAGAGATAACAAATTTAATTTACATTTTTTTCCATCTCGAATCAATATAATTGAACTAAAGCACCTGCTATGATAAAATTAGATAGATATTTAAATTTTAATTATTGGTCAATATAGCACAGATTTGTTTTAATTAGCCTTGGGGTTTTGAAGTCACAGGTCAGAATACCCATCCACAAGTTAAGGTGGAGTGAAAAGGGAATGAAATCTAGAGTTGCTTGACTTGTTTTGCAAAAGAATAACCAATCGAAGAGTTATGAATTTGAATTGTACTTTTGCTGTAAAAATATGATTCTAATAAAGAATTCGCCTATTTTTTATTGGCTCTTACAATGCATTTAAATATTTGGAATGATAACACAAAAATTATACTTTTTTTTGATTGCCGAAACAAAAATACAATTTTCTGAAGGTTTTCGGTGTGCTGAACTCGAATCTGAAATTTTGAAATATTACCGTTAGAAAATGCAACAAAAAAAATGATTCATTTATATAAGGAAAATGGCTTGAACAAATTAAGTAACGGTTTCTACAAGAACTGTTTTCCCTGTTTAAATCTTTCCGATATATTTTTTACTGCCCGGGCATTAAAAGTAAAAAGTTACGAGGATTTTAAAACAAAAATTCGTCGCTTGAACAATTTTTGATTTTGATTTAACACTTTAAAATTCAGCCGACAATATGCACTTTCACCAATCAATTAGATAACAAAACCCACTTCTTATATTTTGTTTAAATGAAAGTAAAATAATTTTACCCCGAAACTAAGTTTAAGTCGTTTAAAATTAACAGTTTAGAATTTTCAATTAAAAAAAAAACACTCATACGCTACAGTGACCCTTCAAAAATTTAAAACTAATCATATCTGACTAAATAATAAAATAAATTGACTTTTGTTGACCATTTCTGTCAAAGTTTTATAGTTGTTCAGTAAATTATACTTGAGGGATTTTAAGATATCGGGGATCTTTAGTAGGTAGGTACTTACAGTGAGGAGGAAAAATAGAAAATTTTGTTTGCCTTTTTTTAAACTTAGGGCCGGTTTGTTCATACTCGATTATCTTTTAATCAAGGAATTACCTTGGAGTAATCCTTGATTAAAAAACAATCGAGTGTGAATAAACTGGCCCTTAGCCTAGTTCGCTTTTTATTTGTTTTAATTTTGTATATTATAATACCATTTGTGTTCTTAATTTAAATTAGAATAAATGTTACTCTCCACAAAAAAAAAGAGAGGGTTAAATTGATGCTATAGCTTTTACAAATTCTGTTTGTTTTGGAATAAAAGGTTATGTTTTCATATATTTGTAATGATGCATATATGTACTATCTATGAAATTGTGCATAAATTATTTGGAAAATTGATCGTATTTAAGCTTAATACAATCCAACCATTTTTTTTTTTTAAATTTTCAAGAGATTTTGCTGACCATTATCAAAAATTTCTAAGTTTCCAAAACAATAGTTCATAAAAGAATACATTTTCACAAGTTTTTTGGCTATATTATTTGATAGTTTGATATCATTTTAGATTAAATTGATATAAATTTATTTTGATACTTCTATCTTTTCCTCTATTTTTGCTGTCGTTAAGAATAATTTTTTTGCTATATTTTATGCCCTAATTTTTTGAAAATCAAAAATATTCCAGAAACCACTTAATAAATAAAACGTGCCACATTGTACAACTACCAAAATAGCTTAAAACTGAATCAACAGTCAAAACTTAAACTCATAACCTTGTTTCTATGTGTATTCTCAAAAACCAGGTTTGATACACAATAATATTTTATATTTACAAAGCTGCCATCTGACTATAATATTTTTTTTTTTTTTTTCCTATCAAATATGTATTCGATTTTAGGTTTTTAAGTTTATTTAAAAATATTAAAAACATTTACCCAAATAAAAAAAAAGTAAAAATGCTTACGTTTCAATTTTGTATATATTTCCTTAAAAATATGTTTCCCGTTTAACGACAATCGCAAACATCGCATATGATAATCGAATTTGTATATAAACAACAGTGGTTGTCGAATTGAAACAAGTGTCCCGTCCTGTGTGAGTTCCAAACCAAACGCACCTTAAAAAACCAGTGAAACTTGTTTGATCTTGAGGAACCAGAATCAGATTTAGTATCTTTGTTTTTGTATTAATTTTTTTTTTAGCTTTTTCCTCATCGAAGATATACACTTAATTCTTTAGATACACGTCAACGGAATAAATGTTTCATTTCCTTCATGTAATTTATTTGTAACCCTGCGCCGCCGCTGTCTTAGTCGACGACGACGTTACTCCGTTGTCACACAGCTCCGACCCAACCCTGTAGCTGACCGATGCTGTTGCTTGTGCAGGTTTTGTTGCAGCTCAGTCACTTTAACACGCAATCCATATAAACCGAAGCAGGGCTGTGACACGCCTTCAAAAGGCTCTCCGTGTCCGCTCAAGTTGGTTGTTTGTAGACGTCATTGCCAGCAATAAAGCCCAGATGCATGCATGACACTGACTCCCAAGTCCAACAATATTTGTATCTAGTTTGAGCGAGTATGTTGTGTGCACTTTTGGCGCATATCTATACTTTGTGCCTCGTGCAACAAAAAAAAAGGGGTTAAAATCGTAAATTTGTTGTACCTGGGTAGATTAATAACGAAAGAAGGACAAGCACCTGTTGATAATTACATTCGTATACTTGTTTTTAGTTTTTATTCTTATTAATTCTTTAACCCGCTGCCAGGGATGGACTCACTGACTTGAGGGCCTTTGACCATAAAATTTAATTCCTTAGAATGTTTTCCTCCTTCGATATTACGGAGCATGAAAAATTATCACAAATTCTCCTCCGAAAGTTTTTTGGGAGAGTCAGTAAATATTCCGTGAAAAAATGGGCCCTTCAGATTCTCAACAGGGCCCCTTTTTCAATTTCTTAAGGAAAAACTATTCAAATATTAAAAGCTACATAATTTTGTAACAGTTTGTAATAGTAACCCATGATGAACATAATGGGCCCCATATTTTAAAATTCCCCCCACAATCTTTATTAATAATCCAACCCTGTCAACTTAACACTCTTTTAGACTTGTTCTCGGGCCGGTCTCTCGCTTAGTCTCGACGGAGCTCATATGCAAATTAACTTTTTCCACTTCAGTTGGTTATGTAATGCACTGCATGGTCGCCGTGATAGTGTTAAAAGGGGTAAAGGGATTAAAAAGTTATTAATAAAAATTTGAAGCTCGCATGTATGTAATGGCATATCGTATAGTGCAGTTGTACGTATAGTTTTTTTCTAAATACAAAAACAATACAAAAAAAAAGAAGCTACACCAACCCATCTACCAGCCATCAGCCAACGATCAGCAGCATGCCTAGCAAAGAGAGAGGTGGTGAATCATAAAGTAATTAATTCTTGTCACTGTTTTTATCGTAGAGTTTTTCTTGCACACATATGGCAGCCGCCAACTTAGTGCATGCGCAGTTTTTATGTTAATTTAATTTTTTTTTTTGTATTTAAAGAAGAATAAATTTCAATTATTGTTTTTTTGTAGGGGGACAATTAAATTCGATTATAAATATGAGGCGTAGCCAAATGCGGTCAAGTGTACCAAACATGCCAGGTTTATATTTCCCAAAAAAAAAAAAAAAATTAAAAAAAGGTGAAGGAGGTTTGAGAAAGATTAAGTTTTTATTTATTTGAAATATATGAGGAATGATTTGGATAAATTTATTTATGATAAGGGAAGAATTTTTATTGGGTTGCAAATCCAGAGTTATATTGTTTTTTTTTTGCTTTTTTTTCTGAAAAGGGTCAGAAAAGCAAGGAAGTTTAAGTGTAGAAAACAAGTTTAGGATTCAAGTTTGACTCATACATAACTGTTAATAGCAGTCTGTTATAAGTAGTCTGTTATAAGTTGAATGTGGTTTTTTAAACTTTGTTATCTATTGGTATTTCAATTAAAATGTAATATAAATTCTCGACTGAAAAGGTAAAGTATCTTAAGTCGACTTAAGATGTTTCCCGTTTTTTTTGTTGAACCTCATTGCCACTTTTAAGGCCTATAAAACAATTTTATCTTATGTTCAAAAGACACATATTCAAAACCTTCAGTAGACTTAAGATTGTATTGGTTTTCGAGTTAAATCAAAAAAACTAAAAACGGACGACCAGTGTGGCCGTGAACGAATTTGTTCCATTCAAAATGGTCTATTCAACAGACTATAGTAAGAAATGGATTTTGAAAATAATGGTTGTATCCAAAATGAAATGCTCCTGGGCTCAACAAATTTAATCCAAAGTTCAATGAATTGTGTTAAAATAAAAAATTGAGAGTAAGATAAAATATCTGTCTGTTAATATTGTAATGTTTTGTTCCGGGTTCACAATAAAACTTATTTCGATTTATTTAATGTCCACTTATTTTCCTTTCAAATAAAAACACACTTTATTTCAACTCAATTTACTTTTATTATTCGCTCAAACTTCGAAGGTTCTCGTCTTTGCTTCTCGAAACTTCCTTTCCAGGAGGGGGCGCTTCATACTTCCAGTCTAGTGAGGTATTTTGGGATGTGTACCATTACTAATGGTACTGATCCTGGACCGAGCAGCAATGCTCGGGTCAGAGCTAGACGGATTCCGGGGGCTAGCAAAGTAATGCCGCAGATAAGACAGAATCTGAGAATTGCGAGTTGGAACGTTGGGACTATGACAGGTCGAAGCTTCGAGCTGGAAGAGATGATGATAAGAAGGCGAGTAGACATCTTGTGTGTCCAAGAAACGAAATGGCGTAACACGGGAAATAGGGCTCTTTTCTTGGATACAAGGACAAAAAATTACAAGATGTTCTACTATGGAACGGAAAAGGGTAAGAACGGAATCGGAATCATCCTTACAAAAGACCTCTTAGGCAGCATATTATCCATTTCGAAATCCAGTGACCGTTTGATGTCCCTTAAATTGGTGATTAAAGGAAAGTTGTGGAATATTGTCACTGCATATGCTCCCCAAATTGGATGTGAGCAGGTGGAAAAAGATGCATTTTGGCTTGATTTTCACAACCTACTTAAGGACATCCCAAAGGAAGAGTTTTTGTTCGTGGGCGGAGATTTAAATGGACATGTCGGGAAAACAAACGAAGACTATGAAGATTGCCATGGAGGCCTCGGATACGGCACTAGGAACTCTCCTGGTGAAGACATCCTGAGCTCGTGCAAAACATATGGTCTTATCGTACTAAATACCATGTTCATCAAACAAAGCCGACACCTGGTCACTTACAGCAGTGGTGGAAATGAGACCCAGATTGATTACCATTTGGTATCTAGTTTCATGAAACCTCGGGTCAAGGATTGTAAAGTGATACTGGGAGAAGCGATCGCCCACCAACACCGTCTCCTACTGACAGAATTTTTTATGGAGACAGTGAACGACAACAAACAGACAAAGACTTTTAGGAAGATCAAATGGTATAATCTGGATAAGGAAAAAGGCGAAGCTTTTATTTCGAATATGCAAAACTATCTGTATAACAACACCAACATTTTTCGAAATGAAGAGAGTACAGCACAAAGTATGTGGGACCTCCTACAGCGAACTTGCATAGAAAAAGCCAAAACACTGTTAGGGGTTTCAAAAGGACACAACCAACAAGGCAAAGAAACATGGTGGTGGAATGATGAAGCTAAAGTAAAAAGAAAATGGCTTTCAAAGCTTGGTCGAAGTGCCCCTCTAATAATACAGAGCAAAAGTCACGCCTCGAAGTGGAATACAGAAACTGCAAGAAAGAAGCGAAGAAGATATGTGCCCAAATTCAAGCCAAGAATACGGAAGACCTATATCGGGAGCTAGATGAAATTTCTACCCCGACTGCTGGTGCTATTCAAGAGCTACGACAAAACGTGAATAAGGGCGCAACCATTTTCAAAATAGCCGCTCAAAGAAGAAGAAATGCTCAGGAGATCTGTTCGCCGAAGTTTATTAACAATGCTCAAGGCCAACTACTTGTGGAAAACGACGAAATCCTCCACAGGTGGCGACAGTACTGTGACGAACTTCTAAATGAACAATTTCCAAGGCTACACTTTTACGCACACCACTAATTTTTTAACAATTATCGACAATTTTCCGAGAAGAAACACGAAGAAAATTTGTTATTTTTCAATATTATAATTTTTTCAAATGACATTTTATAAATTAAAACAAAAACAAATTTCCTGTTTACTGCGATTGAAATATAAAAATTAAAGAGGCGTACGTTGAGTTGCCGGGGCCCCGGGTGCAAGACTAAATTTTGGGACTCCTTTGATATTTGGGGGCCCATTTGATATAGAAAATAAGAACAAATAAAAAAGTACCTACGTTCTACTTTTTTTAGGGGTCCCTGATGTATCATTTGTTGGTCGCTAAGACTATTCAAGTAACATTTTTTGGGGCCCTAAGACAGTATATAACTTTTTTTTTTTTGGGCCCCTTAGGTAATATATTTTTTTTTTTTTTTTTGAGATGCTATATTATGTGCCGACAACCAATTCATTATGCATTACCAACACTGAATAATACAATTTGTCTCTCCGAAGGGATTCATGTCAAATATCTTATCTTTTTTGCTTTGTTACTTTTATAAGTATGGAACTTTCTGCATTGTCTCCAGCCCGGGCCCTGGCGTGTGGGGGGCCCCGGGACACAGCCCCGCTTGCCCCAATGGTTTGTACGCCCCTGTATGGTGCCTATTTTTAACAAACAATTTGACAACGGAAGATATTACCTTATTATGTGGACCTACATCCTACAGTGACAAGTAGGTACCTACCGTTAGTTTAAGTCCTAAAAAACAATTTAAATTTGTCCTCTAGGGAATCACCCAAAACTGTTAACTACCGAGTTTGAATAAAATCGCTTTATTAGCTTAGTCTGTAACTCGAGGTAAACATAGACAGACAGACAGAATTGCCGGACTCATGTTTGGCATTCTCCATCATCGTAATGTCATGTAAAATTGCTATCTCGAGTTCGATTTTTTTTCCGAATCCTAAACTTGTACGAATTCTATAGTATCTACCTATCTATATCGCAAGTAAGAAATTTAATTTGTTTTTTACTTTTTTTGTAGGCTAAAAAAATTAGTTTTCGTTTAAGTTCAATCAGCATTAACAATCTGTTTCTGAGCAAAAGCATTAAAAAGAGATTATTTGTCACCATTTTTTTCAATTATAAAATTAAAAACGGGACTTGATACGAAAATTATGTCTTGTTTCAAGATATAGATATACATAAGAAGAAGTTGAGTTGTTTCAATTTTAAATTATTTAAAACAGCCAGGAACCTTTCTGAACTGTTCCATTCAGGTTGATATTATGAAAAACATAATAATATTAGGTATACAAAGTTGTTCCGAATTGTAACATTTCTGTAAGAAACAAATTAACATGACATTATTATTTGTTTTTGACTATTTGTTGTTGTTTTGATTTTAAAAAATTAATCAAAGCAACAAACGTTTTAAGTAATAGTCATAATAAATAGCCAATTTAACTGAAGGCAAATATGCTTGCACCTGCAAAAGAGTCTAGAGTTCAAAAATAAATTAACACTTATTCCAGAGTAGTTAAAGATCAATTACCTTGTCGCTCTAATTGAGTCTATACGACGACGACGAGTATGTTATTTTTAAGCCACGTGCGTGCAGCAAAAACATTTACAAACTCAAGTCACTCCATCTTAGCGTTAGCACTCTTGAACATCCGAGTTGCTATGAAATCACGTTGACCAACTTTTCCGTTTTCTCTTATTTCAAAAATATTTTCTAATTAGCAGTCCCAGCTTGGTAGCAAAAAAAAAAAAAAAAAACAGCAAAATAACACAAACCTTCACGGAAACAAGTCAAAACCTTCAACTCACGTTTCGTTTCGTCTCTTGGTTGTTTAGTTTAGCTATAATGGTGGAACGATCTTTAGACCCTCTTCAGCAACTCATATTTCCTCGCAGAGTCAGCGCAATTTGCATTCACTGTCAAAGTGGGCTCTTGTGCAAAAATGCAAACGTTAAAAATAAGCGAAACAAACTTTAAACACACTGGAGTGCCTTTTCCACCAGGTAGGTAGTTATACAGTGGATATGAATATAACTCGTACAACGTCACATCTCTAAAGTAAATAAAAATGACCAAAGTACATACCCCACTTACAACAGGTGTAAAGTATGTGGACTGTGCGCGGCCAGTCTCCTGCACCCGACACGGCTTTCTGTCGAAACGAAGACATCAAGCCAGACCGGATGCAAATTATGAATACCTGTTGCTGGTTCCAAGCTCGAGGACCGGACTCAGCCCAGGACGAACCAAGTATATCCACCATTACGCTGCGTTGCGTCGGTCATGGTGAAGTAAATAATTCTGGAATAAACTTTTGCCTGCGAATTGGCAATAATTTGCGTGGATTTGTTACAGTCATCCTGTTACCGGTTGTCTGGCTGATGGGACTTGGCTGGCAGGCTTTACGGACTCAACTCAGCTTCAGCATTTAGTAGCGACCGCATTGCTAATGTATATACCCAACTATTAAACACAAATGTGTGTAAAGTTGCGTATATATTTATATTATTTGCATAAGACAGTAGCACATTTAACTTATTGGCCATATTAATTTTAATTTTCTGTTTGCCATTGGGCAGGAATAAGTAAGATAAAGTAACAGAATCAACATAAAAGTTCAGGTTGTTAATATTTAACTATAAATTTATTTTTAAATTTATTAAAGTGTATCAAAATTTGTTTGATTATGATTTTTATTGATCAGTGTGAGTGGAGAAGATTTATTTTATATCTTGTACAATTGTTGCTTAAACAGTAGCTACACATAAATTTGTATGAACTTTAAAGCAGATTAACTAATAAATGAAAATTAAAAATTTCACTTTACCAATTTTTAAGATAATACAAATTGAAATATAAATTTGAACTAAACCTTTTATGTGAGGAAATATTTTTCTAAAAGTTTTATTTTTTTGATTTTAGCAAAAATAAACTTTGTAGTAAACAAGATCAAGGGCAAGTATTAATTTCGAGTAAAAAGACTGGAAACTTATTTAGGTATTTTAAACAATTCCTAGTTGGTATTAAGTCACTGTATGACAATTTTTTAAAACCCGTTGCAAAAATTATTTTTCGGGTTTGCTAAAAAACTTCGGACCAATCTATTAATTGGGGGTTGCGGTCAAAATTCTGCTTTCAAAATTCTGCTTTACAAAATTCTGCTTTTCAAAATTCTGTTTTTCAAAATTCTGCTTTTCATAATTCTGTTTTTTAAAATTCTGCACAAAACTAAAAAAAGGGTTTGGAAAATGTTAAAAAAGCGCGCGCAGAATTCAGTAAAATCATCTTCTTGAAAAATGATCCCTAATTTTATTACCTACCTTTATAATTTCACATTCTTTGAAAGCATATTAATTTTTGTTTTATAAATGAATAAATTTGAAAAAATTAAAAAAAAGGTTTTTAATATTAAGCACTTACGAAAATGATTAAAAATTTATTAATTTATCAAATAAAAATGAATATTTCCAATTAGAATATATATTTTATTTGAGGAAATTCAGTATTTATGCATTTTAAAAAATATTTGCGACACTTAAACAAAAAAAATTTACGAAAGTACCAATGTTAAATTACATTAATGAATGTATTTTTCTTTAGCTTTATGCGCTATGCTATAAAAAAAAAACAGAATTGGCAGAATTTTTTTTGTTCAAATATAATGCTGGCAGAATTTTGAAAAGCTGAATTTAAAAAGCAGAATTTTTATAAAAACAGAATAGAAAAAAAGCCGAATTTTGATAAACAGAATTTTTGCCAAAAACATAAATTTAAAAAATACTCTAACATTTTTTTTTTATCTGTTCATGTTAGAAATATTTTTTTTAATAAATTTAATAAATGGTAATTACGGTCAAGAAACTCATTAGTCATAATTTTACCGATAGCACAAAATTGACTCAATTCGGAAAAAAAAAATTACTAAAAACCAAGGGTTACACAAACAATAACGTGCTGTACCTTTTTGGAAAGCCAAAAACTAGATATGCATTTTATTATGTTTTTATAAAGCGTTTAATAGACTAGTTTTTGAAAATTTAATTTTCAAAATCATGGTTTTGAAGAAAAAAAAAACGGAGACAAAATTCAAAATTTTACGCAATCAAACACAAATTTAGTTTTCAAAAATCAATGCTCTTATTTCTTACTTCAACGGTTAAACTTCATAACCTTTTAAGTCGTTTTTGCTAGTTTTTCAGAAATCGAAAAAAACTTGTTAATGGAAAACCTCGTAAGATTATTTTGTTTTTTTTTTTTTTAAAGTTACTTTTTCAAACTAAATCAGCTTTATTTAAAAACAAGATATACAAGAACAAGTTTCTGGCTTTACAAAAAGGTACATCACGTTATTGTTGCCAATAATTTTTTTCCAAATTGAGTACATTTTTTAGAACATCTTGTTTAGAACAGAAAACATATTCCACTATTTTAGCCGAAAGATAAGTTATAAAATAGGTTTATCAAAATACCAAAAGTCATTTATACAGAACCATCTATCCGAACTCTATTATTATATTTTTGGAGGTTTATTATTTTGAATAACCACCAACATGGAAAATACATAGTTTTCAACTTAAAGGCTTGGCCACACCGGAGGGTATGCGGTAGAGGTACGGGTAGCGGTAACGATATTTGTATGAAAAAAATTCCACATCTGAACGTTGATATGTCAGTTTGGAATTTTTTTCATACAAGTACCGTTACCTCTACCCGTACCGCTACCGCATACCCTCCGGTGTGGCCAAGCCTTAAATAAAACTGTATCAAAAGCTACATCTTTTAAAAAAATATAGGTATTTAATTAAAAATGTATTGCAAAACTATTATTATCTTTTAATGTTTCCAACCGCCACAATTTACAAAAGATCTTAAAACTAATAAAATGCACGACTGGGTCGCACGAACTTGCTCTTAGAGTTAAAGTTGCTTAAATTTTTAAGATTTCTTATATAGAAATTTGGAAAAAAAAAATAAAATTCGTTTTTTAAAACAATAAAATAAAATCTGAAATTAAATTGAACTCCAAAACAAGTATGCAGTTTTGATTGATATATTAAGATGCACTTTTAGAAAAAAAAATTTCAAAGTCGTTAGAGCCGTTTTTTAAAAAACAAATTTTTTTATAAATAATTTTTTGGAAAAAAAGTTTTAAAATAAAATTGGTATGCCATTCTGTAGAAATCACTAATCAACATCTAAAAACAAAATTTCAAAAAAATTCAATGTCCCGTTTTCAAAAATTTGATTTTTCAAAAAAAAATTTTCAAAATTTTTTTCAAAATTTTATTTTTGGCTTATATTTCAATTATATAAATGCTCCTTCACAAAAAGTTTCGTTTAAATCGAATAAGCAGTTTCGGAGATAATCGGATTTGAAAAAACGGTTCTATGGCAGGTACCGTTAATAATGATTTTCAAACAAAAAATTTTTCATTGGAAGATAGACCTTAGTTTAAAACTAACATTTGAATTTTTTAAACAAAATCGTTAGAGCCGTTTTTGAGATATTTCAATTTTACTAAAATCGGTATATGACAAGTACCGTTATTTTTGGTCCAAAAAAATTAATTCCAAAAACCCCTCTGGAGAGTCGCCAAATAACGCTACATACCAAGTTTGACATTAATCGGTTTATCCGTTTAGGCTGTAGCTCCTTATACAGACAGACAGACGGTCTTCCGGGACCCACTTTTTTGGCATTGTCTACCATCGTAATGTCATGGAAAAATGTTATCTCAACTTTTTTTTTTTGTACGAATGCATAACTTGATATATAGTACCTATATCGCAAGTAAAAATTGTAACCAACCCTGCCTGCTCTATTAATAATAGGCCTGATCAAACAATTAAATACCCACTGAATAATCTTTGCACAAGTTTGTTACACAAACAACTATAGGTACCTATATTTTTTTTAGAATTAAAAAAAAAAAAACATTAAGCCACACTAACTTCACATTATCTAACAAGATAATGGCGCAAAACAAATACAAGCGTGTCTCAGAACAGCTGTTCACATTCTAGTTAAAGTATAAGCAAGTTTAAGTCGAGTGCGTAAGTGTTTTTCCTTTCGACATGTGCCTGTCAATAAAAATACAAAACGGGTCATGGTGGTGTATACGCAACTTTTTTTTTTAATAAATGCAAATTCTTTCGAAGCAGTGTAATTTATGAAAATTTTTGATTATTAAATCTTCAGAAGCAACCTCACCCACCTAGTTAACATGAGCATTAGTACTGGTTATATATGTAGGTACAAAAATAAATGTTAAATGTGACATTTCTATGATTTCAGTGGCATTAATTTCATATAGATTTTCTTTTCTTTTTTTTTTATTCTATTTATTTATTTATTTTTTTTTATTTTTATTTGTGATTCTCTTCCATAATACCATCGTATTGCCAAAGCATTCATGCGTAAATTAGGTCGAACCTATAGACTTTGCATGTTTGACAATTTGTTCAACATTTGTTTTAAATCGTCGAAGGTGTAACACGAGAGGTAAATTCTTTTCTGCTTCTATTTTCTTATTAGATTCAAATGACTTGAAATGACGGCGGCGACGGGGTTGGTTGTAATAGAAAATATATATGACAAAACAACTTGTAATAATCTGATTACTTTGGATTGAGATTGACAAATGAATCCCTACACATAAATAACAAGTTAAAGTTAAAAGCTTGGCTAGGTTTCATAATAAGATACGAAATTATTTTAAAGACTATTGGTTTGTTTATTGGTTGAAATAAGGTTAATTGTTTAACGGTTTTAAAAGTTTGTTATGACTGAAATGTATGTTTGTACTTTAACTTATGATTCAAACTTTGTTGGCATCGATAGAAAAATTAATAGTTTTCTTAAGTGATTTGAAGAATTGGGAAACAACTTAAAGGCTTAATCTATACATTTTTGAGAAGAGTCTCATAGTGTATCATTGGTGAGGACTCGGTGACAAGTTGCACAGGGCATGAGACGTTTCGCAGCTTCCAAATTGGGTGTTAAACGATCTGAAATGAAGACAAATTGAAGTTTGTTAGGCGTGTGAATTAGTTCTTGTCCAAACACTGTCAAATGCCTTTTCAATGTCAAAAAACAATGTCAAAGAACAGTAACCTGGGGTCGAATTACGGCATACGTTCGTTAACGTATGGTTGCTATGTGTCCCTATCTTTTTCTACTAAATAAATAGAGACACAAATAGTAAAAACGTTAACGAATGATCGTAATCGTATGCTGTAATTCGACCCCTGGTGAAAGTTCAATAAGAAAGCCACGTTATGTTAAATGCAAACCAGTTTTCATTTAGGTAGAAGCAATCAATCTAAATAATTGCAATCAATTATTGAAGAATTTCCCGATTTAGACCGATTTTAACCGACTTCCAAAAAGGAGGAGGTATTCAATTCGTCTGCATTTTTTTTTCTTGATAAAAATAATTATTTTGTTAATGTTTGTTACATCATAGCTTTGGCCTGTGTGAACCAATTTTGATAATTCTTCTGCATTAGGGCTGTAAAAGTAACGACAAAATGAGTACCCGCATGTATACGTTACTTTTGATACTAGTACCCGCATCAATAATATCGTTACTCGTTACTTTCGTATGTTTCGCATTTTTCGCATATTTCGTATGTTTCGCATGTTTCGCACGTTTCGTTACTTTCGTTACTTTCGCATGCTTCGTGTGTTTCGTACATTTCGTATATTTTATGTATTTGATACGTTTCGTATGTTTGGTATTTTTAGTATGTTTCGTACATTGGTATAAGGGTGTAAAATTTTTTTTTTTTGAAAAAAACCAAAAACAATTTCTATAATCTAAGCTACATTTTAAGGTCATAAACATTAAAATTAGTTGCGGCATTCTCATGTAATAAGAGTTTAAAGGTAGCTACATTGAATTTTTTTCGTTTTTTTTTTAATCAAACGTGGAAACTTTTTTGATTTTTTTCCAAATTTTTCGACAAAACTTTGGTAATTTTTTGTTTATATTCGTTGAGTAATCTTATCACAATTCTTTAGAGACCTTTATTTCAAAAGTACAATGCGCAGATCTCGAAATATTAACTCTTCAATACAACCATGTCGAACAATTTTTCATTTATTTTTTCTATTGAGAGTGATTTTCAAACCTCGTTTTCTCTGCTTTTTTTGTGTTGAAAATTTTGCACCGAAAATAAACTAATTTTTTGAAAAACCAAAAAACTTTTGTACATTCTTTAGCTAAATATCAATACAATTAACACCATGGCCATAAACAGATTGGTTGCGTCGTGGATATACATATTTCGGCCAAATAGAGAAAATACAAAAACGTCTCTTTTGATATTTCTGCATAAATTATCGACAACACAATGATTATTGAACCTTGGCACTACTGTTTTAATAGAGACAAAAGTAAACTCCAGATAATTATCTGCAGTTAGCATTCTGACTATGGTTACGATACCGACACGAGATGCGAAATGCGACAAATTGAGTGTATCACTTCATTTCGTATCTCTTACATCGGATTTAGTATTGAAACTGGAATCGCGTCGTTACTCGTATGTTTCGTATCTCGCACGTTTCGTATGTTTCTTTACTTCAGTACCCAGTAACGAAACATACGAGTAACGATACTGTTTAGAAAGTAACGTTTCGTTACTCGTTACTGAAGTGAATACCCGCATTTTAGTAACGAATACATACGATTTGCTACAGCTCTATTCTGCATTCGAAAGCTGGTGCCTGCAGTTTGGTCCTATTTCAAATTCGTTCATTTTAGACCAAAAAAATAAAATTTTAATATAAAAACACCTCAAAGTAAGCGTTCTCGGGATAACTTTTAATTGATGTAAGCTACTTATAAATGACTAAACTAACTAAAACTAACTTTTAATATAGGTACATTTAATATATTTATATAACGTTGATATAACGTCAACTTTAAAAACGACTTCCAGCGCCATTTGTTAGATGATTAAAATTTTGACACTTTAAGATAATTTTTAAGATGCCGTAATTATTACTTAAAATTATGTTTTTAAGCCATTTGAACTACAGTTTTCGAGTTATGGACGTGTCCGGGAACGCTTTTTTGAGATGAAATAAAAATTAAATGGAAACTTTTCTAGCAAAAATATATATCGTCGCTGGTTTAGAAAACTGGCATAGTTCAAAAATCTTAATTCTTCAGAAAAGCTGTTTTAAATTTCCAGGTTTGTCAATTTTCCATACTATTTTCATAAATTGCAGAAAAAAAAATTAGCTGTGTGATAGGATGCAAATCCTTTTAATTTGTACCGAGTTTACAAAAAAGAAGAATGTATTGTTTCCAATATAATTGCATTAATAACTCAAAAACCAGGATTTTTGATTTATGCCGGTTTTCTTAAAGAGCGACGATATTTTCTTTAATGCGTGCCTATTATTTTAATCGGTAAATAAGAAAATTACTTAAATTAAATCTTGTTTTCATATTAAAATATGCCTGGACATATGCCTGGAAAATATGCCTGCACATCAAATTTTCCACCTCCATTACCTATGTATACAAAAAAGTTCCAGCTAAGTAGCATAAAATTGAACTTGGAACTTTTTCGGAAATAAATACATACATTCTGTTAACTTTTTAAAGAGCTCAAAGTACATAAGCAGTTGCGTATTGAGGGGGGATATTTTGACGTCGAGTTACATGACCGTAAATTTTGAAAAACTTCTTAAACAATCTAAAAACGCCATATTTGATCGTCTTGAGTATATTTACTTTTTTTTAAATAATATTTTTCTCATTGGAAATATAAATTTTTTGATATACCTCAAAATCTAGATAGTCAACAGGTTTCTTTAAGCAAATTCCAGTTTGCGATTTGGATTAAAAAAGCAACACATTACGAAAAAATATAAACATTTATTTCGGATTAAAAATCAAAAAGAATTTCATTAAAAATAAGTTTTTGAGACTTCCACGTTCTGCATTTCACTTTTTGCGCATTCACTTGCTGAAAGTGAAATAAGTTGTTCTGCATTTTTTCACTCATTTTGATTTTCTGATCGAATTCAATTCACTATGTTTCTATTCGTGAATTTTGTTTCTTTTTCAATGAATCTGCATTTGAAAAAGCAGCAGTAATTTCACTTTAGAAACAAAATAAAAATGGAATATCTTTCAGTTCTGACAGTTCGAAGCAATTTGGAAGTTCTCCAAATCGATCGAAACAAAGAATATTGATATTTCATTTCAAGTTAATTTGAAAAGATATTTGAATTCACTTTTGGTAGAATTGCGGAACATGGGCGTATGTATCGAAAATAGTGATGAGTTTAGCTCAGTTTTGGATTCAGCACATGACAAAGTTCGAACGAAATGAAGTGTTTTTTTAAGGATGACTCAACTCCTTGCTGTTTGTGTAATATGTTTGGGACACAAGAACTTTGAGAAAACACTAGGTACTACAGGAGGAGACAATAGTATGAATCCAATCTGTCGAGAGCAGTAAAATGCTACTATACCCCTTTCAGTGTCGCAGCACAGCGCTTCACTATCGATCAAAGATGAATAAAAATAGAGAACAATTTTTCGCACATTTACCCTCTAAAAAATTGTTAAAAAATTTTCCTGACCCTCCAACATTTTTTCTGGATACGCCACTGTGCATAAGTTATATATTTACTTTCAGACAGATAAAATGACAGATTATAAAAACTCAACAATAAATTAAAATAAACGATAAAACTCCCTAGATAAAAAGTTATGCTATTCAATGATATTTTTTAAATTTGGATAATTTGCATATCGCAGGTGTTTTTATTTTTTTCATTTTCCAAACCACTGCAGCAACCATAAATTTATGTCCTGAACACAATTATACCAAAACAAACTCCAAAAAGACCCTATGAAAAGCGTCTTCCTTGCACGATAGGTACCTTCATTTCCTTTCAAGATTCAACTAATTAACCCAGATAAACTTAAACCTAAGCACGAGTTCCGAATGTAATTAAAAAGTTTCCCAAAGAGGCACTCATAGTCTTCGTCGACGTCGTCGACGTCGTATCGGTCGTATATTAAAAATTCTCTGCCCCTACAAAACAAAATGTACAAACTTCCATCATTCGTTTATATACTTGGCGCATTTCTCTTTCTTTGGTCGCAGGGGCGGACTGGCCCACCGGGCATTCTGGATTTTTCCCGGTAGGCCCTCGGGCAAGAAAACATTTCTTAAAAGCACTTGAAATTCAATTTTTAAATTCACTCACGTCATGCTTCAAGTCGGTTTCTGGCCTTTTTAATCAGTATAAATCTATTGTGCCCCTTATGGATCTTTCGAGACCTAGAGACCTATAGAATTATGCTTGTGAGCCCCCTATGTATGTTTCGAGGCCCACAGAATTATGTTTGCGGCATTTAAGTCAACGTAGGCCTCCTGTGGATCTTAATGGGCCTACCGAATTCTGTTTGTGGCCCCCCTATGGATTTTCATGGGCCCCATATGGATATTTCGAGGCCCACTGAATCATGTTTATGGCGTTTAAGTCAATGAAGGCCTCCTATGGATCTTTAGGGGCCTACCGAATTCTGTTTGTGGGCCCCCTATGGATTTTCAGAGGGCCCCATATGGATCTTTCGAAGCCCACAGAATCATGTTTATGGCGTTTAAGTCAATGAAGGCCTCCTATGGATCTTTAGGGGCCTACCGAATTCTGTTTCTGGGCCCTTTATGGATTTTCAGGGGGCCCCATATGGATATTTCGAAGCCCACAGAATCATGTTTATGGCGTTTAAGTCAATGAAGGCCTCCTATGGATCTTTAGGGGCCTACCGAATTCTGTTTGTGGGCCCCCTATATATTTTCAGGGGGCCCCATATGGATCTTTCGAGGCCCACAGAATCATGTTTATAGAAGGCCTCCTATGGATCTTTAGGGGCCTACCTAATTCTGTTTGTGGGCCTCCTATGAATCTTTGGAGGCCTACCGAATTCTGTTTGGGGGCCCTATATGAATCTTTCGAGGCAAAAAACAACAAAAACTTTATCTGTATAGATTTTTGAAAAATCCAGATAATTATCCAGATTTTACTTTCTCTCGATAAAAACAGTGGTGCCAAGGTACTTTATTTGTTGTGTTAAGCCTGAACTATCAAAACACAAAGCCAAAAAAGTACAAAAAAGTAAACACGATGTTTTTTCTTCTTCCCCTTAGTAGCTTGTTTGTATATCTCTCTTTCATTTTAAAAAAGCTTGAACAAGACCAAGCTTTCGATTTTCACAATGTTTTCAAAACAAATACATACACTGAAACAATATTTCATACCCTTTCCGTAAGGTAGCTCTTCGATTTTGACAAACAATTGAAATTTCAAATACATTCGATTCCCTATAAGTCATACTGTATCACTAACGATTCTCGAGCTACTTGTATTGTTTCAACCGTCCTTTGCTTCAACAGTACCTAATCTCCCCTAATTAGAGATTTAGGTGACAAAATTTTGAAATAAAAGTAACAAATTGAGTTTTTAAAAAATATTGAACTCTTAATTGATTTGCAGCAAAAAATATTTTGATTTATTAATTATTTCTTATTATTAAGAAATGTTTTAGTGAAAGAATTGTAAAAAACAAAAATCTATTATGAGCGGAGGGAGCAAAATACAGTTGCAAAGTCGGGACTTTTCGAAATTACGCAAAAACTGCATTAAATCGAAAACCGTAAGAATTTGAGATGAACAAGTTACCAAATTCTGAGAGTCCTAAAGTTAGCCTATCAGCATATTTCGTTTGATCCATTACTTTTGGGACACCCTTTGTATACAAAATATTTAACAAATTTTTAGCAAACACGAGTTATGGTATAATTACGGTGAGTCACCGTCGGTGACCATATTTCTGGGAGCAAAATCCGGGACAAAAAACATTATAAAATCGTAATAGAATGCATAGATAAAGTTGCTTAGAATATCAAAGCTTTTTATGTACCTGATAACTCACAAAAATATTTTTAATTTAATTTTATAAGAATTTTAATATCAATTTAAAAAATGATATAAAATTTAATTAATTTGTCGAAGTACCTAATTTACCGGTTCAGTAAAAGGTACTGTTAGTAACTGTTAGAAATATTATTTTTTTTTTTGTAACATGTAATTAAAAGTTTTGAAATTTTAAAGGGTTCATTATTCAAAAAACTTTTTCTTGTGAAGCTTTAACATGACAAACAAAAGCACTGGATAAATTCACGAAAACTTTTAAAAATAAATGCTTTTATTTGAAAAAATAAATGATTTTTAGCATTTACATTTTCCAAACTTGGTCAATTAATTTAAAGTAGGTACAATTAATAAAAAGGACTATCACCGACTAATTTCTATAAGTCAGTTAATGTGGTTGCAGTCCTCGTAAATTGCCACATGTTCCAAAAAAATAGATAAAACGTCCTTAACAAATATTCCTGACAGACCAAACCCCTTATATTTTAGAAAAAGAAGGTGCAATAAAGACGAAATCGTTAATAAAACATCAAGCTCTTCAAATGTCTCTGTTAAAAAATAATTCTAATATTTTTTATTTATATTAAGAACATACATACATTTTGAAAAAAAAGAGCTTGTTTCTAATTATTTTTCGACCACTGTATATGTATAAAAAAACAATTTCTGCATATCAACTTTTATTTTTAAATATTTCGAGTAAGTAAATAATTATGTAAGTATTTTGTGGCCCTTTTCCTAAAAGTCCCGGAAGGCCCTTTGACTCCCAGTCCGCCCCTGTTTGGTCGTTCAACTAAAACCCAATTCAAACGTGAACGTCAACAAATTTCTTTAGCTTGGCTAAAAGGCTGGATAGGTATAAAATAGGGAAGGGTAAGGTAATAGGTAAAGTAGGTTTTCCATGCAATAAAATTAACAATTCGATGCCACAAGACCAGACCAGACGAGACCACGTTTGTGTGTTTTATCGTTAAATTTACATAAACGGAAACACGGCCTAAACTGCTTCTCTATAGAAATATCTTCACGTTACACAACGAAAAACGCAATTTTTGTCATCAAAGTGTATCGCGCTTTTCTTAGCTTAGACTTACAACTTACTTTGTACACGAAGAGGCTTCTAAAAAAAGGGTTGTTTCTGGAATCAGAACTTTCCTTTAGTTGCTCCTTTGACATCGTGTTATATGACCAATGCCCTTTTTGCGCGGTTGTTTCCATTTCAAATACATTTTTATATCCCTGCATTAGTCCTGTTCCTGTTTTCATCATGATGTCACATTGCAAAGCACAAAATGTGCTCTAATTGTTGGAAAACAGAGCCCCCAAAACGAGACCACATTTCCGTCGCAAAAAGGGAAGTCTGCTATGTCTTGGCTGTAGAAAGAAAAAAAAAAACAAACTGAAAACCACAAATCAACACGCTTTGTATGCAACACCACATTAAATTAAGTTGGCTTTATAAAGAAGCAAGACGACTGACGACACGACAACAACGACAACGACAACAACGACAACGACGACAAGAATCTTTGTTTTGTTAGGAAATTGTTAGAAAAGTTACAATTCCAATGGTTGCAAACTGAAATCGATACTTGAAATCTGATAGTTCTAACCTCAATGAAAGGGGTTTTTTTTTTCTTGTTGTTGTTATATCGAATATACCTTTCGCGATAGCTTCTTACTGAAGTTAATCATATTTTGTTGATTCAATAAAAATAAAAATAAATAAATAAAAAATATTGATACATATATGAATTTATGTGTAAAACGATAGGGGGTTGATGCTAAGTTAGGTAGAGGATGATGCACGAGCCATGATGCGGAGGAAACCTTAGTGGAATAGTGTGACTTGAGTTTCATGGTTGAAACTACTTACCACCGTTATAAATATATATAATTATGTCGACCTCACCCACTGCGATTTGATTACTTTTAATAAAATATAGGAAAGTTTTGTTGACATCGAGCAGAAGTGAGTTGAAAACTATATTGGAAGTTTACCAATATTTCAAAACTATTCTTACGCGTAAAGTATCGGATCCTGAATGATCTCCAACATTATAAATGGGCACGTTCAAACATCTATCGGATAGGCTATCTGGGATACCCGTATCTGGAATATCTTTTTGAATGAAGAGCTATCCAGATAGCTTGCCCAAGTAGCTACTAAAAAAATATGTAAATGTTGAGAAGAGGAAACTGTTTCTTTTGAGCAAATTACATTTTTTTTATTGTTGAATAGTACTTGCACAATCGCTTTGACTTTATTTCTTGCTAATTTGTATTTATTTTTAAGCTGAATAATCCCCCGAAAAGTAATCAAAATAAAAAACGCTAAATGTTTATCAGCTGATCACTCGGATACCTGAGGTATTACAGAAATTCTCGGATACCTTCAGATTATTTTTTGACAGAAAATGGTTCGTTTCCTTGCTAATTTTTAACATTGTTTACAACAACAAAAAGCTATCCGATAGCATTATCTTAGCTCTTTGAACGTGCCCAATGATCACAACAAAAGAGCCAAGTTATCATACCTATGCAAAAATTATGCTCGCACAAAAAGTACTGAGATTGAGATGTAAAATCAAAGTTGACGCCTATAGTTTGCGCCGTGCAATGTACAGGTCCAGGAAATCATCTTAAATCCGTTAGATGATATTAGTACGCATTGCATGAACCTAAATTTATTTTTTTTTTAAATGAAAAATAAAAATTAGAAATCAAAAAAACGAAAAAAAACATGTTTTTTTTACAAAGAAGTAGTTAAAAAAAATATTTACTGTACAAATTTTATTCAACTTTTAGGTTTATGTTGTGGCCAATGATTTAAGGAGTAATTTGCTTCAAATTTCAAGTCGATAGCTTCATTAGTTTTTGAGTTACATTATGCACGGCGCAAACTAGAGGCGTCAACTTTGAAAGGCTCCAGAGCCGCCATTTTGTTATTTTTTCATTTAAAAAAAAATTTTTTTCAATTCTTGATAATATCAGTAATATCTTGTCTTTTTCCAAATTTCAATAAGTGCTTTTAGTTTTTCATAAAAAAAATAGTGAAAAAGGTGTCGTCCGGAGGGATTTCCCCCCTTAAGAACTTGGTACACTTTTACTTAACTTAAGAACTTCTTAAGTTTGGTTTTTTGCATCAGTTATATTTTGATTGCTTACTTGACAATTTTTCTTTAAATTATCGATTTTTAAGGTTATTTGAAAAATTGCCAAGTAAACAATCAAAATTTTTATTTAATAAAAAATTAAAAACCAAACTTAAGAACTTGGTATTTTACATCTCAGTACTTCTTGTGCAAGCATAATTTTAGCATTTGAGAACTTGGCTCTTTTTTTTTACAGTTATGTTTTTGTTGTGATTTCACTATTTTTTGCAAGGTACATGCCTTGCAAAAAGGCAAAGGGTGTAAAATTCAAAATCTATATACATATTATTTGGTCTTTCCAGCACCTTTCGATAGAAAATCTTAAGCTTTAGATATTTGCTAATTCTTTTGTTGTGCAGTTGTTTAATTGTATGGAGTACCAGTCTTTTATATATTTCGAATGTCGAAGGGTTGGGACCACGCCCTCTGATTAGAGAATGTCTATTTCTTTTGCATCATATTCTTCCAAGGTATATAAGATTCTATCAGAAGTACCACGCCCCCTGGTTAGAATTCTCTAATTTTAAATTTTTTTATTTGTATAAAGTACCTACCAGTTTTACCTTTTTACCAAGTTTCAAGATTCTACGATAATTAGAAGTGCTCTAAAATATTTGATCAAAATTCCGCAAAAATGGGCGGTTACCACGCCCCCTTCAAATTTTCGATTTCTCCATAATTTTGATGATTTGTGAGTGAGTGAGTCAGTCAGTCAGTCAGTTACGGTTTTTGGGATTTTTGAAGCTCTATATCTCAGAAACTACTCATCCTAAGTAGCTGAAATTTTATAAGGAGTTTGTTTTTGACTAGTTTTACAAATAGAGCGAGTTTGAAATTTCTGGCACATTTGGTATAGAAGTTAGAGGGGAGCCGAAAATGGCCTAAGTTGTTTCCTATAAATAAGGGTGTAGTGCCAAAGTTGCTAGAGAACTTGGCTGGGCACTACCGTGCCACTTGATTTGTTCAGAGCCATATGCGGTTTCTGGTAGCAATCAATGTAATGTAAGTCGGAAGGGTATTTGGCAAATTTGTATGATAGACACATTTAATCAACGACAATGAGGTCTTTGTAATTTTCTTTTTCAATGGATTGCCCCTTCAAATAAGTCTAACAATACTTAAGGCCAATTTGATAGCATTGTGAAAGATTTTTTTTTAGTGAGCAATTTCAGCAGCCGCATACTTTGGAATAGCCGCACCTAATTTTAAAGTAGTTCTTGAGATCAAATTCGAAGGGGTGTTCTCTATTAAAAATCAGAAAAACGAAGAAGTCTTTGATAATATAAAAGTTAAAATTTAAGGGTAAAAAATCTTAGTTATGAAACGATACGACTTGGTAGCGTTACATTTAAAATAGTCTAGAATGTTGTATTCATTTTATACATATAAACACATCGTTAATTAATATAAAGGATATTAATATGAAAGCTACATTAGGATTTCTAATCAAATATCCGCATTAATTTTTATTTTTTTTAGATATACTTTTATAATGTTTGAACTGTTTACAGCATTGAGCTGTGCCAATAGGTTGTTTATTAATATAATTAATGTATCAAGTAGGTAAGCATAGCGAATAAGATAGTCTAAGAGCCTACAGCAATTTTTGGGAGTGAAGGTAAAACCAAAAATGTGAATATGCAGTTTTATAGCCTCATGCGTTCTTATTACGAATCGTATATTGTTTCCAGGGTGTTAAAAAATGTGTGTTTTCCAATTCATAGCTAAATTCACTTTTTTACCTAATTTTGCAAAAATATACTTCATCTTATTGACATTTCTAATAAGCTTCCATATATTAAATTTAAATATAACCGTTATTTTTTGCGTTTTATGGCACTGGGTAGTATTCCAATATTTTGGTTCTTGTGGCAAAGTTGACCAGTGTTATTTTTGAGCCAAATATTTATTTAAATTTAAAATATCTCGAGCAGTAAAAGAGTAATCGGAAAGATTTATTACTCAATATTATTATGTTCTATAACATTACCATCTATAAACTACAATTTGATTTATGTAACTGTACTGATAGATAAAAAGTTAGTGGTTATTTAATACATGTTTGAATCAAAAGATGGCACTACCGGATATTCGTAATCGTAATTTTTCTATACCCTAACTTCCCGATTAACAATTTTGCTTCTATAAAGCTTTACAGATGCTATTGTTGCTTCTGTAAAGCATTATAGGACCAAAATTGTCTGTAGGGTTGGGCTAGTAAAACGTTTTTTTGCACTTTTAGTCTCGTGTATTCGTTTTTCAGTTATAAATAATAATAGTTTCTTTCAATATGGCCCTCTAAATTTTTTTTAGAATGGCCCAAGGGGCAATAAAACAAGAGTATTGACTTAGCTCATTTCTGGAAATCATAAGATTCCGAAAAGGAAGCCCTAGAGAAGCTTTGTGAGAAGTAAAAGTATGAGATACAAAAAATTGTCAAGATGTTTCTAGTTCCCAGATTTTCATTGAAAAATGACTTAATTGATAACGGTATTTTGTAGAGGAGTTCAATACAATCATTTTTTTACTATGGGAGGGGTGCGTAATTTTTTTATTTTCAATTTTCTCAAAAACTAGAAGGCATAGAAGCATATAGTTTTCAGAATTTGATAAGAAATTAATTTAGGCAGTTTATTTCATCGATTGATTTCATATTTAAAGTCACACACAGTCTTGGTAAAAATAGTATTTAATGAGTTTTTTTTTTTAATTTTTTTTCCCAAATTTTGGCTTTGAAGTTGATTATTTTAAGAACAATTAATTGAAATAATTTGATTTAAAAATTGGAATCAAGTGTACAATTCTGGCTTTTGGAAAAGGTATCGTTCATAACTGTAAGTGTTGCCGTATTTTTCGTTCTATTTTAATAAATTGCCCGTCCCGCCTAAACGGGGGGAGATAGACCCCCCCACTCCCATAGTAAAAAATGATTGTATTGAACTCCTCTACAAAATACCGTTATCAATTCTTGTCGCCTAAGTTATCGTACTCTCCCCAAAAAATGTATTGTTTGTAAAGTCAGTATTATATGTAAGCAAAAAAAAGCATTGAGCTGTCTCAGGATTCGAACTCCAGACCTCTGGTTCAAAGACATATCGTTCAACGCTTTAGCATCATGGTCTGCTGATTCTATACACTTAGGTATAGCTCTCTTAAGTTGGACATGGAAAAACTCTGAAGAAACTTTAGCTGCACTTTTTGGGCCAACACCGAGAAAGAAAGTACTATATTAACGACTTATCTCGATGAGGCAATAATTCAGCAAAAATAAGGAGAACTCACAAAAAAGTGCTGCAAAATAAAGAAAGAGTGAGTATTGCTCTTAAAGATCGTAATGTTGCTGATGTTGATGTTGCTGCTAAAGATGTTGCCGAATTAATTGATGTTGCTAATGTCTCTGCTTCGGCTACAAATGCTGCAGATGCTGATGCTCTTGCTGCATTAAACACTAGAACACAAATGCATGATTCAAAACAACCAAAACGTAGACCTCAAGGACTTTACGGCAGTAAGGGGCAATGCGAAAACCTCAAGGTAATACGCAAAGTCAAATGTTTTCATTTATCTGGTTTTCATCCAAATACAACCGCCGGCGCAATTATTGATTACATTGCTTCTAATTTACGTATGCATACAAATCCTTCCGGTTTGTCTTGTTTTTTGATTAACCAAAAAAAGGAACATAAGCAAAGGTCCATAAACTTTAAAATCTGCGTTCCAATAGAGTACACAAACTTGGTTTATGATGCACAATTTTGGCCAAGTGGGGTTACAATACGCCCTTTTGTTTACATTCCAAAAAACGATTAAATATTTCACCAATGCCGTCCTCAAATTCATCAAACCAAACAACATCTTTACATTTTGAGAAAAAAAACTTATCTTTTTACTATCAAAATGTAGGTGGGTTGAGAACTAGGCTAGATCAAGTATTTCTTTCATTTTCTGAATCCAGTTATGATATAATTGTTCTTACTGAGACTTGGTTGTCCCAAGATTATTTAACATCAGAATTATTTTCTAATAACTATACTGTATTCAGAAAAGATAGATGCAAAATAAAAACAGGAATGGAAAGGGGGGGAGGAGTGTTGGTTGCGATTCGAAATTCTTTGTCATGCAAAGAAATAAAATTAGAATCATATTCCTCTTCTCCTAGCCAAGATATTGATCAACTAATTATTTGTGTAAATTTAAATGAATCTGAACTTTATGTTCTAGCAAGCTATATACCGCCTAAGAGCTCATTAGAGTTTTATAATTTACATTTGCTCAATTCTAAAATAATTTTAGATAATTTAAATAACTCCCAGCACATTGTTTTCGCTGGTGATTTTAATATTGGAAATGTTAAATGGATTTTAGACTCCGAGGAAAAATATTTAATTCCTTTTGATGTTACAACCGAAATTGAATCATCTATTGTTGATTTCTTGAGTCAATACGATTTAATACAAATTAACTCTCTAAAAAAATGATTTAAGTCGCATTCTTGATTTAATATTTGTGGATAAAGAATTTCATTTTTGTATAGAAAAATCTGAATTTCCTGTAGTAAATAATTCGGTTCATCATTTTGCAATTGAAGGAGAGTTATTGTTTTATAAATATTTAAAAATCAAAAATACTAGTGATATAACTGAATACAATTATAAAAATGCTAACTTTGATGCAATGGTAGATTATCTGTCATGTATTTCATGGCAAAATGTTTTAACCGTTTCTGATTTAAAAAATGATTACGCTATCTTTATATCAATTTTAAAAACCGCGATTGAAAAATATGTTCCAAAAAAAAATGTTAAAAAGAATTCTAATCCTATCTGGTTTAATAGAAGGTTAAGTAATTTGAAGAACCAAAAAAACAAAGCATATAAAGCTTACAAAAAAAATAAAGAAAATCTAAGTCTTCGTGCAATTTATTTGAACTGCCAACGTAATTTTAATTACTTGAATAAATTTTTGTATCAAAACTATATACTTTCAGTTGAAAGTGATCTTAAAACTAACAGTAAGCGTTTCTGGAGTTTTATTAATCTTAAACGAAAATCATATGGATTACCTAGTTGTATGAAGTACTTAAGCACTACATCTAGTAAAGTATCGGATATTTGCAATTTGTTTGCGAAATATTTTCAATCAGTGTATTCTTCAGAATCGCTGACAAATCAAGATTTGCCTAGGGTTAGTCAATGTGTTGATATTGGATCACTTATATTTAGCAAAGATGAAGTAGAAGAAGCTTTATTAATATAAGTCTAGATCTTAATAAAAGTGATGGGCCTGATAACATTCCTCCTATTCTTTTAAAAAAATGTGCTGTGGCGATAGCTCAACCACTAACAATGATATTCAATTTATCTTTGTCAAAAGGAATTTTTTTAGATGCGTGGAAAATGTCTTTCTTGTCTCCGATCTTTAAGTCTGGATCTAAGCAAGACATAACTAACTATAGACCAATTTGTAAAATCTCAGCTATACCAAAAATATTTGAAAAAATAGTTTATAAAAGAATATCGGGAACAATTCAAGAAAAAATATCAGTTTACCAGCATGGTTTTGTTGTGGGCAAATCAACTGCAACGAATTTAACGATTATGACGAATGCCATATTAACAAATATGGAAAAAGGTTTTCAAACAGATATTATCTTTACAGATTTTGCTAAAGCCTTTGACAGGGTAAATCATAAAATTCTTCTGTTTAAACTCAAATGCTTTGGCATTCACTCATCTTTGTTAATGTGGTTAGAGTCTTATCTCACTGAACGAGTGCAAGTTGTTAAAATTTTAAATTACCAATCTGATAATATATATGTTCCATCTGGCGTTCCACAAGGAAGTCACTTGGGACCATTGCTTTTCCTTATTTTCATTAATGATATCCCCAATTTTTTTCTTAGTTCGCAGTGTCTTCTTTTTGCCGATGATCTGAAACTTTATCGTAGAATTTCAAACAAAGATGATTGTAATCTTTTGTTAGCTGACTTGGAATGTTTGGTCAAGTGGTGCAAGACAAATTGCCTTGATCTCAATGTGGCCAAATGTCAAGTTTTATCATGTTACAGAAATCGTAGTCCAATTACTTTTGAATATAATGTTAATAACACTGAGCTAGAAAGAGTAATGCAGAAAAAAGATCTAGGAGTTATCTTTGATGTAAGTTTGTCATTTAATCCGCATTATGACTATATGGTTAATAAGGCAAACCAAATGCTAGGTTTTCTTAAAAGAAACACTAGGGAATTCAATAATACTTTTACATTGGTAAATTTATTCAATTCATTAGTGAGATCTGTGCTTGAGTATTGCTGTACAGTTTGGAATCCATATTATTTTAATTCTTCGGTAAGAATCGAAAGAGTTCAAAGACATTTTACGAGGTTTGCATTTTTTAAGTTAAATTGGAGAATTCCTAAACCTTCTTACGAAACCAGATGCTTATTATTTGGAATAAAAACTCTGGAAACAAGACGGAAATATTTTTCAGTCATGTTTGTTAGAGATATTTTAACCGGTCATATACAATGCCCTCCTTTAAAAAACCTATTTTTTGAAGGAAATGCACCATCTAGATTAACACGTGAACGTTTTGTAATATATGAACAGTATCATCGCAGGAACTATGGGCGCAATGAACCTATTTCCCGTTGCATCAGAGAGGCTAATACTCTATGCTCAAGAGTAGATTTTTTTATGATTTGTACAAGAGATACTTTTAAATCAATTGTGATATCTCTTATTTAATGTTATTTATATTTTTTACCTGTTTTACTTTGTTATTTATGTATATTCAATTTTAATTTGTATAAATTCCTATGTTCCTTTTTTGTTTTGCTTGTTACAAAAAAACTGTTATAATTGTTAAATAAAGTATAGCATTATTAATTTTTTTTATAACCCACCTACTAAAATATTTGTTAATATGTATATATTAGTCTGTAAGAGTTTATATCTCTGATTGATGAAAATAAATAAATAAATAAATAAATAAATATTGAATTGTTACTTAACAAATATAAGTTAAATTGTATGAAGAACACACGGAAATCTGTTAAGACTTAAGCCTAATACGTAAATCGAGCTAAACTTAAGCTCCAATACAAATCTCTCCCAAAATTAAGCCGCGCTTAAATTAAGTAGGTACCTACCTACACGGAAAAATGTAGGTAGGCTCGATGCTTTTGTGACATATTCTGTTCTCGTACTCCCATCTTGTTTTGTTATGAACAAATTGTTGTTCTTATTTTAATAACAAAAAAAATTAAAAAGCAAATTGTTCTCTACTGAAAAAAGCTATATTTCCCATTTAGTAACAAGTTAGTATTATTTTATATTCAAATTATTATTTTAAGGTCTATCTATGTTTCATAACTAATCTTCGTGATTTATAAAACCTTCACAAATTAACATCAAATACCTAGATTTCAACAAATTTCACAGACAATTAGTAACACTTGATGCCTACACACCAAAATTTTTTTGATTTTCCTAACAATTAAAAAAATAATTTTACCTCATAAATTATGCACTAAAACCATTAAACAAATCATTTTCTACAACAGCAACAACTACAGAAATTAGAATAAAAACTGAAACAACTTAAATCTTGTTCATTATAATGAAAAAAAAAAAAATAATATAACTCTATGATCTTAACAAACTCTTCATCTAATTTACACAAGAAAAAAGCATAATAACCAACGCCCACTTACCAAAAAAAAAAACCAAAATTTATATTGCATGCATAATTGTGTGTCCAAAGTATTTCTGACGTAGTTTTTGTCTAAACACCTGCAGCTTTGGATTGCTTTCGATGAAGATCGGATCCATTTGATGAGGGAAATTAAAAAATCTTGATCTCTCTTTATGTGATATTTTTTTTTCTCAAATAAAAAACAACGGAATGGCACACAAAAGTCATAGGTACACTTGGATATTTTTTTTTTTTTTCTAGATTTCTAGAAACCTTGAAGTTTTTATTTTTTGTTTTTAATTCTTAATTTATTGTTTTTATAGCAAAGAATAAAAAAAAAACAAAAATTTTTTCGTCAGTTGTTAAAATTTTTTTTTTATCACAACAATGTCATAAATATATCAACAAATATTTGACACTAACAAGCAAATTCAAAATTGTTGCATACAAAATGTTAAAATGGTGAAATTGACATTTTATTTGCACTTAAAAAATGGCGACGTGTATCGCTCGACAACCGGTAAATAACTGAAAGATAGTATTTTGAAATCCGGAAAAGACAAAGTGTATTTTTTTTTTTGTTGGTGAAAATAAGAAGTCTACCTTAGGGGTTTGTTTTCTAACAGTAAAAAAAGCACTGTACTACATTTCACTTCAAAAGTTTATATAAAAAGAAAAAACCTTTGTAACGGGGATAATTCAATTGGGGGTAGTTTTTTCAAACATTTTACACTTATTTTTTTGTATTCAAACTTTAACTAAAATTTAGGCTTTTACTAGTGAAGTTGACAGTAAATACAGTAATTCTGCATGTCCGTGGTGTACTTTTTAACGTGCCTTATCCATGCGGGATTGAAAGTCTAATGAATATATATTTTTTTTAGAACCTTTATAGTCAACTCGCACGCAATATTCAGTGTCGGCGGGAGAAGTCTTTGGTGTTTTTACAGTTATAACTATATTTGTATTTGTATATCCTTCAAAAGCATACAGAATGCAAAGTGTTCATATACATACCTTGGTAAAAAGAAAAGTGTGGTAAGGTTTTCGCTTTTCACCAAATGAGCTTTTACCATTCCTTCGAAAAGAATATAATTGTTGTTTTTTTTTTTTCTTTTTTATTTATTTTAACTTTTATCAACAATCATATTGATGTCACTGTCACCAGGTGCACTGCACTATTTTTTCTTTCACATGCTATTTTATACACTACTCATCAGTTGAATAGGCACATCTTGAAAAAAAGTCGTAATACTTTGATTGGAAGATAGATATTCAAACCATATGAAACTCGCATTACTTGTTGAACAAGTAAAAATAAAGAACCTTATAAGTTTTCAGGTACTTACATAGCATGAGAACTTTCGGTGATATAAGGACTTTCAAAATCACAAAAACCTTAACTCACTGAACTTACTTACAGTCTACAGATCATCAAAGCTGTGGACCACTTCCAGCTATCGTGGAAACTTTAAATTATATTAAAATTTGTAGAAAATATCGAAAACACCTACACTAGCGCCTCAATGTCAAAAAGTACAATTAATTAGAAGTTTTACGATTCCACGAAAATGGTCCATTTAGTTTCCACACCAACTTAGAATTTACAAGCAAATTTTCACAAAAATTTTAAAATTATTAACAAATTCTGTTGCACCAATTTTTAATTTCATACAAAAAGTTACAGCTAAAAAAAATTGCAAAACATATGTAAATAAAAATTCTTGGGCTGTCTTGGTTGGTATATTCGAAACCCAGAATTCTGGTGAAAAAGACAAATTATTGAACGTTTCAACCACCTTGATCTGCTGACTCCATAATCCATATACATACGTATGTATGTCTTTCTAAAGCTAGACTTGGCGAGATATGACTTGGCTTTTAAGATGAAATTGCAATCTGCTAACAGACTTAAGTGGAACGTAGGATGAGAATAAACATCACGTACAAATTTAAGATGAGAATATTTTCTTATTTTATACCTTTTAGAGTGTGGTTTTGAAGTAGGTAAGGTAGTCAGGTTTTAGGTTTGAAATTACTTTTTATTTTAGATTTAAAAAAGAACTTTGTATCAGCAGCACCCAGTATTTACCTTACAACCCTTTAAGACAATGCAGCCTGCAAAATAAAAGTTAACTGCAATATAGTAGTGATGAAACGCCCTTTACAAATCTGATTCTTGTACATATAGATCTTCGTATTTAAGGTTGAACTAAAGGGGACACACCGTACAGTGTATCGTATCCGTTATGTCAATGCTGAGACAACGTTTTGAACCCTTAGGTAAAGTTTTGATGTTGATGGTTAGTTATGTTGTACAGTTAAATATTAAACAGACTTAGAGACAGACAGAATTGCGAGGCCCCCTTTTTCACATTCATTATCATCGTTAAATAATTTCTTACAAACTTTCGCGTCTTTCTGCAAGATTGCGATGCAGTCACTTATTTTATTTGTTGAAGGTGTATATACTTATCAATTTGACATCTTGCTTTAAACTTGTTTAAATTTAGTTGATAACTATGCTTAAACTTAGGGGAAAATTTCCTAAAATGACCCCCCAAAGGAAAATGTCTCATTTCTAAAAAATTAACATTCAAATTTAAATGTTGTTACTTTTCAATGTTTAATCAATAACTACTGTCACATTTTTTTGTTTTACGAGTTAAAAAAGTTCCAAAAAGTATTTAATTTTTAAAACGTAAAATGACGGGTAAAATGACGTACTGGTACGCAAGTATCCGAGTATCCGAATATCCGTGTATGTGAGTCGAAACATACTTGACTCTAAAAGCAAAAAATAGTCAAGAGCTTCTTTTTCATTTCGTGAAAAAAGGGTGCTAAATCTTCCTAGACATTTCTGTGAGCCATTCAGAATTTTGTTTTTGTTGGTTGCTCGTCTTTTTAGAGTAGTTTTTGGAACTCCGAATGTTTTGGATGCTTTTTCTAGCTTATTTCTTTATTTTTATGACAGCATCAAAGGCTTTTGATAATGCATCCTCAGTTCAGGACTGCCTCTCTGTAGAGTGTAGATTATTTTTATTTACCAACCATTTTACCCGAATAATAAGTAGGCCATTTTACCCGTTTTGGGTTCTTTTTGTTAAGTTTTTTAATACCGAAAAAACTGAAATAGTAATATGCCAACTTATTTCAGTAAATTGATAAGAAATCCTTCATGCTACCATACATTAATTGCTTTCTCAGAAATTCAATGTTTTAGGAACATTTTAGTGGATCTACTTTTAGAGTTGGCTAGAGACGGATTGGCCAGGTAAATTTCAAACAATAGCTTGAAGTTGTTCAATTTCGTATATGTTGGTGCTGCCAGATAAAAACTTTCTAATTCTCTTCGATTCTAGGCATTCTAGCAAGTAAACTATTTTACATTCGGGGCCATTTAAAGCCACTTTCCCCTAACCAATTTTGAATTTACCTACATAAAATTATTTGGATTTTCAAAAACAAATGAGTTGGTATATGTAAATATTTCAGTACATAATCAATTGAAGAGGATTGTATTTATAAAAACAAAACCCAACGTTGAAGATAAAATCTAAGTAATAAAATAGCAACATAAAAAAAACAACACAACAGAAAAAAAATCATGAGGGGGCGTTGAAACAATAAGAATGTGGTTATATTTTCATGATAGTCTTCTTTTTTTTGTCTATTGTATGGTTTGTGTTATGGGGATGACTTTTTTTATATGCTTACCCCTAAATTATATCTAATTAATTATATGAATCCATATGTTGCAATATCTTGAGCTACATTTAGCCAAACTTTATTTTTTTTTTTGTATGTTCAAATACATAACACACGTGTCCAATATTTGTGTGTCACGCAAACCAGCATAAGAAAAGTGTATATCTAACTCCAAAATATTTGTGAAGGTTTGAAGATTATGACAAATGTTAAAATGCGTTAAATGAGGGTTAAATTTTTTTTCTATCATAGGTATACAAAATACATAGTTGATTGATTAAGATTTGAAACAATGCTATAGATGTCAATTTGTGAATGAATTGTCGAATTTATTTTTTTGTTGTATTTAGTTTTATTAATAGAGAGGGTTGGTTTTTGTTATCTTAATTGAAAGAGTTGAAATGAAAATTGAGATATATTCGATTATTATAAATCGATTTCGTTAAACTGTTATTAGGTTGAGGGTGGTTCTTCACAATAATAATCGTACATAACCAGTGGCGTATTGAGGGGGGGGCTCAGGGGGCTCAAGCCCCCCCCAAGCCTTCCAGATCATGTTATTTTTTACATAATTTCATTGTAATGTATATGCTTCACTGAAACTTGTTCGTAAATCTTATAGATTTAGAGGCAGCTCAGATGCTCGAGCCCCCTCCAAGTTCTGAAACGGCTATTTGTGTTTGTTTGAGTAAGAGCCTTAGCTGTAGCTGGGGGTTGGGTGGTTTTTTTCGGATTTAAGTCCAATTCGAAATTCTTCAGATCACTTTTTAATATAATACGTACGTCGAATATCATCACCGTGTAATCTTGCAAAAGTTCTTATGCAATCTCGATAAACACTTTTTTCAAAAATTATATACTTCTCAAAGCTATTGGAAATAGAAATATTTGATATCTCAAAATCTTAGTGGTCAACATATGTAACTAATGGTTTCTTTCAGCAAATGCCAGTTTGGACTTCGAATTCGGATTATAAAAGCAACATATTACGAAAAAATATATATTTCGAATTAAACATCTAAAATAATTTAATGGAAAATTAGTTTCTAGACTTTCACTTTCTGCATTTTTCACTCATTTAGATTTTCTGATCGAATTCAATTCACATTATTTCTGTTTGTAAATTTGGTGCCTTTTTCAATGAATCTATAATTTTTGGACAAAATATTATCATAACTTATTTGTGTCTCCTTATTTTTTCTCTTGAATTCTTCTTTTTTTTTCATTAAAATTGCCGATAAAATTGCATCCAGCAGTAATAATTTAACTTCAGAAACAAAATTAAAAAGGATGATCCTTCAGCTATGACAGTTCGAAGCAATTTCGAAGTTTTTGAAATTGATCCAAATGAAGAATATGATATTTTATTTCACGTGAAATCTAAAAGTGATTTCAATTCACTTTCGGTCGAATTGCGGAACAAGAACTTTAAAAACAGGAGACAGCAGTACGAAGCTGTCGACGTCGAGAGCAGTTAAATGCTACTATACCACTTTCAGTATCGCAGCACAGCGCTTCACTCTCGATCAAAGGTGAATAAAATAGAGAGAAAAATTTTTCGTACCCCTCTAAAAAATGTTTGCCTAGCCCCCTCCAAATTTTTTTCTGGATACGCCACTGTACATAACAATTTAGGCGTTTTTGTTTTCTTTTTTTATCAAGGTTTTGTGTCACCTGTTGTTAAATTATAGCTTTCGAAATTACTACAAATATCCTTAAATCACTCATTCCAAATGAAAACGACGAGGACGAAGGAAACAGTTAAGTTATAATTAAAAAAATAATTACGCTTTAAGGGTAAGTCCAGGGTATGTATGTTGGCGACAAGAGTGACAGGGTGATAAAAGCGACAAGATCGAAAAGAATGACAAGAGCGACAAAATCGATAAGAACGTCAAGAGTGACTAGAATGGTAAGATTCAAAACAATAAGAACGACAAGAATGACAAATGTGACAATGGTGACAAGAGCAACACTCTGTGACAGGCTATAGCACTTTTGATTTTTTAATGCCTTTTGTGGTTAAGTCTCTAAATGTATCCATGTCATAAAGAAGTGTATCATGCTTTAAGAAAAATTAAGGTCCCTTCCACTCACATAAAACACAACTTAACAGCTAACTTGGAGCGAACTTCAATGCACCAATATTATGGTCCTTAAATTTTCTCAAGACTTCAAATGATCATACAGGAAAGTAAGTAAAAAAGCAGGCATATTGTGGAACGAAATAAAGGAAGGCTGATTTTTTCAAATCTGAAAGAAGAGTAGAAAGCTTAAGTCCTAGTTTTCGGGACGCCACCCCCTGGCGAAATCCGTCATTTTGAAAAACGTGAATTAGTCTATATCTCCCAAACTAATGGCTTCACCGAATAAGTTACTTGACCAAAGTTGTAGGTAATATACATAAATATCTTTTCTTGTATAAATCCACTGTTTTTCAGCGCCAATAGTTTGGGAGATATAGAGCAATTTGCGTTTTTCAAATTCACAAATTCAATTTACTTTGTTTTCTTTCTTCCAGGATGTTCTTTTTGCTACTGGAGGATTATTATAAGTCTACAATGAAGTGCATCATACCTGCGTTGCTCAATTCTAAATACATAGACATTCTTATAAGGTATTCTGATCTCTGGACCAATTGACTACAAGTAATTGACTGCAAGTACTTGCCCTGTGCACTGTGCTGGTGTTTTATACACTCTGCAAACCCATTTCGCCATCGATAGCTGTCCATAAAGTCGAGGCACACGTAACGAAACTTTATGACATCTACAACAAACTCTGTACCCGGATCGAATCATCACTATTAGATATACCTTAAAGAAAGCCTAGTACGCAGATCGAACGAAATTTTAGCTCCCATACAAATTATAGAAAAAATTTAGCCGAGCTAAAAATTTAATCATGAATTTCAACGGAGTTGTGCGCAGCTCCATACATTAGTTATCTGTCACAATTTAGTGCATGCAAAAAAAAGTGAAGAAAAACGGAGATACTAAATGTCAGCTAAAATTTATCTAGATCTGCTTACCAGGCTTAAAAAACAAAAACGAACATAGAAACTCATCTCGGCGCTGAAATCGGAATAAATGTAAGGATTTTCACCAGGTTAGAATGGCTTAAATCTACACTTAGGAGCAAAAAAACGGAATCAAATAAATTATTTATATTAAAAACAAAAAATGCAATGGATAAAATAATGTTTCTTCAAGTCTCATGGTCTCATCTAAAAGCTTGAATTTTTTACTTTGAATTGTTGGTAAAAACATAAAAATGCGTACGATAGTATCATCGCTGTCTGTCAATAAATTGCACTTCATTTTTTTTAATGTTAAATTTTCTTGATACTCTCTGCTTCAACTTCAGTTTTTTTTGCTTACGTTACTATTGACGTTATCTGTCAATAAATTGCACGTAATTTTTCTTAAATGGTAAATTTTGCAGATACTCTCTGTTTCAATTTCAGTTTTTTTTTTCCTCACATACTTCATTTATGTTGATTGGAACTTTATAAAGTGAACGGGTTTTTAATTTCCTAGCATTGATTTAAAGCTTTTGTTTTAAGCTTTTTAATGGTGCAATTAACATTTATGTGTGTCAATTGCATCCTCACCAATTATCGTTTTTACAGAACGCAAAGTTTGATTCTTTTTTTTGCTCCTAAGTGTATATACTACGAGTATCACTTTTGATCTGTAAGAGCTATTACCTGGTGTTTAAGAGTGCCACCATGGACCAGGGCCTTAAAAGGATCTGCTTATCTGCCATTAGGGACCTCACTATAGTACCTACTGATCTGAAGAACCACCAGGAGCTTCAGTAGTACCTTCTCATCTATACCAAAACTTTGACATTTTATTCAAGTGCTAATGTATTTCCGACCTCAACGGTATCCAAAATCGTTTGAAAGACACCAGGACCATATACAAAAATAGATGTCAAAAAACACAGCACAACCTTCAGCGGTTTTGACTACAAAAATTTAAGTGTTAAGCAAAAAGTTCTTTTCAAATAAAGTAGATGTTTTCTTTTTTGATTTTGTATCAGGATGATTTTGTAGGATCGTGTATTAAAGTTATTTATATTATAAATAAAAAAAAGATCCAAACATTGTTCAGCAGGCTTACAGATAACCACCAAAGACCTATAACAAAATATACCTGCTCATGATTTATATTCTTCTACATTTTCGTAATAATGCACCTGCTGGTTAAATAAAATAAACAAAACTGTTTTTGTTTTTTTTTTTCGAGATCCATATAAATATAAAGCTATTTATTTAACCTACCTTAACCCTGTGTGTCACAAAATATAAGCTCAAACCCCTTTGAATTCATTAACCGCTCTGCCTAAATGCCATTAATATAATAACCAAACCCCCATTCCACTATGATAATACCTTTTCTTCAACTATGACTTCGCATAAACTTCACCACCATCTATAACCATTCTTATGAGTTATACTGCCGCAAATAACCTATAACTAGCTTCATAGCCGCCACAAAGTTCAAGGAAGTTCAAATTCTTTCTAAAATGCTTCCTAAGAGAAAAGAAATCGAAAACTAAATTATTAAACTGAAAGAAAAAAAAAAAAGTATGAAATTCCTAACGACCTTCAATCGTGAACATTTCTCACGAAACCTCCATTCAACCACCTCAAATCAAACGATTTACCTTTCAAAAGGCTTTGAATAACTATACAATTCCGACACGCTAAAAAGCGTCAATAATAGTGGTGTTTTAAAATTAAAACTTTTGTCCTGCTATAGGTTTTGTGTCTAAATTCTTAGACAAGTTTACAAAAATAAAGACTTTGCTGAAATTCTAAACCATTTCATAGCTTTGCAAAAAGATATACTGTATACATAAATGTATAAAGCATTGTACAGAGTTGAGTGACACACCCTTATTTTGAAGAGGAAGAGAGGTGTAACGGATGCGCTGTATATCATTTCCCTTTATGTCATTTTTATTGACCATTGTCGCGCAAATGGTGTATAGTATGGCTTAACATTACACCCACCACCCATATCACCAGGCACTAGCAACACCATCTTTTTCCGTATTTTCTTCGGTCTGTAAAGTCTAACAAATATGGCGCCGGCGCTTTTATGACCTAGTTGCTTTTCAATTTTCCAAAGGGTATGAAAATCTTTGTCGAAGAATGTATCATGCAGAAAAGTGGCGCCAAACTTTGTTCCAATCCACCGCACCGACATCGGGGATTGTGGTGAAAAGCTTAATTTACACTTATGTCTTTCACATTTTCATTTGATTTGGGGGTGAGAGATTCACCCTCATAAGTTTTTGGGTGGAGCCTTCTATGTAAATAGAAAAATAATAATTAAATGTAAGTACCAGCAAGAAGAAAAAAACAATATTCTAAAAGAAACAATGATAAGTAAACCTTAATCTCGTTAGTATTCAAATGTAAGAAGAAAGGCTTAATATTATTCAGCGTTTATGGGAAAGATATAGGGTCATATCCCACAGGCACAAAATTTACAATAATATTTTACCTTTGATCAATTTTGGTGAGCTTATTGCTCCTAAAAGTCTGAATCTCTATCTAAAGGTAGAAATACAATACTGTCACCCATAACTTTACTGAAGTAGATAAAAGAAAACGAAAAGATTGCTCAGTACAACAACAAGTTAGTTGCCGACAAGATCAATCAGAACCTAATTTGGGTGGCGCATAAGTCCCAGGGACACAAGTCTTGAATTTTTTTTCGAGGCTAATGTCCCACTTTACTGGGTCATAAGTTCCGAATCAAATTCGGGAATAAAATAAAAACTATTTTATAACATATTATTACTATAAATGTTCATATTAAATAATCCAAAAGATTATTTTTTGGTGTCAATAAATACGCTATACGCCCAAGTGAAATTAGGCAGCCTTTCGAAAATTGGCCTAATTTTAATTTTCAAAAAAAAAATAACGCCAATTTTCAACATTTGGCTTTATTTCTTTTCCACGAAAAGAAATAAAACCATCTTATTTTCAGAAAAAAAAAAAAAAACAACTGTGCCTCGTTTCGCTTTATTAGCGAAATATTACCAAGATGATTTTATATAATTCCAACTTTGTAAAGAATAAGTTTTATTTTAAATTTGTTTTATGTTTCATCTCACTTTGCCAACGAGTAAAAAAAGAACTCAAACTTCAAAGATATTTTGCCACTTTAATGTTTGTTCCAAAGATATATATAACTCGGTAGCGGAAAAAAATTTCTCACATTCGAATCACTTTAATTTTGCCCACTTGAAAATCCATTTTGAGGTATGTGAAAATAGTTTGGGTTGTGCAAATTAAGGAGATTCGCATGTGAAAAATTTTTTCCTCTTCATCCTGGTAAAAACTCATATCCGTTATCACAAATTTCAATTATTAAACTTTCACTTTTTTACTTTTGTTTATATTTTGCCACGATGCAATTTTGACTAACCAATAAATTTGCAAACTTTGCTTTTATTTTCCAACAGTTGTTACAAGCTGTACCGTACGTACTTTATATTGGAGTTGGTACTACGGAAAAAAAATCGAGGGAACAATATGGTTCTATTATTTCGTCAGCTGTGGTCTCTTTAAATAGTCTCTATAGATATACAATACTGGACAAAATAAAGTACGCACTATCCGAACTTTCACATTTATGCTGTTCTCGCTCCCCGAGACATCAATAAACTATCCCTAAGTAGTGACTAAGAAAGTCTATTACTATCCTTATGCTCCTTTCGAAATAATGTCAAAAATGCTTGAAACGAAAAAGAAAATAATTTAAGTTCTTAAAAGGGTCCATTTTAGGCTGGACAAAAAAGAGCACGCAATGCAATATTTACAAATAATGTATTTGAATCTCAAAGCTTCAATTCTTATTCTTTGGAGCTGAGAAGTTAGCCATTACCTTTATTAATGTCTCAAATGTTTTTTTCAATTAATCATTATTTTACTAAAAGACTATAGTCAAAAAAAGCACACAGTGACAAAAATGAAAAATCATTAAAGAGCATTAAATAAATCAAACTGCATTAAAATAAATTCCTAAGAAGTTTAAAAAAATTAAGTACAACTGGTTATAAGGTCGGTTTTGGGAGAAAACGAAAAACAAATCAATTTGATGATCGTCGAATTCTCAAAAAAAAATAAGAAAAATCCGATGATTAGTTGTCTCAAAGTAGTAGAGAATACAAGACTAAACATTTCTAACAAAAATATCTGTAAAAGACTTAAAGAAGCATGCTGAGAAAGCAGTTTCACACAATGACGCGCTTTGGTTTGAAAGTCCAATAAAATCAATCATCTCGAATTTCCAAAAAGTAAACCGCATATGTGTACCAGGCCTTAAAACCAAATTTTAAACGCCGATGAATAGTACAATTGTCATTTGTTCGAAGGTGAGTACAGATGAAATCACAGGCGCGAGCAAACGGGCGTGCGTTTTGTCCATTTTCAATTTTCTCATAATTATATGTGAAGTAGTTAAAAAACAACCATAACCAAAGAAACTAAATTAATATACTTTAAATTTGATGTGAAAACTTTTCCAAACTTGAAAATACATTTCAAACACTCTGAAATGCTTCTTAAACATTTTTTTCTGAAATTACAGAAAATAGACCAAAAAAGACGAACATTTCTTAATGCTACATTTTGAGACCTATTTCACGCAATATTTCTGTTTGACTTCTATGAATAAACTTTCTAGACTTACAAAATTAAAAGCATCAAGTTACTGTAGGTATGCTCATATTACTATATCTTTTATCATACAGCTCATCTTATAAAGTGTGTGCACTGTGCACATTATAAATGATTTCCTCAAGGATAAATGAATACTCCTTGTTCGTGTGATATGTTGTTCTTTTGTTATTTGTTCATAGCATAAAACTACCAACAAGGGCACCTAGTTTTCCCTTCCGCATTAAAGGGTGTGATAGAGTATAAAAACAATGGTGTCTCGATTAAATTTTGCGCCCTGGGGCAGGAATTGAATGTCCACGGATGATATGTTGTTACAAATTAATGAATTTAACACCCTTTTAATTATCAGGTTCTTTTACAAGCATCTTAATCAATTCTTTATCGTCATTTTAGTAAGTTAACGATATTATTTTATAAACCCTTCACAAAAAAAAAATGTAGACCCTTCATTTTACATATTGGGACGATTTAACTCTGTATCAATTGTACCTACTCTCCAAAAGTTCTAAGATTTTTTTTCATCGATTTTCTATTGAAAATTTGCTAAACTCGAGCCTAATTTAATTATAGACGAACTTATTCTAGTAAACTCTGAACTGAGAAACTGCCAAAAAGAATAGGTAAGACTTTTTTCGCCTACTTTTTTATATCAAAAAAGAGCCGCTCCTGAATATAAACACAATTTATATTGTATCTCTACACAATTAGTATAATGAAAGCCCTCAATATTGTTCTTCATACGTGTCTCATGTGTTCATGTCCTAGTTAAGTTTCTTTTTAACTTTTGTTTCCTAGATTCATTGTGACATATGACATAATCTAATTAGCGCCCAAAATTACGAAAAAAGGACCAAGCCATACGTAGGTAATGAGATCCTTGAATAATACAATACAATTTTAACTTCATGGGCGTGAGTAAAGTCCACTTAAAATTGGAACTGGGTGCAGTTTCAATGTTATATACTATTTGATATGTTTAAAAGATACCTATGTATGCCTTTTTAACTAATTTACATGTAAATTGTAAATATGTTATTTCTTTTTTTAACTATAAAATGTCAGTTATGTATGAATGGGGTTAAAACTAAGAACAACCTATATCAGTAACAGAAATATAGTTGTGAAACATTGCACTCAATTCCAAAATATTTTGGGAGATGGGGAAAATTAATTTTAAACTGGTCTTAATTATAAAATTCTAACTGATAATCTTAAAGCCGAAATTTATGATGCACTTCAACTCTTAACTAAGCCAAGTTCGATTTGATGTCGAAAGTTCATAAGAAAGAAAATATCAGCTTTTATTCTGTTTATATAAATTTGATATGTGCTCCCGTGGTTTTTAAAGAGTTAAAAAAATGTTTTAAAAAGTGAAAAGCGTTACTATTTTTTTTAACAAGCTTGGTTTTCTGTTCTCACTTGTACCTCAAAATCATGATACTACAAAACTTTATTATTTTTAACTCATCTCTTAAGTAATGAAAAAGCTCCCCAAACATCTCCCATTTGGTATTATGTTTTTTTTTTGCACGACTTATGATTTAACAAAAAGGGTCACTGTGACGTATGCGCAACTTTTTTTTATATTACATACAAATCTCATACTATATTCTTGATAAAGTGCGACGGTTCAAAACAAGAAAATTTTTGGAGAGCATCATATGTGTTTATTAGGGCGTTCGTTATTTTAGAATCAAGTTCCTAAGTGGAAAAACTGTTTCTAAATAATAAAAAAAATCCCCTAAATTTTTCGGATTTTGATTTTGACGCTAAAGTTTTATTTTCATTTGAAATAGGTATACGTTGACTTATGATGCCATTTTTTAAATAAAACCTTGAACCAAAAATTTTGATGAGGTTCCTGTCTTCATTAAACACCATTTTCAAAAAGGTATAAACCATTGTTCTAGGAATAGGGGTTTAATCAGGATATGCATGTTCGTTATTTTTGAATTAAGTTCTTTAGTAGAAAAACTGTTTCTAAATAATAAAGTAAAAATCCCCTATTTTTTCAGATTTGTATTTTGACGCTAGATGGCGATGGATGGCGCCCCAAGAGGGTTAAAATTTTTTTCTCATTTGAACTTGCTTAGGAGCTTGATTCTCGAAAAAACCTAAATAACGAACGCCCTAGTGTTTATACATCAAATATTTTGATTTATGCAGTAAAAAGGAATACACATTTTTCAACGCATTTATTTATTTTTTCCCTTTGAAACGACTTTATTGGAAACCCCTCTTAATTATTGCCCTGATAGTTCCCAGATAATGTAAAAATTCATGACAAAAATTAATTTAATGAAAAACAATGAATATCAGAAGCAGTCTCCTAACATTATTATTAACTAAATTATCCTCAATTTGTATGTTTATCGAGAAGGTGCATGAAAGAACAAAGAACTTATTCCAATCATAAAATAACCCTCACTCAAAAACTTCATTTGCCTGTAATGATTATAATCATAATAAATAAAAATTATTATTTGACAAAGCAAAAGTTTCAACGGAAACCTATAAGCTGATAAGCAATAGCAAAAAAAAAAACGTCAATTATATAGATATATCAAACTAAAGCTCACTTAAATTTATTAATCCTTAATTATAACCCTTATATAATGACACAAAACGGTTAATATGACGGTGGGTGACTTTAATAGCTAGTGTTTATTATTGTACCTTAGTGCGTATGAAAAGTAGGTACCACACCTTTCAAAAAATACCCAAGTGTCACTTTAGTCCATAAAGTTAGGTACTTAAAAAAAAAACCAACATATTTTAAGGACACAACTATTTAACACGCTTCAAATGATGTCGAAAAAACGAGTTGAGTAGAATTGTTAATAAGACTCAGAGGTAGTAAAAAAATACTAAAGGAACTAAAGAGTGAAATAAATTTTTTTTAACTAACTAAAACCGGTACTGTCGATAATGGATTCAATACCCTCGGGGTACCTTTTGACGTGTACTTGGGAAATAAATCGTCACTAGTTTAGGTAGGTACTATTACGAAATTTGTTGGCCAGGGAATTTCAAGAAAAGCTTTTATATATTTTTAACTCTATTCGAGTTAATAATAATAAGAAATAAAACAAAAAAGGCATACATACTTAACCTGGGGAACGCTAAAACTAAAACACCAAAAGGCACTAAAGTCATGATAGAAACTTCATCACCAGTCATCATAAATCTGAGTTTTATTTTTGCATTAAATTAATAATAACTTATGAAGAGCCAATACTCTTATACTAAAAAAAAAAAAAATGCCAACCACATCCTTATATAAAAATACATAATTTCATTGGTTGAAAATGAAAAAAGGTGATAAATAAGGGATTAACGCTTAAATTTGGCAGCATCCCTCATGTTGGTACATGAATCAGCCAATATAAACAATCCACTCCCTTTGTTGAAATCTGGTGGGATTTAGGGTGAATTTCTATCTAAGTTTTCATTGGATAAACAAACATAGATTTTCAAAATCTTCATTTTCTTTTGATGCCATTATTTAAATAAAGAGGGTAATCTTAAAATGATGGCTGATGATGGCGCTTCTTATAACAAATGGGAACCTCTACACTGAAAATAATAAATTTCGTAAAATTACGAAAATCGTTTCATACACTACATTTTCGTTGGCCCAACTATGTAATTTTTCGTAATATGAAAACCTTCATCACTTAATGAAAACGTTTCATACACTTTTTCTCCCTTTTTAGTGCCAAAAAATCCAATTTAATGAAAAGATTCATCATTTAACGAAAATATTCATACTCATTTTAAAGAATAAAAAGAAGAATTTTTTCCTTACTTTATCAAAACTTTAATGAACTAACGAAAATCTTCATCATTTTATGATAGTCGAAGTCACAAGCGGGGAGACTTATCACGCGTAATAAATAAAACAAATAGTGTGTGCTGAAAAAGTTGAAAGTAATAAGTAAAAATAATAAATTCATTAAAAAACAAAAGAAACTATTAAAGTGTTAAAAATCAATCAAAAGGCCAAGAAGTAAGAAAAATAAGTGATGATTATAATATTGCAAGCTCCCAGGAAGCTGATCCTAACCAAGAGGCGTTAAACGATGAGATATTGGAAAGTAAGTACCATTTGATTGTTATAGGAAATTTTATGAAAAATATTTTTGCTTTTTGAAGTATTCTGACTTTTTGTTTTGTTTTTCTATTTCTTTTTTTCTTTCAGATTCCAAAGATGTCATTCTAAGCCATGGTATAAAAAGACAAGGTATGATCATTAGAGCCGCCATCTTACAAAATGGGGTATAAGGTTTTGACGTTTAATATTTGGCAAATTCAAAAGCAACAACAATTTCCAAGACAAATTTGTTTACAACAACAATTTTAATGGGCAGCTGTCAAAACCTTAAGTAGCCATTTTTAAGTTTTGACAGTTCTCGATACTGAGTTTTTTCTAATGATCATACCTTCTCTTTTTATACCATGATCCTAAGCTACCTTATGGATGGGTATTTAATTCAAATTAAAGGACAATAACCATTCCTGATTAGCATAGGAGAGGAAAACAAATTGTTTGCTCCATGTTTTTAATATCCCCTCCCATTATTAAAAAAGAGTGTGTGTACAGTGTACACATGTACACGCGACTGAAGTTATACTTCTAATTCAGTATATGTAAATGAATTTCATTTGATATTTTTAATTTCTATTATTAAATTAATTAATCCACACTTCGTTTTTTTACATTTTTATCAAGTGAACAATAAATTAATTCTTTCATCCTCCTTGCGTCCATGTTGTTTTCAATTTATTCTGTGAAATTTACTTATGTTGTAATATGCAGGGTTGCTACAAAGCTCAAAAGTGAGCTGAGCTCAGCCCACAGCTCAGCTTAAATTTTGAGTACCATGTACCATAGCTCAGCTCATTTGAGCTGAAAGTGAGCTGAGCTGATGGTTGAGCTGAGCTGAGCTGTTGGGTGAGCTAAGGTAAAGTAATCTTATAGCTGTGATGGGTGAGAGGATACATTGATTTTTATTTGGAAAGTATAATGAAATATGAAGATATTTTAAACTTTTATAAAACACCATAGCTTAAGATGTTTGGTTCTAGTTATTAATGGAATTATTTTAACACATGGATATTTTTATAAATAAAACAGATAATTTTTCGTGATCTTTTCTCTTGGATTTTTTTATAGTAAATATATTTCTATTTTTTTAGTAAAATATTTCTTTTTTTATCATAAAAAAAATTTCGGTACAATCCGGTTTTTCGACTTTTTTCAAAATTCCGAGAAAATCGCGTTTGAAAGTTGGGGTAAAATTTTTTTTCGAAAAATCCCCGAATCTTTGAACGCTCCTGGAAGCTAAACCGCTTGAGAGCAATTTTTGGGAGTGATGCCAAATGATAGCTTGTGCCATGGGCCTACGCTTTGCACATTGTCAGATTTTTAAAAAATCGCCTTCCATGTTAAACCGCCACATCATGCCTATTTTTTCAGAATCGTGCCTATTTTTTTTTTACTTTTAAATTCTCCCGGTTTGAGAACGCGTGGACCTACAGGGATGGGAGTTGTACCCAAATGTAGGTTAGAGTCCCCGCTACCTAAAAAATTTTTTTTTCATTTTCTTCAAAATTCCGAGATATAGGCGTTGGAAGTTGGGGCGCTCACTTTCAGCTCAGCTCAAATGAGCTAAGCTATGGTACCTAGCTCAAATTTGAGCTGAGCTGAAATGTGAGCTTTTTGCAACCCTTGCAACTTGCCACATGGAAATTACCACATGCAACTTGCCACATGCAGCTTGCCACATGCAACTTGCCAAACGCAACTTGCCACATACAACTTGCCACATGCAACTTGCCACATGAAACATGTAACTTGCAACGTGTTGTGTGTTTTATGTTTGCCGTACTGCGGCGAACTGCATTTTTAAATACTAAAGTACTGCCTACTCTAAAGGTGAAACGACAGCCCTGCTACCCAGGGTGATCGCGTCATAATCCCTTTGACATTCTTGTCAAAAAGTAAATTTTCATACTCACCCTCCCATAAGAAGTATAACTTCAAAAATAAAAAGTTTATAAATGTTTTTGTCTTTAATAGTAAAAAATGTTCGATCCGCTCCACTTTTTTTTAATTTCAGGTTTTAATTCCAAATTTTTGGGAACAAAAATGAACGAAAAATTTCGTAGGCTTACGAAAAAATTGTAGGATTACAAAAATAAAGTAAGTATAATCTACAAAAAGAATAATTAATACAACGAAAAGTTTCGTTAGCTAACGAATATTTTTTCGTAATTTAATTAAAATATTCATAAAATTTACGAAAAAATTCGTTAGCTTACGAAAGTTTACGTTAGTTGATGAAAAAATTTCGTAAAGTGATGTAAAAATTCAATAATTCTTGATCAAAAATTTGTATGAAAAATTTCATTAAAATACGACAGTTTTCGTTAATTGATGAAGTTCTTCGTTAACGTATGAAAGCCATTTCGTTGAGCCAATTAAATTTTTCATCGACTGAAAATTAATTAAATTTTCGTTGCCTCAACGAATTTTTTCGTTGTATTTACGTAAGGATTTGGTTCAGTGATATCCATACGAGCAAACCGGAATGCAGTTTTTTAATTCAAAATTGAAATACAAAATTACCCAAAAGGTCTATAAAATTGTTTTTGTACCACTACAAATTATTATTTGGCTAGCTACAATTTATGAGATTAGTTTTTCTTCCGCCAAAGTGAGGGACGTTAGGTTAGGGGTTCGGTAGAAATGGCTGTCAGGAAAACAACTGACACACTTAGACCATTTATTGGTCCGTTGTGATACCATGATTTTGTAAGGAAATTCCTCACTAATTAAACCAGTTGGAGCTTTTAATGAAGCGGTGAAGGTTGAAGATGTCAGTATTGATTAGTTCACTAGTATCTTCTAAGAAATATTTTTCCAAGTATTTTTTACGTCTACTGGAAAGGGCAGGACATGAGCAGAGAAGATGTTGGATTGTTTCTTCTTCTTCCTCATCAAGGCAACTTCTACAGAAGTCGTTAGAGATTACGCCAAGTCTTATGGCGTGTCTACCTATGAGACAGTGTCCTGTTAAGACACCTATTACAGAGCTGATATGCAATCTACTTAGAGACAATAAATTTTTTGAACGTTTTGGATCTAGCCTAGGCCAGATCTGCTTGGTCGTTTGGCAAGTTATAATGTTTGACCATCGTATGTTTGTTGCCTCTATAGCTTCTTGCTTCAGCATGAGCTTGCACGTTGCGATTGGTATACCAATATTTGCCTTATTGGGTGAAATTGGTATTAGAGTTCCATTTCTGGCGAGTTCGTCTGCTTCACAGTTTCCCAGAATATCTCTGTGACCCGGCACCCAAAAGAGGTGATGTTAAACTGTTCTGACATCTCCATGAGAGATGATCGACAGTCGCGGGCAGTTACGGAGTTTGTGGAAACCGAAGCTAACGATTTAAGGGCGGACTGGCTATCAGAGAAGATGCGGATATCCGATGAAGATATCACGTTTTCTTTGAGCCAAGTCAATACTTCTTTAATCGCCATTATTTCCGCTTGGAACACGCTGCAGTGATTAGGGAGACGGAAGGAGAGACTAACAGTAAGTCTATCTGAGTAAACCCCGCCACCCACTCCGTCATTGGTTTTAGAACCATCTGTGTAGAAATGAGGGACGTTATAATTTTGAAAGTTCTGTTAAGGCTTGGCCACACCAGAGGGTATGCGGTAGAGGTACGGGTAGCGGTAACGATATTTGTATGAAAAAAATTCCACATCTGAACGTTGATATGTCAGTTTGAAATTTTGTTCATACAAGTACCGTTACCTCTACCCATACCGCTACCGCATACCCTCCGGTGTGGCCAAGCCTTTAAATAATTTTGTGGATCTTCGATTTTAAGCCACAGTTCATCTCGTTCTAAGGTTTCGAACATACTACTCAGACTATATTTTCTGTTCAAAAATAGTTATTCGCAACAAGCAATCTGTCTTTGTATTTTTCCTTTCTATCATAACTGTTTATTAAAGAAGTACAAGAAAAAACCAACCAATCAAATCAAAGCAATTCTGAGGAAAACAAAAGCGTACATGCATAATACACGGCACTTTTCCTCAGAATTGAAATGTCAAAAGTTTTTTTTCCGTTTTTTTTTTTTATTTTTTCTTCGACACTGACGTTTGGCTTAAAAACCCAATTGTAGTTATACTTTTTACTCACAGAAATTCACTCATTAGGTTCATACCATAACAAAACTATTTCAGAAGTATGAGCACTAGATGGTGCTACTAGCTACACTTGGTTATCCCTTTGACAATATCTTATCATAACGTAAATTTTCATACCTCAACGCCCCAAAAGAAGTACCCATAACTTCAATAAAACACGGCAAAATATGCACTTTTCCTTATTCCATACACAAAAATTTTGATGCCTACTTGATACATTTTCAAAAATCTATTATTCGATCTAGTGTAAACTGGGCATTAATAATTTCCATTTAACTTCAACGGCAACGCGAAACAAATTTTCAACCTGTCATAATGACAGCTCGACATCTGTCATTCAAATTTTGTTTAGCATTTTTTGTTTTCCTCTCCTCAACAAATTCAACAAATTTCTTTTCAGAAATACGAATTTTATTTTTAATTCAACTCAAAATATAAATAAACAAAATATAAAAAATGGATGATCCACTACGTCCAAAGGCAATTCCCCTAGCTGCAGAAACAGTTTTATGGTTTGAATTTCTCCTCGACCCTAATTTATTAACAAAACATCTTCACAAACCAAATGCCGGTATGAAAAATTAAAATCTAGACTATTTATATTTTTTTTAATAATTCAATCTTTTTTTCTAGAGCCAAGCCCAATAGAATTAATAAATCAATTTATTGCAATGTCACCTGAAATGCAACAAATTACCCAAATCGATCTCGTTGGTGATACTGCTGCAGATATTCTACGCGGTATTCCAGTTACACCAGGAACTGGGAGTATAATTCCATCAGGAGACACAATTCGATTGACCAGAAAACAATTTGCTTTAAAGATACTTACCTTGAAGGTTGCGACATTTCTTCGATGGGATTTGGGTAGGTTATGATAAGATTTAAAATATTTATCTTTTGTTATTGTTTTTATTTGGCGATGTTATTTTATTATAGATCTCTTTGAGAAACATCTAACTAATATCAGACAAGTTTCACTACTCAGAGATTTGTGTACTATTTGCTTTGGGAAGCCAGTTCCGATTCCAATTCCCTCAGATTTCAATACAACAGTCAGTAAGTTATTTCATATACACTCCTTTTCATCAGAATAGGTACCGTAGAACCGGGTGATTTTGGCCTGGCGGGTGACTTTGACATGGACACTTTTTTAAAAAATTGTTAATATATGAAGGACTTGTTTGATTTCTTACAAGTTTCTTTGTAAATTCGTATAATTTGATGAATTCAAAAGTGATCATACTAGCTTTATTTAATTAAAATTAGATAATAATTTATACTAAAATTTAGTTTTCTTAAAAATGCTAAAAAAAAAAAATCACCTGAAAATGTTGGATGGTTTGAACATGTTGAAGAAATAGGATTGCAAAATGACTTTAACTCCGATATGTGTATTGTTTTGCAAGTTGAATTACTTTTATTCTACCCTTGTAACTATTTCACAAAAATTAATTTTAATTTGTTTATAAAAAATGCCATATGGTAGGGTGACTTTGGCCGGCATATCGGGTGACTTTGGCCGGGTGGCCAAAGTCACCCTCTTAATTTTTGCACTAGACTTAGTTTTTATATATTGGTATATGATTTGTTGACAAAACTGATATTTGGCAATATAATTAAAATGTTATCAGATCATACATATCAACATTTGGTAGCTCAACCACTAGACGTAGCCTTCTTTCGGCCTCTTAAAATATTATGGATGAAGACCTTAACAGCGTATAAGATGGCAAACTCGAAAAAAAAACAGTGCCGAAAGATGTGTTTCCTAGGCTTCTAAAATAACATTTTACTTCGGCTGCATCTTAAATGTTGATATCGATGAGGTTACAGTGTCATTCCTGCGAAGAGGTGCTGGGTACAGCTTCAGAGAAAAAAGACGTTGCACAAGTCACCAAAAGTGATCTGGAGAAGAAACTTCCTATTCCAATGGTTGACCGCAGAGAGAGACTATTTTTTCCATATCCTTTGAAGGATATCAAAATTTATGCTAATTTTAATTTTTTGTTTTTTTTTTTAATCAAATAAAAACCGACAATTCTGTGCACGAAAATAAAAAAAATACCCACATGTTTTAAAAAATCTGCTCTTTCATTTGGGCTGGGTTAGAATGACGTGCTACTTGTAGTTGAACTGGAAATATAGCAAACGTCCTACCGGCCAAAGTCACCCGGAATGGAGGGTGACTTTGGCCACCCATATTTTGGCATTTATCTATAGAACTGTCGGACAGATTTCTTCAAGATTAATCATACCTATAGAATGAGCGAAGTAGGTAAATTGGTTGAAATCTTCATTAAAAAAAAAATTATTGCAGAAGTTATTCACATTTGAATTTGAAAACGTGCCAAAGTCACCCGGTTTTACGGTACACAAGCTTTTAAAAATGTTCATCAATCGTTTATCCCACTTAGTGCTGCGTAACCTTATAAGATTTTATTGTTTAGGATGTTGCAAAAAGCAACGGTGAAGATTATTTCAAAAAGGACCATAACTTTCCCATTAGCTTCCCTATAAAGTATTTTTTAGGGAAAAATTAATTTACATTTTGTACATCACAATAAGAATAGGTAGGTACACTAGGGTGGGTCAAAAAAATCGAAATTTTTTTTTTGATTTGGTACTCCGAAAAATCGATTGCTAGACCCCTCTAGAATATACACACCAAATATGAGCTCTTTATATTAATGGGAAGGTCCTCCGCTTTGCAATTTTCCATTTTTACATCAAGCTTCTACTAAAAAAAAATATTTTTTTTATTAATTGACTTTTTAGCAAATTTCTTTTCAGATTCTTGTAGGAAATTGAACGCTCTACAAAAAAGGCCTTATAAACTTTTTTCGTTTATCTAACCGTTGAATAGATATTTGAGGTAAAAAAATCGAGAAAATCTTTAAATAAATCGTTTCTTGGTCTTAATTTTGTAACAAACTGAAAAATTATAATCATCAAACGCGCAAGACATATTCTTGTTGGAAATTGACTGCTCCACAAAAAAGGTCTTGTTAACTTTTTTCATTAATCTAACCATTCTAAAGATATTAGAGGTCAAAATTAAAAAAAAATATAAAAACTTTTTATATTTAATAAAAAATTCCAATTCACTGAAACTTCTAAACGGTTAAAGCAATCAATTTGATGCCAAGGAATTTTTTGTAAAACGTTTAAGCTCCTACAAGATTACGTCTTGCTAAATTGAAAATATTAAATTTTCAGTGAACTGGAAAATTTTTAAAATATAAAATGTTTTCATAATTTTTTTAACTTTGACCTCGAATATCTTTAGAATGGTTAGATTAATGAAAAAAGTTATCAAGACCTTTTTTGTGGAGCAGTCAATTTCCAACAAGAATATGTCTTGCGCGTTTGATGATTATAATTTTTCAGTTTGTTACAAAATTAAGACCAAGAAACGATTTTTTAAAGATTTTCTCGATTTTTTTACCTCAAATATCTATTCAACGGTTAGATAAACGAAAAAAGTGTATAAGGCCTTTTTTGTAGAGCGTTCAATTTCCTACAAGAATCTGAAAAGAAATTTGCTAAAAAGTCAATTAATAAAAAAAATATTTTTTTTTAGTAGAAGCTTGATGTAAAAATGGAAAATTGCAAAGCGGAGGACCTTCCCATTAATATAAAGAGCTCATATTTGGTGTGTATATTCTAGAGGGGTCTAGCAATCGATTTTTCGGAGTACCAATTCAAAAAAAAGAATTTCGATTTTTTTGACCCACCCTAAGGTACACCCTTGTTATCTTTAATGTTTTTGTGGATTAAGGGAAAATCTATCGTTAAATCCATTACCTGGAGTTTTCTAAAAGTAATTAACAAATTAGATTAAAAATTTGAAAACTATTAGATTAATTCCATGAAAAAGTGGACACGAATTTTGAACAAATTATGCAGACTATTATTTTTCCCAATAGTAAATAACTATTTACGTATTTACAAACGGCAATTCTTAATGCAAGTTGCAAAAAAAGATTCTTTGCTATATACCCTTATTGCTGGAAATTAAATTTAGGGAGTATAATCTAAAGAAAACAAGATTAATCTAATAGTGACAATATCGCATTGCAACTACTAAAATAAATTAACATTAACGTTACACAATATTTGTTTGTAAAATTAATTTTATGAAAATGCATCCGCTGTTACCGTTTTGGTAGAATTCCACCAAATTTGGTAGATTTTAATTGTTCTGGTAGGTTGGTAGACTACAGTTCAATTTGGTAGATTTCTATCCTTTTGAACGAGAGCTCCTGAAAATGATTCAATTTTAAAGTTCAAGTGACATCCTAAAAATGTTTAGCTGAAATTCAAATTTGTTTGAATATTCCAAATTTGTATATTGAATATTTCGAGCTAACCCTGTTAAGATTTGATTTGGAGGATGATATAAGTCTAAAAAAAATTATCTCTGGTTACACCTTACACCACAAAAAGTTTTATCCAGTGCAGAAGTTGCAATCATAGATGTCTGCTTTTCAACATTTAATTTAATGTGATACTAAAACAATTTGAATACAATGGAAGCTACTTAGATTTTTTTTTAAACAGTTTGAGCTCTTGAATATAAATTAATACAAAAAAATTGTGATTCGCTTTTAACTGCATTAATTTGTATCAAATATTGAGTCCAATTAATTTTTTGTATATTTTAATATACAGCAATTGAAAATTATATCTTTGTTTTTAATAAATGTGATTTTTCTTTGAGTTGGCAGATTTTGAAATATTTCGAGGTAGAAATTTTTTTTGGAGAGCGGCAACCGTGAATGCATCTATTCTTTATTTTTGCAACAGTAAATGGCAGGTAGCATGAGTTACTTAATTAATGTTACGTGAGTTACCAAAATATTTTCAAATTTTTCCTCGAAGTATTGAACAAATTTTTAGTTTTGTCACTAATTTTAAAAGCTTGTAATTTTTTATGTATGGAATCTTCATTAAAAACAAGTTAAGATTCTTAATATCACAGAAAAACTTCATACTGCCGTACTCTTAAAACTCGTGTCCGATTTTCGTAACGTGAGTAACCAACATACTGACTTTTATTTTTTTTAAGCAAATGCTTAAAAGAAAGACAAATGTTTTACTTATTTATGAAAGTAATAGTTATGCTTCATTCATGGACAGTATTTTCGTATCAATTTATATTAAAATTGACAAAAAAATCTATTTATGTAATGGAAATTTTTGTGAATGTAACGTGAGTTACCATGGAATTGCCCATTAGTGGATTAAAATCGCTAAATTTGGGCAAAAACACAGTAATAATAAAATAAGGAATAAAGGATTCACCAGACATGGTATGGTTAAAAAAAATTAACGAAGTGTTACTGTGATCAATTCCCACTTCAGATACAAATACTCCGGGGGTAAAAAAGACATAAACATGGTAAAAAAAACTGCAAAAAACCACTCATAAACAAATAAATGCTTTCGTTTGCTACCAGTTTCGGTGGACAAACGACAAGATAAAGAGCGAAAAAAAGTTATTATTTAAAAAGCTAGGACAGTAAAATGTAAAGTAAAATGGCCAACAGTTCCAATTCTAAACCAAGAACAGAATTGTATGCGATTGAAGTTTTTGCAATCATATACCACATGGAAAGTTGAAGTGTATTTCTTGGTATTTTTGAATCAAATTACATTTTATTTTGATGTCCCTGATGAGTGAAACCATCACTTTTACGTTCTGAAAAAGTAGAAAACATTTTGAGCCGTACTTCATAGTTAAATAAAGAAGTGTTAAGGCATAGAAGAAGGTAGTCTTCTATGATGCTATTGAACTTGAATTTCAAATGTGAAAAATTCTCACCTCTACTTGTAAATGAATATTGAGGAAACTAAAAAGAAATGGCTAGCCCATACCAATAAAGTTTGTGATCGTCGATTTTAAGACAAAAATTCTTTCTAACCCACAATTTCAAAATTTAGGGAAGAGGTTCAGATAGATTGCATAAACAGGAAAATAACCACACGTTTTGAATCATTTTTTTTTTTTTTTTTTGATTCTGCTAACATCTTAAACAATGACTTGGCATCAAAAAATTATTATTGTTCCTACACTGTAAAGAAAAAACGAATACTGAGCATTTGAAAAGTTGTGTACCCATTCTTAAGAAAAAGAGTGTATGTTTGTCCTCCCCTTCAAGAATCATAGCCTTCTTTCCATTTAGCTGCAGAAGGAAATGAAAAAGCATCAAAATTTGCTTTGACAATCTACCACCGTTGGGTCCTGCGTTTGCAAATTATCAAAGATATTGCCAACAAAGCCTTACGACCACAACTTCATAATAAGTAAGTTCATATAATAAAAAAACAAACACAAAATATATAAATTATCTTTAAGCTTTGTTCCCATTGAGCCAATGCATCCTCCTTTCGGAGCCGACATTCCCACTGAAACCAGCATCGAATATCTCAAACAGCTCTGTCAATCTTCTGATCCCTTCTATGTGTGTGCCAATGACACCTTTGTTCTCATTCATCCCAACTCGGAAACCAATTCGCAAAACTTTGAGGGCATGAAGCAAATATCTCCAGCTGAATTAAGAACCCAAATCTTCTTCGATTTTGTCAATTTTTATCTATACACTAAGCAGTATCGCCATGCCCAAGAAGCTGTCATAGAGTGTCGGAAGAATCTTTTAGAAATGAAAACCGAATACAATAAAAGACCTAAGACAGAATTTATATTCTGTCATTTAGATGAAAATGAATTAGAGGGCTATTTAATGGCATGTGGAGTAAGTGATAGATTAGTATCGCTAATGGAAAAATTCAGTGCTTCTACATTGAACAACTATAAGGTAAAATTATATCATTTTATTGTGTTTCAGTATAAACAAGTACATTTTCTTTTGATAGGACATCCTTGAAATTCTAAAAGCTGATAATAAATTTCGAGAAATTCCTCTCGTTAATCGAAGAATTCTGGAATTAGACATTGAAGGAGCTATTTCGCAGGGACTTCTAAAAGAAAATCGAGAACTGGAGATGAAAGTTGCTGCTCTTAATGTCGTTCGTTGTATATTTGAAGAGGAAAATGTATTTGCCAGTGTAGATTTCTTTGAAAAATACAAGAACTTTAATAATTGCTTTGCTGCGATAGCTGATGTAAGTATACTTCACAAAAAACACATATAAAACATAAAAATTACCAATAAATCATAATCAGCTATTTTCATTTTATTCAAATATATTTTATCCATCGATGCTGCATTACCTTACTTTAAATATGTGCTTGTTTGGGGCAAAATGATAGAAAACTCTCACACCGGCTCTAGTCGATGTAGAAGGTTGGCAGACGAAACGAAATACTACTTTTGGCATTGCTCCATTATTGTTATGTTTTCATGCTTGGGCTAACTTAAATCCTGAGATAATTAACGTTCGTGGCGTTCACTACTACTCTTCAATTGACTTGTTTCATGTTCAACTGTTTTAAGACATCTGCAATTCCGTCATTTTTTTCCAAGTTTAGCCCAGTGTGCTGCTGAAGCGAAACGAAAATTTTCTTCCAAAACCAGCACAACTTAATCGTAAACGAGAATTTTGTTTCACAGTTCTCAGCTAGACCAACGAAATTCTTTACTGTGGTAAAAAATTTGGAGAGTTTTCAATCAATTGTCACTAACATTCAATTTTCCACGTCATTTTTTTTTTTTTTTAACATCATGGGTTATGAAGTAAATTTAAAATACAAATAAAGCGTTTATAAAGAGTGAAGTACGAAAAACCAACTATTTATTTGTTATTTTATAGCTTTAAGAAATAAAAACTGAATTATAATTTTCACATCCCTTGAAAATTTTTTCAATAATATTAAGACTGGTCTATTAAGGTTTGGGACAAAGTATCATATAGAAGTATGAATTTGCTCACTTTTATTAAATGTATGTAGCATTTTACATTCCACACATAAAAAAGCATTTAAAAAAAAAATGTTTAATAATATAAATAGCACGGTTGCTCAAACGTTCCTGTACCTAATTTTGCTTTGAAACCGGTTACGAGAAAGTAAGAAGTCAAAAAAACGGTAAACATGAGAGCGACCAACAAATGAGCGAATGGACGAACAAATGAAGTTTTAATGTATTTCTAAAGTAAATTTTTTAATAAAAACTCTATTAAACAGTAGCAAAGCAAAGTAACTAAAGTTCAAATTTTTCAACAAAAAAGATTACATTTTAATATCTAAAATAAGAAAAATATGAAAAACAAATTGGTCGTTACGAATTAAAGTTTGTTCGTACGTTATTGGTTTTCTCACATTTTTCTTATTTCAGAAATTGAAATGTTATAATTTTCTTTGAAAAAATTAAATAGTAGTTAGCTTACTTCAGTTTAACACAGTTTTTGTTAAGAAAAATACATTAAATTTCATTTGTTCGTTCATTCGCTCATTCGTTGTTTGCTCTCATGTAAACAGTGCTTAAAGGTTCGAAAATTTATTTTCATTATTTCAAACATGCATTATTAAAATCTTTAGATCCGTTTTTGACAAAAATATACTATTTACCTACAACATACGCGTAATTATCCTTAAGCATTAAGCACACCTATCTGGTGTGAGCTGGCCAGTTGTCGCTTCCTGGGTCCTAAAAGCTAAACGTTTTTTGACCTCATCACTTGATAGCTGCTGCTGAAAAAGTTGAACATTCGAAACTTGCCCAGCTGCTGATAAATACGTTCAATTTGTGACACATTTACAACTTTTTGAAGACGATGTCGCTAGTGTTAAAGGTTTTTTTATACTCCGTGTGCTTATTACCTTTACAAGTTTATAGGAGCTTATGAAGTCCTTCATGTTTTTTTTTTACGAAGATTGTCATGACCTCGACAAATGGGTCATATGGATAAAAAAATAGTAAATGCTTTTACTTGAAGAATTGTAAAGTTTGAAATGAAACCAATGCAATTCCCAAATATTTGGACAGAAGAGCGCGAGTAGATCTAGTAGTAAATGTACTAGCGTTTACCATTTGAAAAAGAACAGGACTGGTGCTGTGTTTTGTCCAAGGCGGTATATTTAACGAGGAGATTTTTTCGGATGTTTTTGCTTCTTATTTGACCAAACTGTGTGGGCTACTTTTCGATCACAATGTTTGATGTCGTCATCACAAGATGCTTTTATATTTAGTTTTTTGCAATTGGGAAGCACTGTTCTATTTAAATAAATGTCCGGAATAGGTCCGTGTTGATTTATAAAGCATTACCCTTTAAAAATTCACACATTTGATGATATTTATGTACATATATTAAGTAATCTTGATGTCAAAAGTTATTAAATACAAGGTTATTTTGAATAAACTAGTCACAATAAAACGTTCAAAATGTTTATTTTTAGGGAATTTTTGATGTCCTAAATCACTGTTCCCTAAGGGATCGTAATAAAGTGAAAGAATTTCTAGTTGATTGCATTTTAAAACATTCAAATGGAAAACAATTGCTTCAAATAATCGAGGTTATTGGGTTGTTCTCGAGTCTAGAACTTGAAGACCTAAAAAGACAAATAACCGAAGAAGAAATCTTTGTACCAACGTTGGCAATACAAACTGATTGGAAGATAACAGCAAGGAGTAAGTAGAATTAATTCAATTTATTATTCTTTATTAATATTTTATTTTGCTTAATTTTAAGATCGCATCGATCCATCTGCTGTAGATCGTATTGAAGTTGGTTCATTAGAAAGACAATTGATTTCATGTTCAAATGCCAATGCTGTTCGAAAGCTTTTGGTTAAACTTGCTGCTACAAATCCAACAAAGCCACTATTTACTGTAAATCCTAGCTGGCAAATACCAACTCCAATTAATTCCCTCCTTATGTCGATGCCCAGAGGATTTCTTCAAGATTTTGCTTATGTTCTTCTTGGAAAGGCTAGAGAAATGGCTGCAAAGAATGTAAGTTGGTCTAATTTTGTTATTATAGACTATTAATGAAATAATTAATTTTTCTTTAACAGGACTATGTGGGGGCTGTCTCCATGTTGAGTGTTCTTAAATCAGAAACTCAACGTCAGGAACTCTCCAATACGTCATCTGTCGCAAAGCTAGGCAAACTTGTGAATTGGGAAATCCTTCTGATACAAATTTGTCAGTGTCTCGAAGAGTGGAATAAAAAGACTCTTGATTTGCAATCACTTGGAAATCGGTGCAAACAGTGTTTGAGTTCTCTGCAGAGTGGTGACAATATTATACCAAGAATAGAGGTTTTTATTAAATAACCACTTTTTTACTCATCAATTCAATATCTATTTTATAGATCATTGACCATTGCACCATTATGCTGCTTAATCTTAGTGAATGGTCGACCCTGATGTTTTTAGACAAAAGACTGCCTCAGCTTGAGTTGTCTCTAGCATTTGCCACCACCTTCCTAGACATGGAAAAAATGAAAGGAACAAAAAAAGCATGTCGAGATGCATGGGATATTGTATTGCCAATGTTTAGTAATCAGACCAAAAGAGGAGGTGGTGGCAATTCTAGAAACTCACCCAGTTTAGCAGTTAATTCAGGATTGACACCTTTCTTGAAACGAATTCGTGATCAAGGGTTATTTTCTTTGGTTATTTCACTTCTTGGTAAAATTCACAACATTCTTAAGGATGATGCTAACTATGAACTGAATGGGGAATACATTCAATTGTGGCCAACAAGTATAAGCAAGTAGGTTATCCTCAAGTGATTATTCAGATTTTTGTATTGTATTTCTCTCTTGCAGTCCCTTAGGTTATAGTATTCGTTCAGTATCGGAAACACTCAATTGGCTCCTTAAAGAAGCCCTTAAATATTATCCACAGGCAATTACGTGGCTAAAGATGAAAGGTGATGTTGAATTAGGTAATTATTAATGTCTTTAATCGTATAGTTCCGAATTTTTGCAAAATTTTCTTCTTAAAGCAATTGGTAATAACGAGGCAGCAATGAGATGCTATGTAAATGCCTTAATCACTGGAACTGAATATTGTACAATCCCTCTGCAAAGAATGATTGCCGATGATTTTGTGATAAGAAAAATGATTAGATGTTGTTCGAATTTGGGATGTTATATGCAAGCTGCTGTTTTGTGTCAGGTATTTATAATTTATTGTTTGTATTCTTGAACAGTAATTCAGTATTGAATTTTAGTTCCTTGATGAAATCGATTATAGTTTGGCTTTTAAGAATCTTACTGAGAAGTCTTCGAACTTTACCGATGCTATGGATGCGTATTACGGATGCATATGGGATACAACGCTTTTGGAGTTTATTGTTAATTTACATGCTAAAAAGGGTGAAAATACAAGAAAACTTGAAGCGGTAAGTTATTATATTAAAAAGCTATGAAGGTTCATTTTTAAATAGAAAATGACTTCAGCGATTTTCTTTGTTTTAAGTGATTCCCTCGAGGAGAAATTGACATTTTTTTTACGACCAAAACTTCTTCTTCTTCCTTTTTCTCGGCGCTGTTATGATCTCGATGTCGAGGGGATCATAACCTTCCCACGTTACTGCTTCACACTAGTGATCCGCCTGTGGGGTTCGCCGGGTTGACCTCAGAAATCGGCGGCAAGCCTCCCGGTTTTGTATTGTTCCGTTTCTGAGGCCAACTGAATGCTGGTGTTTTTGCATTTGCTTGTACCAGGAGTTTTTAGGCCTACCTTTCTTTTTATTTCGTGTTGGAACGTTATATGATATTGCTTTTTTGACGGGGTTCTCAGGATCTCTCCTTTGAACATGGCAATACCAACTGAGTCGGTCGTGTTCAATTTTTTGGGAGATGGTATTTTTAACATGAAGGCTTCCTCGGATCTTTGTACTTCTAATTCTATCAAGCTTTGTTACTCCTGCTGTCATGCGAAGCATCTTCATCTCAGCTGCCGTTAACTTACTCTCATACTTTTTGTACATTGTCCAACATTGTGAACCGTATGTGAGTGCTGGACGCACAACTGCGGTGTAGAGCCTTCCTTTCAGCTTAGGGGGCATTTTTCGATCACAGTAGATAGCAGAATTTTCCCGCCACTTCATCCACCCTACGCTTACGCGATGATTGATATCGTCATCACAAGTACCTTCGTTATTTATCATAGACCCCAGATATTTAAACTTTTCACACTTGGGAAGCATAACACCATTCAAATAAATGTCAGGAATAGGCCTGTGTGGATCAGAAAATGGGCAGCAAAGGTATTCTGTCTTTTTCGCGCTTATGCGGTACCCACTACCTTCTAGAACATCCACCCATACATCAAGTGCTCGTTGCAGGGATATCGGGTCTTCACTTATGATGGCTCCATCGTCAGCAAAGAATAACTGATGCACTTTTGGGTCCGTCACTTTGCCTTCGAGCAGGTAATCAAGAACGGTAATAAAGAGCAGAGGACTCAAGACGCTTCCCTGGTGTACACCTACTGTGATTTCGAATTCTTCGGTGACTCCAGCTGCACATCTTACTTTAGTAACTGCTCCATCATACATGTCCATAATTATCCGCACATAGGTTTCCGGAACTCCTCGTTGTCTGAGGGCCACCCATATCAGATCTCGTGGTTGTCGATCGAATGCTTTTTCAAAATCAACCAATACCACATGCAAATCCTCCAAGGAATCTCGATGTTTTTCCATAATGATTCTGATACTCTGGATTGCATCTGTGGTTGATTTACCCGCACTGGTCATCAGATAGCCTTATTATTTTTCGCAGTCGGCTACCCAAGACTCGCTCAACGATCTTCATGGTGTGTGACATCAGCTTAATCGAACGGCAATTATCACAGCTTCGAGTATCACCCTTCCCTTTGTATATTGGAAGAAGATAACTTTCCCTCCATTGATTAGGCATTCGATCACCTCGTATAAGCTTGGAAACAAGAACCATGAGCCATCTAGACCCGATGTCTCCCATCTTTTTCCAAAACTCTGAGGGTATTTCGTCTGGCCCAACAGCTTTTCCCTTTTTGGAGTATTTTACAGCCTCACTAACTTCTTCGACTGTGACATCGGATACTTCGCTTAAGTTAGGTGAAGCTATTGGAAAGTGTAGCCTTGGAAATTGTTCATTTAGAAGTTCGTCACAATACTGTCGCCACCTGTGGAGGATTTCTTCGTTTTCCACAAGTAGTTGGCCTTGAGCATTGTTAATAAACTTTGGCGAACCAGCAGTCGGGGAAGAAATTTCATCTAGCTCCCGATACAGGTCTTCCGTATTCTTGGCTTGAATTAGGGCACATATCTTCTTCGCTTCTTTCTTGCAGTTTCTGTATTCCACTTCTAGGCGTGACTTTTGCTCTGTATTATTAGAGGGGCACTTCGACCAAGCTTTGAAAGCCATTTTCTTTTTACTTACAACTGCTTTAGCTTCATCATTCCACCACCATGTTTCTTTGCCTTGTTGGTTGTGTCCTTTTGAAACCCCTAACAGTGTTTTGGCTTTTTCTATGCAAGTTCGCTGTAGGAGGTCCCACATACTTTGTGCTGTACTCTCTTCATTTCGAAATATATTGGTGTTGTTATACAGATAGTTTTGCATATTCGAAATAAAAGCTTCGCCTTTTTCCTTATCCAGATTATACCATTTGATCTTCCCAAAAGTCTTTGTCTTTTTGTTGTCGTTCACTGTCTCCATAAAAAATTCTGTCAGTAGGAGACGGTGTTGGTGGGCGATCGCTTCTCGCAGTATCACTTTACAATCCTTGACCCGAGGTTTCATGAAACTAGATACCAAATGGTAATCAATCTGAGTCTCATTTCCACCACTGCTGTAAGTGACCAGGTGTCGGCTTTGTTTGATGAACATGGTATTAAGTACGATAAGACCATATGTTTTGCACGAGCTCAGGATGTCTTCACCAGGAGAGTTCCTGATGCCGTATCCGAGGCCTCCATGGCAATCTTCATAGTCTTCGTTTGTTTTCCCGACATGTCCATTTAAATCTCCGCCCACGAACAAAAACTCTTCCTTTGGGATGTCCTTAAGTAGGTTGTGAAAATCTAGCCAAAATGCATCTTTTTCCACCTGCTCACATCCAATGTGGGGAGCATATGCAGTGACAATATTCAACAACTTTCCTTTAATCACCAATTTAAGGGACATCAAACGGTCACTGGATTTCGAAATGGACAATATGCTGCCTAAGAGGTCTTTTGCAAGGATGATTCCGATTCCGTTCTTACCCTTTTCCGTTCCATAGTAGAACATCTTGTAATTTTTTGTCCTTGTATCCAAGAAACGGGCCCTATTTCCCGTGTTACGCCATTTCGTTTCTTGGACACACAAGATGTCTACTCGCCTTCTTATCATCATCTCTTCCAGCTCGAAGCTTCGACCTGTCATACTCCCAACGTTCCAACTCGCAACTCTCAGATTTTGTATAATCTGTGGCATTACTTTGCTAGCCCCCGGAATCCGTCTAGCTCTGACCCGAGCATTGCTACTCGGTCCAGGATCAGTACCATTAGTAATGGTAGTGCCTGGCGGGGTAGTGTCATTTCTTTGGACGAGTACTTCCATAATGCTTCAGTTCACAAAATCTTGCGAAACGTTGTTGTTGTTGTTTTGTTTCGACGCGTGCATACTCCAGTTTTGTATTTGATCTCTCTTTAACAGCACCGGTGATCTCCAGTCGTGCCAACCCAGGGACTGGCATGCACACTTTTGGGAAAGTTTACAGGTGTTAAGTGTCGCTAGGTTCACCTTGGTGTTTGTGACTTAGATAAATTTGCTCCTTTAGTCGCCTTTTACGACAAGCGGGGAGGCGCTGCAGGAATATTCTAACCCGTCCCTGCACAGGGTTTTTTACGACCAAAACTAAAATAAAAAAAATATAAAATAAAATAAAAGTTATTTTTTTTTTTTCAAAAACGGCTCTAACGATTTTGATTAATTTTTTGTATTTTTTTTTTTTTTTTTTTTTTTTTTTTGTATTACACACAATAGCAAACTTTTGAAATAAAAAAAATATTTTTTGTACTGTTATTAACGCTACCTGCCCTAGAACGGTTTTTTGATCTATGAATATCCGATTTCAGCCAAAATTTTTATTCAGAAACTTGAAAGTTAACAATTATAATTTTTTTTTTAATTTTGAAAAAAACACGTTTTTGGATTTATAAGAAATTTTTCATTTTTTTTTTTATTTTTGAAAACGGGTTGATGAATTTCATCAACATTTCAAAAATGGCATACCATTTTTTTTTTGAAAAAAATTAGAAAATATGTAGGTATACAGCATATACATTTATGCATAACGTAATTTGTGTATAAAAAAATATTTAAAAAAAAAAAAAAAAAACAAAATACTCTTTTTTATACTTGATTATACTTATGAAATTCCTTAAAAATATCAAATTTTAAATTTTATTCAATAAAAAGCTTTAACATTAGAGTTACTTTTACGATAAGAGCAAGTTACGTGCGAGCCCAGTCGTGAATTTTATTTTTTAATCAGTTCAGTCTTCCAAAAGCTAAAAATATTACCAAAAGAAAAATGAAAAAATTAAAAGTACCACAGGGTATCACGTACTTGCTCTTAGTTTAATGAATTTGAAAAAAAAGATAAAATTCGTTCTCCATAAAAAAAAACAACAACATTTTGTGCTTCAATTTTATTAATTTAACCAAGTAAGTATTTAGACAGATGTTGCAATAAGTGCCCGGCTAGCTCAGTCGGTAGAGCATGAGACTCTTAATCTCAGGGTCGTGGGTTCGAGCCCCACGTTGGGCGAATAAATTTTTTTTATTTTTCTTCTTTTTTTATATTATTGAATATTGATATAAGTTTTAATTATGTTATTTTGAATATCATTTTCAGATAGCTGTAATGAGTACCCTAGAACTTAATGCCAACAACAATGATGAAATAAAAAGAGAAGCAGCTGCAATAAGAAAATCAAAATTCCTGCGAGCACTTGCAAAGCAGTATTTACTTTAAATAATTTGTTTCGTATGTGACGTGTTTTTGTAAGAAATAAACAATCAAATATAATATTGAGTTAATTTATTTCTATTTCTTTGAGTCGCCCGTCAAACAAACAGGAATAAAAAAAAACATTTTATTTTGGTTTGTAGTTGTATTCTTAAAAAGGTTATAACAAAAAAAAAAAAAGATGATTTCTTGACTTATAATGGATTTCTTATGATTAGGAAATAAACTCGAAAAATAAAAATCTAGAATATACAAAATAAAGAACGATTACTCCTTGTTATTTAATTTTTCCAGATTGGGATTCCGAGACTATATGTTAAATGCAAAATTTACTTTGGTTTTCTTCCTCGTGGAGTTGATGTTTTGGCTTTCTTAGCAGAACCCTTTTTTATATCTTCAGCCTTACGTTTTGGTGTGGTCATTGTAGATGGAAGAACCTAAACATAAAACATTAAAATGTATCAAAGTTATTTAAAATTTATATTTGGTATCCTTACCTTAAAGAAACTATCCAACCTCCCTTGAGTAGATGTATTCTTTGATTTAAGAATCTTTTTTGCTCCTCCTCGTACACGATCCTCACTAAACTGTCGATCACCACACATGAACTTAACCAAACCTTCTTCATCAGGATCTGTCCATTTGAGCTAGAAGATAAATAAAAATTTTAACAACATTTTTACTAAATCTTTCTTTAATCTTACATCAATCTCATCTGGATTTGTGACATCTGGAGTAACAAACAACTGTCTGGCAACCTCATAGTTCCAATCTTCTGGAATTGTGTACTTTTTTCTATCAATGTTCTCCAAAATAGTCTCGATATCTCTATAAGTGTTAATCATCTCAATAGCACGTTTTGGTCCAACACCTTTAATACTGTCACAGTAATCACACCCAAGGAGGATACAAAGATCTATAAACTGTTGGAAACAAATCAAATTATCATTACTTTTTTGTTCAAAAATTTATTTTTTACTAAATGGAGGGTGCTGATTCCGAAAACAAAACTAGTTATTTTTCATAGCAGCTCTAGTTTTTTAAATTAGATATTCATACATGAAAAGACATGCAAATTCATACAATTTTTTTTTTGTTCATTTTTTTTTATTTAAAATTTTTTGTTTGTATTTTTATTATATGTAATAAAAATTTCGTTTTCGATTGGACTTCAGAAGCATTCTGAAACCATTTTATTGACATGAAAATGACAGCTAGAACTTTAAAAATTGTACACAAACACAAAAAAAGCAGAATAAGTAGAAGCGATTCCAACCGTTTTATTGGATTTCAGAATGAGTGAAACCAATCGGAAACGAAATTTCTGAACCGAAATAAATTTTTTCAGCAAAACTTTTAAAACACTTGTGATAATAAAAACTTAAAAAGAAACTCTAAAACAATAGAGCTCCTAGAAAAGAACCAGTTTGATTTTTAGGATTAGTGAACACAAGGTTCGATAGTAAATTTTCTGGAAAATGTTAACAAAAAGTTAAAATTTACATAAAATTAATACGAAATTACCCCCAAAATGTGGAAAACTAAAATATTTCAAAAAATAGAGCTCTAGAGATAAATGGATGTGATTTTTAGGCTCATTGATTTTGTTCACTAGAAGTCGAACAACTTGGGGATTTTTATCTACAGGCTTTTCTGTTTAATTTAATTTATATAAATATCCTAGGGATATTTTTTAAACTGAAAGTTGACCAACTTTTCTTTTACAAACTCGAGAGCTGAGAAAACAATAGTGAATAAAATCATTTCTCAGCTTCTGTTTTAACTCTCGAGTTGAAATTAACTCTCAAGTTCGTCAACTTGAGAGTTTGCTTCAAGTTGAGCAATAGTGAACAAAATGGCAATAAGTTTAATATACATTTTTCTGGAAAATTTTTATAAGCTCTCAAAATAAGGGAAACTTAAAAATTAATACGAACTTTCCCCCAAATATGAAAAAATATTTCAAAAACTAGAGCTGCTAGAAAAAAACCAATATGATTTTTGAGCTTACTGAACCCAAAATCTATGAAATTTGATAGACCTAAATCTTTCTGGGAGATTTAAAAAAGTCGAAACTGATTGACCAGTGTATCTTTACCTCTTTAGAAGACAATTCAAATCCTTTGAGAATCTTTTCATAATGATACTCTTTTACTGGCATTTTTCTTGCTTCACTGAAGGTTAAATGCCTCAACATTATAGTTGACCCAAAGGTCAGGGCATCCATATCTTCTGTAGCAGTAGCATAAACTTTTCCAGCTTTAACTAAAGCTGCACACTGAGCTTCTGCTTCACATGGTGCTTCAACATATGGAACACCCATCAGTTTCAAGAGCTCTTTTGCTTCGGCAGCATGTTCTTTAGTTACACGAACTAATCTACGATTGAATTTATCCATATCAGCTTCATCACCAGCTTCGGTAGCTTTATCAAGAGCTTTTTGAGCTTCTTCACGTCTTTCGGCACGTTTTGCCAGCTCCCCGGATTTTAAATCTGGTGGTTTGCCATCGAACACATAGACTGGCTTAATACCGTTTTCAAGTAGTCGGATGGTTCTGTAGAACATTCCCATTAAATGAGAAGTTGTTTCACCATCGACTGTGGTCAACTGGGCACCTATAAAAAATGTTGTCATAAACTTGTCTCAGGTTGATAGTTGCATTTTCCTACCTTCACTTCGCACAGCGATTAGAAATTGATACAAGCACATAGAAGCATCAATGGCGATTTTGCGACCTGTTTTAAATCATCATTAATTTATGTTTATCTTAACTTTTATTTATAATTGAACTATTTCTATTTATATAAACATACCAAAGAAATTTTTTATTTCTCCTTCTTTAATTGCGAATGGTGCAATGTCAGCGATAAGTTTTGATAAGCCTAGAATTCCCATAGTAGTGTTTATTATTCAAATTATTATTAAACAAATAACTAATAAAATAAACAAATTTATAAACAAATTAACACGTTTTAATGGAATAAAATAAACCGCCAATATCTGAAGAAAGATGCTTTTAAAAATTCTGTTCGAATTTTGACATTTCAAGTTGACAAATGAGAATTCGCATTCGAAATTCGCTAAGAAAAAATCCTTGAGGGAACAAATTTTGGCACAGCAATAAAATTCCCAATAATTAAACCCTCATTTACACTCGACGATTAATGCAGCACCGATTTTTGTTTGAACGAATTTAAAGGCTTGGCCACACCGAAAAATATATGCGGTAGCGGTACGGGTAATTGTATGAAATAGCCCTGTTCTATTTGGAATTTCGCTCATCTGTCAGTACCAAAAGAACAAAAGAAAATAGAAAAAAATATCTCCTAAACTGGGTGAAGATCAAAACAAACCAAATTTTTCAAGGACGCGCGCAATTTTAAAGAACTGTTGTTTGTGAAAAAAAAACTCATACAAATCGATTTCAAGTGTTTTTTTGGTAGTAACGTTCTACTATAACTTAATTTAGTGTCTAAAAATCGAAAAAATTACGGAATTTAAAATATATTTCTATGCTGTATTTTTTGCTTTTTTGTTTTGTTGGTTTGTTTTTGCTGGTTTGTTTTGATTTTCGCCGAGTTTAAAACGTCAAAATGGTAACTGTAAATAGAAAGAGAAGACAAGGACAAATGTTCGAACTTCCCTATTGGAGGTGGTAGTTTACTACAAGTTGATGTTTTGGTTTTAAACTAGTACTATCATCTACCCATGCTCTTCTTCCCGAGTAGATACGATTTGTATTGAATTCGTTAAAAGTGCGTTCCATTGAAAATCGCTAGTAAACTACTAGTAGTACTTTGCCACCTCCCAAAGGAACAGGACTAATATTCAACACCTAAACGTTGTTGTTTCAGATCCGGGACAAGTCCAGGACATGTCCGGGACAAGTCTGGGACATGTGCGGGACAAGTCGGGACATGTGCGGGAGAAGTCCGGGACATGTCTGGGTTAAGTCAAGGACATATCCGAGACAAGTCTATTACATGTCCGGTACATGGATATCACAGTACACATAAAAAGGTAATATATTCCGAACTGACATTGGTCGTCAGATTGTCAAAAAATGGCACTTTGGCGACCAATGTCAGCTACCGAATTCTTAATTGTTTAAAATACCGACGAAAAACGCACAAAAACCGATAAACCACGCACACCACTAATTTTTAAACAATTATTTACCATTTTCCGCGATGAAACACGAAGAAAATTTGTTATTTTTCAATTTATAATATTTTTAAATGACATTTTATAAATTAAAACAAAAACAAATTTCCTGTTTACTGCGATTGAAATATAAAAATTAAAGGCTGACCTGACAGATTGGTGCCCATTTTTGACAAACAAATTTTGACAACGTTCGGAATATATTACCTTATTATGTGTACTGTGCATGGATATCACCAGTTATTTCAAAAAATATAAAAATATTAAAAATAGAAATAAAAAAAAATTAAAACATCATCAGAAAATAAATTTAAAAAAAAATTAAATTTCTTTCAAGGTTTGGTGGTGTTAATTTGTATGCGCACTAGGCTTAAACATGAAGAGAAGCTTCTCAGGATCATTAAAGTAGCAAAATTGTTATTTGGGAAATCCGCAACAAAAAACAGGGACTCAAATCTGCTACACAAATATTCGACTCAAATCTGCGACTCAAAAATACGAAACAAATGTGCGAAAAAAAAATTTGACGTGACATAATCTCAACACGACGGGACAATTCGTAACAAACGTGACATATGATAAAGACACGACATATGTGTCTTTAAGATGCGAGAAGACGCGTCAATTAGCAAAAAGACGATACTTGGAATGCGGCGAGTAGACGATATAATTTCTACGGTGCTGAAGTGCTGATGCGAAACGATAAATCACATAAAACAACACGTCAGTGAAACCGTAGTCTAGACAAAAGTTTTTTGCATCTAAAAAAATTTGTCTCAAATTCGTTGTTTTTTTTTATATATAGCAAGTTATTTAGTTTTCATCTATTGTTTTTTATTTTTATATCCATGCAACAAATGTAGTTTCACCATTAAAAATAGAAATTTTGCAATAATGCAATCCACCCACAAAATATCCCTTTTCGACCAATCCAAACAGCCACCCTTCAAAAAAGGCATTGCCCACATTGAAAATTTCATTTTGCGTGTCAATTTTGGTCGCCATTACTGTTTTACTAGAAATTTCCCTGATACACTGGACAAATACAAGTTTTCCATAACCATGTCGGCTGACGGTGAAAAAGATAAATCCATTGAAAATATGGTATGTAAATTATTAAAAAGTGATAAAATATATTAATTAATATATATTGAGTGTTTGTGAATAAAAAAATTATAAAATATCAATCGATTTTTGGCAAAAAAAGAGAAAAATAATGTTCGAGCGCGTCACAGCAAAACCATAAACATGGCGTCAGTTTGTGTTGTCAAAAAAAGTTCACGTATATTTTCCGAGGCGACAAAAAATTCCCAACTATTCGATTGAGCGAGAGCGAAATATAACTGACGATTTCGGTTTTAACGCGGTTTTTTTTTTTTTATTTCATATAAAATTATTTTTTGTTATAATAAAATAAAATAATTTTTCATTGATTGGCATTGATTGCATTTTTTTTAAATTCATATTGGAAAAGTGCAACGTAGTAAAATTCTGACAAGTTTTTTTTTTTTCTTTATTTTTTTGTTGGTTTTTAGGAAAAAGAGAAAGCAGCAGGAGGAGAGGATACAGCAACGGATTCTGCAGAAGCATCAGCGGCCACCACAGCAACAGCCAAACCTGACGCCGATGACAAGTCCGAAATTGAGAAAAAGTCGACTGCAAGTGATTCCGCGGAAGATAAAAAACTCGATGGCGAAGAATCAGGTAACTAGAGCAATAGCAAATGAATTGCGTTAGAAACACACAAAAATGTGTTGTTTTTATTTGGTGTGAGTTTGTATTCGTATGTGGTATGTGCCGGCTTGGTGCTAAGCGTCTACAGCTTGGGTGATTTTTACTTTGTACTCCAGTGGTTTGGGGTTCGATTCCCAGCCGAGGTCGATTTAATATAATAATGATTTTTATAATTATTTGGTATACCCTTGATTTGTTCATACTGAATCCTGAATAATATGGTTTAGTTTAGTAATATTCAAGGGATAATAAAAGTAATCTCAAGTTTTTCATTGTTGAATTGTTATTTGTGTGACAATTCAACGTTCCAGACTTGTGAACAAAAAAAAAACATTTTATATTTTAAATTTGTAAAATAAACGAGTGTAGGTATTATTTGGCTTCTAGAAAATGATAAACGATTAAAAAGCTTTGCGATTAAGAATGAAATTATCGTTTTTAAACACGTTACTTGATAATTTACCTTCTGAAGGTAAAAATAAATTAACCCGTCATGCAATATTGTTATCTACGTTCGGGAATATTAAGAAAGTATGTAGCTTCAAATGTGTTTGAAATGTTGGTCTTATTTCAAATTAAGTATCTACTAAGTTCATAATAGGTATTTATCAAGAAAAAAACAACTTCATAAATGAATTTTAGCTCCCGAAAACTAAGTAGCTTGAAGCTTGATGTCTTCTATTAAGATGCATTTTTAATAGAAAAGTCGTGTTTTTTTAAATTCAATAGGTACTTTACTCAGTAAAATTTTTCGCGGCAAACACCAACAAATGGTTGCTAGGTATAAACAAAATTACAAAAAAAAGAAAAACATTTTTCTAAATTTATAAATTTTGATCCTTCAACACATGGATTATCAATAATCTTTATATTTTATCTATCTGTCTTAATTTAGAACCGTTATATTTTTTTTACCTATAAATTCCAGAATTGAACATGATATAGGTACTAGGCACATAATTTAAAAAAAGTTTAAAGGGCGAATTTCTTTGATGGCTTCGAGCTCTTAAAAATACTAAAACAATTTCTTAGTACCTAAAAAGCTTAAAATAAGCAAAGTTCTCTAAATCTTTAATAAGTATTAAAATTAGTTAAAATGAATGATTTTTACAAGTTAAAATTAATTATTTTTTTATTTGAGTTTTATTTTAATCAACAAAGTTTTTAAAACAAAATCATGTGAAAATATTCATAAAATGTCAAAATTATCAAGGTTTTTTTTTATTTGCGAGTGTATGCTTTTATAATAATTAAGATTTTCAGAGATTTGTACATACAGGGTGTCCGCTAAAGAATGAATAAGTCTAAAATAGCTGATAGCTTCACTCATGACTGTTATAAAAAAAAAAACAGTAGACAAAAATTCTCTCGCAACCAGTTGTAACTCAAAATTTTTTTTTGCTTAAGGTGACATCATATTTTACACAATAAGTTTATATTTATACATCTTATATTTTAAATAATTGCCAAATAGTAAATTGCATTATTTTTTTAAAGGAACTTGATAAAAAAAATATTTTTTTATAATTTGGAACAGTTTGTAAATAAACATTTTTTCACTGATTCAGCGAGAATTTGTTTGGGCTTTTTCGCCCAGTGTACTTTGTAATTCACATCTTACGTTTTCGTGCACCACAAGCACAAATTAATGAATTTTATGAATTGCTTCTTTTTATAATTTTCTACAATAATTGACTCATTAGAAAAGCAGTTAAAAATTTTCATAACTGTTGCTTCTTTTCCTTAAAAAAAAAATCATTTTTTTTTTCAATAATTCTTCTAATACATTACCGTTAAAAAAATATTATAACTTCGAACAATGGTTATACCAAAAACATAACTCTTTGGGCCAACGAGATCAAAAACCGCAATTTTGTATTAAACCGATATCATAAAGATGTGAAAATTTAGAACCAACTGTTCCGATGGACAATTTTATGCCCAACCTGAAAATAAGCAAAGAATTTTTTTTTCTACTTTGCGTTAAAAAAGTATTTTATTTTTATAACCAATGTTCAATTGTTATAATATTTTTATAATGTTAATGTATTAAAAGAATTATTGCAAAATAAAAAACGATAGAATTCATTTATTAAAAAAAAAAAACAAAAATAAGATTATACATTAAAATAATTTATTAATTTAATACGGCGAGTTTAAAGAAAACAGAGGTCGAACTACGGCATACGTTCGTTAACGTATGGTTGCTATGTGTCCCTATCTTTTTCTACTGATTAAATAGAGAGAGCAATTGTAAAAACGTTAACGTATGATCGTAATCGTATGCCATAATTCGACCCCAGGTCAGCAGCTTAATTTTGAATGAAAAATTTGTTTTATTCTTACATTTTATTTCTTAAATAATTTTTTAAATAATGTACACATTACTATCATATTCGTTGTATTTTCTCCCATTTAACTTATACATACAACACCCCGTATTTATAAACGTTGTATAAATTTATACAACTGTTTAAATTTGGAAAATGTGATCAAAATCCTTGTTTATTGTTTACTTAGAGCTGTCAGACTTATATACTTAAACGCGAACAATGTAATTATTATTTTTATTAAATAAAGCATATTTCCAACAATTAGAAAAAAGTTATACAGTGTATAAGTAGACAAACATGTAATAAATACGACTGACAATGTATACATATTTAAATGTAAAATGTATTAAATAACTCTCAAAAGTTCTGACTGTGGGCGAGTATCGCGAAATTGTTTCATTTTATTTCTCCTATCTATAGACGTATTTATAAAAGAAAAATTTTAAAATCGTTACACCGGCGCAGAAAAAAAAACAAGTCGCGTGTTCAACTAACCAAAAATAGGTCAAATAAAAACACAAAAAAAAAAAAAATATTTTAGGTTTTTTTTTTGTTTGACCTGTACGGACCTCAAATTGGGATTCAGATTCAGCGCATCCAAATACATAAATCTACAGCTGCGATAAAAAACAAAATAGCAGTACATCGAAAATATAAACATATAAACAATACAGAAAAACTCCACTCCAACCTAACTCCAAATATGCAAACAAATCAAAATCGAAAATTTTGTAGTTAGTATAGCCTTTACGAGATTATGGGCAGAATAACTTTCGAAAAGAACTCCTTTTTTTCTCAAGATAGACCTTGGCCGCACACTTGTTTTTTTTTTTTATCGTTATACCTAATTTTTTTTGAGAAAATTATTCTTTTTTAAAATTGGTAGGTATATCACAGGTTTCGTTAAATATGGTACAATCTCAAAAAACTGCTACACAACAGGTTTAGGCTGTTGTTTCTTATATAGTCAGAGATTTGAGTCACGCAGGGTCCTAGGTTCGATTCCTGTCGGGGCCAACTTATTTTTTTTTTTTTATTTTTTTTAATTTAAAAAAATTAAAAAAATTTCGCCATTTACCCATTTTTGTAGTTCTTTGCATTTCACTGAAACGGATTCAGGTTATTCAGGTGGAGAAAAACGTATAAAATTCGTATTCACTCGGAAGACGGGTATTCGAAAAACTGATTAAAAAATATACAATTTGCTTCAATCCAGAAAACATTTATCACAAAATTTGGTTTTTGAACAATTTTAAGACAATGATCAAAATTAAATTGAAATCTGTAAAGTTGTTCGCGAGAAATTTTCAAATAAAAACAATTAGGACTTAAAATAATATTTCCAGAGATTATATTATCTTTTATTTGATTTAGGAATGAAAGTGCTAATTTTTTTTTTTAATTTTAGCTGATGAGGAAAAGGCTGATGGTGCAAAGAAAGAAGCTGCCACTAACGACAAGGAGAAGAAAGACCCAGAAGACGATGCCGATGAGGATGAAGAAGCTGACGATGCTGTAGACGGTAAAGCCAAGAAAGAAGATGCACAAAAAGATAAGAGTGATGCAGAAGCTGAGGAAGATGAAAATGACGATGAGGACATGAATGATGATGAAGATAAAAAGGAAGACAAAAAGGACGCTAAAAAAGAAGTAGTCAAAAAAGAAGCAAAGAAAGATGCTAAAAAGGCAGATGCAAAAGAAGAAAACGGAACTGATGCAGCTTCCGATGATAAAAAGAAATCAAAGGACGATAAGAAAGATGACGAAGACAAAGAAGATAATGAAAATGACGAGAATTTGGTTTCATTGGCTGATTTTCCTAGAATCTTTGACAACATCAACAAAACTAGAGTTGATGGTCTTCAAACATTGCATATGGTTGGTATTTAATAATTCAATGGTAATTAGTTAAAAACTAATTAAATTCATTAAACCTTTTTTAGATTTGTTTTGGCAAACAAGGAAAAAACAATGTTGTCAAGAAAAACATTCGATCGTTTGCTGGTTTTGAATTCGAAACGGATACTAGTGAATATAAAAAGAAATTTGAAACGATTAAGAAAGTCGATACAAAGACTCTTAAGAGTATTTGTGACATTTTGTCGTTGGATCGTAAAGGTGGGTTATATTTTTAGAATGTCGAATACGATTGTTAATAAATGAACATTTTTAATTAAAAGGAACTAAGGATGAAATCGCAGAAAGGGTCTTGAAATTCCTATTGGAACCAAATGCCGATTTGATTGTTGAACCAGTTGAAGATGAGGAGGAGGAAGAAGAGGAAGAGGAGGAGGAAGAAGTTGCCGAAGAAGAGGAGGAAGAAGTTAGCGAGGAAGAAGATAAGCGCAAACGTAAACGACCAAACCAACGAGGTGCTAAAAATTCCACTGGACGTCCAAGACGTGCTACCGCTGGCAAAAGTATGAATCTATTTTTTTTTTTGTTTAACAGAATATCATGAATAAAACAAACTTTTCCTTTCCTAGAAACCTCGGCGTATGTAGACTTTTCCAGCTCCGAGGAGAGTGTTAAGAAAGCCCCTGTCTCAAAACGTCGACGAAGGAATGATGATTCCGAATCTGGTTCGGATGTAAGTTTTATCCACTTATAATGTTGTGATTGTATAATAGAAAACGTTCGTTTTTTTTTTAGTATAACCCATCTGGAGCTAATTCAGAATCCGAAGGTGGTCGTAAACGCCAAGCAGCTCGTCAAAGCGGACGAGGACGACCAGCTGCAACAAGAAAGGGTCGAAGAAGAGGTTCAGATTCGGAAGAAGAATCCGAACTTTCTGATGCAGATAGTGATGTAAGTTAATAATGACAAAGAAAAAGAAGACAAATTTAAGATTAAATCATTTCATCTTCAGGCGGCACCTAAAAAGAAACGTTCTGCACCAACTCCTAAAGCTGGTCGTGGCAGACCACCAGCAAGAGGAGGTAAACGTGGTTCCACAAAGAAGCGTAATGATTCCGAAAGTGAAGAAGAACCATCAGATGAAGAAATGTCTGATGCCGCTAGTGATAAAAGTGAGGTGAGTGAAACCCAAACAAAATTATTTTCCTAATGATTTCTTTAATATTACATTACATTTTTTTTATTTTTGCTTTAGGATGATTCAAAGAAAAAGAAGCAGGTAAAAAAACCATCAACACCTGTGGCAACACCGAAAAATAGCAAAACTAATAATAAATCAAAGACGCCCTCAAAACGTAAGTTTAAATAAAATAAGATAAAAGCTTTAATTGTTAACGTTTTTTCTCAATTTTTAGCTTCCTTGGCTGCAGCTAAGCCGAAGAAATCGAAGAAAACTTCATCTGGAGAAGATGAAAAAGATGAATCCGAAGATGAGCCGCTTACAAAGAAAGGAAAATCAGCTTTCCCAACGGTATGTGGTTTTCTTTAATAAAATAGATTTTATTAGCTTCAAGTTTGAACGGCTAGCGGCAGAATCCTGAGTGACAAGCGTTGAATTGTCCATATATCAGCAACTTTAAAACTACGAAAATTCGATAATATTCGACTCACACGCTGGGGACCTCGGTTCAATTCCTATCGGCATATTTTATTTACCAGTTATTGAAATAAAAAAAAAAATTGGCATCGAAAGGAATCGAACCCAGAACTTCAGTGTAAAATTTGAGTCATACTGGAGTCCTAGGTTCGATTCCTGTCGGTGCCAATTTGTTTTTTTTTTTGTTATTTTTTTTAATTAAATATTTATTAAATAATTTTTCTTCTCAAGAAACCATAATTTACGCCACAAATAAAAGTGTCCCGGTTAATTAAGAATATAATGTAGTTCGCCGCTCAGGATTTCAATAAAAATATAACAGAACTCAGCGGCGCCGATCAGTGTCTACGTGGTCGCTCCTATTCATGTTCATTTATGTTTTAATTTTATTTCACCGCTCAGGATTCACAACGTGGCTTTTACCTTATTAATCCCTAAAATAAATGTTTTTTTATGGTGCCTATTTTAAGCTCGTACCGGTTTGTAACAAAACAAAAACGTGTTGGTTTCTTTTTTCTAACAAATTGTTCCGTTTTTATGGTTGACTTCAATTAAAAAACATATATTTTTTTCATATAATGATTGCAAACAAAAATACAAATAAAAAATGTTTTTTTTTTTTTCTTTATTTAGGATGATCAAATTAAAAACTATGTGAAAGAAATTTTAGACAAAGCCAATTTGGAGGAAATCACAATGAAAACAGTATGCAAACAAGTTTATGCTAAGTACCCAGATTTCGATTTAACAGAAAAGAAAGATTTCATCAAGTCCACTGTCAAAGCGGTATGTTTTTCTTCCATTGTAAAAAATATATGACTTACTAAAAGTATCTTTCAATTTTAATTTTATTTTAGCTGATTGCGGCATAAAATCAAACGTAAAGTGTTTTATTAAAAAAAAAACTTCCTTTTTCTATGTTTTAATATATAAAAAAAAAACTGTTTCTTTGAACTGTACACACACACATTATTCAAAAAGCGACACACCAACATTATATTTAAAAAAAAATAATCTCGTTTCGAAAAACACAAAAAAAAAAAAAAACAAAAAAACCTATTATTTTTCTCTGGCTAGTACAAAAAAAAAATTTAACATAACGATAAAATATAACACAAAAATATATTTTTAATATTTCGACACGCGCCAGAGATAAAAAAGAAGCGTATGAGAGTAATTTTTTTTTTATAGTTTTGAAGAGTTTATAAATTATTATTGATAACAAGAAGAAGAAAAAACTTATCTTTGTTTAGTTTAAACAAAAAAATAAATCACATTTAATTAAATAAAAAAAAGAAAATTCAAATCTAATATAAAGATTAGATATTTATATAATATAATAAAAAATAATAAATAGACTTAATGTTAAAACAAGGAAAATGGTGTTTTAAAATAATGTAATATTAAATCTAAAAATCAATGTGTAAAATACATACGATGCGCGATAAATAAACAAAAAAAAAAAAAACAACTATTAATTAATTCACTAGACCACTAAATTAAAATTATTATAAACAATTAAGTATTTTCTATTTGTTCTCATTTATATTCTTCTGATTGAAATCATTTTCCTTGTTTGTAATTTTGGTTAAAGTATTTCTATATCATTTATTTAATTTGAGTATAAAACTAAACTAAAATATAAAACGCTTCTTGGTGGTGCTCCTCTCTTCAGTGTGTCAGCAGAGAAGTTTTGTTTTTCCTTTTTTTTTTTAATAGTCTTACAACTTAGGTTTAAATTTATAATTATTTTCTTAAATATTCTTTTTCAATTGCAATAGATTATTGTATAAAGAAATAAATATAAAATTCCCAAATGCGTGCATGCAATTTATCAATACATACACAAACACACACATTTGTAAAAGAAAAATAAAAAAAAAATAAACGTATTTTGAATGAGAATGGATCAATGTCCTATACAATACAAAGTGTTTTCTCGTTGATGATTCTTTGTTTAGTTGTAAAGAATGAAAATTTTTCGATAATGTCCGCGCCTGGACTCAAAATTTATATATATATATATACATAAAAAAAACATTACAATTAAATGAAAGAAAAGAAGTTTTTTTTTCATTAATTTTAAATTAGTGATGTAAACATCGGATAAATTTGTTTTTAAGTAATCCTATATGTTTCACTGAAATAAAATGGATATTATAATATAAAATTATAAAATTGCTTCCAGTATTCAATTGCAATAGATGTAGACTTGAAAATAGCTTATCTTGAAAACCCAGTTGGTATTGCCATGTTAAAAAAAGAGACGTTGAGAATCTAGCCAAACCCGTAATATCATACACTTTTGCGATACGACCACGAAAAAAAGGGAGGTTGGCTTTGAACCTCTTATTAAGAAAATGCGAAAACGCCAGCATTCAATTGGGCTCAGCAACAGAACACAAAAATCGGGAGGTTAGTCGTCGCATTCTGAGGTCAACCCGGACAAACCCCACGAGTGGATCACTTATGTGAAGCAGACACATAGAAGAATTATGATGATCTTTTCAACAACATAACATCGCCAAAGCAGTATTCTCAAATCCAAAATATGGTCTCGAAAGTTTTGCAGTGAGTATTTATGTATTATCAATCACAAAAAAAGAGGTCATTAAATACATATGAGGCATTCAGAATAATAATGGATCAAGTCCACTTCTCTATAGGTTGGAGGTTTTAACGTCTTAAAATTTAAGGATTTTGTTTTATATGTAATAAAATGAAATAAATAAATTCTTATTAGTAAGTTAAATACATGGGGAATGAAATTTACATTTCGTCGGCCTTATAAAGAAACCTCGTAAATCCCAAAATCAAAATTTTACAGAAGAGACGAAAGAGTAGACAGTCAACAGAGTAGTTGGGAGTAACGTGCTCGGAATAACTTCAATTTTTCTGAGTTGCTCCGCTGACATATTTTTTAAAAAATGGCTTCCAAAAGTCATTTTCGAAAAAAGGTGGAGTTACGAAGTTTCCTTGTGAGGCCGATGATTTGTTTTTTTTTTTCTCGAAGTGGACTTAAGTTATTTTTCCCTTGGACTCTTCATACGTGTTCTTATTACTTTATTCACAGAAAAATTGAAAACGAACAAGTTTGATTATTGCTTTAGCTTAGCATGTTTTATTTTATGCTCGTTGCTCTTGAAAACCTTTTTTTTTTGGTCCATCGAAACGGGTTCAAAATAATCCTTTTTTTATTAAAATACATTTCTAATGAAAACGTTTGAAGAAAAATAAATTGCACGACTGGGGTCGCTCGTACTTGCTCTTAGAGTTAAAGTTGCTTAAATTTTTAAGACTTTTTATATGTATAGAAATTTGGAAAAAAAAATTCGTTTTTTAAAAAAAATAAAATTAAATCTGAAATTAAATTGCCCTCCAAAACAAGTATGCAGTTTTGATTGATATATTAACATGCATTTTTAGACAAAAAATTTTCAAAATCGTTAGAACCGTTTTTTAAAAAACTAATTTTTTATAAATAATTTTTTGGAAAAAAAGTTTTAAAATAAAATTGGTATGCCATTTTGTAGAAATCACTAATCAACATCTAAAAACAAAATTTCAAAAAAGTTCAATGTCCCGTTTTCGAAAATTTGATTTTTCAAAAAAAATTTTCAAATTTTTTTTAAAAATCCAAAAATTATTTTTTTCAAAATTTTATTTTTGGCTTATATTTAAATTATAAAAATGCTCCTTCACAAAAAGTTTCGTTGAAATCGAACAAGAAGTTTCCGAAATAATCGGATTTGAAAAAAACGGTTCTATGGCAGGTACCGTTAATAATGATTTTCAAAAAAATTTTTTTTCATTAGAAGATAGACCTTAGCTTAAAACTAACATTTGAATTTTTTAAACAAAATCGTTGGAGCCGTTTTCGAGATATTTCAGTTTTACTAAAATCGGTATATGACAAGTACCGTTATTTTTTGTCCAAAAAAATTTATTCCAAAAACCCCTCTGGAGAATCGCCAAATAACACTACATACCAAGTTTGACATTAATCGGTCCATCCGTTTAGGCTGTAGCTCCTTATACAGACAGACAGACTGACAGACTGACAGACAGACAGACAGACGGACTTCCGGGACCCACTTTTTAGGCATTGTCTACCATCGTAATGTCATGGAAAAATGTTATCTCAACTTTTTTTTTTTTGTACGAATGCATAACTTGATATATTGTACCTATATCGCAAGTAATATATAGTACCTATATCGCAAGTAAAAAATATATTAATCCCTATTGCTCGAATTTCTCTTTAACTCGAACCATTTTTTGTGTCCCGTGAAAGTTCGACTTAGAAGGAGTCGACTTACCTCCCAAACGATTTAACCGATTCACATGAAATTTTTGTTATTAGCTATTGCGTTATGAGAAAAAAAAAATTATTAAAAATTTCGTCGCCGGGAATCGAACCCAGACCTCTCACGTGGCATTATTTGAACCTTGAACACTACCTCCTTGATCATCGCCATGTTTTTTTTTTAAACATAAAATTCATTTTATCCTTTGTACTAAAGTTTCCCTATTTAATAAATAAATACATTTTTTGATTACAATAATATACCCACTTTTGTATTTTTTTTTTGCATTTCGATAAAAGTGATTTGTAGAAAGACAGAGAGCGAAAAATGTAGAACCTAGCTGCATATAGATCTTTGAAAAAAAGCAGTTTTCGAGTTCATAAATGGAACTATTATCTTTTTTTTAAACAACAAAACAATGTGATTCAGTTTTTTGTCATTTGTTAAATATTCTTTCCAGATTTGGTTGCTTAAAAAATGATTAGAAGATGTATTGACAAAAAATGTATTTATTAAATTTATTCAATATGAAAATTCCATTTTTTGTTTTCTTTGCCTTCTATCCCATTCATCCTTAGCATGAATATACTCTCTAACTTTCCATGGTCTAAACATATGAACATCATTCTTTCTTGCTGGTAAATAAGCAAAAAATACATTCCTTGGTGGACCTTTCGAACATTGATATGGCCTAACAGCTGCCCAATAAATACGCGAATCTTCAAGAAGACTTTCTTTGAAATTATCTTGATAAATGTCTTTTAAGAAATTAGTCTAAAAAAAGACACCTTTATAGTTTATACCTATTTGAAACAAAAAAAATATATAATTTGAATGATCTTACCTTTTTAAGTAAATAATCTTTGCAGCCATAAGAAACTAAACGCTTTCTTGACAAATCATCCAAATGAGGAATTCTAACACGTAACGCATTATTTCGCAAAACTTGAAATACTTTTTTCGTCCGTTTAAAAGTTTTTATTTTCTCTTGCCTTGTATAAACCATCCCATAGCGTTTTCTTATCCATTCTTTCAGAATCGGAAATTTATGTGCATCAGGCAATGAAGCTAAAACAAATTTCTTATTTTTCTTTATTTCTTGAAGTGCTTTTAAGAGAAGCGATTGCATTAGTTTAGTGTCGCGAGGATCAAAGTTGCCCTGGTTCAATTCAAAAACATCTTGTTGCAACTGTGGACTCTCCTTTTCCTTGGATTTTTGTTCTTTCTTATAGTTTGAATTATAATTTTTAACTTCCTCAGCCCAAATTTTCTTGCAACATTTTCTAATTGCTCGGCTATTTTCGATTGACACATTCTCACTACTCTCTGCATTTAACACAAACGCTATGGCATCTTTTACTGGATTTTTAGCACCAAGATCAAATATTTTGTTATAATTGAATTTATATGGCTTGTTTGTTGTGGGGGCTTCAAAGTAGTTACATTTGGTATTAAGAACAGCGTCATGACCAAAATCATACAAGTTTAAGTTTTCTTCTTGGATCTTATGCGGAACTTCTTTATCAGCGGTGGTTCTTAAGTTCTTATTAGCAAATTGTGTTACATTTTCAGCAGCTTTTGTAATTTCAGAATTTAACTCATTCATGACACGTTTTAAAGATTTCTATTGAAAAAATATTAATAAATATTGAATTAAGTAGCAATGGATGATTTTTCTAACAAGATAAGCTCAAAAAAGGACTATAAACTTACATTTTTAAAATGTCCATTAATATCGAAATATTTTTCACATTCCTTCCTCTTCAAGACTTTAAGTTCATTTGCTATTGACTCTTTTAATTTCTGCATATTTTGATGATGAACACAAACTGTTAGACTTTCTTGTTCTTCGTTTTTATCTAACTCTTGGTTAAAAATTGTATCAATTTGCTCCTTAATAATTCCATTTGCAATCCGTTCAATCTTTCTTAATTTATAATTTGCAAACCAACGGCTAGCCTCATTAGGGACAATATAATTTGGATTGCGATACTTTTCGTATTCCGAAAAATTTGCTTTATTGTCAATTTCATTCATAGTTAAACTCTTGCCATACAAAATTGGTCTTGGTTGTTTTTGAAAATATGGAAAAGTAACAACTGACTTTATTACTTTTTTCTTCAATGTCTTCTTGGTTTTAATCTCTTCAGCTTTCTTGGGAAGCAACTTATCCAATTCCCTTAAAGTTGGAATCGTATCCAAATAAGCAATTACAGTAATAAAGATTTGTTCATTAACAGAATATTTCTTATTATGGCCGCCGACTTGAGAACTGTTGCGATAATACAACTCCATTAGAAACCACAAAAATGCCATGTCATTTCCACGGCTCAGCTGCATGACAAACTTAATTTTTGATGGATCAACTGGAGGTTCGATTCCGATTCGTCGGAGAGCATCCCTAACTCGATGGGAGGTAGCTTGTTCACAATCATCTCGAATGCAATTGAGCAGAGAATCAGCAGCTTCTCTTTGAAATGTTGATAAACCTCGAAACCAATCTGGAAGATCTCTTTCATTCATAAAATCATTTATTATTTTTTGTTCTTTCAAGATAACATTAATATCTTTCTTCATTTTGAATTTTGGAATTTATTTGAATTGGTTAATAATTTGGCATTAAATTTGTTAAACAAGTTAATTCTATAACAAAATTAATAAAAATAAAAAATGATTGAATCCTCTGATGTTATTAAAGATTTTTAAATTGTTGAGCCTACAGTTGTTTTAATGCGTCTAAGCTAGGGTGTATGTTGCAATTGTATCAACGGTTTATTAGATTCAAAGTGTTTTTAAGCCCCCTTGGACGTGTATTTAGCATGCACTTAAATCGCAGGCTGTTCTGAATAATATTCGTCCCCAGCAAAGTATCCGTCGGAACGGAAAATTCTCCGATTTTTGAAGAATCATGCTTCGATTTGTATGAAATCTGCCGAATTAACGCTCAGATGGCTAGCTCATTAGGGCCGATTATGTTATAGGCAGTCATTATGATTAACGAGTATCGTTGAAATAAAACTATTATCGTAAAACGAAGTCGCATTTGAACGAGAACGAAGTAGTTCAACGATACTCGTTAAACAAAATAGCGCCGATTTTCATAAGAAAAGAAAATAATTTCGCAAATTATGTCATGTGGAAGAAATTTACGATTTGACATTAGAAAGGAACTAATTTTGCGAAATTATCTCCTCGGTGCCTGGCTACACAGTGATTTTCCAATCGCCTAAACAGTGAGGTTATAGACGAGGGATAAGGATTGTTCTTCTATTTGTTCCTAAAAATGTAAAATTGGAGCGTGATTGGGCACAACACTGTGTAGCCCCAGCCTTGGGCTCTAGTGAAAACATTCTATTGGAACTAGAATCTCCATTCCAATTTTTTTTTAGAATGAATACCTGGGTTGGAATGATTAGTCTGTTTTTATCTATTCTATTGAATATTGATTAAAAATTCTAAGGGCTCTGATACTAGTACAGGAAAGATAGACTTTTTCGTGGAACGAAATACAGGACGGCTGAATTTTTCAAATCTGAAAGAGGGGTATTAGAAAAGCTTAAGTCCTGGTTTTCGGGACGCCACCCACCTGGCGAAATCCGCCATTTTGGAAAACGCGAATCACTCTATATCTCCAAAACTATGGGTCCTATACAAATGGTTATTAGACCAAAGTTATTGGAAATTTAATTATCTTTTTCTTTGTAGTACATTATTTTTCTGAGCGGACAATAGTTTTGAGGTTATGTTGTTTTAATTTATTTTTTTTTCGGTTTTTCAAAGATTTTATTGTTCCCGGGTATCAGCTACATGATTTTTTAAAAAGTAAAAGTTACAGACCATCAAATTTCCAATAATTTGGTATATTTTTGAAAGTCATGCGATGTATAAGTTGAAAGTTATTGATATGAAAACTATAATCTAAGTGCAGGAAAATTAGTAAAAAAAAAACAGGCATTTTGTGGAACAAAATACAGGACGGCTGATTTTAACAAACCTGAAAGAACGGTATTAGAAAAGCTTAAGTCTTGGTTTTCGGGACGCCAACCACCTGGCGAAATCCGCCATTTTGAAAAACGTGTATTGGTCCATATCTACTAAACTTTTATCTTGACCGAATAAGTTACTTAACCAAAGTTGTAGGTAGGTAATATAAATATCTATCCTTGCACATGCACTCTTTTTTAGCGAGGACAACGCTTTTGAGGTTATGTTGTTTTATTTTCTATTTTTTCGTTATTTTTTTAACTTTTCTCAGTCTCTATGATGAAACATAAGCACCATTAAAGTTGTAGAACATCAAATTTCTATTAATTTGGTATACTTTTGAAGATTATATGACTTTTAAAACCAAAGATAAGGAACTTTAAGAGCAATCTCTCTCAATATTTTCAAAAAATATACCCACTAATACCTATATTTTTGCATAAAGTATTTTTGCATAAGTATAAATCGTGTACGTTCTGTAAAAACAAGAAAAATATGATATGAGAGGGATTTATTAAGGTGGGTAATGGTAAGACTTATGTAAAATATTGTGGTACACATATTTTGTTTTAAGTCAAACATCCAACTTTTATATTTCTATCATAGAGACTGAGAAAAATTAAAAAAAAAACGAAAAAATAAAAAAATAAAACAACAAAACCTCAAATGTGTTGTCCTCGCTGAAAAACAGTGAATGCACAAGGAAAGATATTTATATTACCTACAACTTTGGTTAAGTAACTTATTCGCTCAAGCCAATAGTGTAGTAGATATAGACCAATTCACGTTTTTCAAAATGGTGGATTTCGTCAGGTGGTTTTCGTTCCGAAAACCAGGACTTAAGGTTTTTTAATACCCTTCTTTCAGATTTGAAAAAATCAGCCGTCCTGTATTTCGTTCCACAAAATGCTTGTTTTTTTTACTAACTTTCCTGCACTTAGATTATAGTTTTCAGATCAATAACTTTCGACTTATACATCGCATGACTTTCAAAAATATACCAAATTATTAGAAATTTGATGGTCTATAACTTTTACTGTTTAAAAAACTATGTAACTGATACCGGGAATGATAAAATCTTTAAAAAACCGAAAAAAAAATAAATTAAAACAACATAACCTCAAAACTATTGCCCGCTCAGAAAAATAATGTACTACAAAGAAAAAGATAATTAAATTTCCAATAACTTTGGTCTAATAACCATTTGTATAGAACCCATAGTTTTGGAGATATAGAGTGATTCGCGTTTTCCAAAATGGCGGATTTCGCCAGGGGGGTGGCGTCCCGAAAACCAGGACTTAAGCTTTTCTAATACCCCTCTTTCAGATTTGAAAAATTCAGCCGTCCTGTATTTCGTTCCACAAAATGCCTGTTTTTTTACTAACTTTCCTGTACTATACGTTTTACTTTCCGAGAGTGTAGATCACATTCGAAACTGTCCGTTTTGCTATTGAATTGATTTATTTGTAAACCTTGAAAGCTTTTACGTGTAAAAATCCAAGTAGAAAATGCAGCCCCATCGTGAGTGTCATGTGAAGAAGATTCCACCCTGAAAAATTAAATTTCACTTTTCCTTTATAGTAAGTTCCGAGCGATAAGTTGTTCACGCTTGTAGGTATTTTGTATTTTTTTAGGCACTATGCGAAGTAGTTGACAGCTCTTTTTTCTGACTTCAATTATGGTGGAGAACAAGAAAGCGTATATGAAAATCCAGTGGGTTCTAATCCGTTTTACTTTCCGAGATTCGAGCACTTTCGAAAGTACTCTCCGTTATGCAACTGTATGGGTAAACGAAAAACCACAACGGAAAGTTATGTGATAGCGGTAAGGATCGTTGTATGAAAAAAAAAAATTCCAAACAGGAACGTCAACGTTCATGTGTTAAATTGTGTTCATACAATTACACGTAGAATTCTAATTTTATGAAAACAATTCCACACCTGAACGTTGACGTTCCAGTTTGGAATTTGTTTGATATACGGTGTCCCATATCTTTAAACTAACAGCGTTCATATAAGTATCATACTTTATTACGGAGATCTATCGGGAACCGATGATAGATCAGAAGCAAGAAAGACCGACAGAGTGTGAACCATCCCTTATACTCACGAGTCGGTTTTTGCCGTGCGGTGAAGCTTTTCGACTCGTGTGAACGTAAGTCGCAGGCAACTAAAGTGACATTCCCCACAGAAAAATCCTAGTCGGCCGACATATCGTGCGGCTAAAATCGACTAATGAAAAGTTGGCATTAGTCTGATCTGAGTTGTTGGAACACCCTATACAACCATCTATATTGGGCACGTTCAAAGAGCTAACATAAAGCTATCGGATAGCTTTTTGTTGTTGTAAACAATGTTAAAAATTAGCAAGGAAACGAACCATTTTCTGTCAAAAAATAATCTGAAGGTATCCCAGAATTTCTGGTATACCTCAGGTATCCGAGTGATCAGCTGATATACATTTGGCTTTTTTTTTATTTTGATTACTTTTCGGGCGATTATTCAGCTTCAAAATAAAAAAAAATTGCAAGAAATAAAGTCAAAGCGATTGTGCAAGTACTATTCAACAATAAAAAAAATGTAATTTGCTCAAAAGAAAAAGTTTCCTCTTCTCAATATTTACATATTTTTTTAGTAGCTGCTTGGGCAAGCTATCTGGATACCTCTTTAGGGGGGTTCACATTGACTAACTTACCGGACAGACCAGCCGCCGTTTGGTCTGATCTGATGCTGTTTTGATAGTGTGAACACCCATCCGACGACCTGTCCGGTTTGCCGGATGGTTTTCAAAAAATTTTGATTTTTTGGTGGTCGGACGGACATGTTAGTCAATTGAACGACATGTCTGTCCGGCAGACAGTGATAATCCATTCTCTTGAATTTGAGAGCAGAATATGTGAAAGATACATTAAAAATAAGATGAAAAATGGGTTTTGATGAAAATTGTCTGATGAGTGTGAACGAAAAATATAATTCAGCCATCAGGCCAAATGACAATGGGTCTGTCCGGTAAGTTGGTCAATGTGAACCCCCCTTTTGTTCAAAAAGATATTCCAGATACGGGTATCTCAGATAGCCTATCCGATAGGTGTTTGAACGTGCCCATTTCAACTGAATGCATTCATTTAAATGACAGACACAAACAGCAAAACAGCTGTCATTTTGACAATTCAAGTCAACCAAAGTGTGAACAAACAAATTCTGCAGAATTTTTATTTCTTTTTCAAAATATCTCGAAATTACTTTAAAATATGGATGCTGTAAGTAAAAATAACATTATACTCATGCACTTAATTAATCATACAAAATATTTATTGAAGGAACTCCGCGGAAAAATCGAAGCATGCTGTCGTACAGCTGAAGAATTCACAAAACTTTACTACAAAAGTTTCGATAAAAGTCGACATGTGAGTGTTTTCTAAAAATTATAAACTCCTTTTAATAAAAAATTTTATTCAACTATCAGCAAATGAATCGTCTCTATCTTGACACTGGAGTCTTTGTTTGGAATGGCAGTGGTGCTCTCGGCAAAGACAATATACAAAAACTTCAAATTGAATTGCCATCATCCGAACACAATCTATACGCTTTGGATGCTCAGCCAATCATCGATGACGCTGTTGCCGGTCAATTAACTTATGCTATTCAAACAGGTGGAACAGTCAAATATATGGACAATCCAGTCAAACAATTCCAACAAACATTCATAATCACAGCACAAGGTGATAAATGGAAAATTGCCAGCGACAGTTATCGCCTTCAAGATGCTATTGCAACTGCAGATAAATGATTTACAAAAATACAATATGTTACATTTGTTTTTTTATTTTATTTCTAAAAATTATTTTTGTCTTAATCTGTTTTGGGCTTCTTAGCGTCTGGTTCTTCTGAGAAAATTGGTTTCGGCTGGGTTTTGTTATAAGCTGGAGCTACCCAGTATGGATTTTCTGCTGCATCCTTTGCATATTTTAATATAGCTTCACGTGGATCTTGGTCATCATCGACCCTTTTACTTAAACCTAAATTCCTAATAACATAAGAACTTAGAGTTCCACCCGAAGAAGCAACTCGACCACCTTGCCCAGAGGTAATTGGCAAATCGGGTCTCTTCGACTTTACCGGATCCAGTCGATCCTTTTCCAACTTTTTGCGACTTGACTTAGATTTTTCTTGTCTAAACATTGGGAGTGCATGTGGGGTAATAATTTGAGTAACACCAATCATTTCTGTATGCTTCTTCTTGCGATAGGTTTTTACTACACAGAGTTTAGCTCCTCGGAAGCTCCTTCTTTCATCGTAGAAACACTTGACAACCCCATTTCCGCATCCAACAAATATTTGATTCAGTTTTGGATGCCATAATGTTTTGATAATGTGTGACGTGGTCACGGGAATAGTTTTTACGCACTCAAACGTAACTGTGTCAAAGAAATGTAAGTTGGCTTCCTTCTGTCCTTTTGGCAGGGATTCACCTGTGACAAGCATGCGATCATCTGGACTAAAACAACAGTCTGTGGTGTCATAGCGAGAGAACAACCCATCCCAGGAATGCAAACATGTCTTAAGCGAACGCAAATCCCATAACTTCATAGTTTCATCACACGATCGAGTCGCAATCTGATGACCAAGATATGAGAAGACAATCGAAGAAATCTCGCTTCCTTTCTGATGAGCATTTCTGGCACAATGTGTAGTATTGACAAACATCTTCCTTGTATCCCAAGTCTGAATAGATCCATCCACACAACCAGCAGCAATCAATGTAGCATCTCGATTGTATGTACATGAAGAGGGAATTGTTCTGAGTCCTCCCAGAGCCCGAGTTTTAATAACAATCTTTTGTTCTTTAGATCGGAAGTTATTCCAAATTCTTAGAGTAGCATCCATAGAACTTGTAAGAAACTCTTCACGGGTAAATGGATGCCAGCAGCCAGCTGTCAATTGAGCTGTATGCCCTTTTGTCTTGGACATGTCTGTGATATATTGATCGCCTTTGACACATTCCATCTTTTCAAATCCATCACGGTCAAGGATTTTTGCCTGTGAGTTACCCGAGACTACTAAAATCATGTCTCCTGTAACAGAATAGTGAAGAGCACGAATCGGATAGTTTTCGCAAGGTTGAATTGTGCGAAAACTTCTCATTGAGGAATCCATTCCGGCAAAGTCCCAGAAACACATATCGTAGTCGATTGATCCAGATACAACACGGCCACCGGAGGGATCGCCAGCGAGAGCGAGAATGGCTTTGGTTCCGTGTTGCATTTGGACTTCATGGGTGTCTGGAATTTTATTCTCCAAGTTGTCATCCTCGTCCTCAGAGTCATTATCGTCATCTTCACCATCAGAAGAGGGTTTTTCTTTGTTACCATCGGTTTCAGGCAAAGGGCCAATAGTGTCACTTTCATCATCGTTTTGATCATCTTGACTTTTGTCATCGCTAACTTCTGGTTTTGCGGGAGCACTTTTACGTGCTCTCTCAATTTCTGCCTGGAAAGATTTATAAAAACGATGTATGACATATATATATACAGAGATTTGTGTGTAAATCGTCACTTACATTGATATCAAAGGTTTTAGCTTTCCTGCCAAAACCAGAAATACCCATGACATCTTTTAAATGCTGAGACTCAAGATCATCGGTCACATTTTCAATGTGACGTTGCATTTGATCTTTGCCAATTTTTTTGAAGCCACCTGGAAAGGGAGAAATGCAACAATGTTGGATCCATTTTTTGGGGTGTCGAGGTGGTCTTCCTTATGCAGAGAAACTTTTTTATTTGTAAAATTACTTTGTATGTACCTTGGATTGGTGGTGGTGATGTTGTTTGGGATGGTTCTACATTATTTTCGGTTTCACTTGTAATCGTTTGTGCTTTGTTAAGATTTAGATTGATTTTGCCAAAAGAAATTTTTGGACGATTCATGATATATTGTTTTTGTAGATTATTGAGTTGTAATTTGTTTATTATTCAGTTATATTTTATTTCGGATGATAAAAACATTTCCAAAATAATCCGGGATTAAATTTTTCATAGAAATCGTTTTGACAGTTTATTTTACCAAACAGCTGCATCAAATATTTGAGTTGCCGCTGTACAGAAGAACTTTTCCTAAGGGTTCTGTCACACTAGACAAAAGCTCTTTCCTTAAATTATCCCCACTTTCACAAGATATAAGACGGTGCACACACTAGCCCGTATGCATAATGATGAAAACATACGTACAGTTTTTTCCTGCAGCAAACACGGGCTCTTATGGGAGACAAATCTGCATTCAGCGCAGAGCTGCATCATGTCCCTATTTCTAAATTTCATTGCAGCCACAACAAGAAACAACAGAAATACAAAATACTTGCTATTTAACATTACTGATATTGGCAGTTGACACAACCTATCATTCAAAAATTCAAATAACGTTCGTTTTGATTTTCTTAAAATGGAAGTGTTAAAGTTCTTTCGATGACGTTTTATTGAAACAACCGTTTAGATTAATGGTTACAATCGGACTCTCTGCAGTTCCATAGACCAACCTGGAACTTCTTTAAGAACTTCCAAAATGCATTACTCAGCTTTGACCTACTGAGTTGCATTCTGGAAGTTGGCTTGGCCCACTGAGCGTTGCGTCACATTAAGTGTGACACACAACTGCCATTCTGCATAATTAGTATGCAGTAGGAACAGTGGGTTAGGTTGTAAGGTAATGTGGGCATAACATTCCTCCCCAGTTAGGAAGCTCAAGCCAGGTCTCTGGAACTGGAGTGTTTTTCTTTATTTAATTCTTACAGCTTAATTCTAACAACAATTTACAATTAATTCTTTTTTTTGTTTATTTAAAAAGGGTTAAATAAAATCTTTTTTTTTTTTAACAGTGCTTATTTGTATCTTTTTTTTATCTTTTAATTTCAATACAACTAACATGTTTGTATTTCTCTTTCTGTAAATTTCTTTTTTTTAATTTAATTAATTAGTTAATATTTTGAATTAATTTAAATTTATATTTTTGCTCGGTCAGTTTGTTCAAGTTTGGTGTTGTTTAACGGCTTGCTGCGGAGTCGATGATTGTCGTTTCCATGTAGGTACTGAATTATTAGCCTTGACTTCAGTCTGCTTAAGCTTCTAACACATTTTTATTATTGAAGTATAACAACAATTCTGGGTTGATGATGTTGAAGTATAAACATCTTCGAAGGGTATTGATTTATTTGATCGAAGTTGAATGTTTCCAGAAGGTATTTTAAGCAGGACCGGGATCGCCGACATCAGCACTGTTGCCTATTAGGTGACTGTTGTGCAGTTCGACATGTAATCTCGGCTTTGAGTCAAACTACATTTCAACTAATACGGCTGAGCTTGTCATCTAGTATGTTGATGCTTGTAACTACTTCAATTCGAGTAAAATATCCCTTAGATCTTACAGCTTCCTGGCATGGGTGAAACATCATTGTGGTTAAATGTGGTGAGCAATAGTGTGTGTTTGAGGCAGAGATAAAGATAGGCGGTTCCCCTCCCCACCTGGAACTCGATTTTGTATCTCTAGTACTGGCAGAACATTTTATGTACATTGTACAGTCCACAGCACCTTTCCCAAACATAAACTTGACCATTATTTTAAATTAGTTTTTATATAAAAATTTCACTTCAAATTTAGAACTAGTTTACGTACGTAATAGTTTTTTATTTAATATCTTTTTTTTATAAAATTTAATACGGAACTTTTATTTTTTTTTTTTTTTATTACACTATTTTCACATTTCATAATATTTTTGCTTTTTTTTTTTAATATTTTTTTTTTTAGTACTTATTACGTTATAGTTTCATAAAAATTTAATATTTGAATTTGATGTTTTTTTTTATAAAATTTAGTTAGTATATAATTATAAAAAAACATACATATGTATGTTTGTATTATGTAGATTTACATATGTTTATTAGAAATTAATATGTTGTATATTTTTGGGTAATTTTAAAATTCTTTGCTTTTTGGACTCTAATTGGTTTTTAATAATTTTTTTTTTTAGCTTATTTTTTTAATCGTTTTACAACATTATACGATTGATATATTTATAAGTCTTTTCATTTTTGTTACCAATTTTTTATTGAGCTAGCTGTCATCAGAGAAAAAAAACTTCTATGTTTCCTGAAATGAAAGAATTCATTATAATTTATTCCAAACCAAAAAGTTTTAAATGCAAATTTTGAAAATATAAGTATTTGAATAGAAATTACTTTTTTGGGTTTTTGTTAGCAACTTTGTGTTTACTTTTATTTACTCTTTTTGTTTTTCTATCAAATCTTATTTTATTAGTCAAATCTCCGCTGCCTGACAGTTTCGGTTTTGGTTGACCATATTTTGAACGTTTTGAATCTGCCCCTTTCTCGACAAGGATGAGTATCTTACTTGCCTTGACAAATGGCACCGGCAGTTCAATAAACACTTTGTACTTACGAGTGTTTTTAAAGTATTCTTTATTTGTTTTCTTCTTCTTGATAGAACGATAAAGAAGTTTAAACTTTTCTAGACATAAACGCCAGAGATACAAAAATTTTAACCCAATACACTCTATCAAAACAAAATAAATATTCATAATGAGTAACCATAGATCAAACTGACCTAGGTTAAATTTTGACCCATATGTTTTCTGTTTCATTTTTTGTTTTGATTTAGGAAACGAAAAGTAATTTGACACTATAGAATGAAGTTTTGCATTCTTTTTTTGTGTTTGCCGTTTCTCGTTGCCTGAGTTCAATGCTTTGCATTTATTAATTTCAAAAGTGTCTTCAGATTTAGTGTATGATATCATATGCGGTGCTTGACTGCATAATTTTGATGATATCATCATTTGTGAAGAGAGACTTTTTGGCGTTGTAATTTTGGAGGGCAAAGTTTTCGGGGCGCAGTTTAAAGGTTTTAACTGGCCATCTAATCGTTTAACTTTGAAATATTTTCTCTTAGAGAAACAATTTTCCTCCAAATGCCCCTTCCTAGAACACCACATGCACTTAACTTTAGGCACTTTAGTTGTTTGCGTCACTGTTTTTTGTGCGCCGGGACAACTATTCTGTGTATGCTCAAAAGTTCTGCAAGTGTAGCAGAATGATGTTCTGTAACGTATTTGACAATTAATATAGGTGTGGTTTTGTTTTCCACAGAACTCACATGTAATGAAATCCTTTGAGAACCTATTTAATTGTCTACTGGACTGGGGGGAGTCGTCATTCAACCGGTTGTATGTTTGTTTAAAATTTACAAACTTTGTTTGTTTGGATCGTTGATTCAATAAAGAAGATCCAACAACTTTAGCATTTTTTTTACAACTCATTTTAGTATTTTGTAGCAAAATTATAAAAGAGACAAAAAAAATACAATACTTACCTGCACACAATTTGAGTCTATCCTTTAAGTAGTGTATTCTGCTGATATAAATATATGTATAATTATTTTTATCTGTTCTTGCACACCACCTGATATTGATTTTATTTGTGCGTACTCTTCACGTAAGTATGAAACGTCATACAAAACACTTTATTTTTTTTATTATTTTTTTTACGAAGAAAAAAAAAACAAAAAACAAAAAAAAAATTTAGTTAGTTCGCGAGGTAAAATGATTAAAAACCGAGGTTCGCGGACCGGCTGCGCCAATGTTTAAGTATTCTTTCGATGACGTTTTATTGAAACAACCGTTTAGATTAATGGTTACAATCGGACTCTCTGCAGTTCCATAGACCAACCTGGAACTTCTTTAAGAACTTCCAAAATGCATTACTCAGCTTTGACCTACTGAGTTGCATTCTGGAAGTTGGCTTGGCCCACTGAGCGTTGCGTCACATTAAGTGTGACACACAACTGCCATTCTGCATAATTAGTATGCAGTAGGAACAGTGGGTTAGGTTGTAAGGTAATGTGGGCATAACAGAAGAACTAAATGAATTTATAAAAAAAAACAACCATAGGTATCTTGTTTTTTTTTTATAAATTAAATTATTTCTTCCATTTTAATTGCTTATAATCCATTTTTATAGTTAAATTACAAAAAAAAAATAATAAATGTCAAGGTTATCAATTTTTTTGACAGAAATCGGCATCAATAATTTAAAAAGTGATGCACATGTATTTTGAGTGCAGCGATGCGTGCAGATGCCGGGCTACACGGTGATTTTTCAATCGCCTAACCAGTCAGGTTGTAGGCAAGAGGCGTGAGGATTTTCCTCTTTTTGACGTTTGTTTCTAGAAAATGTGAATTGGAACGTGATTGGACACAACACTGTGTAGCCAGGCCCTTACAATTTTCCAAGTAAAAGCATTTACTATTTTTTATGCATAGCACCCACTGTCTGCTTTTACACGCAAGACGCAATCATTTTCTACGAAATTCTTTTTGATTCCGTGCGTCGCGTGATTTTTTTCAAGATTCACGCATACAAGCACACGCACTTCCTCACACACTCCCGTGTTTGACATTTCGCTGCCTCAAAACTATAATGTTCTATGTCGAAGAAATGGAAAAAATGACTTTTTTATATCAAAATTTTCGTCTTTTCAATGGCTACAAGACTGTGTCCACAAAAATTTTAGTTTTGGCTTAATACAATATTTATGGCCAAACCAAATATTCAATTTTCGGATATATATAAAGTTCTTAGTTGACATAGAACAATTTGCCTCATTTCAACCCCATACAAAAATGACTACTTTTAAGTTACATAGAACATTTTACATTTAAAAATTATCTGCCGGACTCCAAAATAAAATCCTTTAAAGCAATATTGAAAATTCATGCGGCAAGTCGATTATGGCTTTTTTGAAAAAGTTACTGACAGTAATCAGCAATAGTTTGTAAGTAAGGTTCACTTGAATGTTTATTTAAATAATTGCTGTGTAATTATATTTTTTTGCTAATTTCTTGGTAAATACTAATTTGAAATCTTTGAACTTGCTTGGGCATGATGCACTTCATTAAATTTATGGTTTTTAATAAAAAAAAAACAACAAAAAGCTTAAAAAGCAATATAATTACTCCAAAAATATTGTTTGTCTTGACTGTAAGTTGGTTATTTTCATATACCATACTCATTACTATAATGTTGTATGTCGAACATAGAACAAAAAAATCAACTCGAAATGCAAGGAAATGAAATAAATGTTCTATGTCAAAAGAGAAAAACGTTAATTAAACAGATTTCCAGCATCAAAAAAGAAATTTTAGCGTTTGAATTGATAGATTATCCAGCTACGGTAGTTAATTTTCTATTTTCATGCAAAAATACATACATAAAGCCTGGTACGCTGCTCGCGCTAAATTTTAGCTCCCATACAAATTATCGAAAATTTTTAGCCGAGATAAAATGGATCCCATACAAGTTATCGATAACTTGTATGGGAATTTTATCTCGGCTAAAATTTAGCGCGAGCAGCGTACCAGGCTTTAAAGGGTGAAATGTTGATACTCCAAACTTTGTAGTCGATTTTCTCGAAACATTTTTTTTAAACATAGAACATAGTCTGAACATTTTGTTGTTGTTTTATTTTAAAAGGGTATTTTTTTATACGCACAGATTTCGTACACAATTACAAAACTAGATTTCATATTAGGGGTATTCACGATCCGGTGCAACGAAAAGGTGTAAAATTGCTAAATTTTATTTTTCTACTACAACAACTACAAAAGACAAATTTTACACCATTGTATTTTATTTTTGCAATAGGGTTAAGCCTGGTACGCTGCTCGCGCTAAATTTTAGCTCCCATACAAATTATCGAAAATTTTTAGCCGAGATAAAATGGATCCCATACAAGTTATCGATAACTTGTATGGGAATTTTATATCGGATAAATTTAACGCGAGCAGCGTACCAGGCTTTAGGGTATAGCAAAAGTGTAAAAAAATGTTGGTCTGTATATTTGGCTGTTTAAATTAAAAAAAATGTTATACTTTTACAGCGATACAAGACCATTTGCATCGAATTGTGAATACACACCTATTCTATCTGAGATTTTTACACAAAAATCTCAAACCAAATATAAAACGACATAAATGAAAGTGCAGTGGTCCGTTCTTTTATTGAACAATGTTAACTATTGTTGTTATGTCAAAAAAATCGTTGTATTTGTTTTTGTTACATTTTGTTACAAAATGTCAACTTTGATTTAGGAACGACTAAATGTTACATTTAGAGATGCGCAAAACAGTTCCAAAGCCGGAACGAACATGGAACGGTTGTTTTTTCGGTCGGAACTAGTTCCTGGAACTAGTTCCGCGGAACTATCAAGGATTTGAGTTTTTTTCAGGAAAATGCATCGAAAAAAGAAATAGTATGATATTGAATATTTTTTCCTGGTGGCCGTTTAAAGCGACCAGAAAAACTTAATATGTCAGTTGACACAAACTTAATCTACCTACTAGTTCCTGGAACTAGTTCCGCGGAACTATCAAGAATTTGAGTTTTTTTAAAGGAAAATGCATCAAAAAAAGAAATAGTATAATATTGAATATTTTTTACTGATGGAAGACATGGAACTGGAACTATTAATGTAGTTCCATGTCCGTGAGCATGATTCATAAGAGTGTAGTTGTGGTTTTGGTTTGTGAATTTTTGGCGCTTAGCTCGTACGCATCCATGTGTATTGGCTTTGGATGAGAATTCTATGACATGCGTGTGTGTATTGTGTATTCCAAACAGAGACATGTTCGCTTTCGTTTTGTTTCTTGTTCCTCTTCTTCTTTCTTTCTTTCTTTCTTTCCTTTTTTCTTTCTTTCTTTCTTTCTTTCTTTTGTGTGTGGCTGTGTCGGAACGATGGAACTGTTTAAATTAATTTTGTGGAACGAGTGGAACTAGTTCCGAGTGAGGAACTAGTTCCAGGAACTATTTGGCTCTGGAACTACCCATCTCTAGTTACATTTTGTTGAACTGTCAAAAGAAAAATTTTTGAGATTAATTTTATGAATGAATAAACAAGAAAAAATTAATTTGGTACTGAAATAATTCTTTTTAATTGAATTCTAAGCAAATTGAAACAAAAATCTGTGGCCTCAATCAATAACCGCTCCGCATTTTTTAATTTGCCTCAAAAACAACTCAATCTTTTCTTAACTCGATCTAGATAGTTTTAATCTATCGTTTTTAATAGTTAAAAAATTAAAAAGATGTAGATTTAGCATTGGGTAGCATCATAAAACCTCTCAAAAAATTTTATCTTAACTCACTTAAGCGGTTATTGGTTGTGGCCACAGAAATATGCATTCAATAATTTCAAATATGGAAACAAACAAGAAATTCTCTTCTCACATCATCCCCTCTCTTCCCCATTTAGTTGTGTTTGACAGATTAACATTAAAACTCAAGTCCAGGAGCTGAGTTTGAAAATGTAACAAAATGTAACTATTTGACACTTCAACACTGGATTTAGGAACGATGTTGTGACGTCACGATGTTACACTTTGTAACTTTTTTCTCATTTAGGAACGATGAAAGTTAACTATTGTTAACAATAGTTAACATCGTCGAATAAAAGAACGCATCACAGGCCAAACCTAAGAATATTTTTTCTCAAAGCTTTTTTTCCAGTGGTCCTCAAACCTATTTTGTTTTACTTTTCCTTTTCGGCAAAAACGAAGAACCATGATAAACATTCCCAACAAAACGTAGCCAGACTTGAAATCGTGTAGTCGTGTCCAAAAACTTGTTTCCAAAAAGAATAAAAAAGAAGAAAAGAAAAATTTATTTTATTTTTTCTAATCACATTGAATATTATTAAGTTTTGATAAATAATAATAGGATTAATTGATAATCCAATAAAATAATGGCAGATGAACAGCCTAATCTCCTCGCCGGTCATCCTCCAGCAGGTAAAAAAAATAATATTGAAAAAAATGTGTTTTTCCTTTTTTTTTGTAATCAAGAATAATCGCTACTTAATCTATTAAACTTGAATATTTTGTATTAATTTTACAAAAAATACAAAGCAATGCATTTTTTTCTGGTGCATTGCCCAGCCTTTTTTTTCCAATAAGAGACATTGAACTGATAAGAATTTTAACTTGCATGGAAACGAAAGACGATATTACAACGATATAGAACGTCGCAATAAATTGGTCAATTTGTATGCAGGTGTGAGGATTCCATAACAAAAAAAGTTGGCGTCATCGAAGTTCTTACCTTGAATTTATTTTTGTTTTTTTCTATTTAAAAGTTACACCTTTTTACTTTGTTAGCTGATATTGCCTATTTTTTACTTTATAATCTGTATAATTTTTTTTTTGAGATTCATAAAGAGCAATCTTCCACTTTGATCATCTCATTTTCCTCATTCTCTCAAGTTACCTTTCCAAAAATAATGCTCAGCAGGTTTTGTTTTATTTTGGTTTTCTTTTAGGGGGCTAGGGATAGGGATTTTTTTTTGTGGATCATACTTTCTTCCGGTTTTTGTTATACCTAATCTATTCTTGATGGCTTGCATTCACTTCGACCCTCCCCCTCTCTTCAATAAAAACTTGAACTGAATTTGAACATTCCATTAGACATCACAGATATACCTAACTACTCAACCGGTTAGAGATGTGTTGAAGGTAGAACAGCAAGAATAGAAAACAATTTGAAGAAATTCAATGACCGATGCCACCCAATCTAAAGCAATTCTTTTCAGAATTACTTATTTTTTTTTAAACCAACATAATTGTATTCAACTTTTTATCTGGCATCGAAAAAAATATAATAATAATATAATCATATCGAATTATTAATCTTTGGAATATTATTTATTTTTTTTTATTTTGTTGGTTCCCAACACCTAACTCATAAAATTATCTTTAATTTTTTGTGAACAACACAATTTGATGTGTGCTAGATTGTTGATTCTATTTCTGTTATTAAAAAAAAATTTGTTGTCGCAGCTTTGTAAACAAGATAAAAAAAAAACGACAATCTCTTTTTGTTTGTTCTTTTCTCATTAAATAATGAGTGTTTTTTGTTTTGTTAACTAGATTCGTTGGTTTCTATACTATCTGTTTGGAAAAGATTCCATTAGTTGTGAAGTAATTTTTAATTAAATTGATTATGATATTCGATGCTTTTCAATTTCTTCTTTAAGGCTAATTCCTGTTCGTAAAAAATGCAAAGCCAAGATAATAAATAAATATGACTTTTCGATAATAGAGAACTGGGTAATTTTGGTAAAATAAATTACAAGTTGTTACTTGTGTACATGGACAATGCATTATACAGATAGGCATAGTTTTGAACTGAAAGCCTATTTGTATAATGCATTGTTCATGTAGTCAAGTAACAACTTTTCAGTAATTTTGCCAAACATTTTTCATTTTATGTAATTTCATTAAAGAGGAAAATGGCTTGAGTTTGAAAAAATTAGTGGGTCATTTATTAAACATTTTGGAATTCTTTGAAAGTTTCTGAAAATGTGTCTTTCGCGGCTGTTCTGATTTCCGTTCGAATTCTAATTTAGAGTTTTCAAATTTTAGCTGTTCCGATTTCCGTATTCGAACACATTTTGCGAATTCATAGGTGTTCCGAAAAATGAACGGACCTACAATTGGACAAACTTTTGTCGCTTTGAATCCGGGTAGCAAAAAAAAAAAACGAACGGAAATCACAACATTTTCAATCCGTTTATGAATTCAATTAGTTAATGAAAATGGGTCGAAAAAGTTGCCCGTGGAAAGACAACTTTATTTCTTCAGCAGCAAAGGGATCTTAGTTTAAAAAACGAATAATGTCTGATATTAGATGGGAGATTTAATGACGCGAATAATACTCCAATATAGACCTACTAGACTTTTGGCTTCTTTGTCGGTTGTGTACCACACAGTCTAAAGTGTCATTCATATGGAGATGCGAATTGCGAAAGGTGGCTAAATTTGACATTTCATTCATATGAATGGTCACAGAGAGCTGCGAACTGTAATACTAATAGCGTTTTCGTTTGGTCGTCCGGGACTGTCCGGAATTCTCCCGAACGATTCTGAAACTGATCGTTTGGCACTCAATGACAGTTCTAATTCTGAAAAGAAGAGAAAATCGATTCCGAATTTTGAGGCAGAATCAAAACCAGAATCACGCACACATGTTAACACTTAAGACCTCAAAGTAATGAAATGTCATTCTTTGTTATTCATTTCTCAATTTCAAGATTTTTAACTATGCACAAACTTTAAACTATATTAAAATAATGTGAAGAAAGAAAACAAAAAAAGATAACTTAATGATAATAAAAAAAAAAAATAAACAAAACAAAACTTTCATCAGACGTTCGCATTTGATGTTTCACAAATACAAAGAAACCCAAACTTCAGAATAAAAAAAAAGTATCTAACTCTGATCGTTTGGCATTCCGGATCGGACAGTCCCGGACGCTTCTAAGAATTCCCAAACGAAAACGCTATAAAAGTCAAGTTAAATTAAGATATTCTATATGTAAAGATATTCTATATTAAAATTTGTAAATATGATAACTTATTCACTTTATTAAACCATTAAAATAAGCATAAGTTGATGTTTGCTTTAGAAAAATCGCAAAGACGAAGGTCACAGCTCATGTGAATGACATTTGAGAGGTGATCCTGTTTCGTTAGCTGAGCGTTCGCTTTTTCGTCTTTCTGATCTTATGTAGTAAAAAAACTGGACTGCAACGAAAAAAGAGTTTGAAGTTTGCTAAATCCGAATCGGAAGCCAAAATTTCACAAATTTTCACTTCACGTTTTTGAAATACATTCAACTCCTTCTAAGTGAAATTTCGCTGACACATTTTTTTTTACAATTTTTAATGAAAACATTTGAAGGAAAAAGATTAAATTAGTTCCTAGAACTCGAACCAATTTTCGGGTCCTGTGAAAAAGTGGATTCTACGAGTACTTGAATACAAATAGAACGAAAAGGGTTTTTTGGGTACTTTTAACATCACCGTTAATTTTTTTTTCGCCAACTACTTCTGTAATCGGTAAAAACCATATTTTGTGTTTTAAAAAATGTTTTCTTAAAAAATTTTCCATACAAAATTTCGTTGACGAAATCTTGAACGAAATTAAATTTGTTTTGTTTATGCTTTTAAACTTATTTTCTGATGTTTTTTCTTGAATTTTATTTGTATTTTTATTATTTTTACTTTGCTATTATAATCGATGGTATTTTTTTTGTTAACATGTTCGCTATTGACTTTGGAGACTTCAAAATTTTTCGTTTCGCTTCAACAGCTTACTGGGCTTAAAGATACTGAAAATAGAAATTAATGATTTATTTCAAAATCTTATTGGTTAATATTATAACCAATGGTTTTTTGAGTTTTTGAGTCTTTATAGCAAAAAAAAAGTGATAGTGTAAAAGCTCAAAAACTAGACGTGATAGAATAAATCTGTAATCAGTTGTAAATACAGAACACTGATGTACCTGAAATTTTTTAAACTATCATTTGAGTATTAGAACCTCTACCCAAATTAATTCAAATGTTTTTTCCATACTGACTTTTATAAATTTGTAACATCATTTAGTGGTTTTACTAAAACCAGTTATTAGGTCTGTTTAATAAATCTGATCCGCTTTGAAAAGAACAGAAAAGATCCGAAAAGTAACAGGTTTGTGAGTTTCAAGGAAGAAAACCTTGCCCCACACTTTTCTACAATCTGTTCCATGAAATTGTCCAGCACAGTTAAGTAAGTAGTAGTTTTTATTTTAATCCGTCAAAAAGCTGATTTTGACAACTTTTGCGTTTCATTGAACAGTTATCTTGATTGAGTATAATCAATTTTGCAACACAGTGCAACAACACCAATACAATTTTCATCCATCAGTTTGATAAATGTAGTTTATAAATTCTTTATTTTATTTCGATTGTGCATTTATTGTGCTTAAAATAAAGTAAATAATTCTTCTTAAAATAAAAAAAAAAAATTTCTTGGCTTCAATTTTTATTTATAAATCTCTATTTACCAATGAGAAACCCCATAACTCAAAAATCAAGTTTATTGAGATAGTACGTTGTAGTTTGTATTTTGCTAATAAAAAAAATTTCTAAACCTTCAACTAAATGATTTGTTTGACTGAATATTCAACACGAAAGAACAGTTTTTGATACTATAGTTTTGTTTGAATACCAATTTTATTAAGATATTAATTTTTTTAAACTTATAATAAACCTTATATAATTTTTAGTCAAAGCTGGCGGTATGAGAATTGTGCAGCATAAGGCGCCCAATTCAGAGCGCCCACCAAAGGATGCTGAAGATTGCACAGGATTGACTGTAAATATTTATAAATAAATCATTTTAAACATTATTATAAACTAAAAAAATATATATTTGTTTACTTATAGCAACCCGTTAGTGTTAACAGTATGTCAGTAAGTGGTGCCCCTGTTAAGGGTAACTCTGATTACTCACCCCAAGCGGCTCAAGTTGCTCATTCACCAAAGCCCCCAGACAATTTCGCTGTTAAGCACACAATAAACATTCAACAACCAAGGAAGTAGAATTAAATAACAACTATGTTATTTTCAATTTTAAACTATATCAACACCAACAACAACAACAAACACAACCAATAACCAAACGGTTAAAATATTTTTGTACATCGCACAATAGGACTTTTATCAACTTGTTATAAACTCTCTTTATTCTATGGTTCTATTGTTGACAACAACTAATTATTTGCATTCCTTTAAAACTGTATTTACTTTGAAAAAAAAAAAAAAAAAATAATTGTTACTTTGTATTCCACAGCAAAAAAAAAAAATGAATTAAATTGTTTTAATTAAACAAAAAATAGCTACAATGAATTAATGAATATATGCAGAGCTTAACTTAAAATTAAATACATTTTTTTTAATATAAAATTAAATTTTAGTTTTTTTTAAGTTGTTATTTTATACAAAGTTCTGAAAGGAATCTATTTAAGTCGACTTTACTTTCTTTGGTGTTCGGATTCGGAAGTTCAAGGCAATGTTCCTTTCTACAATACACTGCGAATCGAATATGTACTAGTTCCGCTTCTTTGAGTCTTTCTTATAACGACAAAAAATCCGTTTTACGAGAAGAGCTATTCGATCTTTGTATGATAAAGAAGTACTCAATGACAGTTCTAATATTTGTATCGATGGAGCCCGCAGTTAGCAATAGAAATCATAATCAAGACCTTTTTAAATTCCAAATAAACATCAACTTTACAATGCCTTCTCTATTACGATCGGCTATAGAAATCGTTGCTAGTTTAACTTTAATGTAAACTGCACTATTTATGACTTTTAATTCAATATAATTCACAGTATTTTTTTCGTCATTATTCTGATAACATCAAAGTCTTAGAATAATATGTTGCCCTACTGAGCTTCGGTGGTCCGGGGTGCAAGCTTCAAACTTGTAGTCGATTAACGTCGAAGTGGTTCGATTCCACCTGGAGGGCGAACTTTTTTTGCTAGATTCTTTTTGGAAGGAAATAATATGGTTTTAAATGTTTTTTTATTCAGTATTTAGCTTCTTGAAGTGCAAACCCAGGTAAACTTGTACCGCTGACGCTGAGCTGCTAGATGAAAGGGTGAATATTCATCAACCACATATTCCATCATGGTTCGAAGTTGATAATGAGAACAAACTATGTAAATGTGGGTGGATTTCTAACTTAAATTTGAGATTTAATTCATTTCTATCAAAATCACACTACAACTTCTGTTTCCGATTACATAGATTTCGATAAGACACAAATGTATAGATGAGACTTCTTCCAATCTTATCTATTTTATCTCTTTGGAATAGATAATTGTTTCGATTTTGTATGAGTATGCGCACAGAAAATACAAATTCACTGTGCAAAACGAAAGTCAAACAAAACTTTGAATCAGTCTATCGACCAAACAAAACAACAAAAAAATAATAATAAAATTATATCTACATAGGTACCTCATAATTTCTTCGAGTGCGAGTACCTGAAGATAATCTTGTTTTATTGTTCTTTTCGAAATAATGTCAAGTTCTTTGCCAATAAGCGTGGAAGATTTAAATAATCTCCAGGAGGAGTGTCTCGGTCGTTTGAAGAATGATGAACTACATCATTTACGGAATGATGCAAAGCTGCGTGCAGTATATACTAGCAAGTCTTATGATGAGTTTAAGTAAGAATCATAATTAATTTTAATTTGGACATGAAAGTTGTTTTTCAAAATTTAAATAAACTATTTCTATTTATAGAGACATAGTGGACGCAGCACATTTAAAACCTATCACTCGGAAAGATAAATCTGATGCAACAACTCGTTCTCGGTTATGGAACTCAGCTGCAAAAGAAGATTAACAAGTTCAGATTGAGTGTTATTTTGTAACATTCCCTACGCATAGTAAAAACAAATAAAAAATTTTGAAAAAATTGGACTAAAAAAACTTTATTACAAAACTATAGGCAATCAAAAAAAAAGACTCCAGAAAATAGATGGATGTTTTAACAATCGAGTGAAATGAAATCGAAAAAAAAAATTCGAGTGAAATTGATTTCAGTTTTATGTATCTTCCGATCAATTGTAATTTTTATATTTCATTAATAATAATTGAGGAGTGAATAAACAAGGGGCCTTATTTCCATCTAAACAAATTATTCAGAAATCGCAAAAAAACTGACAAAAATAGGTGTGTCCGGTTTGCATAAAATTCAGTTTTTTGAAGAAATGAGGCGTTTAAGCAGTTTCAATTGAAGCCAATTGTTTAGTTTTGCCTTAAAAGCCGATTTTATTAAAAAAAATGGAAAACACGAAAGTGGAAAACGGCATTTGTATTCACTCATCAATTGCAATAAATTCCTCACTTTTTTTTTGTTTTATTTTTTTTTAATAATTACCTATGAAATGAAATGAAATCGATAAATGTGAATAATTGAAGAACTTCAGATTTCATGTTAGATCGATTTAACTCAATTTCGTAGAACCGAACTCAGCTGCATTAATTAGTAATGATTCTGGAAAATATTAACCCCTATTACGATTGTCAACTATCAATTGAGTTGATAAATATTGAATTTTAGTGCATATTTTAAAACCTTATTTGTTTCTAAATCAGTCAATAATATTTTTCAATTTTATTCCAATTCTAGATGGTTAGAATTAATAGGAATGTCAAAATTGAGACATCGAATTTCAGTATTTATCAATCATCAATTAATAGTTTACAATCGCAATAAGGGTGATTCTGATTATTAGAAAATTCGATAAACTGAGAGATTATATTAAGTTCCTTAACATGGAACTATGTGATTTGTTTCTCCATGTTTAGCACTTTTTTTTACTTGCAATATGTATATATGTAGGTAAAATAGGGCAAGTTTGTTATTCTTAAAAAAAATCGAACTCAAGATAAAAATCAGGCATGGCTTTTATAATAGAGAATGCAAAGAAAGTGGTTCTTGTGATTCCCTAGATGGAAATTTGAAATAATTTTTTTGGATAAAATTTGACGGTAGGTACCTACTTTGCCATATGACAAATATGGAAAAGTTACATGTAATTTGTCAAATAAAGGCGTAGGAACTTTTAAATATAAAAAATATTTTTTTTTTTACTTTATTCAAGTTACCTGATATAGAACCGATTTCTTGATGTCTGATTTTCTAGTAAACTACGTAACCAATCTCAACGAAAACTTTTGTACAAGAAGGGTTTAGTAACTTTAATATTAAAATTAATGCAAATTAAAAAAATTTTTTTTTTTGTTGAAAAATCAATTTCTCAAAACGGATCAATGAATTTTTGTCAAAATTTTTTTTCTCAGTTTTCGCAAAAATTGGCGAAATTTTTGAGAGAAACTAAAAATGCCGTTTTGTTACTTTGTTACTCGCGACCTAGACGCAACCGCAACGGGACGAAGACACGTCCTAGATGCGACCTAGACGCGACCAAGACGTTACCTAGACGCGACTTAGATCCGACCTAAACGTGACCTAAATGCGGCCTAGACGTGACCCAGACGCGACTTAAACGCAACCAAGACGTGACCAAGATGCGATTAAGACGCGGACTAGTCATAATTTACTTTGTATTTATTAATTTCTATTTATTCATTTGTTTTTTTTTTTTAATTGAATCAAAATCTGAACAATAATTGATTCACTGTACATTCGATTACATTCCCAGTGCAGAATGGTAGGTACCTATCATTTAAAAATAAATTTGCCACAACCCACATCTTTTTCTGACTGGAGCCTGTTGTTATACTCATTTTTGACATTTACATTTAAGGTTGATTTTTTTTTTGTTTAAATTTAAATTTCTTTTTATTGTTAAATGAACTCAGCATGAGAAATCGATTTTTCAAAAAAAAAAAAAAACAAAAATAATTATGAAACTTAAAATTTATAAGGAAAACCACCCAAATTAAATTTTAACCATTTCCTAAAATACTTATACCATCCCTTATTGTTCACCATCACATCATCCCTTTAAAAAAAACTTGTGTTCAACAAAAAGTTTAACCTAACCACCCTCTCCTACTCCAAACCTCGTCTCTAAAATGTTTCATGCTAGGTGTTTTTTTCTACTTTACCCCAAAAATAGTCTCATTCAAACATAAAATCTATTGCGTATCAAAATCAAAGGGCACACAACAAAATGCTCTCACAAAACTGCCGGCAACACTAAATTCAAATGTAACATAGGTAGGTAGTTAAGTAAAAGATAGGGTAGGTAATACACACAATACCTCCTATTCGTATTGTCGAGCTTGAGCTCTGGCTATGTTAAAAGGTATAAATTCTCTCTTTTATTATTTGCAACTATGTATAGCGATTTCTTAGGTGCATTTTAGGTTCGTTTTCAACCAAATAATACTCTGCGAGAGAAAACTTTTTCAACTGACATATAAAAAAAAGGAATACAAAAACTACAACAACAACTTTCTGTTTTCTTCTTCGCAAACGCAAACTTTTAACAACCCTTAGAAAATTAAAAAAAAAAAAAAAAATATATACCACAAAGCGCCACAGATGGGTACAATTGCGCTTGTCACAAGAGAAAATTGGAACTTCATGAGAAAAACTTAGCAATTCATATTTTAGTCCACTACGGAATGTTCTAAAAAACGGTCGTGAAAAAGAGTATTCATACGCATACGATAGTTTGAACTGAATAAAAAAAAAAAACAGTGTGTTTTTTTCTACTATTACTTTTTTTCTCTCCTCATGTATATAAGGAAAACCCCATTTCCATTTGTGTATCAATTTTTTTCCCTCCTCTTCAATTCAATTTCTTTTGATGAATTTATATTACAAAAATAAATATTATTTATTGATAAAATAAATCATTTTCCATTGACGCAAATTCAATGTTCAATTGAGTACTAATAGTGAATAGTGCACTACCTATAATCTGCATATTTCATAATGTGAATTACTTTACTATACCTTCCTAGCCTAGAATATCCTTGAGAGATTATAGAATCTTATATGAAAATTTTCTTTTTTTCCTGTTGAAAATTCAGGCTAATTCATTTTTGGGTGGATGGGACAGGACATGAGAATATAACCTATGTGTACCTCTATGTACTAGCTTCTTATATAGTATGTACTTGAGCTTCACATTCAAACTTTGTTTATCGATCCAACTTTTAAAGGATAACATTTTCTGTCTTTCTTTCTTTTTTTTTATATATTTTTGGGGGAGGTTTATCATGATAAAGGTAAAACAAAAAAAAAAGATTCAATCGGAAATTTAAAGGAAATGATTTTGATTAAACTTTAACAAACTTAAACTTAATAACGGATATTAGTTTAAATTTTAAAAATTAAATTTAAACAAAACAAAAAAAAAAGTGATAGACAATGTATGCTCAATATAATTTGGTCACAACATCATTTCTCTTTTGAATGATACTATCTACATATATGTGTTGTTGTTGTGTTTTCTATGTAAAACATGATTTGCGCAAGGAATATAATGGTAAAGTGTTTTTGAAAATCGGTCGAATTGGCTTATATAACCGACATAAGATTTTTTTGTTGTCCATAAAAGGTGGCTCTTTTCATAAGTTCAAATTATATCCAAGAATAATAAAATTCAAGTGTATAATTTTTCGGGATTTTGCCAAAAACAAAATTCCTTGAATTTAACGGTTTTGCAAAGACGTACAAAAAAAAATTTAAATTTCAATGTGACTGAACCGCTACTGTTGTAGATAAATAATTTACGTCACGAAAATATATTTATACCTAAAATAGGTAGATAGGTATCTTTTGCACATAGAAAAGCCGTGAGAATATTAAAATACCTACAAAGAAATAAACACAAAAAATGATTATGTATGACGCAAGTATAAGAAGAAAGTGATTCCTTAAGTTTAAAAAAAAAAAATTGTACAAATGAATCATTCATTCACATTTTTCTTTTTGGTTGCATTTGAGGAAGATACATTTGTATCTTTGTGAGCCAAATATTTCGACAAGTTTTTTTTGGTGAAAGATTACATGAGTCGTGTGCGGTAATTTGTTTAAATTATAAACAAATATTGATCAAACAAAAAAAAAAAAAAACTATATGCACATAGATTTGTTTATAGAGTACTTAATGTGCAAGGAAGTCATTAAGTTCAAATGCAATTGAAGAATTAAAAGCTTTTAACAATTTACGTAGGAAATTTAATTTTTTTTCTTTTGTTTGTAAATAGTTTTGTTTTAGGGTAAAAGACATGAACGGAGAATAAGGAAATAGTAAAAAATAAAATAAAACAAAAAAAAAAAAAAAAAAATAAAATACGGTGTAACCACGTTACGCGGTTTGTGCCGAGTATTTTGTATTTTTTTTTTGAATAAAAAAAAACAATTAATTATACATCAAAAAATATTTATTTAATTTAAATAGAGAGCTCAACTAAAAGTGAATATTAAAAAAAATTAAAGTTTTAATTAATATTAATTAAACATAAATTAATAAAAAAAAAAACAAAAAAATAATATAAAAAAAACTTTTGATGGCCGCAACGAAAATTATAGACGTCCCTAGTGGGCCTAGAAATGGCCATGAAATGGCACCTCTTAATACCAGAGCACGAGGTGATGGTACCCATGGTGTAACTATTGTCCTAACTGCTCCCCAAAGAAACTCTGTTAGTTCAGTGGATATACCAGGTGAACCAGAGAGGGCGGCATGGTCTGGAAAAATGCAATTCTTTCTCAGCATTATTGGATATTCGGTAGGATTGGGAAACATATGGAGATTTCCGTATTTGTGCCAACAGAATGGTGGTGGTAAGTTATACCCTCCTCTTATATCTTTTATACCTTTTGTTGTATATTCTTTGTACATACCCCTTACTACTTACATTACATACATACATTTATATAAATTTACCTCCCTCTCAATATAGGTACATTATATTGACATTGAATTGAAATAATGTAAATAAATAAATAAAAAAAAATAATCAAAAATAAAAAGAAGAAAGAAGAATAATTTTTACCTTTTAGATACTCTTAATAAAACGCATGACTGATTTCGTAGAAGCAGAGAAAATCTATTTCTAACTTTTTTTTTGTGTTTTCTTTTTTTTTGTACATTGAATTGAAATAGTTTTACTATACAAAGAACTTTTCAAAAATAAATTTCTATTAAAGCACGTGATTGGCGCCTGTAAGCTTAAAATGGAATTTCTAATTGCAATAAAAATATCTTACAAACAAAAAAATAAATAAATAAATAAAATTGAAAAAAAAAAATAAATTCCAAGATGCTTTGCTTAATGTTATGAAATCCTTTTGTACATATATGGTTTGGCGCGGTATATGTGATGTCAACGTTATATACAAATATACTACCTAAATGTGTATCTTTGTTTTCTTTTTTTTTTTATAAGGCATATATGAAGTTTTGATGCGATTGATCTTCATTGACTTATCGTCATTGCACTTGATTGTCGTTCTCAATGTTCTATTCACTTAATGCATTGATTGCGCTCCAGTAGGGTAATGTACAGGGGCGGATTTGTGTTTTTGTTGGTTTAAGGGCCGAGTTCGTTAATGATAAGGAAGTTACTATTAAATAGTTCTTGAAGAAAGTAGAAATACAAATTGTCAGATTTTCCAGGTTATGCTACAGTCATATCTTCCTCAGCTACTTAAAATTAGGGCCCCTTTGAATAAGTTTTAATTCCTGTGTTCTTTAGTTTCTCAAATTATAGTAACAATAAGAATTTTGTTTAGCAGGTCTTTGCATATTTTTATAAGAAAAAGGTAAATAAATAGACTAACAAAACATTAAGTTTTGACACCATGCTGTCCGGAGGGAAATTTATGTTTAAGAACGTCAATATCTCGAACAGTTGTAATTTATAAACCTATGTAACGAAAAGATTTTGGTGTCATTCGAATCATCTTGAGTGCGGATTTATAAATTACAATGTCACAATGGCCGGTAGGCCATCGTGCATTCGCTATCAAAGCTTCTTTTATGAGTGAGAATTCTTCCGTGAACGCGCGACCAAGTATTTGGTGCATAAAGGTTTAAACAAATTGCTTTTTAGCATCCACATCCAGGGCCAAAAGAACATCAAGGATCCACGAAAACATAGGTAATGAATGCGGAACAAACGGAATTATCGGGACCTTTTTTTTAATTCCAGAGAACAGCTGATAAATGTGAACTGCTTTGGAGATCGTCCGGGGCCACCAAGGTCTCTGGACTTAATTTTTTATGGATTTTATTTCAAAAGTAAAGTGTACAACAATAATCCGCAAACTGTAATGGAGCTGAAAGAAAATATCCAACGTGCAATTAGCGGGCCAAGCCTGCTAAAGCGCGTTGCACGAAACACAATGGACCGCTTTCAATAGTGTGTGCGACTAAAGCCAGAACTATAATTGTCAGATCGCCGTATGAAAACGGAGGGGAACAGCGCTCGCAACCGCACTCGACGGAAGAAAACTTGTCGAAAATACAAAGAAAACAACAACAATTGACAGTAGCTTCCGACTCCATCCGCCAATTATGGTTCTGCCTTAAATGGACAGCATTTGGATGATTGAATTTTCAAAACATAAAATCCGCATTCTTCATCGAAATAATTTATAAAATATAACAGCACCTTTCATAGTTTTTTTTTTTAATTTACGTTTGAAAACATTAATTTTGCACCGGACACCCTTTACAAACAAATAACTGCACAAGAAAATAACGCCCTATATAGAGTCCATCGCACAGTTAAAAGATAGGATCATAAAAAATTAATTCATGATGTTGTATGATTTTTATCGATGCAGGATTTTATAGATCTAGACTCCCCTATTGTAAGCTGAGTTAAAAAAAAAAATGCAAGAAAAATGAGTTGCATGGACTTGCTCTAAGTGTAAAAGATCTTTGGAATGTGTACATGTGTAAATAAATTGAATTTCAAAATATAAATAAAAAAATAAATTTTGGATGTCAATATGACTAAAAATATATACATAATATGTATAACAATTTGAAATATTTTTCACGTAAAACGAATAATGCATTCTTATTTCTTAAATAATAAACACTTAAATAATTGTACAGAGCCAGAAGTCCTAGCTACTTGAGCTCTTTTTTTTTTGTTGCACTTAATTCAACTTTGAGAACGTTTAAATCTTTCTGTAAGCTGCAATTGTAGGGTACGTTTTAAAATAATAAACCAGTGTCAAACCATGTGACAGTACACAGGACCGTAAATAAATATATCTTTTAACCCTAAACTTGCCTTTTAGTACCTATATCGTAATATCGTAAGAAAAAACGTAAACAAATGCTTTTATGTAGGTAGTTGCGCACAGAAATACACCCTAATCATATATGTATAATATACTTCTTTTGCTCCGAAATAAAGTTTGAATTATGACACATATCTAATTTTTCATTTCCCCGAAAAAAAAACACCCTATTGTGTGTATTTATGAATGCTTTTGATTGTATAGATTCTCATGAAACAAGCAACAATTTTGCCATATTTCATAGGCATTTTACTCACAGGGTATCGGTATATCAATGATATCTAGAAAAGCACGGCGCTCAAATAATAGGTCATTTCAAACATCGTAACAGAGTACAAATTTTACAAAAGCCAAAAGAACAGTTTCATTCTCAAATAAAATGAATTGTTATGATTTTTTGTAGAGCTTAATGCAATAGGTATAGGAGAAAGATTCCAATTCCAATACTATTACAAGCTCAAAAATACTATTTAAAAACCATTTAGTTTGTGAACAAAAAAGTATTCCTATAAAATATTACGACTTATGAGGTTTTTGAATTGGCCGACTCACTTTATACAACAGATATTTATGTGTCAATGGCCCTGTTTTTCATTTGCAACGGGTGGCAATTTTCTTTGATACCAAATTACCAATAGCTAATCAAATTTCAGCAATTTATTGTTGACATGAATTTATCCAACAGACTGCTTTGAAATTAATTTCTAAGCACGAGAGTGAGAAACTTGTAAATTAAACTTAGCGCTGAAAAATTGCAACGTCATACATTCCATACGGTTACAGTATAATGGATTAGTTTATACAAAATAAATTAAAAAAAAAAACTATTGATGGATCGTAAAAAAAATATTACTTGGTAGAGTCAATGATAAACATTTTTGTTCGTAAACAAAATCAATTGTTTATTTTTTGAAAACCAAACAGCCGTCATAGACCAATTTCATTATTTGTTTACAAAAGTCCAAAGAGCAGACAGATATCAGTTCATATAGCTATGCTTTTCTTAGTAATATTAAACTCAGCCATTGACCTTTTTCTGGATGGAAATAAATAAAAAGTCCAATATTTATGAATCTAATGATGACATAATAAGGAATTTTTTTGTGGCTAAAAGCAAATTGTTTAATTCGTTTCTTCTTTATTTTTCACTTATTAAAAGTGATTTTTGAAAGTTTTTCCTATAATCTATTGCATGTAAATACACCCCTGATTTTAGTACACAGCAATTAAATGCAAAAAAAAAAACTGTATCTTTGAAAAATATCAAAGAGGAACATTATTTGACGCGTGCTCAATGATTTGTATGGTATGTCGGTAGCTTATAAATCAAATCAATGTAAGTATAGGTAAATATCTGCGTTCTAACAAATTGAAATAAATTGTTTAATAGATTTTCTACCAAACAAATTAGTTTCACAGGTTTGTTCTTATATGAGATTTATGAACGTTATTTATAGTTAAATAAGATTCATTACTGGGTCGCATGTAGTAGCTCTTAGAAAAAAAAATTAATTAAATAACACTATGACTAAAACTAGTAGTTATATTTTAATTTTGTAAACTTATTTCCGATGAATTTATATGAAGCAATTTGTTTTTTAATATTAGCTCAGGGAAATTAGTCAAAATATGGACATGAAATCGCATTTTTCGCGGGACAAAATTTTTTTCATGAAATGTGTTCGGGTGGTTGTCCTTATCATAAAAGTCAATTTGTTGGGATAATTGGAGGTTGGAAACAGCCGCCATCTTGGAAAAGAGATCGGTATCGTTTTTATTGAATAGCTCCATTGTTATTGATTTTAACAAAAAATGACAAAGGTAAGACTTATTAACAATAAAATTATCTAAGAAATGATATACAAAACAATTCCGTGAGTTGATTAAATAAAATTTTATAGTTGGTCAAAGTGCGGGTTTGTATCGCAAGGTTGGGACAAAATGACATTTTTTCATATATCTGACGAACTTTTGATTTGTTTGGATAATTCTTCAAGAATGAATTGTAGTACTTATAATTACCTATATAATGAGCCCACAATCGTTATTGTCACCATCGTATTGTAGAAGTAATCTAACTCCGAATCTCTCCATGTACTAGTCAAAAGTAAGAAAAAAGCTGTTTTTTTGCTAGTAGGTCGAGAAAATTTTGGGAGTAGAGGTATAACCAAAATATAAGTACGCAGTTTTGCAGCCATACGCGTGTTAATGTCGATTTCAAAGGTCTGACAACTCTAATTTTGTGCTTTATACGGTTTTTGGGGGGTTAAATAATGTAAGTTTTCCAGTTAATGTGAATGGGCTTAATTTATACTATTTGAAATTATAAATATACAAGCTGATGCTCTATTATTTTTCCTAAATCTGAACACCCCAATCTTGAGGATGTAACCAATAGAACTATATATAAGCCGTTTATACGATTATGTTTTAGAAGCTTTTTTTGTTTAGATTTTTGTTTGTTTATTTGAATTGAAAAGCCTGATATGGTTAGTTAAAAAATCTTATATCGTGAGTTCTATTAACCCCATAGCCGAAATTGAGGTGTCCAGATTTAGGAAAAATAATAGAGCATCAGCTTGTATATTTATAATTTCAAATAGTATAAATTTAGCCCATTCACATTAACTGGAAAACTTACGTTATTTAACCCCCCAAAAACCGTATAAAGCACAAAATTAGAGTTGTCAGACCTTTGAAATCGACATTAACACGCGTATGGCTGCAAAACTGCGTACTTATATTTTGGTTATACCTCTACTCCCAAAATTTTCTCGACCTACTAGCAAAAAAACAGCTTTTTTCTTACTTTTGACTAGTACATGGAGAGATTCGGAGTTAGATTACTTCTACAATACGATGGTGACAATAACGATTGTGGGCTCATTTTATAGGTAATTATAAGTACTACAATTCATTCTTGAAGAATTATCCAAACAAATCAAAAGTTCGTCAGATATATGAAAAAATGTCATTTTGTCCCAACCTTGCGATACAAACCCGCACTTTGACCAACTATAAAATTGTATTTAATCAACTCACGGAATTGTTTTGTATATCATTTCTTAGATAATTTTATTGTTAATAAGTCTTACCTTTGTCATTTTTTGTTAAAATCAATAACAATGGAGCTATTCAATAAAAACGATACCAATCTCTTTTCCAAGATGGCGGCTGTTTCCAACCTCCAATTATCCCAACAAATTGACTTTTATGATAAGGACAACCACCCAAACACATTTCATGAAAAAAAATTTGTCCCGCGAAAAATGCGATTTAAATTACTAATTTCCCTGGGCTATATTTTTTTTTTCATTAAAAATATTTATTTATTTAAATCCTAGTCAGAATTTTCCAATTTAACATTATTGAAAACCTTCTCTGAAGTTTCAAAGATGTTAATAGACGTTCAGGTTTATTTATTTATGCATCTTGAAAAATAGTCTCAGAGAAATAATTCACGGTGTTACAAAAATGAGGTTTTAAAATAGGTATACGCGGGCGGAGACCTATCACGTTTTGTAGAGCTAGTCGCACTGATTACGAAACGGTATTTAAAAAGTCCCTAACACCCCCAAAATCTGTTTTTTGACATTCACCCATTGAACAAAATCTAGCTTCGTCAAATTTTTACCCATTTTCGATTTTTTTAACAGTTTCTGATAGGAGATAAATATACCTTCTCAACAATGTATAAAACATGTAGGTTAAACCACATAGAATTTATAAGCTGTCAAAGTTAAAAAATTCCATTTTTTTGTCATTTACCCAACTTCGACATCAAATTAAAGTATAAATTTTCACGAAAACATGCTGCTTGAAAAATATTTTCTAAATCAAACGAGGTTTTTATATGAAAATGAGTTTAAAATTGGCTTAGAAAAAAAAATTTTACGATTTCAACCCAGATACAGAAATTCAAACTTTTAGGTATAGAACAAAAATGTTGTTTTGGCACATTATAGGATAACTTGGGCGCCAGGATTTGATAACGGGTTTTTTGTAGAGGAGTTCAATAAAAACATTTTTTTCTTTGGGAGTTGGGTCTATCTCCCTCCGTTTAGGTGGGAGGGGCAGTTTTCTAAAAAAAATTATTAAATACAACGGCAACACTTACAGTAATAAATGATACCATTTACGAAAGGCAAAATTGTACATTTAATTTTAATATTTAAATCAATATATTATAACCAATAGTTTTTGAAATAATCGATTTCAATGTTAAAAATAGGCGAAATGGGGAAAAATTTGACGAAGCCAGATTTTTTTCAATGGGTGAAGATCAAAAAAACTGTTTTTTGCCCATAACTCCAGATTTTGGGGGTGTTAGGGACTTTTTAAATACCGTTTCGTAATCAGTGCGACTAGCTCTACAAAACGTGATAAGTCTCCGCTCGCGTATATTTTGAGTGTTACACCGTGATAATTTTTTTTTTTTGAATGCATAGTTGCCTTTAAGGTATGTCTGTTAGTAGTAAAATTGCAAATTTATGTTTTGTAGCAGTTTTTTTTTTTTGTTTTTTGATAAATGACACTAAAAATAAAGGTAGCACATTCTGTTATCAACTTGTAAATAATTTGTTTATAGCTCACGTTTTTTTAATACGTGTGAACTGCATATATGACTCTTTCTATTTTAGTATAGTGTAAGGTTAGGTTAATAGACCATTAAATTAAAACCAGAACAAATATCTTTACAAATCTCTGAGAAAACAAAGTTCGAACACATTAAAACAAACAATATGAGCAAAGTTTTGCTTCTGTATATTTTAATTGCATTTTTCACCAGGAATTGCATTTTAATAATAAAGTGTTTCGTTACCAGTTCCAAACTCTCACATTTGACTCATGAATGTGTTTAAGACACGAATTTAGACAGCGAATTCCATTTTCTTAATTTAGAGACAATCTACCATTAAACTTGGTTTCTATTTTACAATAATGCTGTCACCACCCTTTTAATTGTATATATTTTAAATTATGACACAAACTTTGCACATTTTTGGCACACTTCCCGTTTAAATTGAGAGACCATCTGCGCACTATTTGATTTGTCAATTGATTATATTTTTCAGTTTCGTGATAGTAAATTTGTAAGTATGTCAGTCTTATTATACCCAATGATACTGTCAAAAGTAAGAAAACGACAATATTCTTTAAAATGAGTCAAACAGCAAGAACGAACAATATACAAAGGTTCTAGAGTAAATATCGATTTAAATAAAATGCATAATGCAGTACGACTGAGTCTGTCGTTCATATTTGCAATTCAAGTTCAAGTTGTTGAGAATCTTAAAGGTTTATACAGTGCATTTCGCTTATTGGAAAATATTTATTTTAAAGAAATAAACATTGCAGAAGCCTTTGTAAACAGCAGTACCAACCAATTCAATAAAATCAAGCATTCCTTAAAAAAAAATATTTTAGCAGTAAACTAATTAAAATCTATTCAAATGTTTCTATAGAATATAATTTTCCATTTGAATTTGTCTGGCTTAAAACGCTGAATAAAAGAATACAAAATTAAGGAAGTATAGGTTGCTACCTTCAATAAAAGAAACAAAGGTCAGTTTGTTTCAATATTTGGTTTAAATTTTATCGTTCACCATGGTGTATGCGTAACATTTTCTTGCATTGACAAAACTTAAGTGTTAATAAATATATTTCTATCGCTGACCTAATAATGAAACCAATTCACCTTTAATATCCATTTATTGACCTTTTAAAATTACATTGTTGGTTATTCGAAATGTCATTTTTGGGATACTATCATCCTAAATCAATAGCTTTCGCAGAAAAGACGTTGTGTTCTTTTTGTAATTTTTTTTTAATAATAAATCAAATGAAGTAACTTAGTCCTTAAATTTTGCATAAATATTTCTTTTAGAAAGTCATTATTTCTTACATAAGTTAAACACAAATGTAAAAATATGTTTGAACTAAATTAAAAAAAAAAAATAATCCCATTTTTGAGATAAATAATAATTTCATAATTATTTATTTTTAGAATTTCACATTTTTGAAAAGCTTTCGCTCCAAAAATATTACATCGTGTATCATCTGCGCATTTAATAAATATTTAAAAACACTTCAAATTTGCGTTAAGGAATGTTAACCTTTGATTTCAAATTCTATATTTAAAACTATACTTTTTTGGATAGCATAATAGCTAATAGAAGGTCAACTTTTTATTTGTTAGAAAAAGAATATCAACAAAGTTCTTCTATTAACTGTTTAATTGCATTACACAGTATTTCATTTTGATCAGAAAAAGGGTGATTGTGAAAATTGTATGACGACAGCATAAACTTTTGTGTCGTTGGTTGAACTGTAACACAAGTACATATATATTTACAAATTCAAATGTAAACATAAATAAGTTTTTCCTATATGCTCTTTGTACTATATACGTTTGTCAATAAAAGATTTTTTGAATGAGTAAGGGTGCATTGGTACCTACACCTACACCTACAACTACCTACTTTTTAAAAAGTTGACATAAATGAAATTCATATGCTTTTAGAACTTTTGCTAATGGGTCTAAAAATAAACAATTAGTCTTAATGTTTGTGCATTTTACACCCCCAACAATAAGTTAATGTTTCTAATGGATGACTAAACTTGACTATATGCTTAGTTTGACATTATGTATTTTTGTGATACAAAATGGTACCCTCAGTTTTAGCTGTTTTATTTTTTATATGAGGGTTGTCTTCTGTGCCTGTGGTATATAACAATGGAAATTGAAATTCAAAAGTTTGTTGATTAACAGCTGTTTGTTTAATTCGATGTCACACTTATTTGTAAAAATTGAAAACTTAAATCAAATACCCATGATTAAATTTGTATGAACCTTTCTATATTTAATACAAAAATTGTGTACGAATGTTGTCTTCTTCAAATTTGACTTTCTTAAGGTTGTGCTCAATGTCCACGATAAATCTAGGCCTAAACCTATAAGCTTCTCCAACCGTTCTTTTTATAACTGATATCAGTACAAATTCCTTATTTCCGACAGTACTTTTCTAGTCAAATTTTTACCAAAACTTGAAACAGTTTGTTTCCAAACCAAACTTAGTTCTTGTTTTTAAAGTACTATTCGTATGTTATCAGTATATTAAATGCAATGGTTTATTGATTAAATTTTGCATGAATATTTTATTGATAATCCCAAACAGGAAATGAATTAGGATGTGTGTTTTTCTTTATATTGCAAGAACGGTGGTAGCATAACATTTTAAGGCCTAATTTATTCACACTCCATTAAATTAAAAGTCTCCATTAAAAACAGGATATTTTAAAGTTTGTATGTGATTTGACAGATTTATTATTTTTAATGGGGTCTTTAAATACAATGGAGAGTGAATAAATTGGGCCTAAGTATTAAGTATATTATATTAGACATATACTTAAGCCCTGGGAAATTGAAATTGAAAATTTAATCAGAAGAAAATTATAGAGACATAAAACGTCAATACGTTAACGTACGTATGCCGTAGTTCGACCCTTGATTTTTCAATCGTCAGTTAGACTACCAAAAGAATAAATGTCAATACAAAAAAACTTGGGTTTATCTGGCTATTGAAAAATTGGCTCTAAGGGCCAATTTGTTCGCAGTTGATTATCTTTTAATCAAGGATTATTCCATAGAAAAATCCTTGATTAAAAGATAATTGAGTGTGAACAAACCGGGCCTAAGTGAAATAAAAACATCTTAAAAATGAAAAACAGACTGTACCGGAAACTTAAATCGATAATCAGTTCTTATTGATACAAATTAGTCCAGTTTTTTTTTTTTTTTTTGAACTTGATTTAGAAAAAAATTTCCTCGAGCTAAGATTTTACCAAACTCAAATGATCGTTTTATTTTCAAATTATGAATAAGGACTTCGTTTGGGCAAATGCTTAATATTTCTCAACTTACTAAAAGTTGTACTCCATCAAAGAATATAAATTTCAACTTAAGAGTTTACGTTCATCTTAAATATCTGTGGTGTTTGGTATGAACATGATAACTGCCATAATGGGTATTTTTTATTAAAGGTTCTCAAACGTTTATTAAAATTTTGCTAAACCACTTTTTAGAATTCTTTGTTATATTTCAGGTAATTTTTGAATTTTTTTTTAAATTTATTTTTATATCGGCTCTCCGGAAGCGTCCGGAATTATTCAGAAACTGTTTTATTCACACGAACATGACAGAAAGAATGATTCTCAGAATAAAAAAAAACGTCAAACCAAATTTCCTAGTAGAAAAGCAAAAAATTTTTATTTGATTTATTCACCAATACCAATACATAATTTCAGAATTGAGTGGAAGCGATTTAGATTGTTTTATTGGATTTCAGAATGAATGAATCTTTGAGTGAAACCAATCGAAAACGACATTATAAAGTTTTAGTAACTCCATAGTTTTTTTGAATACCACAATTTGCAAGAATTAAAAAAGAATGGAAATGTGGAACACTTCTTTTTTGAGAAAGAAAGTATTTTTATTAATATTCCCACGCCTCTTCCCCCCCCAGATACCGCACGCGCTAGGGTCCATTTTCACAGAGTACGAAGTCATTTGCGGATGATTATCGTATCGGCACTTTTTAGTGTTTTTTAAGGTAAAAACAAGTATTGCTTTTAGTAGGAGAGCTAGTGGCACATTTGACTAAGGTAGCTCTTGTAAGTCTAAAAATTCGTACAGTGGTAGTTTTTAGCATGCTTAGTAAAATAATCTTGGTCTGGCAGGCCTCAGCGGTGCACATCATATATATATATGACCTTGAAAGTGTAACTTTCAACTGTTTTTGCCCAAAATTTGACTTTGAAATCGATTATTTCAAAAAGTATTGATTAAAATAACTTGATTTAAAAATTAATATAAAGTGTAATTTGAAAAATGTATCATTCATAACTGTGTTGCCGTTGTTTTTAAATATTTTTTTTTTATTTTGAGTTACTTTTCTTTCTTTCTCAAACGGGGGGAGATAGACCCGCCCTCCCATTGTAAAAAATGCTTGTATTTAACTCTTCTACAAGAATCCGTTACTAATTTTCCCCGCCTTAGAAAACCATTTTTGGTTCAGATTTTTATTTTTTTATTTATATTTTTTGGCGATATTAAGATAACTACCGTAGAACCGGGTGATTTTGGCCTGGCGGGTGACTTTGACTTTGACATGGACAGTTTTTTAAAAAATTGTTAATATATGAAGGACTTGTTTGATTTTTTACAAGTTTCTTTGTAAATTCGTATAATTTGATGAATTCAAAAGTGATCATACTAGCTTTATTTAATTAAAATTAGATATTAATTTATACTAAAATTTAGTTTTCTTAAAAATGCTAAAAAAAAATCACCTAAAAATGTTGGATGGTTTGAACATGTTGAAGAAATAGGATTGCAAAATGACTTTAACTCCGATATGTGTATTGTTTTGCAAGTTGAATTACTTTTATTCTACCCTTGTAACTATTTCACAAAAATTAATTTTAATTTGTTTATAAAAAATGCCATATGGTAGGGTGACTTTGGCCGGCATATCGGGTGACTTTGGCCGGGTGGCCAAAGTCACCCTCTTAATTTTTGCACTAGACTTAGTTTTTATATATTGGTATATGATTTGTTGACAAAACTGATATTTGGCAATATAATTAAAATGTTATCAGATCATACATATCAACATTTGGCAGCTCAACCACTAGACGTAGCCTTCTTTCGTCCTCTTAAAATATTATGGATGAAGACCTTAACAGCGTATAAGATGGCAAACTCGAAAACAAAACAGTGCCGAAAGATGTGTTTTCTAGGCTTCTAGAATAACATTTTACTTCGGCTGCATCTTAAATGTTGATATCGATGAGGTTACAGTGTCATTCCTGCGAAGAGGTGCTGGGTACAGCTTCAGAGAAAAAAGACGTTGCACAAGTCACCAAAACTGATCTGGAGAAGAAACTTTCTGTTCCAATGGTTGACCTCAGAGAGAGACTATTTTTTTCCATATCCTTTGAAGGGGAAACCGACGAAGTTACGAATACCAGAGTTACGGGCGACAGAGTTACGAGCATCAAAGTTACGCGAAACCGAAGTTACGAAAAACTAGAGTTACGAATTCTAAAGTTATGTTAAGCTATGACATGTGATTTTTGGGTTGGCAACAATTGCGAGGAACGATATGGAATTATGGAAATACAAACAAGAGATGAACATTTTTCTCATTGGTCAGAACTAAATGAGTAAAGTGAAAATGGGTGTTATTTAATCTTGTTAAATTTTGATTGGATAGGTATAGATATACATATGGTTTTGTTTTTGTGAGAAGATCGCGAAAACTTCTTATTTGTCCAACTAATATTGCACCTACGTTTCGATATTCTCTTATTTATGTTTCCATAATTCCATATCGTTCCTCGCAATTGTTGCCAACCCAAAAATCACATGTCATAGCTTAACATAACTTTAGAATTCGTAACTCTAGTTTTTCGTAACTTCGGTTTCACGTAACTTTGACGGCCGTAACTCTATAGCGCGTAACTCTGTTATTCGTAACTCTGTTACCATTTCCCTTTGAAGGATATCAAAATTTATGCTAATTTTAATTTTTTGTTTTTTTTTTTTTAATCAAATAAAAACCGACAATTCTGTGTACGAAAATAAAAAAAATACCCACATGTTTTAAAAAATCTGCTCTTTCATTTGGGCTGGGTTAGAATGACGTGCTACTTGTAGTTGAACTGGAAATATAGCAAACGTCCTACCGGCCAAAGTCAACCGGAATGGAGGGTGACTTTGGACACCCATATTTTGGCATTTATCTATAGAACTGTCGGACAGATTTCTTCAAGATTAATCACACCTATAGAATGAGCGAAGTAGGTAAATTGGTTGAAATCTTTATTAAAAAAAAATTATTACAGAAGTTATTCACATTTGAATTTGAAAACGTGCCAAAGTCACCCGGTTTTACGGTAACTAACAGAAACATCTGGCTTTCAAAAATATAAGTACCTACATAATTATATGTATTTATTTCCGTTCTGCTAATAATTTTTTTTTATGTTTGAAGACAATTTATAATAAAAAAAAACTGGATGTAGAACTGTCCCTCACTTCCATAAGATTTAAAAAAAAAAACGAATAATTTTTCAAAAGTTTAGATATTTTTTACTTTTTGGTATTTTTGTCAGGAGTATTTTCCGGCATATATAGATTCCACACTCCCCCTCAGCTAATATCATAAATACATGCCTTAGAGCCGAACTGTATACGTATTTTAGGTCAAATCAAATATATTTAAATAAAATACATAACTAAGAAACTGCCTGCTACACAACATTATGTAAAAATCTCTTCCACTTCTTCTTCTGCAATAGAATTTTTTATAACCTGCCCCTTGATCCTTTATTTGTTCACATTTCAATAACACGCCAAAAATCTATTGTATTCTCTGCCAAAAAGTGTTTGATTCAAATGATTAAAAAAAAAACCTGCCACACTGCCAGCAGTGGAAAGTTTTTAAAAAATTACATAGGCACGCAGAAAAAAACATCTGCTCTATTATGTATTGCAGAATATCAACGCACTTATTGCGGAACAACGTGGTTTTCTTTTATGATACCGGAATTTACCTTCCATCAAAGGGTGGATCCTGTATCTATGTATAGTATATATTCCTTAAACCTTACCAAAAATTATATACATGTACAAAAATTGATGAAAAAAATCGTTCTACTTTTTGCTTACAAAAAGAACTTTACTTAAGGGTAGAATTACATAATGTCCCTTTTCCTTTAGTTTTTTTGTTCGCTTACATTGAAAAAAAAACTTTCATTTTAAGGGAAATGGGGTTGAGTAGCAACATGCAGACAATCAGACATTATTTGCTCATGATTGTACCTACTTGTAAGTGGAATAAGGAAACTAAGGTTATATTTTTTGTTTTGAAGAGTGTTCTTGGGTATATAAAATAAAAAAAAAAAACATTATTGTATTGCTGTCCTTGAAATAAATTGAAGAAAAAAATATATTTTCGCCGAGGATTTGTTGGTTTGCCAGTTAGGTACTTGGTTATTATTATTATTATCATCATCCTGACCTAAGTTTCTTTGTTACATTTTGTAGGAACGCATAAAGGATAATAGTACCTATGAATATGAAAGTCACTTATAGAAAGTATTTTATCTTGTTTTAAGGTTCTTGACCTTTGATGTTACAATATAAAAGTGAGAAATGTAACTTAAGATCCTTGATTGTGTAGTAATGTTTTACAAAATGAAAGACTTTTTGTAAGTATCAATATATTTGACCTAGTTCATGTATAGAACTTGGACTTTATGAAAAAGTAAAACTTTTACGCAACACTGTTTTCAGGATGTGTGGGAAAATATATTGAACAAAAGAAAAACATTTTTAGAGCTTCTGATTTAGGCGCCTAAAGTTTTTCATTCTATAAAGAGGATATTCAAAAGAAAGAACGGTTTTGTTTCTTTTTTTTTTTGTTTTAGAAACAAAGAAAAAATTATTTACAAAGGTTTTTGTTTTTGTTGAAAAAAAAAAAAAATGACTTAAAACAAAATTAATGTGAAGGAAAGATCCTACGAAAAAAAATGTTGAAGTAAAAGTTCAAAATTTAATAATCCATTGCGTAGAATTCTTAAAGTAAGGTTTAAAAAGTTATTGTCTTTGTCAGGATAAGCTATTTTTTTTTAGCAAAGAAATTGAAATTAAAATAGGCCTTCACTTTGATGAATCGGTATGAAAAATTAAAAAATAGAAACCAAATGGCTCTGCCTAAGGTTGACTGATCCGTTAAATTACTCAAAGAAGATATCAGTAATCAGTTTCTTCATTTTTTATGAAGCAGTTCTTGGATCGTGTACAGAGGGGTTTTTCATTTTTTTTTCTTTCTAAAAATGCATTTCAATAAAAGAAATCAAATTGCATACTTTTTTTAGAGCTCAATTTCATAAAAAGAGTTGTTTTTCTCATTTGGAAATTTTTATTTTCCTTATATTAATTTTTACTTTCATATATGTAAGTATGTATGCAAATTTACCAAATACTGGCACGTGAGAAAATCAGACCAAGGACATGAAATTTTTACAACTCTTACAGCTGATTTCTGGACAAAGTTCTAGCTCTTTAAATTCGGTTTATGGAAAAATTAAAACTCAATTTGAATTATGTAATTTAATTTTTTCACCTTTTTTACCTGAAGTATGGTGCACAAGATACGTGCATCACGCAGTTTGTACTACCTGTAAAGGGAACACGGGGCTCAGTTGACCGAGTGCCAACTCTACTCTCAACTCTAGAAATTAGATTCTAAGAGCGGAATTCAGAGTCGTCACTCAAGTAAAAATTTTGCTCAAGTGAGCATTTGCTCTTGAGTTAAGCTACTCGTTACGTTTAGAAAACCTAAGAGTTTTCTTGATTTTAGGTTATGTTCTACAAAATTGTAGCTGAGGATATTTTAATAAAAATTGTCATATAAAGTTTTTTGTATCACTTACCGTTACGATATTAAAACATTTCAAACTATCCTACGCAATTTGATTAAAATAACAAATAGGTACCTATAAAAATATTAAGAAAAACATATGCGATTTTGAAGTGATATAATTTCTAAACGGTGCATGATAAAAGAAAAACTTTGTTGGTCAATTTTTATTAAAATAACCTCAGCTATAATAGCTATAATATAGAACATAATTTTTGTCTAAAACCTATCGTTTTTAAAATAAATAATATTGTGACCTTTGACCCCTTATAATGGGACTGGCGGACAGAGGAAACTTCAGGACCTCACACAGATTGTAAACCAACCTAACACCAAGCTGTATACCAAAAATCAGCCTGTTAAACATTTTTTTCTTCAAAAATCAATTTTTTTAACCATACCTGATAATAATTTTGGAAGTTATGATGAAATAAATGATTAAATGCAAATATTCATATACAGATAGATGCATATATACATAAGTATGAATTCGGGTACACAAAAATACTGTATTCAGTGCCTACGTTCTATAACTCAGTCGAGAACTTCTCGCATCGAAAAATTTTGAAACAAAAATTCCAAACGTTTCTCTATTTGGAAAAATAACCTGTTAGAGCGGGCGGCCACTGCAGAAACGCTCAACTCATCGAGCTAAAGAAAATTTCAAATGGGAAGTGAAAGAGGGCTATTAGTAGTTACGAAAACCACAGGTCTTCCCGTTCGCATCCTGGCACGATTGGTGTGGTAAAGTGCATCGTGCATCTCATAGAGTTAAAAGACAATATTGGTGTCAAATTAAAGGTGCTATTGTCAGCTATCAAAATTCAGAGGTCTTCCGGGCGAAAGTCTGGCAGTTTTGTCATGCAGCCCGTTTTAAGGTTAGAAGCGATAAAAGTGAGTTTTTTCATAAAGTCTTGTTTTTTGGTATTTTGGTGGATGAGTTAAGGAGTTTTTTCACTATAAAATAAAAATAAGAGTTATTAGCATTTAAATATAAAACGATGTTTTGGAAAAAGCTTGATAGTTTATTAACAATGACCCAAAGTATATGCAAAACTACGAACAATTCACGAAAAAGTCTCAAATAATACGCTGCGCCCCTTACAACTTACCGAATTAAAAGGCGAATTTAATTTCAAATTAAAGCTAATAATGTCTTTTTTTGAAAACCAGAGGTCTTCCAAGCCACATCTTGTCATTTCACCCCCCAGCCTGCTTGAACGTTTTAAGTGAAAAACGCTCCTAACCTTAAAACAAGCTGCGTGACCTAACTTCCAATTTTTGGCTTGGAGGACCTCTGGTTTTCAAAAAAAGACATTATTAGCTTTAATTTGAAATTAAATTCGCCTTTTAATTCGGTAAGTTGTAAGGGGCGCAGCGTATTATTTGAGACTTTTTCGTGAATTGTTCGTAGTTTTGCATATACTTTGGGTCATTGTTAATAAACTATCAAGCTTTTTCCAAAACATCGTTTTATATTTAAATGCTAATAACTCTTATTTTTATTTTATAGTGAAAAAACTCCTTAACTCATCCACCAAAATACCAAAAAACAAGACTTTATGAAAAAACTCACTTTTATCGCTTCTAACCTTAAAACGGGCTGCATGACAAAACTGCCAGACTTTCGCCCGGAAGACCTCTGAATTTTGATAGCTGACAATAGCACCTTTAATTTGACACCAATATTGTCTTTTAACTCTATGAGATGCACGATGCACTTTACCACACCAATCGTGCCAGGATGCGAACGGGAAGACCTGTGGTTTTCGTAACTACTAATAGCCCTCTTTCACTTCCCATTTGAAATTTTCTTTAGCTCGATGAGTTGAGCGTTTCTGCAGTGGCCGCCTGGACTATGTGTCTGTATCTCGATGTGAGAAGCAGCCCTGTAAGTTTTGTATTCCATTGGAATATATTGGAAACTGTCAAAAAAAGGGAAAATATTTTTACCTTTGGCCATAAAAGGTCATATGGACATAGTTTTACATTAAATATCCCAAGGCTCGGTAGTCCGAAGGAAGAGCATTCGGTCGGCGAGTGGAGGGTACCGAGTTCAAGTCACGTTTAGGACATGAAAATTTTTCATTTTTTTTCTTTAATATTCTTTTTTTTATTTTGAAAATTTAAGTGACACAAAAATAAATTAACGTGAACACATTTTCAGTAGTAACATCTCACATTTAATGCAAGATTATCAATTTTTTTTTCAAATATCTTACTTTCTCGCATCCTTTTTGCTTGTGAGAAATTTTGGCAGTTCAATCGAGAAATTTTCTCGATTATTTTCTTACAGACACAGTTTTATTCACATTTTTCCAGTCTGTCAAGCATTTTCATTCAGAAATGTTTCAAGGCGAGAAAAATTTTGTTTATAGAAACAAACGAATGTGAGAAAATGATTTTTGTGTCGATTCACATTATTATTGTTCCGATTTGCGTGTTTCATGCGAGAAATTTCTCGATGCGAGAGTTACAGAACGTAGGCACAGGTATAAACTAATAACTCGATTACCCTAGTTTCTATTCTTATTAGTTAATAGGCATATTTCAGCGTGTTTTTGTGTATTTGTATTATTTATAGAACTGTGTTATATATAGAATTAAAGGTAGCACATGTAATAATTACAAAAAAGAGTACATGTCACCACTGAATACTTTGATATTTCGAAGTTCCAAAGGCCTCGCTTAAAAAAATCACCTAATATGTATAATTTTTTTTAATATAGAAAAAGATTTTTAATACAGATTTATAGACAAGAGAAATACATTTCATTTGATACCAATATTAATTTTGTACATCCATTTTTACGCATTCTACGTAATTGTTTGAAAAAATAGCTGAAATCTTGGTTTTTAAATCCGAAACTTCAAACTCCAATATCTCCAAAACCCCACCAACGATTTTGAAAATATTTTACTCAATGTGCTTTACTAATGTGCTTATCACCACCTTTCATTTGATACCACTTTCGATAGTGTATACACACTGGGCCCAAGCTCTATAGAAAAATGTGCCATCTCCTTTGGAAGTAAATGCGTGAAAACTCATCTCAGATTTGAGCTTTAGACAAAATTTTACTTGAGTGATGACTCTGAATTTCGCCCTAAAAAATTGACAAAATAAACAAAATAAAATAAAGTGTTTTTTAATCTCTGTATCCCTTCGTTTCATTGGAGTACAGAAAAGCCTTAAATAGAAAACATACTGAATTGTATGTTATTTTTTTTTTTTATAAGATTTGCTTAAAAAAAAAACAACACATTTTAATATATTTCTATGCATAGCCCCGTGCAAACATTTGACAGTAACAAAACAAGGTGATGAATTTACAAGTCTGTTATTGCATTTAACTTTCTTGTTTCTTGTTTCTTGTTTTTTATTAAAAAAAAAAAAGCCTTATGTACTCCGGTAGTTTATTATTCATACCCTTAATGCCATTGAAAGTGAGTAAATAGTTCTTAAACGTCGCTTCCTTACTCTGGAATATAAATTAAAACTAAAACGGCTCGTTACCTCCAAACCTACTACAAAGCAACTTTGCGGGATACATTTATTTTTAATTTTGTTTGTGTTTTATCATTTTCAAAACATTTTCTGCAGGTTACGTATAATGTCCAACTAGTCTACTGTAAAAATCGCCAATCGTAAATTAAAAAAAAAAAGTTACTCATACACCTCAGTATCCACGTAAAATTCTAGTTTTCGTTTTATAGCTTATAGATGATTTAACCGAAAAATTTTAGAATTACAATATAAATAAAATTTAAAGTCCTAAGCTTGGCGAAAAATGAACAACTCGCCTAATCACCCTTATAACAAACTTAGTTAAAAAAAACGCATTAAAATTAAAAAAAATAATAAGTGCTTAAATGAAATCGATACTGTTCACAATTTTTTTTTTCTACACTCTACCACACAACTCCCCAAACCTAAGTAGTCTTCCTTGGTCTGGATAATTATAATTTCTATACCACTTAAGTTACAACCTCTTAAAATGACATAAAAGTTTAACCTTTAAGTTGTTAGCTTAGCTACATAATGCTTTCGCCTCAAAGGACACACTTAAGTTCTTTTCTTTTTTGTTGTTTATTTTTAAAGTACATAGGTACATAATGGTAATTTAATATCATATAGAAGGGCGTATATTACGCAGAATGAAGGATATAAATCTATGCTAATTTACATCATATGCAGCAGAAAATATTTTTGCATGAAATGAAGACATTTACAAAAATTGCTTCCGAGATTTGAAGCAAATTGAAATTTTATACTTTTCATAATATTTCATATAAATGTACATAGTTTTCTCGTTCTCCCACTTCAATTTCAACCAGCTTTCAACTGAATAGAAGAATGCATCAAATATATTATCCCAGATACTCAGAATAAGTAATATGAGTAATAACTGTCATAAATTGAATAAGTTTCCACTTGAAAGTGAAAAAAAAAATTAATTCACAACTACTGGCAACTGGGAGGAATTTACTTTTATCTTTTATGTTTGATATGGCTATGTGATGGATAGTCGTTTGAAATTGCGATTAAAGAATTTGATTTCCCATGTTACATGCGTTTCGTTCATTGGTTCTTAATATTTTCAAAGGATTAAGTGAAATTATGTGCTGTTATTACAAATCAACGTTAAGATTTTATTTTCAATTGAATTGCAAGTACTTCATTTGTGCACTCAATTTTTAAAATAAAAATAAAAAATAGTTCAGAAAAATAGTTCAAAATTAAAAGAGGCTAGATGGAACCCACACCGGTAACATGGGTGTCCTTGGAAACTGGATACTCGGTGACGTTTATGTTATTACTTGCGAAGTAGGTAGTATAGGTACGGTCACCATATTTCCAGAAGCAAAACCCGGGATACATACAAAATTTTTCGGATCATTTTAAAAATATTGATTCTTCAAAAAAATAAAAATAAATAAAAATTGAAATTTCTTAAAATGCGTTTTCATAATTTTTCTTCATTTTGATATAAAGATTTCTTATACGATTTTATAGGAGCATTTTCGTTGAAATCATTTAAGTCGTATACAAAATAAAGAAAGCGTTTTTATACTTAACAAGTACTGTTAATCACTTCTAATAAATATTTTTTCGATCAAAATCGTGAGAGCTATTTTTGAACATTTTAAATTTATTTAAAATGATTTTGAAATTGTATAATCATTAAATAAACTTCTAACATGTCCTTAAAATTTTTGAAATTTAGCTGGGTTCTTAACTCTTCTGTTTTTTATTCGAAAAAACTTTCCCTGATGGAGGTTTTCAACCTGGCAAATATAAACGAAATTCTTACCTGTGCAAGAATAATTGGAGAGTTTTCAATCGTTTGTCACTCATATTTAACGGTGCAGGTAATTTTTCTTGCTCCAAAAGAGTTTTTTTTGACTTTGGGAGACTCAGAAAAATTTTCGTTTTGCTCTTCGGCAGCAAACTAGGCTTGACGCTTTTATACGAACAAATTAGAAAAACTTTTAATTTGCAACCTCTGTTTATCTTGTTTTTCGTACAAAGTTTTTAAAATTTTGAATGAAAAAATCAGAGAATTTGCAAATACGGGACAATCACGGGACAAATTACAAAATACGGGACACTTACACGTCCCGGGTTTCTTAAATAAAAACTTGGGAGAAGCTGTAGAAATACGGGGCAGTCCCGGGTAAACCGGGACGGATGGTCACCGTAAGTATAGGGCAAGTTAATAGGATTCGTTAAATATATATTGAACTCGAGATCACAATAAGACATGACATTTTGAATATGGAGAATGCCAAAAAAGTGGGTCCCGCAATTTTGTCTGTCTGTGAACCTCCATCTCAAGCTATAGCTCAAACCAGGCAGCTGATTTGCTTCAAACCTGGTACATAGTTATGAGTTTTGGATGATTCCTTAGAGCCAAATTGAAATTTCGGAACGAAAATTAACGGTATACTTGCCATATGAAAAAAATTAAAATATATATTTTTTTCTCAGTTGTCGAATCACGGCAAACGATTGCCTACAATCATACATTAACGTTTTGACTATTGCTATCTTTATTTAATCAGTAAAAAAAGTAAGGGACATATTATAGTGTCCCTACGTTATGGAACGTATACCGTAATACGGCCCCTGTTTTAACGACTTTAATTTTTTTAAAATACGTGTTGCACATAGGGTCCTACTTTTGAACCAAAAAAAAATATTTTTTCAATCGTTATTAACTGTACCTGGCATAGAACCCTTTTCTTGATTTTTTAATTTTTCTTAAGAGATTTAATTGATTTAAATTTTTTGTGCAACACAATTTTTTTCATTCGATTTGTTTGGGTGAATTTCTTTTATCATAAAAGCCAATTTGTTGGGATGATAGGATGTCGGGAGCAGCCGCTATCTTGGAAAAGAGGTTGGTACCGTTTTTATTTAATAGCTCCGTTTTTACTCATTTTAACCAAAAATGTCGAACGACAGACTTGTTCACAATAAAATTATAAAAAAAAATGATATGCAAACAAATTTTGTGAGTTAATTCAATTCAATTTCATAGTTGGCCAAAGTCTGGGTTTGTCTCGCAAGGTGAGGACAAAATGAAATTCTTTCAAATATCTGACGAACTTTCGACTTGTAATTTTTAAAGAATGAGTTATGGCATTTTTAATTATCTGTACCATGAAAAAAAAATTTGTCCCGCAAAAAAGCGATTTGATCAATAAATAATGCAGATCGAGCTTAAGGAGAATGGGCATTTTGGACGTTGAGCGGCCATTAATGAAATTGGTATCAAATGAAAGAATAATACCATAGGAAAAACTTTTACTATGGACGTTTTGCTGTATTGCATTAAGAATGCAAGATAATGCAGTATTAGTATTGTTAATGCATTGTTCAATGTATGAAGGACAAAGTAATTTATATTTTTATTTGGAACATAAAATATGATGCTCTGTCATTTTTCCTGAGTCTGAACATATAAATCTTGCAAATCCGACCAATAGAACTTATAATATAAGATTTTTAAGACAACCACTTCAAGATTTTGTTCGAAAGTTTTCAAACAATTGAAACTAACAAAAAATTGAACAACGAAACTCTCATAATAGGCTTAAAATTGTTGTTTTAAAATGCTTATAGTTCAGGTTCTAGTGGTTGGATATTCAAGATAAAGGTCTTCAGAATCAGGGAAAAATGGCAGAGTATCATATTTTGCACTTAAAATACACGATTAAGTTATAACAATGAGACAATCTATATAAAGTGTTAAATGCAAAAATGCATTTTATCCGTATTTGAAGTACGTCACAAGGATAAAACTTCTGCACAATATATGTGCAATCCTGGCCGCGTAACGTCCACGTTCCATACAAACTTGCCCATTCTCCTTTAGCTGAGTTAAAACGAAGAAAGAAAATGTCAGTTTAAATTAAATGTGATCTGTATAAAGAAAAGTCGAAAAAACAAATAATACCAATTTTCACGTTTTGCCTTTTTTTGATAAAAAAAAAAACATTCAAAACATGAATGGACTAACATGTAAACGATTCCTTTCACAAAAGGAAAAAAAAAACATCCAACAATTTATTAGATTCCTTAACTTGAGTTTAAATTTAATTCAAACAACAATTTTGTTGCTTTAAAAGGCGAAGTACCAAGATGCAATAAAAGCTTCTCAAGGAAATCATGTCCAAATTAAATTGCTTTCATATAATAATTGCTCAAAGACAACACTCATACAAAAAAAAAGATGAACAAATATCTATATATTTTCTTTGAGCAGTTTACATTTGAAATACATTATATTTGATTTTAATTTGGTTACTGTGAGTTCAAGAATTTTACTCATTTTTAGGAAAATTAATATTCATACATTTATTTATAAAAATTGCAATGTCAAGGTGAATATAAAGTCGCTTACATGTATATAATAAAGAAAGAACAACTGGAAGTTATATTTGTCTTGTATCTAATCACTATTTCTATAGTCAATATATATGCTGCCTACATATTTTCTGCTAAACTGCAATTACTAATTTTTGGTAAGTTGCCAAAATTCAAGCATTTGTCTTCTGATTCACTGACAATAGCAAAACATGCATATAGAAATATATAAATGGGGTGGCCTGAAAATAATAGTTAAGTGATATGTAAATTTAAATTACTTTCAACAGAACTTAAAAAAAAAAAATTAGTCAAAGAATCTTCTTGCAAGGTCAAGTTTTGGTCCATTTAATACATTTTTTGGAAATAAAATAGCAACTTAGTTACCTGATTTTAACAGACTTTTGAGGATTTACTTCATAAGGGATGTTTTACACGGGTATATTTCATTGGGGGGTTATTTCTTTAAGTTCCTCGTCAGATTCTCCAACAGAAAATTTCTTTTACTTAAGAAAAACCTATAAATATGAGATTGTTAAAAAAAAACTGTGATTTAGAGCAGTTTTTGTAAAATTCAAAAAAACTAAAAATTTTCAAAACCTATACCCCGAAAATCTTAGATTTCTTTAATTTTTGTTCTTTATTTATTTTTAAATGCAATGTTAAAAATTTTCTTTTTTGTTTCTTATTTCAGGTGCTTTTCTAATTCCCTTCATGATAATGTTGATATTAGAGGGTGTGCCGCTGTTTCTGATTGAATTAGGAATTGGACAGAGAATGAGACTTGGTGCACTTGGTGTTTGGAATACTATCCATCCGTGGTTGGGTGGAATTGGAATATCTTCCTGTATTGTAACGTTGTTTGTCGCATTATATTACAATGTTATAATAACATGGGTTTTCTTTTATTTATTTAACAGCTTTCGTGTAAGTTCAAAATTAAACATTTTAAATACAAAAATTTTATCATATTGAATTCAATATATATCCCTTGTTATCTTTGAAAATATTATAGTATCCATTGCCTTGGGCATCATGTCCTGGAAATGCAACATACGAAGTAGAAGAATGTGCTCGTTCATCCGAAACAGCATACTTCTGGTATCGTACAACACTTGATGCAGCCCCGTCCATGGATGAACCCGGAGGTCTTAAATGGTGGATTGTCTTATGCCTGATGTTGTCATGGACAATTGTCTTTTTCATCGTAATGAAGGGTATTCAGAGTTCTGGAAAAGTTGTCTATTTCACATCATTATTTCCATATATTGTTTTGACAATTTTCTTCATTCGTGGAATAACTCTACGTGGTGCCAGTGCCGGACTGATGCATATGTATACGCCCAAAGTTGAGAAACTTGCTGATCCAACTGTTTGGTTAGATGCTGCCACACAAGTTTTTTATTCATTTGGGTTGGCATTTGGATCGTTGATTGCATTTGGAAGTTATAATACTCCCAAGAATAATTGTGTTCGAGATGTGATATTGGTGTCGGTTTGCAATGCTATAACTGCAATTTATGCTAGCGTTGTGATATTTGCCATTCTTGGTTTCAAAGCGACTGTTAATGTTGATCGATGTATTGAAGTGTAAGTAATATGATATAATTATATTCATTTAAGTTTATAGAAATGATGGGAAATGAACGCGATAGATTCCATAATAAAATTTGGACTTTTCGAAATATTAATAATTTTTAAGGCCTTTCAAAATTGTTAGCAATCCATATTTATAATACTTTACATCACTCTCTTAATTTTAAAAGTGAAATAAGTTAGGGCTACTGGGGCGTATGTGTTACATTTTTTTATTATTAAAACAAAAAAAATTATACGTAATACAAATGTTTTTGTCACTTCACTCCGTTTTTTCTAAAGTCATGAAAATACTTAATCGCCAACTGAAGAAATGTCTTGGGAACCGAAATCTTAACAATTGCCGTCAAAAACGTCTACTGGTAATTGGATGGCATTGGTATATAACCGAAAAATAAAATGAATTATTGCATCGTTTTGGTGGAAGTAAAGTTATCTAACTCGATATTTCTATAGTTTTGGGTAGAGTGTGGCATAAAAGTTGCAAGCATTCGGTACACATCAATTACTTATTGAGTGGATTAGCGATTTGATTTCTGTCAATTTCATTCAAGAATTGTTTAACACGGTTTTATATCCGATGTTCAGAAAATATAAGCTGGTGTCGGTGTGTTCCAACTTCCAAGTCTCTATTTTCTCTCAGTTTCTCTTTTTTTATTAACGACCTTTATCTGATACTGCTTACCTCTTTAATTGATTTTTTGATAAACTCGTCTTAGAATTTTTTTTTGTTTATCACGATTTTCTGGGAAATTTTTGTAAAAAAAAAAATATAATCATCTCTGATTTGAGATTCTTAAAACCAAAAACAGCTCGGTCGTTAATTATTAGAAAAGATCATTTAATCTTTCTTAGCCCTGATTATTCAATCGTCGTCAGTTAGACTATCAAAAGAATAAATGTCAATATAAAAAACTTTTATTCCTAGAAATAAGCCTTAACAGAGGTTTATTTGGATATTGAAAAATTGGCTCTTAATCAGAAGAAGTAAAAGCTACTCAATAAGGCATTCTTTTGAATAAAATGATGTCAAAGAAAAAAAAAACTGAAAGACGATTAAAATCTGTTTTGACAAAAAATCCAGGAAAAACTTTAAACAAACAGAAAAAAAGTTTAAATGGTAATTAATAATTAAAATTCTTGAATAAAGCTAACATTTTTAAAATCAGTAGAAATTTGGCAACACCTAAAAACAATTAAAGACGTTATAACTCGATAACGAAACGAACAAGAGAATATTACTTCATAATGTTTTTCGACTAAGAATTACCTCAGGAACCATATAGTTTTTGTCTGCAGCATTGACTATGTAGTCTGTTAGGACACTGTGTATATTTTTATTTGAATTCATTTACAAAGAAAAGGTTAGGTTAGGTTAAAAAAAAACACCACTCAACACACTTTTAAAAAATTAATACATTCAACCTTCACATACGACATATTTTCCTTTAAGGTTGGCCTTTTTTAAAGAACTCACAAAGTTTTCCACAAACAATAAACTTTTCTGTTTTTGTATTCTACAACTTACTTAATGGGGTGTTCTCAAAGTTGTTACATCTGTTTAAAGCTTGAAAATTAAATTGCTCTTTATTTATTATTTCTCTACATACTTGAAGTTCAAGAGTTAACTTTGTGTGTTATTTATTTCAAAAATTGAATAAAACTTTTAAAAGTCAGAATATTTCCATAGAAACAAAAAATAAATGAGCCTTTCTTTACCTACATATACATACCAAATAACAATTTATTTGTATGAACTTGAAGGTATCTTTGTTTGTGAATATATCTACAATGTATATACGAAAATAATTTAACCTATTAGGTATGGTGCCTTTGACATATTTCTTAGAATATAATCCTCAAACTTTTCTTTTTACCCATACCTACATACATTATACTTATGCAAAAGGTATATCTAATATATTGTATGTTTAAAGAGTTCACCAGGGATTTCTACAAATTTGATCCTTTAATCTTTTATGTTTTCGTTACAAAGTATTAATATGTATAAAAAAAAGTCCTTCTCATTGAAAACTCTGTCTGCAAAAAGATTCTCACAAACTTTGCTTGAAGAAGCAATAAAATATTATGTACTCCTAAAGCTCATATCAGACGATTGCAAATCAAACAAAAATATCATTGGTGTATGTACCCCAAATATTTGTGGCTCAGACGATTTGTGTATGCTATTTGCAAAACCAATTTTAGTGGTTCTAATTACACTGGTCTGCAAGGAAATCATCCTTTTAATAAAACTATACTTTCCTAAAGGATTTTTGTATTCTGATTCTGAATCCGAGGTCAGAATTGGCCTAGAACGTCACGTTTTTTAGATATTCCCATTAGAAAATCTAAAAAACCCAGTTTGTTGCTGTTTTTTCGAAGCATTATTTTGACATAAGGTAATCTTTTTCTACTAAATTTGTTGTTTATTTCTTTTAAATTCAGTTTCAATCTCCTCAATATAGGTATATTTTCTTCTCCGATACATCTAAATTTAAGTAAGTTTAGTAGGTTTGGCTTGTCTTACCATATAGAAACTGATCTTTAAAAATTCGTATTTCTTTCTCCCAAGAACAAAAGTATACTTTTCTAATGGATTTTAGTGTGCTGATTTTGAGTCCGAGTTCAAAAAATTTCTTTCAACTCTCATTTTTGAGATATAGTAGTTTTTTTTTTTGAGATTTTCTTTGGTGTCATATGATCATGTTATGAGCAATAAGATCTCCAAATTTGAGATGAATACGAATAATAGTTTAAATTTTGTACTAGGTCCACCGAATCTAAAAGGGTTATTTTCTAAAAAATACTCATATTTTTTCAAAAATCAATTTTATAAAAATGGTACGTCCTAGAATTTTTCTGAAACCATATTTAGATTCAGGAAAATCAAATCTTTCAGAATTTCAAAATTATTTGAAGAAAAAAAAAAATTAATATTTTAGACACTGTAAATAAGCAAAAAGGTTTTAGGCATAAGAGTGTAAGGCTGCCTAGTTTGAGTAAGTAAGTTAAAGTATATAGGCTTTTCATTCCTTAAAATTCACCTATCTCAGTAAGTTAAGCTCATATTTTTGTTTTCGTTAACCAATTTTGCGTCTAAAATGGGCCTATAACTAGCGTACGAGCAAGATGCTTTCAAAAATATGTCACTTGTCAAATTATTATCAATAGTTTAGAAGTTATGTGGGAACATACATTGGCACATTACTAAATTACTTTTTAAAACAAAAAAACAGCAATTCTAATATTGGTGTTTTCTTTTTAATTTTTAGGAACAAAGAAATTCTCTACAAACATTCATACTTGCCATTTAGAAACGTCTCCATGGAAGAGTACGAAGCAGCTATGCATAAAATCAATGGCAGTGATTCAAAGATTCTAGAATTAGAAGAATGCAGCTTATCAACTATGTTGGACAATGTAAGACCGTTTTTCATTAAAAAAAACCTATAAAGTATTTATTACTTTTCTGTAATTTTATAATTTCAGGCAGCTGAAGGTACTGGATTAGCATTTATTGTCTTCACACAGGCAATTGTTGAATTACCAGGTGCTCCATTCTGGGCGGTTCTATTCTTTACGATGTTACTCTCACTTGGTCTAGGCTCACAAATTGGTATTCTCGAAGGAATGCTTTGTACACTGTTTGATATTGATATAGTTAAAAGGGTCAAGAAACAGCATGTTACCGGTGTGGTTTGCCTATTCTGCTTCTTAGTAGGATTTGTTTTCTGTACAGGAGCTGGCGAATACTGGCTGAAAATGTTTGACTCATTTGCCGGAACAATTGGATTGGTCGTTGTGGCGTTAATGGAAATGATATCTGTTGTTTATATTTATGGACATGCAAGGTAAATTATTTGTAGGGAATTGTCTAAAGACCAAATAAATTGAAAAATTCTATTTGTTCAAAAAGGTTCACAGAAGACATTTATCAAATGACTGGATATCGACCTGGATTATACTGGCAAGTGACGTGGCGATACATAGGACCAGCTATTATGGGTTGCATTCTAGTGTCATCGGTGATTTTCATGGTCATTAAGAATCCCACATATGGAGCGTGGAATAAAGAATTGGTTAGTGATATATTTTTTTTTTTTAATAAATGAACTCTTAATGTAATTTTTAATAAAATTCAGGGAATGGTTGAACAGACAAGCTATCCAAATTGGGTAATGGGTATAGCGCTAGCCATGATCTTGGCTGGTATTCTGCCTATGCCAGTTGTATTTCTTATGAGAAGCTTCCAATGCCTTAAGGTTGACTTCGATATTCATCAAGGCTCAATTCGACGAAATGAGACCACAGCATCAACTAAGGAAATGATCGATGATGATGACGTAAGTCGAAATAATTTTACTTCAATTTTTCAATCTCTTTGGTTTTGTATTTTTATTTTTATATATAAATTTGATTTTTTTTATTTAAAAGAATATTGTTTTATTTATTTTTATAATAAAAAAAAAATCATTGCTGTTTGATGGTTTAAAATTGTGTATTCGAATTGTATTTATTTACTAAAAAACAAAATTTGTTTTTAACATAACATAAAACTATAAATAACATTTTTATTTTCTTGTGTAAAATAAAAAAAAATCTATTTTATTTATTATTCTATGTTTTATATTGTAAAGAAACACTTATTTATTTTTGTAGAAACAATTAATATTGTAGAGCACATTTGTGTTATTTTTCTTTAAATTTTTTTTTGCAATTTAATCCATATTTACAAAATTATATATAATTAACTTGTATATTTATCTAACAAACAACAATCGACAATGCTAACATCTTGTTTTAACAAAAATATAAAATTAAATAAGGCTATGAGCCCGGATTTACCACCACAAGATTCACTAGCAGCAACACGCTTTACAATTGGAGATTTCGATGTAAGTTAATTTTTCGCTTTTTTCGATGTTAACTGTTAGCACATTAATTTTATTATTAACTTTTAGTTTTTTTATTAAATACAAAAAAAAAACAAAATTTTAATACAAATTCTAAAAAACGAATCATATACTAAGGTTTGAAGTTTGCCAAATTTGGAAAAGTTTATTATCCTCAACAACGGCTTTTTACAAAGTATATTTTATAATAAATTTTTGTTTAAATCATTATTAACGGTATCTGCCATAGAGACATTTATAAACAAATCTTATAAAAAATTTGTTCTTTAAAAAAACGGCTCGAAGATTTTTAATTGTTTCAATTTAATTTAAAAACAACATTTTTTTCTTTTGAAGAACGAATTTGATGTTGTTTATCTTAAACATTTACTAAATTTTTAAATAAAATGTTTTAAAATGTATTTTGCTCTTAGGGTTACTTAGAGTAAGTTTTTGGCACTCAGTCGTGCATTTTATTATAATGATTTTAAGAAGAAAAACTCAATTTTAATGCTTAACATTAGCATTTTTTTTGGGTTTTGAATTGAAATTAACTAATCCTCAAATTAAACGGAACGTCTTCAAATATACTAATTTCAAATGCAAAGGATTCATTTTTCGTATAGATTTCTTAATCATAGTATCTCGAATTCGAATTATGTAAGGTATATGTATGTCTTCCCCCTCAGACCAGAAGCATGATTGTTTGCAAATTTCGAGTTGATTGGTTGGTTGTATTAACCTTTACCTACGTCCCTACTAACAATTTTGCTTCTATAATGCTTTACAGAAGCAAAAATTGCATCTGTAAAGCTTTATAGAACCAAAATTGTTTGTCGGGGTGATCTATGATTTGCCAAAATTTAGAATTCGCATACAACAAGGAATGTACCTAATTGTATAGCACCTTCAAACCTTTAGTCTATAGTAAAGATCTTTAAAAATAACACAATTATGTCTGACAATCTTTTTTATCTAAAAAAAAAGTAATGGTCATAAGTGATTAAAATGTTCCACATACGCCACAGTGACTCATTAATATTATTTGTTTTATCTGTCACATTACACGGTGTAACACTCAAAATATACGCGGGCGGAGACCTATCAGGTTTTGTAGAGCTAGTCGCACTGAATACGAAACGGTATTTGAAAATCCCCTAACACCCCCAAAATCTGGAGTTACGGGCAAAAAACGGTTTTTTGGACCTTCACCCATTGAAAAAATTCTAGCTTCGACATATTTTTACCCATTTTCGATTTTTTTACAGTTTCTGATAGAAGATAAATATACCTTTTTAACAATGTATAAAACATGTAACTCGGTTAAACCACTTAGAATTTATAAGATGTCAAAGTTCAAAAATTCAATTTTTTTTGTCATTTGCCGAACTTCGGCATCAATTTAAAGTATATGTTTTCAAAACAACATGCTATTTAAAAAATATATTCTAAAACTATATCTATTTCCCAATTGATCGAGGTATTTTTTATGAAAATCACTTCAAAATTGGCTTAGAAAAAAAAATTTTTCGATTTCAACCCAGATACAGAAATTCGAACTTTTAGGTATAGAACAAAAACCTTGTTTCGGCACGTAGTAGGATAAGTTGGGCGCCAGGATTTGGTGAAGGGTTTTTGTAGAGGAGCTCAATACAAACATTTTTTTCTTTGGGAGGGGGGTCTATCTCCCCCCGTTTAGGTGGGAGGGGCATTTTTCTAAAAAAAAATTATCAAAATAAAAAAAAAATATTAAAAAACAACGGCAACACTTACAGTAATAAATGATACCATTTCCAAAAGGCAAAATTGTGCATTTGATTCTAATTTTTAAATCAATATAATATTACCAATAGTTTTTGAAATAATCGATTTCAAAGTTAAAAATAGGGGAACAAAATTTTTTAAAACTCATTTTATACTATTTTTGTCCAGACTGTGAATTTTAGTAAATAAATTACTTAGACAGAAAACTGCCTTAATTAATTCCTTATCGAACAGTGAAAACTATATGTTTCTATGTCTTCTAGTTTTTGATAAAATTGAAAAATAAAAACAAATAAAAACAAAAAATATTTTGAAAAAAGAAAAATCTGATAAAATAATTTTTCAATTTTTCCAAAAACTAGAAGACATAGAAACATATAGTTTTCACGGTTCGATAAGGAATCAATTGGGGCAGTTTTCTGTGTGAGAAATTTTTTTTACTAAAATTCACAGTCTGGACAAAAGTAGTATAAAATGAGTTTTAAAAAATTTGTTTCCCCTATTTTTAACTTTGAAATCGATTATTTCAAAAACTATTAGTTATATTATATTGATTTAAAAATTAGAATCAAATACACAATTTTGCCTTTTGAAAATGGTATCATTTATTACTGTAAGTGTTGCCATTGTTTTTTAATAATTTTTTTTATTTTGATAATTTTTTTTTAGAAAAATGCCCCTCCCACCTAAACGGGGGGAGATAGACCCCCCTCCCAAAGAAAAAAATGTTTGTATTGAGCTCCTCTACAAAAACCTTTCACCAAATCCTGGCGCCCAACTTATCCTACTACGTGCCAAAACAACATTTTTGTTCTATACCTAAAAGTTCGAATTTCTGTATCTGGGTTGAAATCGAAAAAATTTTTTTTCTAAGCCAATTTTGAAGTGATTTTCATAAAAAATACCTCTATCAATTGGGAAATAGATATAGTTTTAGAATATATTTTTTAAATAGCATGTTGTTTTGAAAACATATACTTTAAATTGATGCCGAAGTTCGGCAAATGACAAAAAAAATTGAATTTTTGAACTTTGACATCTTAAAAATTCTAAGTGGTTTAACCGAGTTACATGTTTTATACATTGTTAAAAAGGTATATTTATCTTCTATCAGAAACTGTAAAAAAATCGAAAATGGGTAAAAAATTGTCGAAGCTAGAATTTTTTCAATGGGTGAAGGTCCAAAAAACCGTTTTTTGCCCGTAACTCCAGATTTTGGGGGTGTTAGGGGATTTTCAAATACCGTTTCGTATTCAGTGCGACTAGCTCTACAAAACCTGATAGGTCTCCGCCCGCGTATATTTTAAAACCTCATTTTTGTAACACCGTGTTATATATTGTTGTATTTGATTTCATTTGATTCTTTATTAAAAAAAAAACTCAATGTTTGTTAAAGATAGGGTTTGTGTCTAATAGTCTAAGAGCCGGGAGCAGATTTTTTGCGTGAGAGGTAACCGATTCATATTAATATTAGAATAAGTCCCAGTCATGGTGATGACGAAAACGAACGTCTGCCAGCATGTGTCTGCGCCTTTGCTGAGAAAAAGTGCATCAAAAGTACATTTTTTCTGAAAATTGATTTAGTGAGGGTAACCACCTGGAAACAATTGGAACCTGACGCCCTCGTCGCCCTGATTACAAAAACACCCATGACAGACGTTTTAACCGCGCCCAAATACCCGACAGACGAGTCCGAAAACGCGTTTTTTTTACACGTTTTTAGGGATTGGGGTAACCACCTAAAAACATTTGGAACCTGACGCCCTCGTCGCGCTGATTACAAAAATACCCATGACAGACATTTTAACCGCGCCCAAACACCCGACAGACGAGCCTAAAAACGCGCATTTTTACGCGTTTTTAGGGATTAGGGTAACCACCTAAAAACAATTGGATCCTGTAGCCCTTAACTCCCTGAATGCAAAAATACCCACGACAGACATTTTATCCGCGCCCAAACACCCGACAGACGAACTTGAAAACGCGATCTTTTACGCGAACGCAAGGGCTTGGGGCAACCACTTGAAATTAGTCTCATTCTGTTGGTCTTGACTCTCTGGTTTCAAAAATACCCATGACAGACGTTTTAGCTGCGCCCAAACCCCCAACAGACGAGTCCTAAATCGCGATCTTTTCGCGAAATAAGAAACCAAGGACTTGAGGTCACCACTTGAAATTAGTCTCATCCTGTAGCCCTTGATTCCCTGATTGCAAACATACCCATGACAGACGTTTAACCTCCACCCAAACCCCCAACAGACGAGTCATAAATCGCGATCTTTTTCGCGAAATAAAAAAGCAAGGACTTGGGGTAACCACTTGAAATTAGTCTCATCCTGTAGCCCTTGACTCCCTGATTGCAAAAATACCCATGACAGACGTTTTATCCGCGCCCAAACACCCGACAGACGAACCCAAAAACGCGATTAAACTTAATTGAAGATTTTTGTGAACAAAAATCTTATTTTCAAAAATTTTGCTTAAGTTTCATACATTTACTAATGCCAAAAGATTGGCTAGGCAATTAAAGGAAAACAACTATATGAGTGAAGGACAATCTTCCATGGCTTAGGCGATAAATGCAATATGTAGAAATGAGATTCTGGCTTTTTAAAAACGTGTATGCAAATATTGTAGGTGCTGACCATTGTGTTCAAAATATTTTGTGTTTGAAGTCAATTTGTGAGAAAATTACATTTATCGCCTAAACGATGGAAGATTGTCCATGACTCTCAAATAGTTGTTTTCCTTTAATTGCCTAGCCAATCTTTTGGCATTAGTAAATGTATGAAACTTAAGCAAAATTTTTGAAAAAAATTTTTTGTTATTGCTTATAAATATTGAGAGACGGAGTTCAAAGATGCAAAGAACTCCCCCAAATAAATTAACTTCAGGGGTTACATCATCGACAACCTCAAACAATACTACAGATGTTAAAAACATCAGCGAAAAAGGAACCAAGATCAATGAAGAGATCGACATCACAGATCAACAGAGTTCCATCGAAGAAAAAGAGAAAGACCAATCAAAAAACTACTTTGATGAATGGCAAATTGAAATAGCGGCAAGAAAACAACTTGAAGTTCTAGTCCAAAGTCTTCAGCTACAAGTGAAAAAACTCGAAGAGAAAGTTTCTTTGCTTAGCAAGAAAGATGCAGAGTCCACGCTTCAGTTAAGTCCAAGATATATGGAACCTGAATATCAAACTGATGAAGAAGAACTCTTGTTCGAAACTGAGAAAAAGAAAAATAAGCGTATCACAAAGAAACGTAAAGCAACAGGTAGTCCCGAGATTTGTTTAAGAAATCAGAAAAGCTCTGAAGCTGTAAATAATAAAGAGTTGATTACAGAAACTAAAAAAGTGAATAATGCAGTAGCTGATGCTAAATCAAAATCTCACGCTAAAGGCAGCAAAAAAATTACACCACCACCAATTATGATCTCAGGATTTCCAATTTTTGGAGATCTCAAGAAAATAATAGAAAAATGTACTAAAAAAGCTTGCAAATACACATCGTACAACAAAGACAACTGGAAAGTCATAGTCGAAGAAGCCGATGAGTATAGATCTGTCACTGAAGAACTGAGCAAACACAAAATTCAATGGCACTCATACGAGAACAAAGCTACAAGGCCAATAAAAGTAATAGCCAGAGGTCTTCATTCCTCGTGCTCTCCCGAGGAAGTAGTGGAAGATCTTGTACAAAAAGGCTTCCAAGCCCTAGATGCAGTCAATCTATTTAAGAATGAGACAATAAAAAACTCCTCTGAAGAATCGACGACAAGTAAGAGGTTACTACCTTTATTCATGCTAACTTTTGATAGTAAACAAAGTGTCGAGGAGATTTATAAAGTAAGATCAATCTTGGGCATAGCTGTTAAAATTGAACCACTCCGAAAATCTAAAGTTGTTCCGCAGTGCAAACGTTGCCAAGCTTTTGGTCATACCCAAAAATACTGCAACCGCGAGTTTGCTTGTGTAAAGTGCGAAGGAAAACATGCAACTAAAAATTGTCCGATGAGCAAAGATCAGAAAGCAAAATGTGTGAACTGCCAGGGTAATCACCCGGCGAGCTATAGAGGCTGCCCAGTTGCCAAAAAATTCCAAGAGTTCAGAAGCAAAAATACATCTGCTAGAGACAAAACCAGAAACACAGTAAATACCGTTTTAACTGCTGAAAACAATACTAAGAATGAACCGCCTAAAAAAGCTGTTCAAAGTAAAAGCGATGAAAATAAAGCCTATTCTCAGATTCTAAAAAATGTGCGGAAGAATGAAGAGACTTCCATAAAAGAAATGCTACACCTCATTCTTCAAAGAATTGATAAACAGGATTTGAATATCAAACAGTTAAGCGAAAAAGTCGCTATTAACAAACAATGATGGACAGAACACTTAAAATCGCTACATGGAATGCAAACGGTCTTTTACAACACTTATCCGAATTAAAAATCTTTTTAGATCTAGAACATATAGATATTTGCCTGGTGTCCGAAACTCACTTCTCCAATGGGCAAAGTCTAGATAATGTAATAGAAAACTATTCATGTTACCACGCTCCACATCCAGCTGACAAGGCAAGAGGTGGATCGGCGATTCTTATAAAAGAAAGCTTAAAACATTATGAAGAAACCAAGCTTACTAATGAGAATATGCAAGTAACAACTATTAGTATTGGTATGAAAAAGAAAGAGTTTAAGATAGCAGCTATATACTGCCCACCAAGGCGCTCCCCGACAGAAGATGACTATACAGATCTATTAAATCTTCTTGGGCATAACTTTCTTGTTGGTGGAGACTTCAATGCGAAACACACCCATTGGGGTTCAAGACTTATATCAACAAAAGGCAAAAGACTTTTCCAAGCAGGCCGTAAATACAATTGCGAATTCTATTCCTCCAGGTCGCCTACTTACTGGCCTTCCGATACTAACAAAATACCAGACCTTATTGACTTTTTCGTAGCTAAAGGAATCAAACGAAATCACATTAGTGTCGAAGGTAATTATGACTTGTCATCAGATCATACTCCAGTGATTCTAACACTAAGTGAATCGGAAGTAATAGAAAAAAGTAATCCAAAGCTTGTAAATAAGAAAACAAACTGGAGTGACTTTAGAGAAAGGCTTTTAAGTTTTATAAATTTAAGATCTCCCATGAATACAATCGAGCAAATTGACCATGAAGTGGAACAATTTATTGCTGATGTGCAACAGGCCGCTGAAGAAAGTACTCCAACATTTTCTAATAGAAGACAAAATGAAATAAAATATCCTTTAGAGATAAGAGAGTTGATAATAGAGAAAAGAAGAGCTCGAAGAAAATGGCAAAATACTAGATTTCCAGATGATAAAACAACGTTTAACCGTATAAGCAACAATCTTAAAAAACAAATTTATAAATTCAAAAATGATTCACTCAGTACATTCCTAAAGAATTTAACGACTGATGCTTCAACCGATTTTTCGCTATGGAAAGCAGCCAAGCGCCTGAAAAGACCGCAGTTACTAAACTCTCCCTTGAAATCTCAAGATGGGAAATGGATCGGTAACCCAAAAGAAAAAGCTAACCTTTTCGCGGAGCATCTTGCGAATGTTTTTAAGCCATACCCAACAAACGCGGCTGAAAATAGCTTACAGTTAGTTGATAAGATAGATGAAAGTGAAATACCAATTGTAAGATTAAAAGAAATAAAAAGTATGTGTTTACATCAACTATCAAATAAAAAATCACCAGGTTACGATCTAATTACTGCTCAGGTTATGAAAGAAATGCCTTTGAAAGCCTTCATAAAACTCCAATATATAATAAATGCATGCCTTAAGCAACGGTATGTCCCACACCATTGGAAAATTGCTGAAGTTATTGTCATACCCAAGCAAGGTAAGCCACCTACAGAAGTGACGTCTTACAGACCAATATCGCTTATACCAATTATGGCAAAAGTTTTTGAAAAACTGCTTCTGAAGAGACTTAGCAAAATTATAGAAGAAAGAAGGTTAATCCCAAATCATCAGTTTGGCTTTAGAAATAAACATTCCACGATAGACCAAGTTCATAGAATAACGGATGTAATAGAAAAAGCATTAGAAGAAAAACAAGTATGTTCAGCTATTTTCTTAGATGTTGCTCAAGCCTTTGACAAGGTTTGGCATGAGGGACTTGAGTACAAACTGCAAAGGGATCTTCCCAGACAGTACTATGAAATATTAAAATCGTACATCTCAGACCGATTGTTTAGAGTAAGGTACGATCAAGAATATTCGGAATTGAAGAAAATAGAAGCCGGTGTACCACAAGGAAGTGTCCTAGGTCCTACCCTGTATTTACTATACACAAGGGATATCCCAGTTGGGAATCACACCATAATGGCTACTTTTGCAGATGATACCGCAATTTTGGTACCCGACAAATGTGTCTCTAGGGGAGCAGTAAAGCTGCAATATGCCGTCGACACAGTCAGAGATTGGACCGAAAAATGGCGTATCAAACTCAATGAAACAAAATCTTCACATATAAACTTTACAAATAAAAAGATAAACAATATTCCAATATTCATTAATAATCAAGCTGTACCTTACGCCAATACGGCCAAATACCTTGGAATGACTTTGGATGCAAAGCTAAAGTGGAAAGAGCACATCAAAAAGAAAAGAGAAGAACTAAACTTGAAATATAGAAAAATGTACTGGTTACTTGGTAACAACTCTGATTTATCAACCCAAAACAAAATAATGCTGTATAATCAAGTACTAAAGCCTGTTTGGACCTATGGTATCCAATTATGGGGCTGTACAAAGAAAACAAATACCGAAATCATCCAAAAATTCCAAAACAAAGTCCTTCGTGGAATAGTTAATGCACCTTGGTACATAAGAAATAGCGATCTACATCGTGACCTACAAATAGAAACGGTTACAGAAGTTGTTAAAAAATACGCTGTATCGCATAATCAGAGACTGCAAAGTCATACCAATTCTGAAATGGTGTCCGTCTTGAATACAAGAAACCATGTTCGGAGATTAAGAAGAACCAAGCCTCATGAGCTTATGGTCTAAAAAAACATGGGAAAGTATTAAAAGTTTAAACTTCCCCCAAAGTGATTTTACAAAGTTAAGAAAGAAAAATCTGATGTCGATCTCTCAAGATTGGTCCTGATAAAGAGGTGGTTTTAGTGGTTAAGAGTCCCACACTACTTGGTGTCGAATACTGCCAAGTGTCTTTTGAAGATTTCCTCCCGTCAAAAAAAAAAAAAAAAAAAAAAAAATCTTCAATTAAGTTTAATCGCGTTTTTGGGTTCGTCGGTCGGGTGTTTGGGCGGATAAAACGTCTGTCATGGGTATTTTTGCAATCAGGGAGTCAAGGGCTACAGGATGAGACTAATTTCAAGTGGTTACCCCAAGTCCTTGCTTTTTTATTTCGCGAAAAAGATCGCGATTTATGACTCGTCTGTTGGGGGTTTGGGTGGAGGTAAAACGTCTGTCATGGGTATTTTTGCAATCAGGGAGTCAAGGGCTACAGGATGAGACTAATTTCAAGTGGTGACCTTAAGTCCTTGGTTTCTTATTTCGCGAAAAGATCGCGATTTAGGACTCGTCTGTTGGGGGTTTTGGGCGCAGCTAAAACGTCTGTCATGGGTATTTTTGAAGCCAGAGAGTCAAGACCAACAGAATGAGACAAATTTCAAATGGTTGCCCCAAGCCCTTGCGTTCGCGTAAAAGATCGCGTTTTCAAGTTCGTCTGTCGGGTGTTTGGGCGCGGATAAAATGTCTGTCGTGGGTATTTTTGCATTCAGGGAGTAAAGGGCTACAGGATCCAATTGTTTTTAGGTGGTTACCCTAATCCCTAAAAACGCGTAAAAATGCGCGTTTTTAGGCTCGTCTGTCGGGTGTTTGGGCGCGGTTAAAATGTCTGTCATGGGTATTTTTGTAATCAGCGCGACGAGGGCGTCAGGTTCCAATTGTTTTTAGGTGGTTACCCCAATCCCTAAAAACGTGTAAAAAAACGCGTTTTCGGACTCGTCTGTCGGGTATTTGGGCGCGGTTAAAACGTCTGTCATGGGTGTTTTTGTAATCAGGGCGACGAGGGCGTCAGGTTCCAATTGTTTCCAGGTGGTTACCCTCACTAAATCAATTTTCAGAAAAAATGTACTTTTGATGCACTTTTTCTCAGCAAAGGCGCAGGCACATGCTGGCAGACGTTCGTTTTCGTCATCACCATGACTGGGACTTATTCTAATATTAATATGAATCGGTTACCTCTCACGCAAAAAATATGCTCCCAGCTCTCGGTCTATAATAATAATGAATTCATAAATAAGTGTCATGGTGGTGTACATATGAGCAATATTTTTTTTTATAAAAACAGTTGCTTAGACTTTTTTTTATTTTTTGAAATTAATTTACCAAATTTAAAACAAAGGTGGAATACGATGAGTGTTTTTTGTATGAAACAATTGTAAAAAAGTTTACATATACAGGGTGTCCGGTAGAAAATGGATAAGCCTGAAATGGCTGATAGGTGCACTTTTGACTGTTCTGAAACCGAATAGAAAAAGTTTCTATCGCAACCAGTTTAGAAAATATTAGATTTTTTTCGTTCAGTGTACTTTAAATTTCATCATCTTACCTTTTCAAATTTTTACAAACAGAGGGCGACACATGAATTAATTTTAAAAATAACTAAACAAATGTTTTTCACACGTTTCGCATGAAATTCAATTGAAAACGTTTATGTAATGACTTAAAATTTTAGAGCCTTAATTGCAGCCAGGATCAAAATGTCATATCAAGGATGATAAATTGGCTTTAAATTTACATTCATAGCTGGTAAAAATACAAACTCTAAAAATAATACTGGAACTCGACACAGCTGTTTAAATAGTTCAATTTTAACAGCTAACAAATCGGGAAACTATGAGTTCATTGCCTTGAAAACTTAGGGCATTTTGCAGGGTTTTTATTTTATAAGATCAAATGAAAATTTTAGTAGGTACAACGTTTATTATTTATTTCAACATGAATTATTTTTCTTGTGCTACGTTTAACGTCATTTTCGAAAATAATATTTTTAGATAATTATATAAAATAAATTTTCTTCCATGGCCCTTGGCCTTTGGTTTTGTTCTTTTTTCCCTTTTTATCTCAACATTTCTGCAGAATTAATATAAACTCAAAAAACCTGGACAAAATATTGAACTAAGTAATCAAAGAAAATCAACGAAAAACAAAAAAATTAATAAAAACTCAAAATGAGTTTAAACAAAGTCAATATATAAAAATAACAATTTAATTTTGCGTTCTTTTTTTTTAAGTAAGAAAATTAAAACAAAAACAAAAATAAACTAAAGTGCAAGTTGAAGAATATCAACGATCAGATAATTCACCTAAGCACAAACATCATAAATATTTATGAACGAAAAACAAAAAATTATCCAAAAATTAAAATTGCAATCAACATCTTATTCATTGTAATTAGAGAAAGAAAAAAAAATACATATAAATCAAAAAAATTAAAATCATGAATGAGATTGCAAACACCAAAGCGAGCCTTCCTCAAAGAAAAAACATTATAAAAAAATAAAATTAAAATAAAAAACAAGAAAATAGAACTCATCCATATTTTAGATAAAATTAAATCGAAAACAAAATGCTTCAGTAAATATAAGAAATTATATAAAAAATTATGTATAACAAAGGCTCTTCAATTAAAAAAAAAAATTAAAAACCAAAAAAGTTACTTATACAGGTTGACATATAAAAGTAAAAACATAAAAATAACAACAACAACTTAAACCAAATATGTTGAAACTACATAATAATTGCTTAAAAAAGAACGTTTATGTCAGTGTCTTACGCATTTAACGATCATTATATGTATATCTAAATGGAAAAAATACTCTCCGATTTTGTAATGGGATCTAACTAATCATACAACAACATAATATTAACACACATTTAATAGTAGGTAAATATATTAATACTTACCTGTAAATTATTTAGATTTGCACCTTTTTTGTTGGTTTGGCTTATGTTTTAATAATATTCTGTTTATTTAAGACTTAAAATTGTATCTAAACATAAACCTACACGATTATTTGATTGTTAAAAATTCAATAGCATGTATGTAGCTTTGCGTTTGTTAAAATTATTCTAACGCATGTAATTATTGCCAATTAATGTTTTCTTAACCAAATACAAATACTCTTAAAAAATGAAGAAATGACAGTTAAAAAATCATTATTAATTGTTTTAAAAATCTTCATTGTCATCAGCAATTATGCATGAGATAATGGCATTTATATAACTAAAATGAATTTTAAAAAAATGGTCCTAGGTGGCTTCCCTGAGGAATCCTTGAGTTGCCAATGACAGGATCTGAAAGAAAGTTTCAAAATTTTACAGTTTTTAATTTCTCGAAAAAATTGTCTGCTATTTTTGCAAAAATTTGCTGTACTGGAATATCTTCAGTGGTAAAATTTATCAAATATCTTAGAGTTGAAAAGTTTCGAAAATGACTTTGGATAATTGGCCTATTTTTAAAAGGCCCGTTTTCAAATAATTTATTTTTTTCTCTTGCAATATATACATTTGTAGGTACATTAAGTTATGTAAATTTTATTTTTTTGGAATAAGTCATTCCATGTTATATTGATGAAAGTTTTAATATTTAGTTTTTTTAAGGACCTATGCAACTTAACCTAAGCTTTTCTTGTAATTAGTATAAATTTAAGCTAACGCATTATGTATTTTTATTGAATTTATCGCTTTCCAGTTAATAGTTTTTATTGCTTCTAATTCAATATTAACACATATTGTTGGTTTTCTATTTTATATCACTTTAAAAAAATTTAATTTTATCTTTATTTAAATTCATAGAATGTTGTAAATAGTGTAATTTAATCGTGGTTTTTAGTCAGTAGAAATATTTTATTTACTGCTATAAATTAGATACAAAAAATCACAAATCATACCTACAAAATAAATTAATTTCTCAATTTTATAATATTAAAAAATCTATAGGACGATGAAGATTACAGCGGACCAGCAATGGGTGGCCGCGTTAGTACCCGCAGTGATGATACAGACGATGACGAAGATCAGCCAGTTACTATGCGAAATATATCGTTATTGAAGTCACCCGCAACAGGGAATAATTTAGCAGTGCCAACAAGTAAGAAGCCATTTAAAATGGAAATTGTTGATTATTAAATAGATATATATATTACGTATATAACATTACATTACATAGATTAGAAAGAAAAGTGTAAAAATAAAAATTGAATTTATTAAAATTCTTAAAAATTACAAAAAAGAAACAAAATCGAAAAAAAATAATAAACAAATTTCAAAATCAGCCATGCTGAACCAAAACAGCTTTTATTTGTTTAATTTTTATTTCTTTACTACAATTTTTAAATTATTTTATTTTTTTTTTAAACCTTGTTACAAAGTTACTTTGTATCATAGTTAAACAATTTATAAATATTTTAAATATATAAACCGTATTTATAAAATTAACAAAAATAAAAAATCATTCAAACTTAAATATATGTTCCTCTTTTGTTATAGAAATATGTACCTAAAGGAACCATTTCCAATAGAATAGTTAAAATAATAATTTAGCGTTTGTTTTAAAAAAAAAGTATAAATATGGGCGGTCATTTTTAAATTTTAGTTTTAAAATCAAAAATACTTGTTCAAAAAGCTTAGAAAGCTTCACATTATACACTAAGAAAAAGTTGAAAAATAAAAACATGTAGAAAGTTGGTGCGATACAAAAATAATAAACAAAGTTACATTACAAAAACAAAAAAAAACAGTTTGGCATAGTAAATTTCTTATATTTTGAAATATTGATATTAATTAAAAAAAAAAAAAAAAGAAAACATAAATGGAAGGACAAGTGCGGGTACTTACGTGTACAGGTACATGAATTCATTTATTTTGAACACAAAACAAAAAAAATTAAAAACATGTTATCCACAGATTTTAAAATATGTGAAATCAAAATGCTGTGAATAGTTAATAGAATTGTATATGTAAAATGTAATATATATATATTATTATGTAATTTATGTTTTCATCTTATTATTTTCTCAGCACCATTAAAAAAAAAAAATTAAAAAAAAAAAACAGAAATAAATATTTAAGAATATGTGCGTATATTATAACACTAAAAAGTTATATGTTTGTGCAAATGTTGTTAAATAAAGAAAAAAAAAATTAATTAAATCAGGAAACGTATATAGTTAAGTAGATATTAAGCAGACCGAGTTGAAATAAAAAAAAATTATTAATTAAGAAAAAAATTATAAAGTATTATAGCAGATAAGTATAAATTAATTAATTTAAAAAAAAAATACAACATAGCATTTGTTTGATATATCGTTACTACCAACAATTGAAGTAACTTCAATTTTTAAAAACCAACGCTTTTATTAAAGAAAAATATTTTTATTTGCAATAACCTTCAATTATATTTATAAAAATTACAATTAAAATTAAAAATAAAAGAAAACGGTACAAGACAATAACTCTGAAAATGGTAACATTTGTTAAGACAAAATTAAACCAAAGAAAAACAAAAATAAATACATGATAATGGGAAAATTATTTCAACTGCATAAAACACAAAAACTATGCCTGATTACTTTTTTTTACCTCTAATTTATGTTTTATAAATTAATAAGAAAATAAAAGAAAACACTATTTTAAAACATTTCTCTTTTAAAAAGAAACCTTGTAATACAGTTATTTCAAACTGTAGGAATTATGTAAATAAATATATAAAAACTGCATAGATAAAAAGTGTACCTATTTAAAAAAAAACTGAAAACCCATGGATTTTTCGGATTCGCAATATTGTCTTCAAAGTTGGTATAATATCTCTTTAAATGTATGATTAAAATCTTTTATTTTTTACTCAACTTAAAATGGTGTCATATTGAATAAATAAAAATTAAATTAAATTAAAAAACAAAATATAAAATAAAGTAAAGTATATACATAATAACACATTTAACGTTGTATTTTCAAATACCTGAGCTGTTTTAATGAAACTTTTAACAAATGTATGCAAACTTAAAAGAAAAACAAAACCAAAAAAAAAATAGTTCTAAGATAAGTTTATGAATTAAAAAACAAAAATTATTGAAAACAAAAAAATATTACTTAAAACTCAATTAAATTGAAAAATAAAATGTGTTAATATCGACTACCTACAAACCTAAAATTGATTTCTGATCTTCATTTAAACAAAAAAAAAAATATAGTTGAAAAAAATTAACAAAAAAATGCAAAAAAAAAAATAAATGAGGTTTTATAGAAGTTGTTGAATTTTGTTGATATGACTTGACTTTTCATCCTGATTTGTTTTTGAAAAAGTTATGTATGTATGCGGTATTTGAAGGTAAGTAAGTAATAGCTGAAAATGTGTTTTGCCGATTGAAAGAAAATGTAATCGCAAGTATACAATTGCATGCACTACAGGAAGAATTAAGCTTTTCATATATATTTGTTAGGACCTTCCGCATTTATCCTTCATTGAAAATTTGCTTTTTGAGTCAGTTGGAAATTGGAATTAAATGAATTTGCAGAATAAATTAAATCTGAAAAATTGGCAACCGTGTATTGCGATATTTTCCTCAAACTTTTACCATCACCAGTAAGTATTATTTTTTATTTTTCCTGAATTTTTGCAGAGCCTGTTCACTGTGATTTCATATCTGTAAACCAAAACATGTTTCGAGACTTTGATCCGAAAATATCTGATTCCGACTTAAAAAAAAAACAAATATTTCGATTCCAAATAATTCAGCAACCCGACCTCCTACAAAATTTTAAGTTTTTAGTTATGAATAGAGTCTAAATAGCACAGTACACATAATAAGGTAATATATTCCGAACGTTGTCAAAATTTGTTTGTCAAAAATGGGCACCAATCTGTCAGGTCGGCCTTTAATTTTTATATTTCAATCGCAGTAAACAGGAAATTTGTTTTTGTTTTAATTTATAAAATGTCATTTAATAATATTATAAATTAAAAAATAACAAATTTTCTTCGTGTTTCATCGCGGAAAATGGTAAATAATTGTTTAAAAATTAGTGGTGTGCGTGGTTTATCGGTTTTTGTGCATTTTTCGTCGGTATTTTAAACAATTAAGAATTCGGTAGCTGACATTGGTCGCCAAAGTGTCATGTTTTGACAATCTGGCGACCAATGTCAGTTCGGAATATATTACCTTTTTATATGTACTGTGTCCTTTTGATGTTTCATTCGATGGATTTTGAGAAAATTTTTGAAAATTCCGAATTTTTAGACAAGGGATAATTTTTGAAAATCTGAAAAAAATAGCTGAATGCATAGGCCTGTTCACTGTGATCTCATATCTGTAAATCAAAACTTGTTTCGAGACTTTGATCCGCAAATATCTGATTCCGAATGAAAAAAAAAAAAAACAAATATTTCGATTCCAAATAATTCAGCAACCCGAACTCCTACAAACTTTTGGTTTTCAGTTATGAATAGAGTCTAAATAGCACTTTTTTTTGATTTTTCATTCGATGGATTTTGAGAAAAGTTGGATAATTTTCGAAAATCTTAAAAAAATAATTTTTTAATTTTTTTAGCTGAGTGCATAGGCCTTTTCACTGTGATGTCATATCTGTGAACCAAAACTTGTTTCGAGACTTTGATCCGAAAATATCTGATTCCGAATGAAAAAAAAAAAAAAAACAAATATTTCGATTGCAAATAATTCAGCAACTCGAATTCCTACAAACTTTTGGTTTTCAGTTATGAATAAAGTCTAAATAGTCCTTTCTTTTGATTTTTCATTCGATGGATTTTGAGAAATTTTTTGAAAATTCCGAGTTTTTAGACCAAAACATGTTTCGAGACTTTGATCCGAAAATATCTGATTCCGAATGAAAAAAAAAAAACAAATATTTCGATTGCAAATAATTCAGCAACTTGAATTCCTACAAACTTTTGGTTTTCAGTTATGAATAGTGTCTGAAGAGTCCTTTCTTTTGATGTCTCATTCGATAAATTTGGAGAAAGATTTTGAAAATTCCCTTGGATAATTTTCGAAAATCTTAAAAAAATTAATTTGAAATTTTTTTAGCGAATGCATAGGCCTGTTCACTCTGATCTCATATCTGTAAACCAAAACTTGTTTCGAGACTTTGATCCGAAAATATCTGATTCCGAATGAAAAAAAAAATAACAACAGATATTTCGATTGCAAATAATTCAGCAACCCGAACTCCTCTAAACTTTTGGTTTTCAGTTATGAATAGAGTCTAAATAGTTCTTTCTTTTGATGTTTCATTCGATGGATTTTGAGAAAATTTTTTAAAATTCCTAATTTTTAGACAATTTTCACTGTGATCTCATATCTGTAAACTTGTTTCGAATGAAAAAAAAAGCTTTTGGTTTTTAGTTATGAATAGAATTTTTAACAATTCCGAATTTTAAGACAAGGGGTACCTACCCCGTCGATCCAGGATTGTTTTGTTCTACATCAAAGAATCTGAAGTGAAAATACGCCTTTGGAACTTTTTCGAGAAAAAGGCATTTAACAAAAAAAAGAAGTAAAATAAGGTCAAAAAGTTCACTGCACTTTATTTAGCTTTCATATTCTGGCTTCGTTTCCTGAGTACCTTTCTTTTTAGAAATTTCTTTATTTTCGACTTTTTGCTTTGAATCACCGGGGGAATATGCAATATCTTTGTTTGACCAACAACTACCATATCCGTTGGGTTTTGATGTTTCCTTGGACAATCAATTTGATAAACCAATTCAAAATTCCCAGTCGATGTTTTTGGATTTTTTGGATGATCAACAACTACTTTCATAAGATCCTCCAAAGTAGCTGGACATATTTTTGCTGTTACAGTTGTAGAAGGAGACAAATCAGGTGTAGAATTAATTTCTATCAAAAATGGATCAAGTTTCTCGTCCAACATAAAATCACATCCATATAATTCGAAAGAATTCTTTGTAAATTCTGTTTCTTCTAAACTTGCCAACACAATCGCTATAAGGGTTTTCTTAAATCCAGGATAGATTTTGTCATCCCAAGCTTCACTTTGATGTTGTTCGGAAAGATATGACTTGAATTCAGATAAATGCCACATGTTATGCAATGGGAGTCTCGAATCTCGTTCTCCGTTTTTGTACTTTTTCTGAATGCTGTTATTGGTTATATGAATGGCTTCCCTTAAATCGCCTAAGCTGAATTCACGGGAACTAAAACGCAAATAACAGTCTTTGTACATCCAAATTGAGATTCGGTCAAAAATGGCCACAACCATATATTGGCGTATATCGAATTTAGTTTTATAAATAAGCAAAGGTTTTTCTAGGAATGCAAAAAGTTAGACAAATAAGGAATGGTTTAAGAGCCTTACCGATATATTTCTGAACGATATAATTTGACTTGGGTCTTGAAGCAGCATAGTTGACTATATTGTAGAAATTACACATAATGACAATTCCCTGACCGCGGCATTGGAAACCAGGTTTAAGGATCCATAGATTCTTAGACCCATATGAATGCAGAAACGGCTTATATTTTTTAACTTTTTTAACAGTTTCTTCAATTTTGTTCAGTATTTTCGAACATTCCTCTTCAGAGCAATTAATTTTCTGATCCTTTTGCATAAAAAGCTGTGCGTTTGCAGTAAAGACTTCCCATTTGGAAAAGTCATCTATCTGTTCAGGAGTTTCCAAAAAGTCAGCCTCCTGTGACTTACAGAAATCTTTAACTACATTTGTTGGAAACTCAAGAACACTCAATGGAAGTTCTCCATTCTTTTCGAATAAATTCTTTGGCTTAATGGATTCAATTAGAAACACCAAAACACTGATACACTGAGTTAGTCGAAAGTCTTGAAGAAAACACAATTCATCCTCTTTAGTACTAAGCTTATAAGAAGGCAAACAAGTTGTTTCAGCAACATTCTCAATTGTATTCCAGTGAGAATTCTCAAAACATCCAATGAGTCCAACCTTTGTTGAAAAATCCAAACACCTTGCCCGACGAACTCTATTTCTCAAGGGATTCACTGCTGAATATTGATCTTTAAAATATTTTGGTTGCCAAATGAAATTAGCTTGAAAGGGCTGTACAATTTTCGAAAGCATTGCAACTTCAAAATCATTGCCTTTTCGTGCACCCTTAACAAGTCTCATAAATGATAGATTTTCGAGCTTTTGTAATCTTCCTGGGGATAGTTTTTCAACCCATCCACGACGAATTAGGGCTTTGCGAACAGATGTATAGTTGCCATGAACTGTGAAGATTTTATTCTGCTTGTGAGCTTTGATTGCACGTTGTCTGTAAGCATTGCTAAGTTCGATATCTTTTGCATTAGGTTCACTGGATTTAGTGCTGTTAATGCTAGAATTTTTGCTAACTTTGTTTTGTTTTTCAGGAATTTTCTTAACGTTGGACAATTCAGTTTCAATTTGGTTCATTATGAGGCGAATTCTTTCTTGATGATCAAAAGCCAGTTTCATTTTTTTTTATTTTAATTTTTTGTTTTGCGTGGAATTTAGAAAATATGAATTTTGAATAAGAAATGAGAATTTCGAAAACTTTTTAAGTAACGACTTGTTTTTTTTTTTTTTTGTAAAAGATAAAACTTGTTTTGTTCAAAGTGATATATATAAAAATGGTTACTAAAATACCATTTTTGGTCAATTGTGAGGTTTCCTTTATTATTTAAGTGCTGGCACATTTGCATTCTTAATAATTTTAGCAATTTTTAAATTTGAATGCAAGTTTCTTTTGCCCTTGTGGAACCAATTGAAAAATAAACTTTTCTAATTTATTGCCCAAAAATAATTCAAAATACCTTCAAAATATTTCAATAGCTGTGCTGGCATATATTCAAAGATACCGTAACATGGGGTTACTTTGCTCCGTTTTTGGCACTATTTTTAGAAAACCTCTTAAAAATGGTAGAGACATTTTTTTATCTATTTGTTTTTTTTTTTTTATTCATTGATAACACATGAAATAATGCATACATTCTAAAAAAAACCATTCAAATAACAGTAAAAATATTTTGTTTTTTAAGTTGAAAAGTGGGGCAAAGTAGTCCAAGGGACGGATTTACTTTGCTCCACCTGAAATTTTTAACTATACTGCCTGTGTTTTCCAGTTTCACATGGCAAGTTTATAGAGGTCCCCTTGCAGACCCTACATTCCTCTTCTCCGCCACCGTCTGCAGTATAGAATGTTTACTAAACTAAGTACTGAGCTACCAATAAAACACAGCTATTTAAACATTTTAAAGGTACAAAATAGGTACTAATTTTGGCCAGTAAATAAAAATTTTCTCTTATTTTGCGAAGTTACGGTCAAATCTTCCGATGGAATGTAGGTCACACTAATCATCCCTATGCAACATATATAATACTTTCCCATATCATGAATTTCATTCCTATAATTAACTCCTATTACGAATGTCGTTTGTTCTAAAACGACTTGCTCTTGCCCTAGGAGTAAAAATTTGTAAACAGGTAGAAATTTCTCTTCACAATTCTCTCCGTTATTCGCCCTTCTTCCCTATGAAACAATATTTGCTTTACTTAATACCTTAATTTTGGCTTCCGAGCGAAGTTTTGTTTTATTTTAGTAAAAACGACTTACGTAATAGATGTGATTATATTTGTTACAAATCATGACAAAAAAACAATCGTAGACCAATTGAAATTTGTATAAACTTTTCCTTTACAATGGATTTCGTGATAGCTTTTTTATCGAGATTCGTAGAATTAATGGTGGCGTTTTAGTACAAACGACTTCGGAAATGAATATTAACACAATGATTTGTATATTTATAACTTTTTAAAATAATATTTATTGCTTTATAGTATTAGTAAGTATAATTACTAAAAAGCATTTTATTTTTTTATATAATTTTATATTACTACGAGTATACATCTACAATACATACACACATAATTTATGTATAATATTTATAATTTCGTTTTAATTTTAAAAATGATTCTTGCTGCTACCGCCACTTATTCCCACATCAACATCATCCTCATCATCATCGTTATCATCTTCAAACAATGAAATAATTTTCTTATGTTCATCATAAACCTTGGCTGTTTGATTATTATGAAAATTGGCATTGTGCTCTTCTAATGAAGCTACCGATTCAAATACTGTATTACAAGTGTTGCATCTTGCACTAAATTTCATTGTCATTAATGGAAATATATCGTTAGTTTGCTGTTGCAAAGGTTTCTTTTTAGGAGGTGTTTGTTGTTGCTGTTGTTGAAATTGGAGTAACGATGCATTTTTAAGCTTTTCAAAAAAATCTGATTTTTCATCTCGTACAATACTGTGGTCGTCTCCTAAACCCCCCACCTGCGAATCATCTAGTTGATCTTTTTCTATATTATGCAAAAGATAACTGAAATTTGAATTTGAATTACCAATCGAAGGGCCATCAATTAGATTGAGTATATTTTCAAATTGGGAAATTTTACGAACTGATTTATTCAGACTATCACTCTCATCGGTTGTCGTCGTGGTTGTTGCAACTCCTATATTTTGCCCAAGAGGACCCGGTTTCTCATTCGTTGTACTCCTTTTCTCCGGAGTACTCTTACTAAATGCACTATTCTTAAAAAACTGCAAATAAGCATCAGTTGCTTTAGTATCATCTCCTGGAACTATAAGAGATTCTGCATCCTGTTTAAGAATATCAGTTAGAGATTTTTTCCTTTCGATTACCGTTTTATTGCCCTCTTGGGCAAATTTCTCTGTAGTCTCATCAGAATTACCTCCCGATGATATCTCAGCGGTGGAATTCTTCCCATCACTATCTAGACGCTTTTTAGCTTCCCCATTTACTAATAAATCAGGAAGAAGTATCTCCCCACACGACGACTTCAACCATTGACATGTCTTACGAAGACAAAATATCATCCTCCGAATGAATTCATGAGGAGACACTGCTTTACTTCTACGAATATCTAACAAACGATTGATTTCTTCGATAAAGAGCAAAAACTTGTACTCAATGCACATGTCCATGTGCTCTTTGTACGACTCTTCAAACATAAACCGTCGAAAGCATGCTCTACACTTTCGCTCTTTGCATGTTTCTGGAATATTTATTGTTATATTGGCTTCTTTGAGTTCATCCAAATCCATTACATCGTCTTCTTCGAAATTCTTCTCTTTGTAAGAAAAGAAATTCTTTTTTTGTTCGAATGCTTCATTCTCATCGCTCGAGGCGGTTTGGAATTCTTCCCCCAATGGATCGCTAGTATTGTTCAATTCGTCAAAGATTGCGGCTAGATTATTCTCACCGACTGGTCGTCGGTGGAGGGGTTTCTGATGATGAGCTAAACGCTTCATCTTTCGTGCCGAAGAGTTAGTATCTTTTTCAAAGAGAAGATTCAAATAAGTCATGGCTATAACGTCGTCGTCATTATCATCCCCACCAGGGACTAAGTCATCCGAATGATTACCCCGATTATTAGTTCTTTTAGTTCCCAGTTTATTGTCGTTAATTTGTAAAAGTTTCTTCATGCAATCGTCGTTTTTAGTTAATTTGGAACTTTGGTTGTTTAATATGTTCACGAGAGTGTTCGTGTCAGTCTTTCGTTCTTCGCTATAAATAAGGTCATTGGCAGTGATTAAAACACTTGCTTTATCATCGTAAGAATCTATGTGGGCCATATTTGCTGCCCGTTTGCGAATGGAATTCTTGCAACGTCCGTTTATTGTTGCAACAGCTTTCAAGCTGATGGCATTGTTAATGGCTTGATGACGAAATGTTGCAGCATGTTTGAGATATGATATGCATAGAGCACACATCTTTTGGGGTAAGCCATCATCTTCGTTGACCTAGATTACAAATTTAGTTGATGTAGATACAGAATTGTCTTAATCAATAATTAAATAAAAAATTAACAAATTACCGATAAACCAGTAGTCTCTTCGAGAAGTTTATTTATTGGTTGTTGCCAGAGAAGGAACTCATTTGGACTAGCATGCAGATATGAAGGAATAATTGTGAAGATGTCGTAGTCTCCACGACTTGAGCATAAACGACAGATGTTATCCCACATAATTGAAGAATTATATTTTCTTTCTTGTGGTAATTTGTTATTAACTTTACAAGTTAGATAGTCATTGTACAAAAAATAATACAATTTAAAAATATATATATAAAAACTATAATAAAACAAATAAATTTAAATACAAAGACGACTTGAAGACGGATAAAATACGGAGAGAAATTTTTTTTGCAGCCAGTCAGCTGTGCTGTGGCTTTGTCGCTGTAGTACGTAGGGGTGGAAAAAAAGAACATGACAGATGGTTTAGTATTAGAAAGAATGAGTGTATTAGGAGGTTTGTATAGTTGTTTCAGTATCAGTATTTGCGGTGAGTAAAAGAGAAAATTAGTTGAAGTGAAAAAGTATTGCTATTTCACCAAAAATGAACGAATTCAGTTGGTAAAAAAAATTCATGAAAAAATATTTAGCATAATTCAGCATGATTGTATGGGAGCCATATGAAATACCCAAAAATAAAAATATTCATTTGACAAAATCACCAATTAGTCGAGTCAAGTTAGACTTTCGCTGAGATATAGGTTAACGGTTGATTTCCGTTCGAATTCTATTTTCTCCCGTTTTAAAATTTTAGCTGATCGGAATTCCGTATTCGAACACATTTTGCAAATTCATTGGTGTTTCGAAAAAGGAACGGACCTACAATCCGGGTAGCAATTTGCTACCGGAAAACAATATTTTACATCAACAAAGTCGAATGGAAATCAGAACAACCGTTTTCAATGCCTGCGGATTTAATTTTCGTTCTCAAATTCGAACGAATATAAGAACAGCCGTGATAATTCGCAACTGCTATTCGGATTCAAAATAAAAGAGCATTAGTACAGAAACGAAACCCCTACTTTCCACAAAAATAACGGTACAACTTTGGCCTCCATTTAGTTTTAAACCGGTTTTACAACTTTTGCTTGTAGTTTAGCTTGATTTGGTGTTAAGCCTGGTACTGGTACGCTGCTCGCGCTAAATTTTAGCTCCCATACAAATTTATTGAAAAATTTTAGCTGAGCTAAAATGATTGCCATACAAATTATCTATAACTTGTATGGGAATTTTATCTTGGCTAAAATTTAGCGCGAGCAGCGTACCAGGCTTTAGAGTAAAATTTGAAGAGGTTTTTGTATGGCTTTTCATACTTCAAAACCTTCAATGTTAGAGAAAAATATTATGTTCCCCCGTTTATTTAAAATCAACGGTTATACCAAAGGGTCCCATCGGTCCTGTATTTTACAGGATACTCCTTTTTTAAAGAATAATCGTGTATCCTGTAATTTAGTTTTAAAACGTGTATTATCCTGTAATTTTGGGCAGCCAAAGTTTATGGAAAGTAAACTCCAATTCATTGTAATTTTTCGAAAAATAAAATGCACGACTGGAGTCGCACGTACTTGCTCTTGCAGTTCAAAGCAATGTTATTTTAGTTTACTTGTAGATTTTAAGAGCCGGCTCTATCTTAATTTAAAAAAAATTGATATTGGGGAAGAGCCGACATTTAGGGCAAAATTTTATTAATGAAAAACAAATTTTTTCTTATTTGACTTTCTTGGAAAGAATAAAAATGCAGTTTTATTGCAATTGCTTTAAATATTACGTCTGCAAAGTTTAACCAATTCGGTAGAGCCGTTTTCGAGATATTTGGTTTAAATTGAAAAATTTGTATGGGAGGTACACTTTTTAAGCGAGATTCCATAAAAATCAGCTGTACCAAATTTGAAGAAAATCCGTCCACGCGTTTAGGCTGTGGAAATGTGTACAGATGCACACAACCGCACAGACGCACGAACGGAATTGCGAGACCCACTTTTTCGGACTCCTCCATCATCGTAATGTTTGTTTTGATTAAAACCTCAATTTTTTTTTGACACGAAACCAATACTTGCCCTATAGAGCAAGTAAAAATATGTTTTAGTGAAGTATATCAAAATATATGTTTCTAACTTCACTGTCTAATATGCAAATCATGATAGATTTAGCTCCCATACAAAATTACCAGCTATCAAAAATCTTAGTTCAAGCTCGATGTTGAAAATTTGCAGTTTTCGTAAGTGTTAATATCCAAATAACCTTCACCTCCTGAAAGTCAAATCTCCACAAACTGCACCACTAGTGTTAAAAACAATTTTCAATTTCGAAAAAATTGACTGTTCGAAAAGCAATGTCTGGGAAACTATTTTTTTAAAAGAGATAGTTTTTCGCTCCTATTATTATAAATTTTATAAGCTTTATTTCGCACGTTCTGGGATATAAAAAGATTTTTTTTTAAATTAAAAAGGTAGAAATATAGAACCCTGGGGTGACATTCTGTATCGCATAAGCGAACAAACGTTTTCGCATGTGCGAAAAGATTTGCTTCATGGCATGAAGCAAATCTTTCGCACACGCGAAAACGTTTGTTCATTGTTGTCATCCCTAAAAACAATTTCACTTGATTTTTAATTTCGGGTTGATTTCAAGAATCTTGTTGTAATGAGAATATAAAAAACATTAGAAAATTCTTTTTCAGTTTTTAAAAACAATTTAAAAAAAATAAAATCAAAAATAAGGTTTTTTCCATGTTATTGGTAAAAGCGAAAAATCCTGGGATGACATTCTGTATGGCATAAGCGAACAAACGTTTTAGCGTGTGCGAAAAGATTTACTTCATGGCCTGAGGCAAATCTTTGGCATACGCGAAAACGTTTGTTCGCTTATGCGAAACAGAATGTCACCCCTTTAAAAATACTGTTTTAAGAAAAAATGTATCCTGCAAATTGTAATGGTAAATTTTTGTTCATTTTTTCCTGTATTTTTAACAAAATAAGATGGGATGGGATGTTATAGCTTTTTGACTGTCTCTGTTTAATCAGTAGAAAAAGAAAGTGACATAATTGCCACGCTCCTGAACGTATGCCGTAATTCGACTCCTGCTTATGTAAGTAAGTACTAATTAAGTTTTAAAATTTCAATGCTCTTATTTGTTATTAAACAAAAAATAGAAAACCGGTGCGAAAATGTCTTGTCGTTTTGGAGAAATTAAAAAAAAATTCAAAACTACTTTTGTTTTTACTATGTCTGGGGTACCCGCCGAGCCGATGGAGTCTAGCTGTAAGGGCCTTAAGGTAATAAAATAGTGTTTTATAAATTAATTTTCCAACAAGCCCAGTGACATAAAAGCAAAAATTAATAATGAGTATATTTCTACATAGAAATTCCAAATCTTAAGAATACTAAACATTTTTTCCGACTCTTTTCTCACCTCTCATCCATGAAAACACTTGTAAGGTATAAAATTACTTACCTTTGAGTTCTCCAATTTAGTTTAAAAATTAACTGTCTAAAAAAAGAAAAAAGCATCCACCTACGCACGCCTGTAATTCCAAAATTCAAATAAATAAAAAAAAAAATGTTTTTTGTTTTACAGTTTTTGAATTATTTTGTTTTTAATTCATATGTATCATTTTTTTATAATATTTTATTTCTAACCACTATAATAATAATAATAATTTTTAATAGGCTTCCTTAAATGATCGGCAACTTAAATTTGGATAGACCGATTTGAAAAGGGATTTAATATTTAATTTTGTATTTAATTTTATTATATTAAATTTTTATTTTATTTTTGTATTTGTTTATATGTGTAATACCTAACAGCATAAAGTATAATAAATTTTACCAATGAATTTTGCGCACTTACACACAATAATGTTGTGTTTTTTTATGATGTGCCACGAAATACAAATATTATTTATTTATTTTATTTTCTTTAATTATCACTAGTACGTAGAAACAGTTTAGTTGTTTATGATTTTGTTTTTTTTTTTTTTTTTATTATAAGCAAGATATTTTATATAGAATATAATATATATTTTTATGTAGATGTTTGAATTCGATTTCATCCCCGGCAAGCCCGTTTCTTGAATGTTCGCAAATCTCTTTCGTCTAACATCTCGCCATCCAAGCAATCGTCTGCAAGCAATCAAGCGAGGAAAATGGTTTCATTTAAAAAAAAAAATAATTTACATTTGTGTAATACACCTAACCCAAAGAGACTTTCTCTTTTTTTTTACTTTTCTGCTTAATCCTAAACTGCGATTCATTCAAAAACTACACCGCTTGGCCTAAGGATATCGAACTTTTTCTTTTTTCTTATTTAACTTGTCAAAAAATTCAAAACAAAAAAAAAACATTAAAAAAACAAACAAAAAAAATTACAAAACAACAAAATAATACATAAAAAGTTCATTTTTTTTTTCTGATTTCAAATTACAACATCATAAACACGAATGATTTACCTAGCAATTATTAACTCACCTTTAGTAGAGCTTTTTCGTTTTTTCGGTATGCTACGCTTTCGCCTCTTCGCCCCAACAACATCATCTTCGTTGCTGGCCGCTAAACACGGTGGCGAAGAAACCTCCTTAGCCGAATGAATTATTTTATTGTTTTGCTTTTTGGCTGTGCCACGTTTCTTTTTGGGACTAAATAGATTTGCATGATCACTGAAATTGCTTGTGTCATCTTCGCTATTTACATTGGAAGAATTATTTGAACTGCGATCGGTGCTCGAGCAACGATCGCTACGATTCGCCTTTCTTCTTCTGCCTTTGACAACTCTAGGCATAGTTTGTTTTGTTATTCCTTTTATCTTAACAACTGCAGTTTGATGATTATTAGTATTGATGGAGATGGTGTTTGAATTAATGCTACTACATGACGATTCATCTGTTGTTGTGAAATCGCCAGTGCTTCCAGTCTTAATGAGGCAACGCCTAGTTCGACGTTGTCTCTTGTTCTCGGTAGTTATGGGTGTGTTGTTAGTTGTATTATGTGTAACGTTGGTGTCTGTTCCACGCTTTGTACTAGTTGTATTTGCTATTGATGGTGTTGTTGTTGTTGCGATTACCGTTTTGAGGCCAGCTTTTGTTCGAGTAGACCGGGCGGACGGCGCTCCTGCACCGCCAGCAGCCTTATTATTACTTTCGGTAACACTCGTACCTACTCGCGTTGCTGTCACTTCATTTATGACAGGTAATGCGGAGCTACGTTGTTTTTTAACAGAATAGGCTTTAGTCGGTACGACAGGAGGCGGCTCATCATCATTATCAGAATCACCATCTTCGGCTACGTATGCGGCAATGCGATCTTTGAGTTTCAGTCGATTTTGTATTTCCAGAATCGCATAAGTAGGTTTGCCTTCATATCGTATCAATGGAGTCTCGACAATTGGCTCGCGGTCAAACTCTTTTTCAGCCCGATCTCTGGCTATTTGATCGGGATCCTGCGAAAGAATCTCAGTCCATGAGAATTTCTTTCGTGATGTCTTTTTCTTGGCAGATTTCGAACGCAGATTCTTCGGTGATACTCGATTGGATAATGTGCTCTCATGGAATGGCATGATAACGTTTAAATTCTTCATAATACTCTTAATGTTCTTCATTTCGATAACATTATTGTTTTCGATTTCCTCTTTGACCTTAACGGATGTTTTGATGAGCTCTTCGGTACTCAAACGCATTTCATTAGGCTTATAGCCTAATGCAATGTATTCTCGTAGAAAAATACGACGGCATTTATCATAGTCTGGTCGTTCGTGGTATGCTAATTGTCCTACATATTGCAAATAATCGCCCAAATACTTAGGAACTTGTTTGCCATAGATGTGCTTCATCATTTCCTTGACATCCTTCATTAGATACTCCTTGACCCAGTGGACTTTTTCGTTTTGATGCTGGGCAGCGGCATCTCGCCAGGGTAGATATCCTTGTGACCAATATACTAAATTATATCCTAAGCACTCTAAATCGCTGCGTCGAGAATGGGCACCCATATGAGCATCGCGTGATGTGAATTCCAAAGTTCCATCGTGTGCTCGACGTTGATCCATAACGAATGGTCGATGGACATCTTTGTCGATAAACTTCGATGCTAGACCAAAATCGATTAGATGCACGCGTTCTTCTGTAATAATTTCATCGTCATCGTCTGCTGCACCCTTTTCGGAAACCTCTTCATCGTCGTCTTCGTTTTCCTCCTCACTCGATTCTGATACAAATCTTTTGCGATTTTGTTTCATTGCCGAAGCGGTTTTGCGGGCAGAAGATCGTATTTGCTGGCGTTTTGATGTGCTTTCTGCATCTGTGGCATCTTTGGAATTGTCTTCGTTGAAGAACTCAGAATAACAGATTCGTTTGGCTGGCCTTAGATAGTGTGACTTTACCATTTCCTCATAAATTGAGTTACGTTTGTCTCGTCTACATGAACGCACCTAGATAGACACAAATTTATTTTAAGTATTTTAAAAGAAATATTGATTGAAAAGTTACAACTTACAGGATTCGATCCACTATATTGAACAACAGCTTTAGCGCGATTCCTTTTGTTAACTGGTGTCTTGTACATATCTTGTTCTTCCTCTTCTTCATCATCATCATCATCTTCGTCTTCTTCATCCTCCTCCTGATCGTTACCTTCTTCGTCACTTTTCTGCTCTTCATATTCCTCATCATTCGAGCTATTACCACTATCGGCGTCACTCAATTCGCTTCCACTTGAAGTCTTTACTTTTTTCTCAACTTTATCGATAATTTCGTCATCGATATGAGTGCTTCCGTATATTAACTGACTTTTGCGATAGGTGCAATTTGATATCATTAGATTTTGTGCTTTGATATCATTATGACAATATCCTTTGTCATGTAAATGCTGGAGAACATCTAGGATTTGAAGAGCTAATGTTAGAACAGACTTTTGGGTAATACGTCGATTCTTGATTAGCGAATGCAAGTCACGATCAAAACGTTTAATAACCAGGAAACGATAGCGAGTATCTCCGAAATAGTGCGAACCAGATGCTATGTACTCTGGCATTCCGGGTGGCAGTGGATTGTCGCCTTTAAATTGAAATGAAAAATATTAGAAAATGAAAATTTGTCTTCTTGTGACAATTTTCTTACCATTTTTCTTTCCTGCATTCAGAAGACAGTGAATTTCTACAAACAAAGGGCCATTGGAGTGTGGTTCAATTTTAACAACATACTCAGCATTATCGCTTGTCACAGGCACCGAAATATTATCTGATGCTAAAAATATTTCTCCAAAGTTGCCTTTGCCTACAAAAATTAAATAAAAAAAATTGTTATATTTTCTTTTTATAAAATAAAAGATTGTATGAAGCTTTCTTAATAGAATTCATCCATTTCGAAGACAGTGTACATCTTTAGTAGAGCAGTACTATGTTCCCATACCAGAAAACCTTGGCTCATGATATAGCTCTCAAGATTTAAAAAATTGGTAAACAAAACTGGCCGATGTCACGATTAATAATAGTATGTTGCAAACAAACAAACTAAATGTCGGACTTCTGGCATTTTTCTTCGGCATGGTATTTAAAAGCAAAAAGATATCAAACAATTATCAACTTAGTTCATTTCATTGTACTAAATAGTGTTTTTGTGGTTTGTGATGTAAGGTTTTTATCAGAAAGAAACATTGACAAGGGCACTTCTACCGGGAGTGGGATTTTAGTCTACTGCAGCTTAAAGTCGATTTACGCTGCAAGTCAAAAATCCACTTGTGAACTTATGGCATTATTATTTAGTCGTCGATCTACATTATTGCGAGTAGTTTTGTACATTACTGCTTTAAAGAGAATGCACATGAAGTAGTTCAGTGTTAAAACGGGAACAAATATACTGGTTAAAAATAGTGGCTTTACGAAATTTCATTAGAACAGCATTTTATCAAAATCTGAAAGCCTATTAGACGATTTTTCACTATCTTCAGTTTCGGCCAGTACTAGCCGTGTTTTCGTGAAACAAAGTAAAGTCAATTAAAAATTAACATAGAGTTGGTTGTTACCTAAACTTACTGCGAAAAACTTCACCTTTAACGACAGCCAAAAGTAGAGGAATATTCTACATACTTCGTTTTATTATTGAGTGCTTTTATTAAAGAAAAAAGTGATTATTAAAACAATTTCATTATACAAGTAGTTACAAAAACAAATTAAACAAATATGTATTTATTTTTTTGCAATTTCAGTCGAAAAATAAGAGATTCTGAATTGTAGAACAAACTGGGCTCAGTTGTCTCATCATCATTATCAGAATCACCGTCTTCGGTATATGGCAATATGATCTTTGAGTTTCAGTCGATTTTGTATTTCTAGAAATGCATTAGTATAGCATCAATCGATCCTCGATAATTGGGTAGCGGTTTTCTTTCACATGAGAAATCTACATTGCCTTTATGTTCGTAAAATAATTCAACATAAACTAATATCATGCCACGGAATAAGAACAAGTGGTCAATTCTTAAGTCATAAAATAATCGACAAAAGATTTTTTAAGTGTAAAAAAAATATATTTTTCACCACACTAACATACAGGTAGAGCTACAATTAAAAGTGATCTATCAAGGGCAATTTACAGTTTAAAAGAAACGTAAAAAAAAGAAAGTGAGATAAATTATACTTTGTCATTAAACAAAACTTTCCTAACTTGATCCTGAATTTTGGAGAAAATTCTATTAAAAGTCGACTAAAACCAATCAAAACCATTTATAGTATTAAATCATCATAGAACAACTTAAATCTATTGAAAAAATTATTTTAATTTAAGTTGCATTACTATGCACATATTTTTTTGCTGGAAGTTTTGGACAGGGAAGAAAGGATTATGCAAGATTTTAGTGTATTAAAACTATGACTTGTATTTGTATCATTACCGTTATCTTGGTGGCAACCTTTTCGGTCTTTAACGCCAATACAAATATGTATAAATTAAATAAACTTTCAATTTTAGTAGGGTCCTCTTGAATTGCCAGTGTGCTCACACTCGGTCCGGTTTGTTGATAGCCAGTTAGTAGTTGTGGGGAATCGTCCAGCATATTAAGAATCCAGAGACTTTAAACCTTAGGCAATAGAAGATATTTGTTGACCAATTATAATACCATATAGTTTTAATTTTATGATTCCAGTTTCGGAAAATGTTCGACTCCAACTCAAAAGGACGCACGGCAAAGCAGTAGAGAAATAACTCGTCTAAGGTGGCGCTCGAAAGTGGAAATTAATGAAAACTGGATAAAAGCTAGTTGAAAAAGCTTGTTAATGGACACCCAAATCTACAATTGATTTAAGCGCCATCTAAAGCGCTGGTCACCTACTAAGTTAAGTAAGCTCTTCAGGTTTTCGTCCCCAAACTGTAAGTTGCGCATCTGCTAAGCTTTGGTTAAAAAACCATAATTTTAAAACGAATCATCAAAAAGGTTAATTTTTACCCCCAAATACAATTGAGTAGATGAGAAGCAAAACTCGCAATATCCGCTTTTACAAAAATTGAAATTTTGATGTACATTTATAGAGCATGTACAATTGAAAAAAATTGCAAACTAATATTATAAAAAAAGTATTCAAATCCCTTTAAAAGTTCAAGTTAAAGTATCAAGTTTACCTACCGTTTTTCTCAAAATGAATGATCATGGACATAGCGAGTTTTGATTCTCGTCTACTCAATTGAGTAACTGTAACGTATAACTTTTACCACAGCTGCAAGCTACTTTTTTCAGCGCTCTTGTATTGAATATTAAGGGTGTAAGATGCACTGCATCCTGCTGATCTATTGTTCCTTTTTTTGTGGTGGTTTTTCCACTTTTACATTTTGATAGCAGTACAAGCTTCAGTTACATTTATCTTATTGTATTTAGACAGTTAGGGTGTATAGAATAACAGAATTGCAGACTATTGCCCTGTAGGGCTGTTTACTTTCGTTTTTTTTTTTAACCTGACTTCTATTGTATTCAACTTATTTTTTTCATTTTCAATGTTGCAGAGTTGATGCAACTATCAACTATAGCTGATACCTATACATATTTCATACAACTTTCACAAAACATTTGGAGATATTCTTTACTGAAAAACATAAACAGAACTATTGAAATTATTAGGCGTGTTTTTTCTATTACTCAGTAGCTACTCACTTTTCATTTTATTCGCAAAACAATAATAAAAAATACAAAAGTAAGTATTTGTTTTTATTGTGTTTCGAATAAAATAAAAAAATGAGTAGTTACTGAGTTGTAGAAAAAACACGCCTATTGTCATAAACAATTAGGACTGTTTAAAGAATCTGATCCGCACAGAAAATATTCGAAAAGTACAAGTTTTTGCGTTTCATGAAAAAAAAAAACTCGCCCCAACTAGTTCTACAAATAAAGTTCCATAAAAATGTTCAGCACGGAAAAGTTCAAGTTTTTCTGCTTCTACTTTTGAAGTAGAGCAAGTGAGTCAAAAGTGTCAATTGTCAGCTGTTTTTTGTGATAAAAATAAGAAAAAATAAGATCTTAAAAAGTGAATTTCTTAAGAGTTTTTGATTATTAAAAAAAAAAAATTACGGGAATATATTAAAAATGCTAGTAAATCATTTATTTTAGTAAAAAACCAACTAAGAAATGATTTTTGAATTAAAAATTTTGCAACTGATATAGACAACTGTCAATCTTGTTAAATACGAAGTTGAACTTTTCTGTTCTTTCTTCTGACAGTATTTTCAAACATGAGTACAAATCTATTATTGATTTAGTCCAAACAAAAATTTGGCGTTTCGTCCCGGATGAGCTCACTAACTTATACTCATCAGTTTACTTATCGTGAGACATCGCTTGTCAATAAGCAAATTTTGTTTATATTCAGTTCAACTTACATAGATTTTTTTTAAACAAAATTTGCCAATTGACAAGCGCTGTCTCACGATAAGTCAACTGACGAGTCCAAGTGAACTCCTATAGGTATTTCATACAACTTTCCAACCTTTTTTTGAGTTCATGCAAAAAAACATAAAATTTACAACTGCGTGAAAAAAATAAACAGAACTTTTCCAATTATTGTCATAAGTAATTATTTCAATATGCATAAATTTAAAGAAATAAATTACCTATTGGCTTTCCAATTCTCCACTTTTTTTCAGTTATATCCTCAAGTAGAATTCCATTCACTACACTTGGCCTCAAATGATACACTGGCTTAGGAGAGTTATCATCCAATGATGCATTCAAAATAGCCAATTGTTTAGTCTTAGTTTCTGGCGGCGGCGGAGATTTGGGTGACGACGATGTCGTCGTCGTCTCCTGCTCATCCCACTTTTGTCGATCATTCTTAGTATCTGGCTGCTGAAAGTCATTGCAAACTCGTTTGCGTTTCCTGATGCTGCTACCAGCAGCGGCAGCAGCTTGTTGTTCGGGAGCTAAACGTTTACCCATGATTTTTGATGAAGGTTTTTCTTTTTTTTTTCTTTCTCGATTCTTCTTCTTCTCCGATCTGGATCTCTGAACGTCTACTATTATTTTCCAAAAGAAAACATTAACTTTATTGCAAATGTTATTCTCATTCGGCGGATTAAGACAGACACTGCAAGAAAAAAAAAAACAAACAAAACAAAGAAACAAGAATTAAATACGGAAGCAAGCGCAATTAATTAAATTTTCCCCCATTTTAAGAAACAGAGATTTTTTCGAGTTGCTTTTTTTTTTGTCATTTTCAAGGTGTAGACATCGTTTAAGGGTTCTTCGAGCATTTTTTTTGTTTTCAATATAAAAAAAATTTCCACCACTCAAAAGTTTTTTGTGATTAATTGAAACTTTTTTTTATAAAAGAGTTTATTTATTTAAATGGGAATATTTTTTCATTTCTTAGAAATTGTATCTATAGATTTATTGGTTTTTTCTTCTTTATTTCGAATAGGTACACATTTTATACAGCAGAAAGTTTTTTCGTTTTTTTTTCTACACTCACTGTGCAAACGATTGATCGGAGGATGGATGAACTTAAAATTTTTTGTATATATTTTACCTGCTATATTTATAACTTTATGAATAAAGAAATTTATGATTCACATGATTAAATAAATAAATTTATAATTTATATTGTTGAAATTGATGAATTTTCATTAAATAACTTGAAAATTGCAAAAAAAAAAATAAAACTTGTCTTCGCGGAGCAGCCGAAAATTTTGGCTTTCTTTTCACACAGAGCTCGAACAAGCAGTGTAGTAGTAGAGAGATGTCGGTGAATTTCATTTCATATATGGAAAATGGAACATATTTTTCATTGGAATTGTGAAATTAGAACATGGTAGCCATTAAAAATTTAGCTAGTTGTCTCTGTTGTTTGTTTAGGTTTTGTCAGATAAAAACATGTATAGTTGTTGCATATCTTACCTGTTTTTTGTTTTCGAATGAGATAGAATGATTTTTTTTTCTAAGGTTGGTAGTAATTCTTTTTTTTTTATTGTATATAGTTGTTGAAAATTGAAATATATATCTAGCCTTGTCTGGCTCTCAACGATGAGTGTTAATAGATTTTGTAAACAGATTTTTGTTGATTGCGAACAAAAACATTGTTTATAAATTAATAAAAATAATGATAATTATTTTAATTAAATGAGGAAAATAGTTTGTGGAAATTTAAATAACTGTAGTTTAATAAAACAAAATTCACAAATTTCTTGCTGCTGAGAACAATCAAGAGTTGAAGGTAGGTTTATTGATTTTTTTGTGTACTCGTTTCGTTTTCAGTTGATTTCTCCAATGCAAAAAGGACTGTTTGTTTTTGATGCATTTCAGTCGTTATCAAAGTAATGTGGAAAAATTGGAACAAGTAAAGTTTTAAGGTAGTGCTTGCATTGAAGATATAATTTTATCGCAGGTTAAAAAAACTCACAGCATGAAAATACTGTGAATTTTAATATTCTAAGGGAATTTGTTTAAATTCCGACACTTAGAAAAAGTATGCCCGTGGTCAGGCTGATATAATAACGAAGAAAAAATAACAAAAATAATAAAAAATTAAAATTATTTTTATTTTAAGCGGAGCGATTGAATATAATTCAATTTTAAAGTTCAAAGTGACCTCAACTCCAAATTTATAAAGCGTTTCGCCCAGGTGTGAGTTTTATATAGTGTCGGTAAACATCGACCAAAATAAGGCATCTTAGTTAGGGTACGACAGATCTAGCAGGTTAAAAAAGTTTAACCAGAGCAGCTTTTTGCAAAATTTGAAAAATAAATATTTTGTCTTATTAGTTTGCCGAAAAGAGTATACTTTTTTTCATACATAAATCTAATTGCCTTCTCAGCCTGCTTTTAGTACTTCTTTTTGCATTTTTCTTGATTTTCCGTTGCTTCACTTCACAAAAGAGTAATTATTTACTCCGGAGTAATTTTAGTACTGCGGGGTACTCCGGATTCAATCCAGATGTCGTTTTTGTAAGTTTTCCAGTGAGAAAAACCATCACAAAATAAGTTAGAAAATTTTCAAGTTTCATTTAGGCCAATGTGATTATAAGACTTACTTTTTTTAAAGCCTGGTACGCAGATCGCGCTTAATTTTAGCTCCCATACAAATTATCGAAAATTTTTGGCCGAGCTAAAATGAATCCTATACAAATTATATGGGATTTTTATCTCGGCTAAAATTTAGCGTGATCTGGCTTAAAGAAGAAAGTAAACAACTTAAGTGAATGTTTTTAAGTCCAACCTAGCGCATTAACCAAATTGAACAGTTAAATACTTAAGAGCGCTAATTCTTAAAAAAGCCTAACCTAGGCTTGATTTATTCACTCTCAATTAAATTTTAAGTTGCCATTTAAAACGGGAAATTTTAAAATTTGTATGCGATTTTGAAAGATTTCTCACTTTTAGCTAAGAACATATAAAGCTAATCTGGACTCTATTTCACTAGACAACATCAAAAATGTGTCGAAACTATTTTAAATGTAATTGATCCTTTTTAATTATTTGGTAGAGCTGAAAAATGGTTAGTGGTTAGTGCCAGTGTTGTACAAACGTGGATCAGCCTTGGTTCAGGAATTTAGCTCGCCGATATTGGTGAATTAGCTGCGGATCAACTTCGGTTCAAGCATGGATGTGGCTATTTTTATATATACGGACCTTGAACCAGTGCTAATCCTCAGCTTTGCTACCAATTTCAGAAGATAAAAGTTGATGATTCACGGATTAAACATTTGTGCAACTGGCCCTTAGACACAATTTTTCCCACACACATTCCTTGCAAGTCCTCAGGCAAAAATTTATTACTTTTTGCCAGGCTTACAATTTTTCTTCTGAAAAAATACTAAAAAACGACTGCCAGGTTGTTCTTTTTTTCCTAGTTTTAAGACGGAATTCATAGTCCTCACTCAAGTTTAAGCATTCAATCGAATTAATCATTCATAATCATCACTCAAGTCGAGATAAATAAATTTGAGATAAATCTCAACTTGAGTATAACAACTAGGAATTCCCCCCTTATGTCCACTTGTCTAACATGGAATCAAGAAAAAAAACAACTAGGAATTCCCTCCTTATGTCCACTTGTCTAACATGGAATCAAGAAAAAAAACCTGTTGTCCAGTCTAAACGGCCGAGTCTGAACATTTAAGTTTCGTGGAAGGCAGATTTTTAAAAATTAAAATAGCTGTTTTTTTTATATTACTATTCGCTTGAGATCTACCTGTATTACAAAAACAACACGCAGCTGACGATAAGAATAGAAGATGAATTCAGCTGCGGATAGAATTTTTACAAAGTATAAGTTCCAATTTCTCCTAAATCTTGGTGCGTGCATATTAATTTTTATTCAATGTTGATGTTTGAGAATTTCTACTGCGGATAGCTTTGCAAAAAAAAACATACCTAATATTTTTGTTTAGAATACCGATCAATTACAAAGAAAACTTTTAATAAAAATAAATTTTTAATTTTTATCCATTTTTGACTAAAGCAAAAAAACACATTTTTCAAAGGTTTTACTGGTGCAGGCAGGGGCGTACACTCCCTTGGGGCAAGCGGGGCGGCGCCCCGGGGCCCCCGACCGAATCCAGGGCCCCCACTGGAGACAATGCAGATAATATAATATATTGATTTAAAAAAAAGGTTACCCCAACAAAATAAACTGCTTTTTTCAAAGAAAAATTATAATAATCTTAGGGCCCCAAAAAATATTACTTGAAAAATCTTTGCAACCACAAATAATACATTAGAGGCCCTAAAAAAGCAAAAAAAAGTTTTGTTAATGGCAAACCAAATATTACTCAAGTCAATACATTATGGGCCCCAAAAAAGCAAACAACTTCAGGCCAGGGGCCCCAAAAGCCTTTACTTCAGGGCCCCCAAAAAATTAAATTTAAAAAAAAAAATAGTTTTTTAAATTAAATTACATTTGTTGATGGATTACTAAATATTACTTTAGGAGCCCCAAAAAAATATGAATTCGGGGCTCCAAAAATATTATATGAAGGGTCCCAAAAAATAATTTTTCAGGAGCCCCGTTAGTTGAAAGGCAATCAAATATTAATTGGGGGCCCCAAACTCTATTACTAAGGAGTCCAAAAATATTCATCAAATTTTTTGATGGCATGACAAATAATATTATTTGAGGAACATCAAAACCTTTTACTTCAGTGGTTCAAAACAATCAAATGTAAAATTAAATATCAATTCAGGGGCCCCAACACAAATACATCAGGGCCCAAAATAAAAACATTACGTTATTGGTTGCATTCCGAATATTACTTCGGAACAGAGGCCCCAATACCAATAATATTTTAGGGGCCTCTAAGCACTTAATTTTGAGGCCCCAAAAATAATTTTTCAGGGGCCCCAAAAGAAATAAACTATGTTTGATGATAGAAAATCAGATGTGTACATATTACTTCAGAACAGAGGCCCCAAGAACTATTAATTCTAAGCTAAACAAATTTTTATTTTAGAGGTCTCTAAATATTTAATTTTTGGGGCCCCTATTTCAAGTATTTACTACTTTTATGATAGACATTTTAAGTAAGTATAGCAAAGTGCATAACGAACATATTAAAACATTAAAATAAACCTAAAAATAAATAAGCCATACAAAAAAAATGTATGGAGTATACTTACTTTTTTTTGTATCTAAGGGGCCCCCAAATATCAAAGGGGCCCAAACTTTAGTCTTGCCTCGGGGCCCCGGCGACTCAACGTACGCCACTGGGTGCAGGTTTCTCTAATTTTCATAAAATCTATGATAGTCTATTTAATAAACCGGAGCTCCAGAGCAAAAATAGAACAAATTCGTTCAAGAGTTTTTATTGCTGATTATGATTCCTTGGCATAAAAGAATGCTCCAGCCAAAAGTGCTACTAAATCCATTGGTGCATTTCTGAGAAAACGGCAATACTGGTCGGGTTTCAAATAAATTTTCTTGTTTGTCATAATTAGTTTATATTAAATCAATCCCTCGAAGTCCGTTTACTTTAAAAGTCTAAAAGTTACCAATTAATACGATTTTATCGAGTTTTGAAAACTTGCTTTTAACTAAAAAAGTAAAAAATATAGAAAAAGTGCTAATTTTTGAAAAGGTACATTTAAGTCGTTTGCATATTATCAAAGGATTTTACCTCTACTTTATTTTATTAGTACAAAGTTTGGACGTACCGGCTACATATATAAAATGCCCCTTGATTTAGTAAAAAAAATTAAAATCGTCAATTTTTTAACTTTTTTTTCTTTGATTTTAGGTTAGAATTTTAGTCAAAAATAATTTTTAAATTTTTTGAACCATCTTAAATTGACAGAAAATTTAATTTGCTATGAATAGCGTCTTTGAACCATTTCAAAGTTAGGCTTGGTTTTCGAGTTAAATCAAAAAAACAGAAACCCGGCCAGTGTTGCCGTTTTCTCAGAAATGCACCAATGGATTTAGTAGCACTTTTGGCTGGAGCATTCTATTATGCCAAGGAATCATAATCAGCAATAAAAACTCTTGAACGAATTTGTTCCATTCAAAAGGGTCTATTCAATAGACTATGAGTTTTCTGGCAAACTTGTAAATGACTTTTTTGTTCATTATTGTTTTCTTCATATTATGAATAAATTTATAAAACACTATGTTTATAATACATTTATCAAAAAAAAAAATCGGCCCCAAAGTAAAAAATTATCATGGGTAAGAAAAAATGAATACCTTTTAAAAATTAATATCATATCTGAGCAATAAAAAAAAAAAGATATTAACATTTTTTAAATGCAGTTACAAAAAATAGCATTTCTTCTAAAAATTAAGACATTAATGAAGTTTCTATAATTAACGGAGAAATTAACATTAACATGAGTAAAGCAGGCATACCAAAGTAAGCGTTTTCTTAAATCATCGCTAAAGCGTATCAATTTTGCAGATATAGAGTTTCTGTAGAACAATTTTTTTCAAAGAATTTACCCAAGAATCATTCCCCAAAATGCCCTTATCTCATTCAGGGACACCCTGTATACTGGAGCTTAAACGATTGAAGAAGAAATCCCTTATTGAATGAGATTTCTCGAAAATTGTTTTTAACAATGTAAACCGAAAATTTCATACAAACAAGAAAATGTTTGAGTGCGGTGTAATTCTACATCAACTACACTACTTTAAACTTCAATATTTCCGTCCCACCGGACCTCACGGGTAAAATTTTACTATTTTGGAACAAACAATATTTCCCTAAATTAAATGGAGCTTTACTATTGGTTTTTAGGGTAATCGATGTAGTAAATGTAGCTTGTCGAGAAACAGTCCCCTGGACTCAACTTACAATCTTAACTTGATGATTTTGTGGAATTATTTTCTAGCGTTAATGTAAACGATGTTCGTCTCATATATGCATGAACTTCGACGGACAAGCTAGGTTAATCACATATTAAACATAACATCGGGTCTCTAGATGATGTTTTGGATAAAACAACTTGTCTAAAGGCCCCAAGTTTATATGCTGGAGTTTTCACTTCAGATTCTTTGATGTAGTAAGCTTAGAACAAGCTATTATATATGATCAGAGGCTCATCATAAGTGCATGTTAGTGGTTAGTAAACAAAAAATACAACCTCCCACATGCACAATATAAAACAAAATAATTACGAACAAATTTACAAGTTATAAAATTATAAGTACAGAAAATCCAACATATATGTATAATTTATTTAAAACATTGATTAACAGTTACGATTGTGGAGCACTTGTTCGAAACAATGTTTTTAAACCCATTTTCGTCAAGTTAAAATCTAAGGATGAATGGTTCAAGTTAAAAAGTTTACTCATGCGACTAAGAGGCTCATTAATACCAGTTTGTTCTATGAAAGTCGATATGCAGAGGTTCAAATCTTCGTAGGAGGTGAGATCCACCCGGATAATTTATACCAATACAAATTAATAGATCAAATTAATAGATCTCTGTGCTAAAGTTTGCATCTGAAGAAGTTGAATAAAGTTTTAGTTATTTCCCGGGTACCAAGACAAAACCAATCATCAGCCTGATTTAGTGGTGCATTGGGATGATTTACATACGTATTTTATATAAATGAAAAAACTGAACTTCCCAATAAATCTTATCATTTCGGTCTCACAAAACATTTTTATTAGAAAACAACAACAGGATATTGTTAAAACATAGCGAATGAATTATCTAAGTAAATCTTTGAATTAAGAAGCATATACATAATAGATTGTTAGTTATTTAATTTATTTATCGGACTTGTAGTTTTTATTTTAATCTAATTTAATGATTCTTAATCCATTCTTCACGTTCCTCTCGTTCCCTGATGACTTCCTTGAGGTAAGGTTCCAAGTATTTGGTATCTTCTTCGTACTTGGTCCATTGTTCTTTGGGAAGAATGGTCTTGGTGAGTGATAAGTTCAATGCTCTAACGATGCGATAATTACGCTCGTCATAGAGTGAACGAGGCAAACGCCTGATTGCCTCCTTAACATCTTCATTCTCATATAATAGATCATCGCGGTGGAGACCTAAGGACATTCAAAAAGAGCAATTGAATTAAATTTCATAAAATTGTGAAATTTATTCCACATACCATATTGGTTAAATCCAGATAGATTATAGGCCCATTTTCCAAGGTTTGCTGCAACACAAAGATGTTATGTAATTAAGTGTTTTTTTTTCATCGATAAATTTTGTAATAATTTTTTAGGTTGGCTTTTATTTTTTACTTTAATTAGTTAAAAATAAGTTTAATTAAATACTTACAAAAAACCATAGGACCTTTCCTTGCGATATATCCCGACATTTTTGCAAAATTTAGCTCCGAAAAATATTTAATCGAAACGTAAAATGCAGGTAGGGCTGAAAAAGAACTCTGTCAATTTGACTGTCACCTGTCACTTTTGGTTATGTTCCAGCTTGTGTTCAGCTCGTGGTTGTCAAACGGTAGGTATGTTTCCTTTTAAAATTTTACAAAACCAGAATTACTGGTGGGTGTACTAAAAATTGTTCTAAAACATTTTGAGTAGGAGTGTTCGAGTTTGATTGCTTTTTTCTCAACAAATAATCTGGTACAGCTAAGTAGTGGAGTAACTAAAGCTCAAAAATTGGCAATATTAGGGAACCCGGCCGAACGGCTTAGATTTTGATGATCTTTTTTTTCAAACGTCGGTAATTAAAAATACTTTAAAGTCTATAGATTAAAAATTGCCGGTGTTGCCGTTTTGATTTTTTAAATTTAATTGAAGATTTTTGTGAACAAAAACAAATTTTTTTCAAAATTTTTTTTTAAATTTTATAAATTAATTGATGCCAAAAGATTGTCTAGAAAATTCAAGGAAAAAAAATATATGGGAGTGAGGGACAATCTTCCAAAGTTCAAGCGATAGATGCAATTTTCTTATTAATTGACTTCAAACGCAAAAAAAAATATTTGAACACAACGGCAACACCTACAATATTCAAATATACATTTTTTAAAAGCTAGAAGCCTAGTCATATTTGTAAAATTAAAATTAAGTTAATTGAATTAAGGGCTTTTGAAAGAATGGTATCTGAACTCAGATTTTTGAAAAAAAAAATTATTATTATTATATAAGTTCATCCTTAAACGGGCGCCACACAGTGGTTCCCTTCTATGGAGTAAGTGGAAAAAACCTATAAAAACCGAACGGGTGGACTGATTTGATTGAAATTTGGTATATAAATTAAATGAAACGAGTTCTCGTCGTGGTTAAAAAATTGTGTGTCGTGCTTTAAAATTACTCATTTTTTTAAAAGTTGTATTGATTAATATATTTATTCTTTTTATTTCCTTTTTTTGTTCTTTTTTTTTTTCTTAAAAATGTAAATGTCTCTTACACTTTAAGGCAAATTAAAACTGAATACAGAGAAGGTTTTTCAGAAAGCAAAAAATTAAAAAGTTTCATAAGTATTATAGCACCTTAAATTTATACTTACTAAACTAGCCCAAAAAATTAAGGGAACAAAAAAAAAAATTGTGATTTTTTTAGTGATTTTCGATAGATAATATAAAAATGATCGTATCATGACAAAACAAAAACCATTAAAAGCTACATTCCTCTATTTTTAAACTTAATATTTTATTTCTAATGGTAAAATAGCTAAATCTTTGGAATTATTCAAATACCAAAATTTTCCAATTTTTTTTTTGTTTTTACTTTTCTCTAAAAAAAGCGAAAAAATGATTTTTATTTTTAGAACTATTTGGCCTTAAGATTCTTTTTGTTTCAAACTTCTACGATTTACGATTTAGATTGCAATATCAGTCATCACACCAAAAACCATACTTTTGACTTTGACTATCAATACAACTGATCTTTTTAAAGAGAATTTAAGGATACATTTGAAAATTTCATTTAATTCTCTACAAATAAATTAAGTTTAATTTGTTAAAAAAATGTTTTCTTGCATTTGAGATCATTTTAGAAAAGCTATCAAAAAAGGCCTTTTTATGGGTTTTTAGAAAATGTGCCGCTGTTTTATAACTATGGGTGATTATGAGCAAAATCAAATTCTTTTGAGTTTATTTGAACATTTTATTATTGAACACCGTTTAAATTTTAGATAAACCAAAGAAAATTACAATTTTTCAAAAAAAAGTTAAATTTTGAAAAAAAAAAAATTCATATCGTTTTTGGATATTTTTCCTTTTTTGGAAAATTTTTTATTTTTCTTTATTTTTTGGCTTATCAGTGATGACTACATAGACCTCTTATAATGTAAAAAAATTTATTTTATCAAAAAAGCCGTTAAATTAGAAACGATAATACCGATTTCAAGTGCTGTTTAAGTGACACGCATTGCTACACTCAAGAAGCTCTTACGGGAGAATGGGTCAAAATGGGTCATTTGTTTTAACACCATAAATAGTATATATCATAAGCTTTAAATTAATACTAAAATGAACGTGGAGCATCGTGGAGCTTTTTTTTTATAGGCTGACAAAGAGTAAAAACTACTCGCTCTAGAGGTGTCTTTATATAATATTCTGGTTTTTCTGATTCAAAAGCAAATTCAACAAACGGTAAATGTAGACTTAAGGACAAATATACCATTAACAACACTACATACTTTTTTTTTTTTTTAAAAAGCTCTATTCTTTAAAAAAAAATCGTCAAAAGTTGCAGAAAAAAAGAACGAAATTTCGAAAATCTTAAAGAATCTAGTTTGAGCTAAGTATACTCGGGACCAGGGCTATGTAAAAAATTAAAATTGATTGCATTCTGTATTTAAATATATTGTTAATCGAAAAACCAAATCAAAAAAATTGAGAAAATTGTTTCACTTTTTTGGGTTTTTTCCATGAGGGAACCACTGTGCGCCAGTTGTGGAAGAACTTAAAGGAGATAGGCATTGGTAAAAATAAAAGTGACGCGGTTGACAACATCGATAGTAACGCCTTAAATCGTAAATTTGTTTCATTGCCTTCCGTACCCGTTTCCAACAGCATAAATAGCTCAAATGATTTAAGACTGAGAGAGAGGACAGTAACCTCATCGCTAAGTTTTGGTTTTAACGCCATAAGCAGTACGACTATAGTAGAGAGCTTTTTGTCTATAAAATCTAATGCTTCTGGTGTTGATGAGGTACATCCCTTATTTTTAAAAGTTATTTTGCCGATACTCTTACCATACATAACTCATATATTTAATTTCATTCTGACAACAAGTGAATATCCTAATCAATGGAAACTTGCTAAAGTCATTCCTATCCCGAAAAATTCTAAAATGAATGATTTTAGACCCGTATCCATTTTGCCTTACCTCTCAAAAGTTTTTGAAAGAGTATTACAAAAACAAATGAATGCGTATTTAAATCAAACGAATCTATTAACACCAAAGCAATCTGGTTTCCGTAAGAGACATAGCTGTATTACATCGCTCATAAATGTAATAGAAGATTTGCGACAGTCGATGGATGAGGACAAAGTCTCGTTTCTAGTTCTACTAGACTTTTCCAAAGCCTTCGATTGCGTAGATTTTTCTGTTATGTGCAACAAACTTCTCAATGAGTTTAGTTTCTCAAGCAGTGCTGTAAAACTAATGAAATCATATTTAAGTGGAAGAAAGCAAGCAGTTGATATAAATAATAATTTATCTGACTTTTTGTCAACTACAAGGGGAGTCCCGCAAGGGTCAATTTTGGGCCCTCTTTTGTTTTCATTATACATCAACGAACTTCCTAACATTGTAAGGTATTGTAATATCTGTATGTACGCTGACGATGTGCAGTTGTACCTTAGCTGTCCAGTTGGTCTCATTGAACATCACGTTGCTTGTATAAACGAAGACTTGGAGAGCATTTCACGTTGGTCTCAATATCATGGCCTCTTATTAAACCCTTTAAAATCAAATTGTCTTGTCGTTTCACGAAAACCATTAGATTTATCTTACTTTCCTTTGATTGTACTAAACAATATTCCAATTCCATACGCCGAGACAGCTAGAAATCTGGGTATTCTCTTTAATCGCAGTCTAACATGGGATAATCATATAAATGCAGTTATTGGTAAAACATATGGTGCTTTACGATCCCTTAGGGCGACTCAGTCTTTTACCCCTATCAAAACTCGAATTATGCTGGTGAAAACATTGATAGTGCCAATTCTTACTTATGGGTGTGAAATATATAGTTCGTGCAGTTTTGAAAGCAAGCGTCGATTAAATGTTGCTTTCAACAGCTCAATTCGTTATATATATGGTAAACGTAGATATGAACATATTTCAGCATTATCATTTGGGCTATTCAACATGACATTTAACAGTTTCCTGGAGCTTCGTACCCTCTTTCTGTTTTCTGATATCTTGCTGACGCATGAACCCCACTATCTGTATGAAAGACTACAAATGGCCTCGTCGAGTAGAACCCATCAACTCATTCATCTACGATACTCATCCTTAACATCGGAACGTCATTTTTTTATAAATAGTGTTCGTCTATGGAATAATCTTCCACGCGATATCAGAAGAATCGAAGATGTGCGAAAAGTGAAGAAAGAAATTAAAAATTATCTATCATCTTAAACCGTTTGAACAGACAAGTAACCTACAAACAAGTAATGTTTAATCTTTATTTAAAATGAACTTAATTTACTTTTGAAAAATTTTTTTTAACTATTTTGTATTATCCTTATATATTTGTAATAATAGCTTCTCACTAGCTTATAAGATATTATATCTTACAGTGTTAAGTAAACGAAATAAAATTGAATTGAATTGAATTGAATTGAAAAAATTTTAAGATGTCGTTTTTTAAACTTCTTCGTAATATAAAATGCATTTATTTTCAAATTTGTTTGGCCGCATTTATTATGATTTGAAATTCTAAAATGAAATGTCAATATGTATTACGGTTTATGACAAAAATTAAAAAGTATTTCATTTTCGAAAAACTTTTTTTAATATAAAATTTTGAAAAAAAATGTAACTTATTTTTTTTTTTAAAGTTCAACATCTAAACATAAAATTATTTTTTATTCATTTAATAACCCTTACTGTTGAAAGTTAAATAGCAAAAATTTAAAGTTCCTATTTACCACAGTCTTTGAGAAAATTTATTATTTCAATGCAAAAATTCAGCTTTAATAAAAAAAAAACCATTGAAATTGAAGTAATTTTTCATTTTTTTTTTCAAAAGTGTGATATATTTTACCTTTTTTGCTTCGAAATTCAACTGATAATATTTATGGCCAAAAATTTTTTTTAAATAAATTCATATTTTATTAGAAAAAGTTTGGAAAAAAGTCATTTAAAATTTTTCTAATAACATTTTTTTTTTTTTAATTCTGAGTTTGAGGACCATTTTTTCAAAAAGTCTTGATTAAATTTAGTGGATTTAAATTTAAGAGATAAGAATGAGCTTCTGGCTTTTTAAAAATGTATTTTAAAATATTGTAGGTGTTGCCGTTGTTTTCAAAATATTTTTTTTGTGTTTGAGGTCAGAATGTTAGAAAATTGCATTTATCGCTTAAACGATGGAAGATTGTCCCTTACTGCCTTTTATATATTTTCCTTAAATTACCTACAGAATCTTTTGCTATCATTTGTTTTATGAAATTTAAACAAAAAAAAATGGTTTTGTTAAAAAAAAATTAATTTTAATTTTAAAAAACAATACGGCAACACCGGCAATTTTTAATCTATAGACTTTAAAGTATTTTTAATTACCTACGTTTGAAAAAAAAATCGTCAAAATCAGAGCTGTTCGGCCGGGTTCCCTAATAATTTGGTGTAGTTACTCCACTAAAGGATTTCGTTTGGTGAGATGTGTTCTATGAAACAAAAGTCTTGTTCCATTATAGGTGGTAGTCTACTAATAGTAGATGTTTTGGTTAATCTGTACTATCATCTACTCATGCTCTTCTTCCCGAGTAGATACGATTTGTATTGAATTCGATGAAAGTGCGTTCCTCCCAAAGGAACAGGGCTAATACTATGTTGCCACCTACGCTAAATCCGAGATTTAGCTAAGTAGATTTAGAATAAATCTCAAGATTTATTTTAAATCTACTTCGTTAAATCTTAGATTTGGGTTCAGCCACCCTAAATCTATGATTTTCACCTACTTTCAATCCGAGATTTAGAATAAAACTCGAGATTTATGCTAAATCTACTTAGCTAAATCTCGGATTTAGGGTAGGTGAAAACTTAGTATAAAACTGTTTCTTTTTTCATTTCGTTATGCTTTCGTTTTACCTCAGCTAGTACTAGATTTCTACTCATGGGTAGTTTCATACCACATGATAGCAAATATTCAACAAATTTGAGAAACAGAAATCACTTTTAAAATCGTAAAATACATCATAGTAACGGAGTTATGAATAACGAAGTTATGCGCGTCAATTGCAAAACCAAAGATATGAAAAACCGAAGTTATGAAAATCCGAAATTATGAAAAAATAGAGCTATGAACACCAAAGCAATGAAACGTGGGTTTTGGGTTGGCAACCATTGAGTGGAGGAAAGTACAAAAAAGCTAGAGCGTGTAGGTTGAGTCACGACAAGAAAAAAATTCTATGGAACGGGGGTGTCTATTCCTCCCCCTCGTTTAGCCGGGAGGGGCAATTTTCTAAAAAAATGACTTCATTTGGAAAAAAAAATCATAAAAAATCAACGGTTAAACCAACAATAACGTACTGTACATTTTTATAAAGCCAAAGACTTGTTCTTGTGTCTTGTTTTAAATAAAGCTGTTTAACCCTCTGTCGGCACACGGGTGCGAATTTGGCAGGACAAAAATAAAAAAAATTACGATTTTTCAAAAAAGTGGTCACAAAAAAATCTCTTTATAAGGGTGAAAATATATTTTTTTGAAATTTTGAATGCAATATTCGAATTCCTCGGAAAATTCTACATCGACTTCATATATTATTCTCTATAAAATATTGAGACCGAAAAAAGTTCTAGCGACATGAAAAAAGTATAAACCAAATTCGCACCCGTGTGCTTATCACGTCACAAAAAAGAGGTGTGTCTACAGAGGGTTAATGGACTAGTTTTTGAAAAAAATTAATTTTTAAAAAAATATATGGCTTTTTTAAAAAAAGTAGTTTTGTTTTTTAATTTGTCGAAAACAACAAAACATTTTTGGATTCAATATTATTTGTTAAAGGACCCCGCACATTTTGTATGGGAAGTGGCCCTCGGTGAAATTGTCTGAAATTTTAGTATGTTGTTCTCTTGAAGCTCTTGATCAAAAGTCGATATGGGCAGAAAGTAAAAAAATGGACAGTTTTTAAGATAACGGATTTTTTTCGATGACTATCTCAAACTTTTTAAAAGGGATAGTTACTCTATATATTGTGTTTTGCGTCATTTTTTAGTAGAATTCATAGGTTTTTAGGGTCACTGAATCCAAATCCGAAGTCCAATTTGCCTCATCAGGTAAGGTTTTCAAGATAACCTCAAAAAATTTCACAGTCTCAAAAAATTTTTTTCTTTGATATGGAAGTGCGACTATGTTTGATACATGTTTTTTGGGTCGCTGAAACCAGATTCGAAGGCTGTTTTGGTCCACATAAAGAAAATGCGAATAAAAACAAGTTCTATCCTATTATTTTCCCAACGTTTAATTGATTAAAGTAGGTACCTGATACCCAGCTGTGATGTAAGTGTCATATTTGAGTTTTGTCGTCTCCGGGATTTATGCACACGGAGAAAAATAGACCACATAAAATAGAACAAAAACAATAAGATTTCTCTATGGTTTTCATCCAAGAAGGAAGCCTTATTAAAACAATCGGGTTTTCCTTATTGTTTTAAAATCTGCACTTGTAGGGTTTTGAAAAGAAAAAAAAAAAAACCACGACCAGGCCGGGAATCGAACTGAAGACTTCAAATCATTAGTCGCCCACCTTACCACCTGAACCAAGCTGCCATGAAAATATTGATCGCGATTTTTGTTCTAGTGCTAAGTTGCAAAAAAAATCAACTTTTCAGTCAAATCTTAATAAGATTTTCTTTATAAAAATAATAAGAAATCTCCTTAAAAAACCTTATTAATGGTTGATTTCCTTATTAAATGTATGGACGGTAAAACAATATGGCAATCTATTAGTTTTTAGCGGGTCATATTTTTCTCTGTGCAATAGGAGCAGAAGGGAAGCAAATTATGTATTATGTTTTGAGTAATTAAATTGAATAAATACTCCTGATGAAGTAAGGGAGCACTTACGAAACGTTGGAAAAATAATGGGAATGAACTTGTTTTTATTCGCATTTTCTTTATGTGGACCAAAACAGCCTAACAACAGTGTAATTTTTGGATTCATTTTTCTGTTTTTGTTTAAAAACAAATAAGAGCGTTGAATTTCGAAAACTAAATTAGTACTTAAATACATACCTACAGTTTTGAAAAAAATTAGTTCGAATTTGTTTTTCACTTTTTTTCAAAATTCTGGGGTCGAATTACGGCACACGATTACGATCATACGTTAACGTTTTGACTATTTCTGTCTCTATTTAATTATTAGAAAACGATAGGGACACATAGCAACCATTCGTTAACGAACGTATGCCGTAATTCGACCCCTGATTTTAAAAATTAATTTTTCAAAATGCTAGTCCATTAAACTGCTTTTATTGAAAACACATTAAGATGCATTACAAAAAGATACAGCACGTTATTGTTAGTGTAACCGTTGATTTTTAATATTTTTTTTTCCACGTTAAGTCAATTTTTTAGAAAATTGTCCCTCCCGGCTAAACGGGGATGACACCCCCCGACATACAATTTTGTTCTTGCCTTGACTCAACCTACACGCTCAATTTTGTGGTACTTACCTCCCGTATATCGTTCCTCTCAATATGGTTGTAAACCCAAAAACCACGTTGCATAGCTCTAGTTTTTCATTTTTGCATAACTTCTGCTTTTCTGCATAACTCTGTCGCGCATAACTCTGGTATTCATAACTCCGTTACTATTTCAATTTTTTTTATTAACTTATCATTAGTATAAGCCGTGTTATCGAAAAAAATGACCCTTACTCATAATAGTAGGTTGTCGTAGTAAAGAGTTGGTGTCTTACTAACGGTTTTTTTTTGTTCTAAAATCATCTGGTTTTCAGCTTTTGACTTTAAATTGATTACAGAAAGTTTTAAAAAAAAATTTTTTGTTTTTTTTTTTTTAATTACAAGTTTGAAAATTAATTTGTTCAAAATTAGTTCGTGACAAAAAACATAAAATACAGAAAGAGTTTTTGACTTTACAAAAAGATTTTTTTTTTGTTCTAAAAAAAACATTTTATATAAAAAAAATTATAATTTTATTTTTCCTTCATTTATTATTTATTTCATATCTTCTTTAATAAGTGTTAAATTTAAACAAATATAATCTTAAAAGTTTTGTCTTGGAATTATCTTTCACATGAAAGCCTAAACATATTTAATACATTTTTTTTATACAAATGGCGCAAATAAAAACAACATTATACATATTTCAAAAATTTATAAAAATCCAAATTTCTTTGATTTCTTCCTATATTTTGAGCGAGCGAAAGATATTATTAAAAATGAAAATTGTCAACGCAGAATTTAACTTGGATAAGAAATGCAACTTTTAAAACCTATTACATTTCAAAATGTATATGTAGTTGAGTACTTTGACACACCCTACTGTGCAATGTGATCTCATATCTGTAAACCAAAACTTGTTTCGGGACTTTTGATCCGAAAATATCTGATTCGGAATGAAAAAAAAAATACATTTTCGATTGCAAATTATTCAGTAACCCGAACTTCTACAAACTTTTGGTTTTCAGTTATGAATAGAGTCTAAATAGTCCTTTCTTTTGATGTTTCATTCGATGGATTTGTAGAAATTTTTTGAAAATTCCGAATTTTTATCCAAGGGGTATCTACCCCTTCTATCCTTTTTGAAAAGCTAAAATATACTCCTTGAATTTGATGTTTATAATGAAGTTGATTGAGTAAATAGTTTTTGAGAAATTTAATTTTAAAGTTATTATTTTAGAAAAAAATATTTCAGTTTATTTTATTCAATTGATTTTAAAAAAGGGTACATTTTTTTTTATACAAATTAATGCTCTCATTGATTTTAAGTCAAAAACCGCATGTTTAAAAGTATGTTAGTTTTCGAGATTTAAGAAAAAATGTATCTTTTCTCCAATTTTTTTTTTGGCTTTTTTAATTTTTTTTTTCAAATAAAAAAAAATTAGCCTCAAATCAAATAAAAAAAGGTCACTGTAACACGATGCTGATCAGGACGTCTTCTTTTTTTTAAATTAACGCGAAAAGTCAACATGGATTCATGAAAAATGGCTCTAACGATGAAAATCGAGAAAAGGTTTTGTGGTCCCTGAGAACCTTAGCTGTCCTGAAATCTATGTAATGTGGGATATTTTTCTGTTATACGTAACATTATAAGTCTTACATTTCAAAAATAGTCCTGAAATACTCAGAACGTTATAAAAATAACTTGCAAAAATGAACAAAAAACCTCAAGAAAGGAGCCAAAATACCACTTCGTTCTTGGGGTTGATTCTGAGTTACACTAAGTGTGATTAGAACTTACAAATTTGTTCATTAAATAACCATTATACAAATTTTTCCTTAGGAACAAATAAAACCAATAAAAAAGTGACTATCTTTTTTCCCATTTTTGAAAAACTAGAATAGTTTTTTGCATCTATTTTTATGTATTTGACTAAGAACTAAATAGAATATTCAATTTTGAAAAAAAACTTGTACCTTGTAATTCAAATTTAAAAAAGAATTAACTTAAATACAAAAAAATTATTTGTTTTTAATTTTGACTTTGAAATTAAATTTCTCAAAAACTATTTACTCAATCAACTTAATCATCAAATTCAAGGAGTATATTTTAGCTTTCCAAGGAGGTATAGGACATTTTAATGTGCTTTTGTTTTTTGTTTAAATTTTTTTTCCCAAATGCCCTCCCACGTGTATATATGTAAAATGCCTGTAACTCAAAAAAGGGATTAGGTACGATTTTGAAATTTACAAATTTCGAATCCTGAGATCATTTCGAACAAATCTGCATCATTACTTTTGGGGTCCATTTTTTATTAAACCTGCCGCGTTTTCAAGACCACCGTGAACTGTAAACCAAAACATGTTTCGGGACTTTGAACCGAAAATATCTGATTCGGAATGAAAAAAAATATACATTTTCGATTGCAAATAATTCAGTAACCTGAACTCCTACAAACTTTAGGTTTTCAGTTATGAATAGAGTCTAAATAGTTCTTTCTTTTGATGTTTCATTCGATGGATTTTGAGAAAATTTTTAAAAATTCCGATTAATTTTCGAAAATCTTAAAAAAATAAATTTGTAATTTTTTTTAGCTGAATGCATAAGCCTGTTCACTGTGATCTCATATCTGTAAACCAAAACATGTTTCGGGACTTTGATCCGAAAATATCTGATTCCGAATGCAAAATAATAACAACAGATATTTCGATTGCAAATAATTCAACAACCCGAGCTCCTCCAAACTTTTGGTTTTCAGTTATGAATAGAGTCTAAAGAGTCTTTTCTTTTGATGTCTCATTTGATGGATTTGGAGAATTTCGAATTTTTAGACAAGAGTATCCCTTGGATAGTTTTCAAAATTCCTAAAAATAAATAAATTTGTATTTTTTTTAACTGAATGCTTAGGACTGTTAACTGTGATCTCATAACTGCAAACCAAAACTTGTGCAATTGAGCGCACAGTCAGCTGTCTAAATAGTCGACTTGGTAGGAAAAATTTTGGTTTCAAGGTAATTTTGTTGTACAACAAACTTTTTTCGATCGTGCAATCTTTTTGATCGGCTATTTTCGAAGATTTTTTTTTTTTCAATCATAACTTAATTAATCAGAGTTATCTTCTAGAAAAATTTAATTTATGATACCTACATGTCTTGTAAAATTTTATTCTATTTTTTTAAGGATCCAAGGGAGAGGTTCAATAACAAAAAATTCAGGTTCTCTCTGCCTTTAAACTTTATAACTTAAAACTCTATAGGACTCGAACATCGAACATTATTTTAGAAAAAATTAATTACAACAAGCTTTCTGATAACAATTCAATTTCATCAAATTTGAAATATTTTTCCTGTACAAAGTAAGTGATTAACTAAAAAATTATACTTATTACATTTTTTACAATTGTACTCTCCTGACTTTTTTCAATAAATAAGCGAAACAAAAATTCATAAAATTTTCCATTCATTAAAGTTTGCCCTCTCATCTATATAAGTCTTGATCTTCATCCAACCCCTTTAGCATTTAATTCGAATTAAATTAAATCAAAGCACAGTTTTGTTTGAATGTTAATTTTGTTGTCAACAGGGAGTCAACACTCAGCAGATACACTACAGACTCCACTCTCTCAATAATAAGCTTCTCGAATGTACCTTTTAATCGCAGATTCTCCTATTACTACGTGTATATTTCCTATATACACATGAATTTACTTACACAAGATAAATTGGGATTTGAAATAAATCTATTTTTGGAATAAAATATTTCAGCTTGAGAAAATCAACAGGTCAAATAAAAAATAAACTTATAGCTGGTTGTCCTTCAGAGAAAGCAATCGGTCATTAACTGTTCTGGGCCGGGTGTTTTGCCATGAATCTAGGCTTGTATGTTAGGCACTAAGGGTCTCTATAGGCTACGCATACATAAAAACATTTTTCTCAATTAGAAATACAATTACATAAATTTATTTTTAAAGCCATAAAAATTGTTTTGAATAAAGATAGATTATTTTAATTGACTAGACAAACAATTCATGAAAATCACATGCCTTAAATTCACAAATGAAAATACAAAAATAACATACATAATATGGCAAACCTAAAGGTACATAGTACAAGTTTCTATTCCAAGACTTTTTGAACCAAACATGCTTTTAAAGCTTAGAGAACTATACTATAAGCACGCGATAATTCTATTTTGCCAAATTGAAACAAACAAGTTTTTTTTTTATTATGTTTTTGTTTTTAAATTCTCGACATGGTTTATAAAGAAGCGGCTTTATGATAACTGAATAGATTATACTTTGCGGTGTAGCATTTTTTTTTTTGCTAAATAAAATAATTTAAATATTAATGTAAATAAAGAATCAAATACGGGAAAGCTACAAATTGGAGATCATAACACAAGAAAAGTCCGCAGGGAAATCCTTTTGATTTTAATCTTTTAGCTTTTTTTTGACATAAGTATGCATAAAAGAAGAAGTTAAATTTTATTACTTCATAAGATTAATTATTTTTTGCGAACGGAGCATGTAAATTTTTTTTAACCAGAATCTAAGTTTTCTCTATAATTTCATCACAATTTGCGTTTGAAAATGTTCACTTTTGTAGTTTTTTACTTATAAAGCATTTAAAGAAAAAATATGAAAAATAAAAAAAAAATTCATCGTATAAAAAAAATATATTTAAAAAAAAAAATTAATTCAAAAATAATGTGTTTTTAAAAATTTTGCAATCTTTTAACTTCTTCTGCACCCAAATTTTCGATGAAATTGGTTGATTCGATTACGAAAAAGTATGATTTAAATAAAGTATTCTTTTGAATTTCAATTGATTGATTTCAATCCACTTGATTTAATTTATAACAATGAACTTTCAGGAAAAAAAAATATAATTTTGTATGCAATGGCCTAGAATGAAAATAAATTTCTTATTAAAAAATAGAATTCCCAAAAAAGATGTAAGGGGAAATTTTAAGTCAGGGGAATATTTGGTGGATATGTGGAGAAATTCTGGCAACTTCTTTAGGTAAATCCAAAAGATCTAAAAAAAAAAATATAAATTGTAAAAAATTCTATTAGTATTAAAAACAAAATATTTATTGCACACATTTTGCATTGATTTTTTTTTAATGCAGAAAATTTTTTTTTGCAATAAAGTTTTTTTTTTAAATTTAATACCTACCTATATATTTTTATTTGCAATAAAAATTTTATTTTCAATGCAAATATTTTTCAGTTGCAATAACATGATGGATGTATTCAGAACTGGAAAATGTTTTTGCGAAGAAAAAATATTGCTCTGAAATAAAAATAAATTACAAATGCTTTAAAAAAGGAGACATTGGTTCCCCCTTTAACATTTTCAGTTATAGGGGACAAATTTGTTCTTGAGATGTAAATGGAGGATAGAGCCTCCAAAAGGGGAACGAATGGTAACCCTATCTGAAAACCGATGAAAACTGAAAATCGTATTAAAATCAAAATTTTGCTTTTAATTTTTTCGAGAAATGAAAAGAATTGTTTTTATTCACAGTACACATAAAAAGGTAATATATTCCGAACTGACATTGGTCGCCAAATTGTCAAAACATGACAATTTGGCGACCAATGTCAACTACCGTAATTCTTAATTGTTTAAATTACCGACGAAAAACGCACAAAAACCGAAAAACCACGAACACAGCTAATTTTTTAACAGTTATTTACTATTTTCGGAAACGAAACACGCAGAAAATTTGTTATTTTTCTATTTTTAATTTTTTCAAATGACATTTTATAAATTAAAACAAAAACAAATTTCCTGTTTACTGCGATTGAAATATAAAAATTAAAGGCCGGCCTGACAGATTGGTGCCCATTTTTTGACAAACAAATTTTGACATTTTTCGGAATATATTACCTTATTATGTGTACTGTGGTTTTTATTACCTTTTGAACTTTTTACTCCTCAATTATGATTAGATTAAAAAAAATCATAAAATATAAAAAAAAAAAATAAAATAAAAATTTGTTTTTAAAAGCACAAACATAATTCTAAATAGTTTTAAGCACTAAATGATTTATGGCATTTGATTTCAAAGAATTCTAAGAAAAAAAAATTATATTGTAAGACCGGTTAGTTTTTTAACATATATGTAAAAGAAAAAAAAATGCAATTAAGAAAAAAATAACTCATTCACACTTATTAACAAAGTTACAAACCATTTCATGGACCCGTTTTTAAAAACTTAAAAACTTTTTTTTGAAAAAAACCCGAAGATATGTTTCTGAAAATGTTCACAGTTCAAAACTCATAGAAACTAAAAAAAAAGGATCAGTACTTTAGGATGAAGTTCAAGAATCAAGATACAGACTGACAGACAGAACCGGACAGACAGAACTACGGGACCTACTTGCCCTTTACCTACACCTACATTCATACATCACACGGGCTGAGTTGAAAAGAAAACGTTTTTTTTTTCGAAAATGCCAAAAATGAATTCCTAATTTAAAGTTATATTATAAATTTTATAGATTAATTTTTTTTAAATAATTTAATAAATTTATAGTAAATTTAATAAATAATTAATTTAATAATTTAATTTTAAGCAGAAGATTTTTCTTTTCATAACACCACATTTCGTGTAATAAAAGACATAAAAGCCAAGATTTTTTTCTAGTTCTTTACCCTACATTAATTTACTTATTAGTTTCAAATTAAATAATAAATTTAGAACATGTTGATGCGTTTGATTTAATGCCTGGGCTCAGCAAAACTTTTTATTTTTTTTTTACATTGCATTTTTGAATGTTTTTGTTTAAATTTTTTACAAGAATGTAATGCAAACTAAAAATTTAAATATGTTTCAACTTATGTTTCCGGTTCCTTTTATAAAATTAAATGAAATTTAAATTTGATTAAGAAAATATTGTGAGCCGTTAAATTTGTATTTTGTTTTTGTAACTGGCGCCCAACGTAGTCAATAAATAGAAAAATGTTATTTATTTATTAAACAAAATCAAGTTTTTGAACCTGAAATCGAAATGTTTAGAATACCTTAAATAAAGTGTTGCAGTCGCTAAAGCTTCTGAAAACTCTACAGGTCACTTCCAAAACCACTTTGGCACAGTCTTTTTTGCATTTTATAGTTTATTTTAATTTTATCTAAAACTAACCTTACGTTGTTTGGCCAATAAAATCTCACAGTACATTATATTAAAATTTTAATTCTCTTCTATGTGGTTCTAGGTTCAGAACATTGCTGCCAACACCCTTATTTAAAGTAAACTCAACAAAAACAAAGTCAAAGACGGCAAACAAATAAAAAAATATAATAAAACAGCTTGTTGTCTTGTCTGCCTGAAAAACTCCAATTTTTTTTTTTCAGGTCTAATCATTTCATGTTGTGTATATTTTCAACTTGTACTCGTCCACAACCGCTCAGTAGCAATCTGTTCACCTTGGTGGAAGTGTATACTCTCGCAGCTTGTCGTAATCTACGTCTTAGTTCGTTTTTGGTCTGGAAATCGTGTTATTGTTTTTCTTGAATTTGGATTTCTCCTTCGACTTTTAAATCCCTATTACATTTGTCCGTCGTTTTGTCTTGTGGTGGATGATTATTATTGTCACGTAGCATTTATATAGCTCACAAAAACCCTTGGATTTTGGATATAATTGGAAGAATAATATAAAATAGGCAACTATTTTATATGAATTATTTTATACTCGTTGGATGGGTATCAAAGGAATGAATAATAAAAATATAAGCAAAGATTGCTTAGGTCTTCGTTTGCGAGTCAACGGCCTGCATCAAACCTGGAAGTGGCTGCACCAAACCATTGCCCTCCACGAATACCTTATCTCTGTTACTTCGGCAGATTCTGCAAGAACAAAGCAGCAATCTTTTGCAAATTTTTAGATTAGAAAGTACTATATTATACTACACCAAATAAAAAATAGTACTAAAAAACCCTCAAATAGAAAAACTTATTATATTTTTTTTATTGAATGCCTGGCATTGCTCTGAATTTTGTTACAAAGTAAACCCATACACTTAAGAAATTGCTTTATAGATACTATACGCAAACAAACGAGTTGTGCGCCGTTGTATTAGTGAGTGTTCATTTATTATAGACTTCAAAGTGATAAAAAAAGATACAAAAACAAACGAAAAAACAATAAAAAACGAACCTAACCCTTAAATAAAAAAGTTAAACCAATTCAAACTAATTACATAAAATAATAAACAAGTTTAAAAGTTCTATAATACCCCAATAACAGTAAATCACTGCCATTTTGAAAGTGTTTTTGTATGATATTTGCATATATAGATATTTTGTAGTAGAGTGAGAGAGAAAAAACTAATCTAAAAGATACAGCAATACTTAGGGAAAATCGCGCAAGAAAATAATAGAACAACAAAAGACGAAAGAAACGAGCACACAAAGCAACAGCAAAGAAGAAATTCAATAAAAAAAAAATATATACAAAATTGCAAATTGCATTTGATTTGTGTGATAAGAGAATAAGGAAATCAAAACTATCACTTCACCATGCTAATGCAGGTTGGTGGAAGGGTTGCCAACCCGATAAGATGTTTTTTGAATTTCAGACGACAAAGCGATAATGTTGTGCGCAAGTGCTTGATGTCATCGTCGTCATCAGCAGGCGGCACAACAACAACAACTTCGAACACTGATAACAACAACCAACAACAACAATCAGATGGAAGCAATGTCAATAAGGTTAAAAAGATAACCGACTCAGAGATAAAGAAATCTGTCTTCATATCTCAATCATCTGACATATTTACGAATTTGGCACTAGAAGATTGGTTGTATAAGAATTTCGATTTTAGCCATCATCATGTGTTGTTGTTGTGGGCCAATAATCCGTGTGTTGTTATTGGACGTCATCAGAATCCATTTACTGAATCTAATGTTTCTAAATTGTTGGATAAGGGAATTGTTTTGGCAAGGCGGAATAGTGGTGGTGGTGCAGTCTATCATGACAAAGGGAATCTGAATTGTACATTCTTTACGCCACGAGAGCGTTATAATCGAAAGTATAATTTGAATATTTTAACAAGGGCTCTGTTTCGTGAATGGGCGATTAAATCGGAAATAAACAATAGGGATGACATTGTTATAAGTGGGAAAAAGGTAAATTGAATACATTTATTGTAGGTATATGCAAACAGGTGCGAATGTGTCTTGTTTAGAAATATTTTATTATTATTCTTTGTTTAGTCATAGCCGTTGTTCATTTTAAAACAATGTTAAAAGTGTCAACTGTCAACAAAATTTACTGTTGCTGAGGTTACCTAGATTGCGTTCTTTTATTCGCCGATCCCGACAAACAATTATGATTCTATAAAGCTTTACAGATGCAATTGTTGCTTCTGTAAAGCATTTTAGAAGCAAAATTGTTAGTAGGGATGTTAACTATTGTTAACAATAGTTAACTTTCATCGTTCCTAAATGAGATAAAAGTTACAAAATGTAACATTGTGAACAGCATCGTTCCCGAATGCAATGTTAAAGTGTCAAATAGTTACATTTTGTTACTTTTTCTTCTGTTACTCCAGCTTCTGGAATTGAGTTTCAATGTTAATCTGTCAAACACAATTAAATGGATAAGTGAAGGGAAGAGGTGAGAAGTGAATTTTTTGCTTGTTTTCATATTTGATATTATTTTTCCAATTTACTTATAGATTTGAAGTGAAAGAATTATTTTAGTACCAAATTAATTCTTTCTCGTTTATTTATTCATAAAATTGATCTCAAGCAATTTTGTTTTGACAGATCAACAATATCTAACGCTGGTCGTTCTTTTATGAAAGTTAACATTTTCTTACATTTAACAAAAACAACAACATCAACGATTTTTTGACACAACAACCAAAGTTAACTTAATTTTATAAAAGAACGGGACCCTACTTATTATTTGAAAATATTAATTTTAATTAATGGATATTGTTAAAAAATGCTACTTTCTGACTATTTATTATTGCATTTACATAGGTTGTTGAGTCATAATGTTACATTTTGAAATTCAAGTAAAGTTAACAGTTAAGTAACTCATACAAGAATATACCTATATTCTGGTGGACAGTGGAGTACGTTGAGTCCCCGGGGCCCCGGGGCCCCGGGGTAAGACTAAATTTTATGGCCCCTTTGATATTTGGGGGCCCCTTAGTTACAAAGAAAAATACGTATACGCCATACGTTTTTTTTTGTATGGCTTATTTTTTAGGTTTATTTTAATGTTTTAATATGTTCGTAGTGCACTTTGCTATTCTTACTTAAAATGTCTCTCATAAAAGTAGTTAACACTTGTACTAGGGGCCCTTAAAATTAAATATTTAGAGACCCCTAAAATAAAAATTTTTTTAGCTTAGAATTGATAGTTCTTGGGGCCTCTGTTCTGAAGTATTAAATACATATTTTATTTTCCATCATCAGATATAATTTTTTTTATTTTGGGGCCCCTGAAAAATTATTTTTAGAGCCTCAAAATTAAGTGCTTAGAGGCCCTTAAATATAATATAATTTTTTTGCAGCCAAGAATTAATAGGTATTGGGGCCTCTGTTCTGAAGTAATATTCGGAATGCCACCAATAACGTAATGTTTTTATTTTGGGCCCTGATGTATTTATGTTGGGGCCCCTGAATTTATATTTAATTTTCCATTTGATTGTTTTGAACCACTTTTGAAAATCCTCAAATAATATTTTTTTGCTTTTTTGGGGCCCCCAATGTATTATTTGTGGTGGCAAAGATTTTTCAAGTAATATTTTTTGGGGCCCTAAGATAAAATTAAAATTTTTCTTTTAAAAAAGCAGTTTATTTTTTTTTTGGGGCCCCTGGGGTAACTTTTTTAAAAATCAATATACATATATTGTGTGGCTGCCAATGCATTATACATTACACTGAATGACATAATTTGTCTCCTTGGTTACTTCGTAACTCAATTTATGTTTCCTTCTCTGCATTGTCTCCAGTGGGGGCCCTGGGGTCGGTCGGGGGCCCCGGAGCACCGCACAGTGCGTCGAGTGTATGGGGGATGACAAAAATCAGAATATAAAAAATTTGTGTTTCTTTGAATAAGAAAACCTTCAGAAACACATATTTATGGTATATTTCATCAAAGTAATGATAAATTTCACAAAAAAATAATAAACAATTAAATAATATCGAATGAGAGCTAACTCTGCAGGCAAAATGAGAAAATTGTCCAAAAAATGACAAAAGTGCAATTAAATTCCCCGATATTTTGAAACAAAATATTTTGAAAGGCGCTTTAGTATCCACAGCTTTTTGTTTTCTTAAAACAAACTCATAAAGCACCTTTATGTTTGAAAATTTTACAATTTAAGCCAATTTTTCGAAAAAGTTCTTATTTTTTAGTACTGAAAATGAGTCTACAAAAATGTAAATATTTTGAAGATGAGCCAGTATGAGCAAAAAAGGTGAGCATGATAAGAAAGAAGAAATATAAGGGAACCTTGTGGCATACAAGATTCTGCTACAGCTTGCTACAGTCTGATATAAATTTAGTTTTTGAGTCACAAAAAACAGACTTTTTTTTGGTTATATTTTTTAAATACTAATTTCACTTTACAAAAACAAATTGACATACACACCTAATCTTCAGATAATCATTTTGATAATTAACAAAAAAAAAAGTCAAGAACATTTGTTTTAACTTAAAAAAAAATGATAAACATCAATTTGAATCTTAGCTTGAATAATCAAAATATCATGAAAAACACCACTAATCTTTTTGAATCTTATATATAAGCAGTGAAAAACTGTGTTTTATTAATGTTGAATATAAGCCCTACATGTGAAGCACCGGTTTTTCATCATATAATAGACTTGATTTTTTTATTTTTGTCCACTGGTCAACGCACTGTGCACCGCCCCGCTTGCCCCAAGGGAGTGTACGCCCCTGCTGGTGGACAGAACTATCAGTTGCCAAATAACAGACTTTGTAAAATCTTTATTGTTTAGGTATATCTGATGAAAAATTTTAAGTATTAATATCTCTCATAGCAGTTTGTTCAAACCAATCTTAAGAATTTGAATTCTACATAAAACCTAACGTGACAGTTTACGCAGGGAATGAAGTAGAGAATAAGAGTTAATGTTCAACATTAATAATTTTAGTTTCGTTAACGTAGACAAATAACACTGGTTTACAAGGGTTTTGTTGCCGAAACAAAAATATACTTTTCTGAAGGTTTTCGGTGTGCTGAACTCGAATCCGAAGTCAGAACAAACTAGTCAGCTCCCGTTTTTGAGATATTACCGTTAGAAAATGCAAAAAAACGTTCTTTTGAGTTCTTCGGACCTTATTCTTTTGTATAAGGAAAATTGTTTGAGCATATTTAGTAACGGTTTCTATAAGAACTGTTTTCCATCTTTCGATACCTGTTTAAATCTTTGCAATATCTTTTGTATTGCCCGAGATATCTTAAAATGAAGTAAGTGGGTTTGGCTCCATATATCATAAAGGAGATAATGACGTTATACAATTTATAAAAATACCAAACAACTGAGGATATCTCGGGCAGTAAAAAAGATATCGGAAAGATTTAAACAGATTTAAAAAGGTGGAAAATAGTTCTTATAAAAACCGTTACTAAATATGATCAAACAATTTTCCTTATATAAAAGAATAAGGTCCGAAGTACTGCATTTTCTAACGGTAATATTTCAAAAACGGGAGCTGATCAATTATTTTTGACTTCGGATTCGAGTTCAGCACACCGAAAACCTTCAGAAAAGTATATTTTTTGTTCGGCAACAAAAAAAAAGGTTAATTTTGTTAACCAGTGTAATAATTAATATTGACACACAACGACAGTAACGGAAAAATAGTAGGTAAATTCGATTTTTTAACGAAAAATCATGGGTCAAATTGACCTGACATCGTTGACAACGGATGGTTAAAGTTCTAGTTAATGATGTCCGGTTGCTTTTCAGATTATAAAACTCAAAAAATATTTGAGATATTCGCTTGAAATTTTAGTATTCTTTTTTTCTTTGACAACAACAACAACAAGGCCCATATGGCATAGATTTCCTAATAATTGTTTTTAATATTTTGTACTTTTAACCATTTTTTTTTTCGATTAGCACAAAAAACGTTCAACATTTTTAGTCAATTAATAGTTAGCACTAATTTAACAATAATTTTTCCAAAATTTATGTCAGAGTACTGTTTTCAAAATAAAAGCTGGTGTTTTCGTTTGGTAAAAAAATCCATTTATTTTTTGATCTAAATCTGTCAAAAAAAAAAAAACAATTTTTGATCTGTTCAACTACAATAAAGTAGTCGCAAAAACAGTTTTTTGACAGATTTAGATCAAAAAATAAATTGATTTTTTTACCAAACGAAAACACCATGAGTTCCATTAAAAACTCGGGCAGTAAATTGATTCGTAACAAAATGGCGTACGAAATAAAAAAAATATTCTGATGAACTTTTTTTTTTAACTATTTAACAATGTTTTAGTAAAAGAATTGTAAAAAAAAAAAAAAAAACAATTATAGACTCGGGGAAGTAAAATACTAGTTCAAAGTAGTGTTATTTTATAAATTTCATAAGAACTACATTTAATCGAAAACCGTTAAGATTTGGAAAAAGCAAGGTACCAAATTCTGAAAACTTCTTAGTTCTTCTTTTCACTCTATATTGTTGTTTTTATTCGTTCAAAACCTTTAGGGAAATTTGGCTTTCAGCTTTTTTCGCGATTTCTGAAAAATAACGCTACCTTTCATACACCAATTTAATAAAAGTATAATTTTATAAATCGCTCGAAGAAATAAAACTATATTTTTTGGGAGCTTAAATTCATTTAAGATGGTGTCTTTCTCTTTTTCCTTTGAAGAATGAACAGTCTTTTTTTTGTCATATCTAATATCTACATATTTACTAAATTTGCATATAAAAAGTTTTAAAAATCTAAACAACTTAAAACCTGAAATCAAGTTCGTGAGACCCAGTGGTGAATTTTATTTTAAAGACAAATGAAATTTAGTCTCAAGGCTTCATGAAAAAAAAAAAAAAAAATGAATATAATGCACCTACCCAGGTGTCGAAGCTAAGCATTGCCTTTAATAGTATCTAACAGAAGTGTCTGTCGTGAAAGGGCAATAAGCAAAAATCAAGTCAGACACAATTCTTAATCCGATTTTTAAAGCGCTAGAGTTTTTTCTCTAACCTGAGTTTAAGACCTCGGTTTTTGTCAAGAAATACCCAGTTAGTGCGTAAAAGCTGTAAGTAATATTTTACAAGTAAAGAGAAAAATATTAATTTTGTTCATAAAATGATTTAAATTAAACAATTTCTAAGACAGTCTCCACTCCAAACGAAATATGCCTCTTTTTTTTAATCAATACAACATTTTAGAAAAAAAATATTATAAAATCCCTAGTTCTGCTTTCTTTTTATACCTATTATTAAACTTAAAAAAATGATACTTATTTGTGAAACATTGTATCATTTCAATTTCAAAAGTTTGCGTAAAATTGTTTTTTCCAAATAAAATAAAAATCAAATATTATCATAAAAATTCAATTTAAAAAATTTTTTTTTTTTGGAATTTTTTTAAGTTGGTTTAAACCTTTTTTGAAAAAAATACCCCAGAAGGTAAATTATTATTTTTTGCTCTGACTCAAAAGCAAGTTCAATCAATTCTGTTCTTGGCTGTTACTAAAAGACTACTACGCCTATATATTTATTTTAATAACTACTCATATGTTGCATTTGTAAGTTCAAAAGAGTCTCATTTAAGAAAGCTTAACTGAAGAATATCTGTATACCATCACAAGACACATTCGCAAACACCTGTTAAATATTCAAAGCTTATCTTCAACATCGCATTTAATCATTAACTTGTTTTCTTTCTTAGATATCAGGTACTGCTGCCAAACTAGGCCATCCAAATGCCTATCATCATTGTACTCTATTGGTTAATTCAAATAAACTACACCTTAGCGAAGCTTTAGTTCGCGAAGAGGTAACTACTACTAAATTAACATGAATGAATTATTTTTAAAAATATATTATGCATGCAATTCTAAACAATTGTTTTGTCTGCCTTTTTTAAAAAATCACTTGTTGCTTACTAATTAATTAATTTTATAAAATTTAATTTATTTATTCACTTTTGCGGCTACAAAAAGGCCAATTACATAAGCAAAGCAACTGCATCTGTCCGATCGCCAATTAAAAACCTGAATGATGTTAATCGCGCTGTTAATGTACCCCAACTCTTATCAGCAGTTGGTTATGAATTTCTTCGCACCAATGCAACTGAATTAACCGATGGAGGACAAGAACAAACACAGAAACAACAAGGTTTTCAACTTGTTAATCCAACTGAAAAATGGTTCCCAGGAATAAATGAGATTCGTGATTTGTTTGGATCATGGGAATGGGTATATGGAAATACACCTAAATTTCAAGTTGAAAAGGAAATCAATTTGAAAGCTGATGAAAAGGAACATAAGATGATTTTACGCATTGATGTTGAAAAGGTTTGTTTTGAATATGGAATCTATTGGAGATTATTTTGTTTTGAAATGTGAAATTTGTTACAGGGACTTATGTCGGATATAACCATTACTATGCCCACTAATGAAGTTGTGCCAATTGTTTCTGAGCTCAAGGACAAACCATATAATGAAGACAATCTCCAGGGTATCATTGGAGCTTTGAAAATGGTATCAACTGATAATGTGAAACAGGCAATGAATGGATTTTGACGTTTAGAGATTTAAAAAATATCGTTTTCATTTTTCTTAATTTTGGTTCTTAATTTTTTTTTTTGATGTGTGCCTTTAATTACTTTGGATTTGTTTATTTTTTTTCAAAATTATTTTTTTTTTTAAACTAACCATAAAACCTAAAAACCTTTGGTGCCTTATAACTAACAAAAGAATTTTTCTAATGCGAAAAATATTTGTTTGTGTGAATTATATGCATTTAATGAATTTTTTAATTTTCTTAATTTCCTTGCACTCAAAATTACGCGGCCACACACGTTTTAGAATATTAATTTAATTTTTTTTTTCTTAATTAATTAAATACTATTAAAAAATAAAAGTTTTTGAAATAAAAAATAAATATTTTATCAAAAAAATAAATAATTGCACGTATTTGATTTGCTTTCCTTTTGTTTCTAATCTCGCCTTCCTTCAACATCAACATACAAATATTTTATTTTATGACATCAGTATGCCAATGGTGTAGCATCATTTCTGGGAAGTAAAAAATTATTACACAAGCCAACAAAATAATCCACTTCCATTTCAGTTCCAGATGCAGAGTAATTGATAAAAATATAAAAAAAAAAAATAAAGTGGGAATGGGTACGTGTGATGAGAAATTTAACATCAGCTGGATGATTGTGTTAGTTAATAGTTGGTACAAACCTACTCTATTATTACAATACATTTCTATTGAACATTTCTCACTAGTACCTTAATGTACCACCTTTTTTCATTTCCAAAAGAAGATACAGTAAAACCTGCTAATTGGGACACTCTATAATCGGACCACCTCCTATTCGGACCGCACTTAATGCTTTCCCTGCTATTTTTCATACAAATTTTCCTCTACAATCGGGACAACTACTAATCGGACCATGGACCACCTTTATAACATTCTTTGCTTATTGTTTTACCTATTTAATTGGACCAAAAGTCAAAAATATGAAACAATGTTCTTATACATATGCATCCCATTTTTTTTTTTCTTGGCCAATTTTGAAAAGTTACATTTGTTATAGGCGGGGATTACTCAAAATGCTTAATTTTATTTTTCGTTTCTTGGCAAAGGAAACAATTTGACAGTGCAATAGAGTTTTTGAAGTTGATTGTTTTGTGAAATTGATTTGAAAAAGAATGTTAAAGTTAAAGTTAAAAGCGTTTTGAAAATTGTTGGTACCTATATTTGTTGTCATTTTTACGTGGGTTAGAAAATTTCAAAAAAAAAAATGTTTAAAAAATTAAAAAAAAAATTTTTTTGTAATTTTTTTCTCTTGAAAAGTTTAAGAGAAAAAAATTTTATTTTTTGAATTTTTTTTTTTTAATTTTTTTTTTTTTTTTGAATTTTATTTTTTGTTTTAAATTTAAGCTTTTTCTGGAGCAAAAATGTGGAAAAAGCTAGAAAAAACAATTTTTTTCTCATTAAAAAATGAGAAAAAAAATTGAGCTTTTCAGAGCAAAAAACGTGATCCTTTAATTTTTTCAAAAATTCGATCGAGTGAAACAAAAAAACGGCTGGCTGGATTAATTTGATTTTTTGTAGGATTTTTGTGCCCATATTTAACTGTAAAAGGCACACTTAACATTAGTGGTTCCCTCAATATTTTCGATCTAGCGCTCGATTTTCCAAAAAACCACCAAAAGCCCTTTTTTTGTTGCATTTTCAAATTCATGTGACAATAAGAAAAAAATTTTTTTCGGAAAAGCAATGGCTAGTCGTTAAGTAAAATTCATTGAAGTTCTTGAAACCCACCTTTAACTTTCTGTGCGATCATTGGTTGCTGAGATATCAATAATCAAAGACAAAAGGATCCTTTTCCATTTGAAGACCGATATCTCGGCGAGAAGTGGACGTATCGAGGTTTTCAAAAAACCAAATTAAAGCTAAATGAAGAAAGTATCCGATCCTTATAGTTGTTAAGCTAAAAAACGCTCGTAGACCAAAAAAAAAACTAAAAAAATTTTGAAAATTTTTTTGTTGCTGGTTTTTCTGCGATCACTCAAAAACCGCAGAGGTTAAAAAATTTTAAAGTTCTAATCCAAAAACTCTACAATCGGGACAACTGCTAATCGGACCATGGACCACCTTTATAACATTCTTTGCTTATTGTTTTACCTATTTAATTGGACCAAAAGTCAAAAATATGAAACAATGTTCTTATACATATGCATCCCATTTTTTTTTTTCTTGGCCAATTTTGAAAAGTTACATTTGTTATAGGCGGGGATTACTCAAAATGCTTAATTTTATTTTTCGTTTCTTGGCAAAGGAAACAATTTGACAGTGCAATAGAGTTTTTGAAGTTGATTGTTTTGTGAAATTGATTTGAAAAAGAATGTTAAAGTTAAAGTTAAAAGCGTTTTGAAAATTGTTGGTACCTATATTTGTTGTCATTTTTACGTGGGTTAGAAAATTTCAAAAAAAAAAATGTTTAAAAAATTAAAAAAAAAATTTTTTTGTAATTTTTTTCTCTTGAAAAGTTTAAGAGAAAAAAATTTTATTTTTTGAATTTTTTTTTTTTAATTTTTTTTTTTTTTTTGAATTTTATTTTTTGTTTTAAATTTAAGCTTTTTCTGGAGCAAAAATGTGGAAAAAGCTAGAAAAAACAATTTTTTTCTCATTAAAAAATGAGAAAAAAAATTGAGCTTTTCAGAGCAAAAAACGTGATCCTTTAATTTTTTCAAAAATTCGATCGAGTGAAACAAAAAAACGGCTGGCTGGATTAATTTGATTTTTTGTAGGATTTTTGTGCCCATATTTAACTGTAAAAGGCACACTTAACATTAGTGGTTCCCTCAATATTTTCGATCTAGCGCTCGATTTTCCAAAAAACCACCAAAAGCCCTTTTTTTGTTGCATTTTCAAATTCATGTGACAATAAGAAAAAAATTTTTTTCGGAAAAGCAATGGCTAGTCGTTAAGTAAAATTCATTGAAGTTCTTGAAACCCACCTTTAACTTTCTGTGCGATCATTGGTTGCTGAGATATCAATAATCAAAGACAAAAGGATCCTTTTCCATTTGAAGACCGATATCTCGGCGAGAAGTGGACGTATCGAGGTTTTCAAAAAACCAAATTAAAGCTAAATGAAGAAAGTATCCGATCCTTATAGTTGTTAAGCTAAAAAACGCTCGTAGACCAAAAAAAAAACTAAAAAAATTTTGAAAATTTTTTTGTTGCTGGTTTTTCTGCGATCACTCAAAAACCGCAGAGGTTAAAAAATTTTAAAGTTCTAATCCAAAAACTAGACACTTGGACATACAATTTCCTTCTTTATCGATTTCTTGTACGACCATTTCTTTCGAAGTTACGGCCAGTTGAAAATTGCCCAAAAATTTGGAATTTTTTTTTTGATCCCTTAATTTTTTCCAGTAGTGTATGAATGAGAGAAAATTTTTTCTAAATGGACCGGTCCGATTAAAAAGGAACCTCTATAAGTGGACCACCTCCTAATCGGACCACTTTTCTTCGGTCCCAAGGGTGGTCCAATTAAACAGGTTTTACTGTATACAGTCCCATCAAAAACACTCCTCCTCTACTTACTACCTTTGCTAACTTGCTGAGGTAATCAAAATACAATTTACCCACAAGAAAAAAATATCTGACATTTTCCAAAATGTCTGATTTAATTACGACAAATTCCAATCTTGCACAATACCAAGTATATCGCGTCTCGCGAGTAAATGGCACTCTGATATGGCATCAAGTAAATTATTCCAAGGAATCTCCTTAAGCCATCGCGTATCATATTATGGGTTGTGGCACACCTTACTTATGCTATACAAACGAAAGACGAAGACATTCCAATAATTGCAATTTAGTTATAGTCTGGCAGATGGAAAAGTTCATAGGTGCCATCTTATCTCGTGCATCTTCTTTCATTTATTTTTTTTTTGTTTCCATTATGAGTATTGGCTTCTTGAAATTTTAAGCTATTTAAAGGTGAATCTTTAAAGATGTGACTTGAGTCTCTGGTTACTTTTATTATTTGTCAAACAAATACAAAGACTATAATATAGCATTGATCTTTTAATGACCTGATTACCTATAAATTTTATTTATAGCACCTCTGCTCTATTCACAACATGAGCTTATTATTTTTCTTGTTAGAATTCCTTAATTCAACTTCGATATTTACTCATGATTTTTTTGTGATTGTCTCTAATGTAATTTTATTGAAATCAATAAAACGATGAGCTTGAATAAGTACAAAAAAACTAAATTCCATTTTTGTTGTCCAATTACTGCGTTAAGTATCTTGAACTATAATAAATAATGACCTTTGCATATTTTTATTTACAAGTAGTTATTTTAGAAAAAAAGAAGCTTTTTCTATACTAGCATTCATTTATTGACTTTATGCTGTACGGTAGAGAGAATTAAAGATAGTTTTCATGTTTCGGTGTTATTTTTTATTGAGAGAGCTTATAGCTTAGCACCCACCATTGAAATTTAAAGAAAAACAAGTTTAACCACCAATACACTTACTAACCTACAGACTTCTTCAGTTCGATTATTGCTTTGAACCATGCAGATGATATTATGGTTGCCAACTGATTTTTCATTAATTTTGTTAAAAAAAATTTGTGTTGACGAATAAAAAAAATATATTAGAAAATTGAAGCAAGTTAAGTAAATTTACGGTCAGAAAAACAGATTGTGCGCTTTCTTGTAAAAAAATTTATAAAATAAACGGCCATAGCGAAGTATCCATTGGAGCGGAAAGTCCGATTTAGTATGAATCGGAGAGTTTTTGCTTGTCGGAAGCTCATCTCGAAGCATGATTCGAATGAAATCGGAAAGGTTACGTTCCGGCAAATACCTCGTTGGGCCGAATAATACGATCTCTTAGTATATATTACTCAAGCAAAAGATGAAGACTTTACAAATATTTATTCTGTTTATTTTGTAAAAAAAACGGAATAATTTCTTGAAGCCAATCATAATTTATTCGAAAGAGCATTACCTACCTTTTATTTCTTTATTCATTTTGTCAATTTTTTGATATTAAAAGTTAACAACAAAATTATGCCATCTTAAAGGCTAAAGAATAAATCTGTATTTATGTCTATATGTTTCGTAAAAAATCACAACTTTTTCATGGAAAAGCAAAGCGCATTAACTTTTTTCCTATAACCTTTGGTTAATATTTTTGCCGAGAACTCACTTCAAATTTCATACTATCTGAAAGTTTTTTATTTCAGCTTAAAATGTTCACCTGTCTGTACGACATCTATAAAAAGGGCTAGAATTTTTTGAATACAATCAGTTTTCATAAAAATCAACATAAAAAACTAACTTTTTTTTTAAAGTTCTGTAAGCTTAAAAACTCTAAAAATGTATGTATTAAAAAAAAAAATACTTCGAAATTAACGGCCTTTAAACTGATCCGTAGTAGACGCCTAATTTTTGCTTTCCAGTGGAATATTTCAAATTGTCGAAAAAAAATCTACTCTACATACATTATATTTAAAACTTTGTCAAAGGTCTTTTTCATTAATTCAGGAATTCCTAGGAAATTTGTCCAGTAAATTAGCACACACCTCACCTATACTTTTGTTTTTGAAAAATCACTGCCACTTATCTATTGTATTTGTATCAATAAGTCATTAAAGTTTATGTTAGAGACCGACTCAAGGACAATAAATAAGCAGTTTGAAAAGGTTTTAGTAGATTCGAGATTTTAGAAGATCTCTTCTTCTTTAAAAGTACTACCGTCCGAAAAATAATCAAGTAGATACAGCTAAAATAAAAACAAAAGCAAGTAGACGCCACAGTGATTCACAAAAATAAACATTTTTATACTATCTGGAAAATATATCAAACGGGAAATGTTTGTTCCTCATATGTATGGTTGTCGGTTTCAATTTACTTCGTATAACTTTTGATATTCCGGAATGAATACAATATCGGTGTATTTTGTTTTTGCTGAAAATTCCTCGAGGAAATAGTAGTCTTTGTGGGTATGTCGTTTAATGGAATGTTTTTTTTTCAGCAGCGCATATACAGACATTTTAAGCGAACGGTTTTTTCTTTACTGCCGATTGCTTGAAAAACAAATTCTATATAATTTTATATAATATCAAAAAAAAAAATTAGTAAATCAAAAGCATAAATGGTTACCTTCGAAACCCTGGTTTAGAGAAATCAAGCCAGTAATGTAAAGATATAACGTCTTCAAAGCTTAAATTTTTAAACAATTTAAAAAAGTATGAAAAACATACAGCGAAAAAAAAAAAAACAAGTATACGCTACAGTAAACGTTTATTTGAAATTATGTATATTGTCTTTTTAAAATAGTCACTTAAAAGTTTAAGTTTTGAAACAATTAAAAAAAAAAGAAATAAAAACATACAACGAGAAAAAAAAACAAGTATACGCCACAGTGACCAATAAAATTAAAACATTTATTTGGAATTATATTCGGTCTTTTTCTATATAAAAGCTTAAATTTTGAAACAAAAGAAATAAAAACATACAGCGAAAAAAAAAAACAAGTATACACCACAGTGACCAATACAATTTTAAACTTTTATTTGGAGTTATATTCTGTCTTTTTCCAATCGTCGCTTAAAAGCTTGATTTTTTAAAAATATTTAAAAAAGAAATAAAAACATACATAAAAAAAAACAAGTATACGCCACAGTGATCAAAAAATTTTAAATATTTATTTGGAATAATAATCTGTCTTTTTACACGTTCTAGCCGATAAATATGCCATTAAAAATTTATTTGTTCCCCATTGTACCTTTAAGCCATTACGGTATCACCTCTGAATAGCATGTCACTTTGAATCAAAGATTATATTGCCAAACGATATTAAGCTTCTTCCGCAAAACAAGTTAAGAAAAGTTGTTGTTAGACTCTTGTTAACCATCGTTGGCAATAATAATATAAATGTATGTTAAAGTTTCCTCCAAGTCATATATACTTTTTTTCATCTCTTTGTACCACCAGTCACTTAGTCACTGCTGCTGCCTGGCTTCATCAGCTGTATAACTTTTAATGCTGCGTTATAAAGCTTCAAATTCAATGGATAGTTTTTGTTAGCTATACACAAAAATTTTGCACCACACAACACACTGAGATGGAAGTGTATACAACACCACTTGATGATGCACTTTGCACGAGTCAACCATTCCGAACGGCAGCAGCAGCAGCAGTGTGATCGCCAGTCTTTGGCTCTAGATCCAAAGATCTTGTTGGATTAACGTATACGAATTCCGATTTACTCTTGCATAGTATTCCAAAGTAGTTGGGTGTTTTTTGTTTCTGCATTGTTGTTGTATTTTTGTGTCGTGTGTTATGTTTTGTTTGTTATATTTTTTGTCCTATACGCACGGAAAATAATAAAATATCAACATTTTTGTACTCTCGGATTGAAATAAATATGCAAGACGCCCGCTTGCTTTCATTTATACAAAAAATTGAAATAAAAAATTAATTTTATTTTCTAATCGTTGAAAAAAAAATTATTTTGAGTTTTTAATTCCAAGATAGTTATGTAGCTGCTATGCGGAGTGGATACAAAAATATAAAATAAAAACCAAAATAAAAAATAGTAAAATGCAGCTTGGCTGGAAATGAATAAAGACAATTATTTCCCCAAGTAGCCAGCCAGCCATACCATAGTACGAAAGGATACGTTTTTTGTTCGTTTTTTGTTAAAACTACATCTTATGTGCGCTCACGTAATACCATGAAAAGGTCACTTTGAATCTTTGTGTGTTCTTTTTTTTATCTGATATTAATTTGTCTGCGAGTGTTGTATAAAAAAGTTCGGTTGAGTTTAAGAGGCAGCAGTTATTAACAGTTGGAATTTTTAAAATACCAAAACGTCAACGCTAAGTTAGTGAACAATTAATCAAAAGTTTGTTACGCCCATAAACACCCAACTCTTAACGAACCCGAACATTTCATGGTTTGATTTGATCCTTGGTTTTGGTTATAAAATATAGTGTGTTACACCTTTAGTATTAATTTGATTGGATAGTGCATTTGAAATAAAGTTGAATCATCATCATCATCAGCAACATATGCAGACACAGATCTTATTTTTCGGTTTATAAGAGGTGGGTGCAAAGTTATTGCATAATTTATTCACATCGTTACCGACTTTATTTTTTTTTTAAATTAAAGTAAAGACATTAAGCCTATGAAAATGTAGAAAAAAAAACATATCAAACTGCATACGAGAGGCGTAGTTTTAGTTTGTATATAGTATTGCACAAGTTTCAATTGCGCTAAGTTTTATTTGATTGCCATAATATACACCTTGAGGATCATTAAGGCATACATGAATTGAATAGTATGCTAAATTAACTTCTTTAAATAATAATTTGGATTAAAAAATTTTAAGCCAACACTTAAATGACAGTCGGAAAACTTGTTTTTAACGGTGATTGATGGGTTGCATTTGAATTCAAATGGAATTCCACCGAAAAGTGTCCCAGATTTTTCATTTTTTGTCTTTTGGTGTGGCTTATAATATGACAAAGATCAAATAATTTGATTTAATTTTTTTTTTCGAGTGATGAATTTACTAATTTTTTTTTAGTTTTTTGTATTTGTTTGCATGGTAATTTTTAAAAAGTTTGATGAGACCTTTGAAATTGATTTAATCTGGCATCTAAAATATCGGTTCTATTATGTTAATCTAAGAACATTGTAATGCACCTTTTGTATTGAAAATAGGAAAGTTTTTTTTTTAACCACTAATTTATTTTTCAACGTCTGAAGACTGAAATGAGGTTTTTTTTTATTCAAATTTCATAAAAAAAAGCAGTTCCAGGTAATTTTTTTTTGAAAATTACAAATATAAAACGTAACCAGAAAGTTTCCTACGCCTAAAGATTATGATAAAAAAAAAACATTCTTCAACATTTTTTGTTTTTCGTCGACTTTGATTAAATACAAAACGGATCTGATGATTTTGATATTTGTTTTTCTCTTGTTTTTTTTTTTTTAATTTGTATTTTTTTTTTTTTAATCATTATAAACGGTACCTTCCATAGAATCCTGTTTTCTAACTTTCTTCTAATCGACTTTTTCAATGTAATCTCGTTTTCTTTATAATTTTAATATACCTACATACATATGTACAAAAAAAAACAAAAACTTTTTCAAAAAAGTGAATTTTTAGAAAATTTTATTTTTTTTTCTCTTAAAATACAACTTAGATAATAAAAGAAGTCAAGCTGTTTACTGTTTTTGGAGCTCGAATTCGTTTAAGAAATTTATTTTTTATCCAAGAACATATTTTGAAGATTGAAGTGCGACCTAGCTTCAGGAATTTCTGCAACCACTCTATACATGGAGTATTAATAGCCATTTAGTATCATTTTCCGAACATTTTTTTTCATTTTCACTTTGGAGGCCTTACCGCCATACTTTGTCAAAAAAATTTTAATGAACTTTTACATTTTCGACTACCAGCACACTAAATGGCTTAACATACCCTGACTCCTCACCCTTAAATCAAATAACAGTTTTTTCGACAATCTATTCAAAATACATACCAAACATGGTGAATTTGATTATTTAACACTCAAATATCATACTCTGTTAATTCTCCCATTGATTTACCAGGTTCGTCTTTTGTTTTGCCAAGAATTATTCGTTGGTTTATGCTTTGTCCACCAGTTGATTTGGCAGGTTCGTAAATTTGTCAGGTTCGTCTATTGATTTGCCTGGTATATCCGTTGATTTGCTGAGTTCGTCCGTTGATTTTCCTAGCAGGAATATAAAAGATGATATCCGAAAAAAAAAAAAACAAAAAATATAACGAAGAATCCTTAATAAAGGACTTTACAACAACGTTCTAGAAGAAACCAGCATGAGCTGAGCACCTCTTATAAAAATATCAGATTTGTGACGTAGTATAACATTCAAGAATAAGATAAAACAAGAAAATGCTTTTAATTTAAGTTTCTTTAATAACCAAAGCACACCACAATACTCAAAAAGAGCTATCTCAATGGCGTCTGAGATTCTATGCACTTGTCCAATCTTCAATTACTTGCTTCTAAACCCGAACTGGTGTTCAGGCATTTTCCTCTAATATTGAAGACTATTTTTTTAATACTAGAGAATTAAGGATTTATTTTATTCTGTAAGAGCCTTTCATCAACTTTTTTGTTTGTAAAATGTACTAGAACATTTAGAAGGAAAAAATTTCTTCAATGATTGAACTACTTCTACCGAAAAAAATAGTTGATAATATTGAACAAATTATTCGATTTTTAGCAAAAATTGTTTGTAATAGTGCCTTTAAGAACTGATTTTATTTTTCCAGATATTTTATTATTTTTTGAGATAATTTAAATTAAAGTAAGTATTTGGCTCAAAAACAGCACTGGTCATTAGGGTGTGCGTTATTTCCCAAAGTGATGTTTTCGGGGGAGACACCCCCCAGATCGAAAGTTTAGGGCCTAAATAAGGGGAAATTAACAAAAAAACATTTTTTGGAGGTCATTAACCCGTGCCTCTAAGGTCATATTTTCCCCATACAAATTTGTATGGGAAATTTTTAACTCATACATAAAATTTTGTTTCTCTCGAGTTAAATCATCTATTTTTAAAATGTTTGTTGATTCTGGTTGGAAAATAGTTCCTTTAAAAGATTACATTCAAAATTTCCCGTTAAAATTTTTTTTTTATATTTTATTTCGGTTTTTGAAATTATTAGCTGTTTTCGTAGTTTTTGCTTTCACCTATCACATAATTTTAAATGCAGTTTTATTGGTTTTTAATTCTTTTCAAATATTGCATTCAAAAATTTGTGTATAAATTTTAATTTTTTTTAATTTTTTTTGAAATTTTTGCCGTTTTTATACGTTTAAATTTATTTTTTTCGAACTACAAAAGATATGTTTACAATATTTTTATTGAATTTTGTTTAAAAATTCACCTAAAAATGACATCAAAAAAGTTGCAAACAAGAAAGGGTAAAGTATTTAATAATATTTATTTAATATAAAAACGGCAAAAATTTCAAATAGAAATTTAAAAAAATTAAAATTTTTGATTTATACACAAATTTTTGAATGCAATATTTGAAAAGAATTAAAAACCAATAAAACTGCATTTAAAATTATGTGATAGGTGAAAGCAAAAACTACGAAAACAGCTAATAATTTCAAAAACCGAAATAAAATATAAAAATTTTTTTTTAACGGGAAATTTTGAATGTAATCTTTTAATGGAACTATTTTCCAACCAGAATCAACAATTATTTTAAAAATAGATGATTTAACTCGAGAGAAAACAAATTTTATGTATGAGTTAAAAATTTCCCATACAAATTTGTATGGGAAAAATATGACCTTAGAGGCACGGGTTAATGACCTCCAAAAAATTTTTTTTTGCTAAATTCCCCGTATTTAGGCCCTAAACTTTCGATCTGGGGGGTGTCACCCCCTAAAACATCACTTTGGGAAATAACGGACACCCTACTTGTCATGGTCAACCAAATTAAACTTTATTTTACCAAAAGAACCAAAACATTCCTTTCTGAAGGTTTTAAGGATGTTGAACTCAAATCCGGAGTCAAAAAATAAAAAAAAAAAAAACAAAAATTGGTTCAAAAATTTTGTGACCAGTGACTTATTATGCTTTGGCTTAATAACTGAAACTTAAGATATCACAGACAATAAAAAAGATATCGGAAAGATTTAAACAGTTTTTGTAAGAAGAAAATTAGTGTTTATAGGCACGGTTATAAATTTGTTTATAAAGAATTACTCCATATTAAAACATAACCTCGAAAACAGCTAAAATGACGTTTTTTGGCATATTATCTTGGTTCTGTGGGAGAAAAAAAGTTCAATTTTGTTGAGCAGTGTTATTGGTATTTCTGCAAAAGTCTTCTGATTGCAAGTGGACTCGAGATGTCCGCCTGCTCAATTCTGTTATCGAATATACAATGAACTTGTCAAGGAAACGAAATGAATGATTATATTGAATAGATTTTCTATTTGCGACACCTTTTTTTACATTATTATAATGTCTCAAGCATTGATGTGGCAGTAGTTGCGAAATAGTACCTATAGGTACCTAAAAGAAACAAAAGACTAAATACAAATCCAGCCCTTCTATTTGAAATCACTTACCATTGCGCTAATTTTTTTTGTTGGTTAAATCTAATAGTCTAATTCTGTTTAATATTAATAAATATACTTCATCAACTTATAAGTAACACGCTTTAAATTAATAATATTTAAATTTAAATTGCATTATTTGTTTCTTTAATAGGCTTGACAATCAATTAAGAAAACCAACTATTAAACCCATAGCATTAAGGATATAAAGTCATGAGTGATAAAATTCACTCTTATTCAGTTGATTCTCATGAATTAAAATTAACAATGTCAGTACCACCACAACAACAACAACAATCTCATCATGAATATGGACGTAACCTCAACCAAGATATTCAACTACAAGTAATCATTAAAGAAAATGAGAGTAGTTTACGTAGAACAAAGGCTAGTAAGACAACATCACCTGCATCTGCAGCAGCGGCAGCAGCGGCATCTATGATTAAAAAACCTGTAACAAGAGCACAAGACTTACAAGACAATGACAACACAACAATAAACGGCAACGGCCAATATGGAAAAATAAATCTAAATCATTGCAGAGACTTCCGTATGGCTCAGCCGAGGAATGATGAAAACGTGAGTAGAATTATATTGTTTATTTCTTTTTTCGTATTTTTTTTATTTTCCGTACCTATGTACTCCTAACCTAACTATAATATTTTTTAATAACGTGAAGTGATGTTCATACGAACATTACACACTATAAAAAAAATTATGTAAGTACGTACAATTATTATATTGTACAAACTGCTCAAAACTGGGACATTTTGCTTAGTGGGGTATTATAGGTGTGCTTAGGAAGTTGGTTACAAAAAAAGTAGTTAGGACTTTCAAAATGATTTAACCAACTTAAATGAATGAAAAAAATGTAAAGAATTTGATAATGGTTTGTGACTAAGTTTTAGCATTCAGGAAACCCAGAGTTCGAATAGTTGAATCAATTAGAACTGCACATATTGTTGATTACGTTATTAGCCACTACCTACTTTTTGCTCTGCCTTTGGTTGAATAAATTAAAGTACTCAAGGCCAAGGCCAAGGAACTTAAACGAGATAAATTACTTTTAATTTTGACATAAAAGTAGGTAGGTAATGTGGAAATGAAAACAAAACAAAAGAGCATTTTGTTTGCGGAATAGTTTTAAGAAAAAAAAGGCTTGCTTCATTCATAACACCTTCATCATCTCTTTCATTAAACATTGTATGCATTACTTGTATGTACTGTACCTAATTCAATATTTTATGTATACGTGAAACATTCATATTAGAAAAACTCGCTTATGTGGTGTCACATTAAGATCGAAAATAAATAAAATTAATATATAAATCTACAATTATGTATGTATATTAGGGTGGGTCAAAAAAATCGAAATTCTTTTTTTTGATTTGGTACTCCGAAAAATCGATTGCTAGACACCTCTAGAATATACACACCAAATAGGTATGAGCTCTTTATATTAATTGGAAGGTCCTCCGCTTTGCAATTTTCCATTTTTACATCAAGCTTCTACTAAAAAAAAATATTTTTTTTATTAATTGACTTTTTAGCAAATTTCTTTTCAGATTCTTGTAGGAAATTGAACGCTCTACAAAAAAGGCCTTATACCAGTTCACTGAAAATTCATTATTTTCAATTTAGCAAGACGTATTCTTGTAGGGGCTTAAACGTTCTACAAAAAATTCCGTGGCATCAAATTGATTGCTTAAACCGTTTAGAAGGTATTCGTATCCAAACCAATGCTCACTGATTTCAATAGTTTTCTTATGACCCGTATGCATTGCGATTTGGATACGAATATCTTCTAAACGGTTAAAGCAATCAATTTGATGCCAAGGAATTTTTTGTAGAACGTTTAAGCCCCTACAAGAATACGTCTTGCTAAATTGAAAATAATGAATTTTCAGTGAACTGGAAAATTTTTTAAAATATAAAATGTTTTCATAATTTTTTTTAACTTTGACCTCGAATATCTTTAGAATGGTTAGATTAATGAAAAAAGTTTACAAGACCTTTTTTGTGGAGCAATTAATTTCCAACAAGAATATTACTTGCGCGTTTGATGATTATAATTTTTCAGTTTGTTACAAAATTAAGACCAAAAAACGAATTTTTAAAGATTTTCTCGATTTTTTTACCTCAAATATCTATTCAACGGTTAGATAAACGAAAAAAGTGTATAAGGCCTTTTTTGTAGAGCGTTCAATTTCCTACAAGAATCTGAAAAGAAATTTGCTAAAAAGTCAATTAATAAAAAAAATATTTTTTTTTAGTAGAAGCTTGATGTAAAAATGGAAAATTGCAAAGCGGAGGACCTTCCCATTAATATAAAGAGCTCATATTTGGTGTGTATATTCTAGAGGGGGGATCGGGTCAAAATTCTGGCTTCAAAATTCTGCTTTTCAAAATTCTGCTTTTTCAGCGAAAATTCTGTTTTTCAAAATTCTGCTTTTTTTCTATTCTGTTTTTCAAAATTCTGCCTTTTAAAATTCTGCTTTTCAAAATTCTGCCAGCATTATATTTGAACAAAAAAAATTCTGCTAATTCTGTTTTTTTTTTTTATTGAATATGCGCTGGCTAAAGAAAAATACACCTCATCAATGTAATTCAACATTGGTACTTTCCTAAATTTTTTTATTTAAGTGTCGCAAATATTTTTTGAAATGCATATACTGACTTTCTTTCAAATAAAATATGTATACTAATTGGAACCGATGTTGTATATTCCTTTTCTTATTCAAATTTTTGAATATTCATCTTTATTTGATAAATTAATAAATTTTTAGTAATACAGTAAAATAAGGAGAAAAAAGGGGTAAATCTCGGAATGAATGTTAGTAGAAATTTTTTTTGCTCAATATCTTCCTTTTGCCATTCTATAACATATCTCAAAAGTCTAGAAAAATCTCATGTCCGCTTGTCGCGATTTCAAGGTCAAATCGTGAAATGGAGATTTTCAAAATTAGCAAAAGTAGGCTATGGTATTATATACACATATGATACATGATTTCAAGGTATGTTTTAATGCTGATTCCAAAAAATCTAAAATCAAGACAATCTGACGTCTCTGGAAAAAGTTATACCTGTTTTTCATCTGTCAACTCATATTATTATAACAGTTGCAAACTTACTGCCGAAAAACCCTTAAAAGTTATGGTAGATGAACCAAATTTTGCATGAAGATTTTAGAATCCATCATTATTAAAAATCAAAACAATCCATTACAAAAAATATATATACCTACGAAATAATGGTATTTTTTTATGGAGGGGCAAATTTTAGGATATGCACTAAAGAAGATTCTTGTTCATCTTAGGAATAAGTGCTAATAGGCTAATTTTTTCATTTTAATCTTTGTTTGGATATTCTTTAACTACCCTCAAAAATCTAAAAAAATCTCATGTCCGCAAGTCCTAATTTTCTTGGTTTGAAGATAAGGTGCAGATTTGAAAAAATTGAAAAACTACTCTTCAGATATTTGTGTCAGATCAACATGAATAAGGTACATTACTTTTCAGGGATGGTCATATTGATTTGTTTGTGGGTCTTGTTGGAATCAGCGTTAAAAAATACCTTGAAATGATATGGGTTATGTTGGTATACATATAATAATCTAAAGTTTTCTTATTATTTTTTAAAAATCTGCACCTAACTTAGTTTAACCTGGAAAATTAGAACTTGCGGACATGATATTTTTTTAGATTTTTGACATAAGTTATAGAATATCCAAACAAAGATAGAAACAAAAAAATTAGCCTATTAGCACTAATTCCAAGATTGTACCAGGATGTTTTTTAGTGCACATCCCAAAATTTCCCCTTTTCTCAAAAAATACCATTTTGTCATAGATATAAATGTTTTTTTGCATTGCATTGTTTTGATTCCTAATAATAATGGATATGAAAACCTTCATGCAAAATTTGGTTCCGCTACCATTACTTTTAAGGGTTTTTCGGCAGTAAGTTTGCAACTGTTATAATAATATGAGTTGACAGATGAAAAACAGGTATAACTTTTTCCAGAGACGTCAGATTGTCTTGATTTTAGATTTTTTGGAATCAGCATTAAAAAATACCTTGAAATCATGTATCATATGTGTATATAATACCATAGCCTATTTTTGCTAATTTTGAAAATCTCCATTTCGCGATTTGACCTTGAAATCGCGACAAGCGGACATGAGATTTTTCTAGACTTTTGAGATATGTTATAGAATGGCAAAAGGAAGATACTGAGCAAAAAAAATGTCTACTAACATTCATTCCGAGGTTAAACCCTTATTTGACTGGATTATAGTTATTTTTGGAAATGTTTAATATTAAAAACCTTTTCTTAATATTTTCAAATTTATTCATTTATAAAACAAAAATTAATTCGCATTTAAAAAATGTGTGTAAGTAATCAAATAAGCAGATAATTTTTCAAAAAGATGATTTTACAGAATTCTGCAAAAAATTAAAAAAGGGTTTGGAAAATGTTTAAAAGCGAGCGCTTTTTAACATTTTCCAAACCCTTTTTTAATTTTTTGCAGAATTTTGAAAAGCAGAATTATGAAAAGCAGAATTTTGAAAAACAGAATTTTGAAAAACAGAATTTTGAAAAGCAGAATTTTGAAAGCAGAATTTTGACAAAAGAATTTTGACCCCAGCAGAATTTTGACCCCAACCCTCTAGAGGGGTCTAGCAATTGATTTTTCGGAGTACCAAATCAAAAAAAATAATTTCGATTTTTTTGACCCACCCTAATGTATATTGTATATAAAATTGATAATTTTTAATTAAAATGCAAATAAGAGTCCTATAGCAGATCATTAATTGAAAATGTAGTTTTGTACTGTACGTACATACTTAAAAATATGTTGTCTTTAATTTTAATAGCTGCTTGTTAATGACGTCATTGAAATTAATATCTTCAATCTTGTATGACCTAGTGGTCTATCGTTTTTATATCCTAAGGTTATTGAGCCGCATTCCGATCATTGCGACTGCGAAATGCTGGTATTTTTTTAGTTTATTTTCCTAATTGAAACTCCTTTAATGCCACTGATACACAAATATTCTCATAAATGGCTTAAGTGCGACTATAAAATTTCGGAATAGATTCTAATAAATTCAATTCTTTTACAAATCTTAAAAAGTCAAGAGATAAGACTTTTTAACTTTGGTATCTTTTTAAATAGTTTTGTCTGATACTTCATTTAATGAAAACAAACCAATGTAATTTAGGTACATAACGTTCAATTTATCCGTTCGCGGTTCTGTACTTGTGTGAGCCTTGCATTATTGACCAATTCACCAATTCAAAGGCAGAGGTGCCGAGCCAAGTAAGTTTTCAAAAAAAAAATTACAACTTTGGGACATTCTGCCAACCTTTTTCCGTCCACTTAGCCTTTTGCCATTTTGGAATAATTGTCTCTTTAACAGTTTCTTCAACAACCTGCACCAATCCATAGCTTTACGGGAGAGAACTTCAATCAAAAAATTGCTAATTTGTCCGTCACCCTCGAATATTCAGAGTAGACTGCCTTCTGCCAATTTGAAATTAGCTTATCATCCCACCCTATCCAACAATTCCCCGAAAAAAAAATTCCATGCCGCGAGTGAAAAGAACATTTCTTAACAAAATATACAAAAACTTATGTGCAATTGATTCACCACTGAGTGGTAGTATTTTCCTTTTTTTAACTCAGAATATTTTTTCAGAATCTAACCCCAACACCCAACAATCAACATCTTTTCTTGAAATTAAAAAATTGTCGTTTAGATCATTAAATCGCTTCAATTGTGGTGTTTAGTATGTTTTTTAAAGAAAAGAATAAAATAATATCCGTTTATAAAGTCGAAAGTTAAAAATCTAGGTCTAAATATGGCAACTATCTTATATTTTTTGTTTTGTAAGTTCTTAATTAGCTATATTATTATAAATGTTTTATTCACTCTTCAAAGGCTAGATATTTTTTTTTTAAATATAAATATCAATCAATAAGTTTGATGAGTATAAGCCTCCTCTTTCATCTTCCACATTTGTCGGTCTAAACTCTAAAGCATCCCTCTAGTAGTTTGAACAAAAAGATTGTATTTCGTCTCTCCACCTCTTGAGTTGTCTTCCTACACTTCCTTTTTTGTCCCTCGGAATCCACTCTGTAGTTAATTTGGTCCATCGATCATCTGAGGTTCGGAATATATGTCTAGCCCAATCCCAATTAAGTTTTCTTGTTTTTTGAAGATAATTTTCAAATTTCGTTTGGGTTCTTAAATTGTTGTGCTTAATCCGTTGAGATAACTTCACCTTCAGAATTGACCTTTCCATCGCTCTTTGACAGTATTGAAGCTTATTTTCGAGGGCTCTCGTAAATTGCCATGTTTGGCAGCTATATGTTAAGATCGGAAGAACTACTGTTGAGTCAAAATGGCATTTTCTTGTTTTTATTGAGATGTTTAGATCCAGCAGATTCTTTACGTTCCAAAATTGTTTCCAAGTGTTTGCTATTCTTTGGTTCACATTTTTCTATCTTTATCGGTGAATGATATTAATATAATTATAGTCTTCTACGTTGTGTGCTATATTAAATATGTACAACTTTGAAACCACTTTGTAACCATTGGAAAATTGGAATCATTTTTTAAGAATAATACAACTTACATTAACCTTTCATTAATGAAAAAAAGAACGTATACGCCTCAGTGACCCATGAGAGTAGTAATAAAAAGAAGCGTATCGCTTGGTTAATGTTAAAACTAGAAAATTATATAATTGTTCGTTCGAAATTTCACATGTAGAGGTTTAAAATCACGGGGTCCTTAGGTTAGGTACTGATGAATGTTAGGTCATCCTTTGTGGTACACCATTAATCTGTAGAATCTTCCCAACAATGAAACCTTTAAGAGCTTTCATTAAAATGGAATAGAATTTTTGTGTCGGTATTGGTTAAATTCTGCTTAATTGGAAACATTTTCAGAGATACAATTTTGTAAATTTCATGATTGGAAAACTATGAAGCCATTACTTGTCTTAATAAGCGTTATTTTTCGAACCTTACCTAATGTAGTATACACTGGAGTGTATAATGAAAAGTTTATTGAACACATTTTTAACTAAGCAGACTCTAATGTACTTAAAAATCTCGAATAGTCTAGACTTAATGTTTTAATTAGTGTTTCATATGCGACATACTTAAAATTTTTTTCGACTTTTAATTGACCATACATAACTTTTTAATTTTCAAATCAAACGACAAAAACTTACGAGTTAAAAAAAAAAAATATTTTCGTTAATCTCATAATCAACATTCAACACCTTCGCTGATTTTGTAAAAATTCTCCCTGAGGGGGAGATGTGATTAAGCGAACATAAAACCAACGACATATTTCATCTAAAATATAACCATGGTGTGAGATAGGTGACAGATATTAGTTCGTGGTGTTTACTCGTATATCTTAATCGCCACCTCCAATCAGATATTCCGATAAACAAAAATCAAAAAAAAATTTTAGAAAATACCGACATCGACACTTCATGGTATCAACTTGAGACCATTAGTGGGATCATAAAGCTCTCAACTTTATCTACCTTCATTTGCATATTTTTTTTTTTCAAGAAAAACAAAAATAAAAAACTATAACAATATATTTATCTATAAGGTTTACATATTCATTATAATATATTTAAAACTACTCGTATTATTGATACAAATATAATAGTTTGATTTGGTGGACTTAATTTGTAATCGTAACCACAAAAAAAAAAATTATTTTTATAAAGAGAAATTGATTGAGTTTCATTCGATTTTTGGAAAATAAATTTGTCAAAATGAAATACATGTAGATAATTATTATCTTTATTATGATGTGAAAACAAAAGAATTCAAAGAATGTTAATTTCTTTGATAGCGAAGCGTATACAAGTGAGAGCGATGACAAATGGAAAACTAGCGGATAATAGGTTTCATTAGCATCACTTTTTTCGGCGCCGCCACCAATGTTGTTTTTTAAATGGGATATAAGATAATTATCATATTTTTTCATGGGCTTAATAATGATTTAAAATTTAAGATTGATTTGAAAAAACATATAAGCAAAAATTCTTACAATTCGTGTTACAGTGAAATTGTATATAAAATGCAAAGTTCTGGTGGTTAACTTAATGTAGGTATGTATTTTGGAATGCTGAACAATGTGTGCTTTTCTACTTATTGGCTTAGTACATGAAAAATGGTAATTTTTGTTCAAATCAATTTGGCCGGAATAAGATCATAAAATTTATTATATATTTTTTTAACTTCTGAGTGTACTCGTAGGTAGGTAATTGGCGATTGGTAAAGTTGAAATGCGCTACCGGTGGTCAACATTTGCAACTAAATAAACAGGACGGAAGGAGCTAGCATCCGACATTTTACTTTTTTTTTTAGGACTTTTGACATGGACGCCATTTTTAGAATAACAAAATGTAAACATCCGTCTTGTTTATTTTTAGTTCAAAAGTTGAAACTACGGCGCTAGTAGTATATCCTCCAATCGCCAATAGGACAATTAAGGATTCCGACTCCGAAAAAAAAATCGAACTCGAGGTAAGAATTAGGCGTGAAATTAGGATGATGGAGAATGCAAACAAAAATGGGTCCCACAATTGTGTCTGTCTGTCTTTATCTCGAGCCACAGTCTAAACCACTGAAGCGATTTGTTCCAAGCTTGGTAGTTAAATGATTTTTGTGATTGAATTTTTTTTTTAAGACCAAAATTAACTGTACTTGCTATATGACCAAAATCTAAAGGTTGTTTTTATAAAAAAAGGCTCCAACGAGTTTGATTTACCAAAATAGATAGATGTAATGTGCCAAACAACCATGCTTTTGACATAAAAAACAAATAATTTTTGGACCGTTATTAAAGGCAGGTTCTTGCCATAGAAACGTTTTCTTCATGTCTGATGTTCTCCTAAGCGACACGACCGATTTCAATAAAAATAAATTGCACGAATGGAGTCGTACGAACTTGCTGTTAGAGTTCAAGTTGCTTAAATTTTCAATACTTTTTTATATAGAAAAAGAGCAAAAAAAAATTTAAAAAAAAACATAAAATTGGTTCTTTAAAAAATTAAAACAAAATCTGAAATCAAATTATTCTCCAAAAAAAAGTATGCAGTTTTATTTGATATATTAATGTGCATTTTTAGAAAAAAAATTTTCAAAATCGTTGGAGCCGTTTTTTAAAAAACTAATTTTTTATGAATAATTTTTTGGAAAAAAAGTTTTAAAATGAAATTGGTATGCCATTTTGTAGAAATTACTAATCAACATCTAAAAATCAAATTTCAAAAAATTCAATGTCCCGTTTTGGAAAATTTGATTTTTCAAAAAAAAATTTTCAAAATTTTTTTAAAAATCCAAAAATTATTTTTTTCAAAATTTTATTTTTGGCTTATATTAAAGGAGAATGGGCAATTTTGTATGGAACTTGGACGTTCCGCGGCCAAGAACGATTTTGTTATTTTTTGATGTAGTGAAGTCTCACATACATTGTGCAGAAGTTTTATCCTTCTAACGTTCTTCACAAACCGATAAAATGCATTTTTGCATTTAAAAGTTAATGCAAATTGTCTCAATGTTTAAAATTGAACGTGTATTTTAAGTGCAAGATATGATAATCTGTCATTTTCCTTGATCCTGAAGACCTTTATCTTGGATATCCATTATATCCAACCAATAGAACCCAAAATATTGGCTTTTTAAAACATTAATTTCGAGTCTATTTTAAGATTTTTTTTCTCAATTTTTTATTTGTTTTTTTCCTTTTGAAAACTCAAAAACAAAATCTTGAAGTGGTTGGCTTAAAAAGCTTATATTTTGAGTTCCATTGGTCGGATATTCAAGATTGAGGTTTTAAATCATAGAAAAAATGACATAAAATCATATTTCATAACTTAATTAAAATAGGAATTCAATTTGCCCTTCGCATATTGCTCGATGCTTTAACTACACTTATATTGCAATATCTTCCTTTCCAAATGCAATACAACGAAACGGTCATAGTAAAAATTCTTCCTACGTTATAGTTCTTTCATTTGATACCAATTTCATTACTGGCCGCCAAACGTCCAATATGCCCATTCTCCTTTATATAAATGCTTCTTCAAAAAAAGTTTCGTTGAAATCGAATAGATTTGCAAAATAAATTGTTTTTGTTCAAAGATAGATCTTGTCTTAAAACTTATTTTTGAATTTTTTTAACAAAATCGTTGAAGCCGTTTTCGATAAATTTCAATTTTACTAAAATCGGTATATGACAAGTACCGTTTTTTTTGGTCCAAAAAAATTAATTCCAAAAACCCGTCTGGAGAGTCGTCAAATAACGCTACATACCAAGTTTGACAGCAATTGGTCCATCCGTTTAGGCTGTAGCTTTTACAGACAGACAGACAGACGGACTTCCGGGACCCATTTTTGTGGCATTCTCTATAATCGTAACGTCTTGGAAAAACGTTATCGCAACTTTTTTTTTGTACGAATGCATAAGTTGATACATACATATATGTATAGTACCTACATATATCGCAAGTAAAAATTGTACAATAGGTTTTAGTACTGAAGGAAAATTAAAAAAAAATGTTTTTGGACTTTTAACAATTTTTTTTTTCAAAAATCAATTTTTTTGAAATGGACCAATGAATTTTATTGAAGTTTTTTTTATGTGACGGTTATAATTATTTCCTTTTTATTGACTTACCAAATTTTATAAAAATTTTTATGGAAAAAAAACTTGTTTTTAAAAAAAACGGCTGTAACGATTTTCAAATCTTTTTTTCTAACCCTGTTCAGATTGGGAAGTATATAACGTCCAGGTAATCAAATTGACTTGAGGCCGGACTCGATCACCCCAATTTTAATTAGCTCATAGGTATACCTTGCTCAAAGTCCGCACAACTTAGGGTGAGGATGAGTCTAGGGGGAGGTTGATGGTTACTTCTTTTCGTAAATCATATTAATATTGCTATTAATTCGAACAGTAATATTTGAGCATTTTTTTTTTGGAAAATAAAAAAAAAAAAAAATCTTAAAATAAAAATTTAAACATGATCGTCATACTTCAGCTTTAATTGCAATTTATCATAGGTACTTACATATTTCCAACAGTGAGATAGGCTATTGGTAAAGCATTCGCCTAGTGACCTAACAGTTTTGGGATCGATCCCCAGTGGCTGCCCAGTTGTCTATTTTTAATCAAAAATGTTTGAACATAAAAATAAGATGATTTTCTTCTTTGTTTGCACATCCAAGAAAAAGATTAATTTAAGACGGAAGTCATCTTGACAAAATCCCATACAAAAATCCGCTTAATTTAATGTGGAATTCGCTTGTTTGTAGTGGTCTTTTTTTCAATTACAACTTATTTAAAAGAAATTATTTTTTTTTTCAAGTTTAATATGTTTTGCATTAAAAAAAATTAGTTCATTGAAAAATGAAAAAAAAAAGTTTAAAAATAAAATCGCAATGCCCAAATGTCTGCATTAGGTACTCTGAAAAGGTCTAGATTTAGATACTAAAATAAATTATACCATTTTTCTATAATTTTTACTTGCGATATAGGTACTATAGGGCAAGTTTAGGATTCGTAAAAAAAATCGAACTCGAGATAACAATTTTACATGACATTACGATGATGGAGAATGCCAAAAAAGTGGGTCTGGCAATTCTGTCTGTCTGTCTGTCTGTCTGTCTGTGTGTCTGTCTCTATCTGGAGCTGCAGCCTAAACGAGTGAAGTGATTTTCTTCAAACTTGGTAGTTAGCAGTTTTTGGTGATTCCCTAGAGGGGAAATTGAAATTTTTTTTTTATGACCAAAACTAACGGTACCTGTCATATAACGGAAATAGAAAAGTTAATTTTTTTCAAAAACGGCTCTAACGATTTTGATTAAAATTTTTGTGTATAGTACAACACATAAGAGCCAACTTTTGAAATAAAAAAAATATTTTTTGTACCGTTATTAACGGTACCTGTCATAGAACGGTTTTTTTCGTTTCTGAATATCTCGTACAAAATTAACCCGATTTAAATGAAAATTTTTATACAAAAGTGTGTAAGTAAAGATAATAATAAAATTTTAGAAAATTTTCAAAAAACGCATTTTTGGTTTTTTTAAAAATATTTCAAAATTTTTTTTTGAAAAATCAATTTTTTGAAAACGGATCAATGAAAAATTTTGAAATTTAGCTTTTATGTGTAAATTAATTATTTCTTCAAAATGGCATACCAACTTTTTTTTTAAAAAATGTTTATATATAAAAAATAATTTTTTTAAAAAACGGCTCCTACAATTTTCGAAATTTTTTTTCTAAAAATACCTTTTTATACAAGAAATAAAATGGCATATTTTTTTTTTTTTTAAGATAATATAAAACGGAGTTTAATTAATTATAAAAACAGATTTAATTTTTGTATACTACTTATGAAATTTTAAATTTCTTGAATAAAAAGCTTTAACATTATTGTTACTTTAAGCATAAGAGCAAGTACGTGCGACCCCAGTCGTGCAATTTATTTTTATAAAAATTGTGACAAAGCTTTAAGAGAATATAATTTATCTCTTTTGTCAGTGAAAGATGTTGGAAATCCTCTAGATTTCTCATTTTTATTAAAATTTAAACGCCAAATCTCACAACAACATGTTTTAAATTTGAAAAAAATTTACCACTATTGATTTTATTATCTACAAACGTTTTCAAAGTTTTTGTCCACTTCTTTTTAGCCTTACGGATATGTCCCTGAAGTATTTCATCATCATCCAACAAGTTTTCTAGCTTCCGAAAAACCAGAAACGAAAATTAATTGCTGGGATTCAATATATTTCAGTAAAATTACTGGCAATTTAATATCAGACAAAATTTTAGAACGTACATGGAAATATCTAAAATGGCCATTGTTATTATTTCTGGTCTGTGCATTTTTGGGTCTCATCACATACACCTGCATGAATAGTCGAAATACAAGATCTATAAAAACAAATTGTTTAAATTTTACTACAAATTCGAATTGTCTACTAATGGATGCTACTGAAATTGATAATGAAATTAAAAACAATTCAAATACCATCTTAAACGATGAAAAAATCTCTGATGTAGATACATATTCACAAACTGAAATAGCTTTTGAAGATGATGAAATAGAAAATGAAGAAAAAAAAGATGAAAGAGTAAAAAAAGAAAAATACGAAGAAAAGGATGTGTTGGAAAAGGATGTGGAAGCATCTGAGGCTGTCTTAACAGGATCAACAACACTTTTAAGACCGATTATTGTGCCACAATTAACTCATACTGGCTATAGGGAGAAGAATCATATAGATAAGGGATCCAAGAATGACTATACTTTTATCGAAAGAAAGTCAAATCAAAAGTACGAAGAACTTATTCCATCTACCAAGATTCAGAGTCCTTATGGACAAGGAAGTACTGGAGAATCAAAGCCAATTACAAGAGTTCAAATCCCTTATGGTCAAGAGAGTGGAAGAGAAAAAGAAACAACAAATAACCAAACAGAAGGTATTAAAGTTATAGGATTCACTTCAGGCCATCAAAATAATTTCGGAATTCCAATTGAAGAAGATGAAAGAATCTTAAGGCTTCTTAATGATGAACTAAGTAAGCTTGAAAGACAAACGGTGAGTTTAAGACAACTCTTAACCTAATAAACTTTGATTAATATTTGTTTTTTGTATTTATAGGAGCATTCTAATGCTGTAAGTCGAACTGAGAGTTCTTTGATAGTATCACCTACAGTTCCTCAAATTATACACGAAGTCCAGGAATACGTTACTCCCAGCAGTAGACCATTTGAAGACATCCAATGTCAGTCAACATCACTTCCCATGTGTCGAGGAATTTTGCAATATGATCTGACATCTTCGAATGCGAAAAGTTTGTACTTGAGTCCAACGGAGTTAGATGTTTTCGAAACTCTCATTACGTCCAACTGTTCAACAAGGGCTATTGAATTTGTTTGTGCCAGTCTTGAACCTGAATGTCGTCCCACACAAATTGGCATTCTTCAACCATGTAAAAGGATTTGCAAATGTATTTGAAAAATAACTTTTTTGTATTTAAGCAATTTTTAACTTTTTTATTTGTTCTTTCATTGAAGCAATTTTAGAGGCATGTTCTAGCTTAATTGCAAGCTCAGATATTTTAACCTACACTTTTGACTGTGATAAATACCCAGACTCGTATGATCGTAATGTCTGTGAAGATCCAACCCGAAGAAGTGAATGCTATGACAATGAATTCAAATGTGAAGATTTTTCGTGTATTCCTAGCCAATGGCAATGCGATAATATTAAGGATTGTAGTGAGGGTGAAGACGAATTAGGTTGCTTAGTTTGTAGTCCGGAAGAGTTTCGTTGTAGATCGAACGAGAAATGCTTAACGGACGAATACAGATGTGATAGGAATGAAGATTGCGATGATGGTTCTGATGAACATGATTGTTTTACGGAACATGAAGAAAATGACGAAGACCCACAATTGTATCCGAGAATCTTTTCGTTTGCTAGTTTTCTTTTGCCAAATTACACAAGTGAGAACAGTTTTACTGCTATCGCTGATGAAGATCGTTTAGCTGCTGGAAGTGAATTAAATGAAACATTGGCATCGGCAAGCACAAGCAATATTTTGCATGGAATCAGTACTTTGGAGGAAATCAAAAAGGCTGCAGGGAATATTTCGAGAGCTTTAGGTAACAGGTTCATAGTTTATCAAGAGCTTGTTATTCACATTCGAGATTTTTGCTGAAACGAACTTTTTTTCTGCTTTTTTACCCTATTTCACCCTAAAAACAACTTTTTTTTTCATTTATTTTTCATTCAATTGATTCTATTTCAATCCATTCATTTAAATCATTCAATTCATTTAATTCATTCAATTAATTCAATTCATTAAAATCATTTAATTCATTCAATTTCATTCAATTTCATTCAATTCATTCAATTCATTCAATTTATTCAATTCAATCAAGTCATTCAAATATTTCAATTCATTCAATTCAATCAATTCATTCATTTCATTCAATTCATTCAATCCATTCAATTCATTAAATTCAATCAATTCATTCAATTCAAATAATTCATTCAATTCATTAAATTCAACCAATTCATTTAATTCATTCAATTCATTCAACTCATTCAATTCATTTAATTGATTCAATTCATTCAATTCATTCAAATCATTCAATTCATTCAATTTATTTAATTCATTAAATACATTCATTCATAGATTCATAGCTCATCAAGAACTTGTAATTCACATTCACATTCGAGTTTAAGCTTTCTTAAACCAACGAGTTTTTGCTGTTTTAACCCATTTCACCCTAAAAATAGCAAAAACGTTTTTGTTTTCATTTCTATATTTCATTCAATTCATGGCACTCCTTCCCTCAAAACAAACCTTTCCAATTGAAAATAGATTCCATAGAAACGGATTTAATTTAACCTTTCCAATTTATAGCCAACTTTCAGGACAGCAAAGAAATAATGATGACAAGTGATTCCGAAAACAAAATGAAAATTTCCCATAACAATAGTAGCATTAGCAGTAACAGTACCAGTACCAGCAACAATATGACCGAAGTGAATAAAAATGAAAGTAAAATTGAATTAACAACACCTTCTTCAACCTCATGTTCAGGAAATGAGCTCAGGTGTGTTAGTGGAAAATGTATCACAGTTGATCAACTATGTGATAAGGTAAGTAAAAGTTTACCTACATGCAAATTTAACAGTGGAAAGATAAAATGAAATTTCTGCATTAATTAAAAGGTAATGGATTGCCCTGATGGTGAAGATGAACTTATGTGTAACTATGAAGAACGTCCGAAATCTAAAAAGCCTTAACAACAACAACAACGAAGACGAAAAACAACATAATATCAATTGGTTCTGATAAATTAGAAATGAGAGTGTTAATTTTTAATTCAAAATAGATATGTATTTATGTAAATAGTTAGGAAGGTTTTTTTATATTGTTATTATTATGTTAAATAATTATATTATTGAATCATTTATGTAAATAGAAAGAAACACATCTTTGCATTTGAATACATTTTTTTATTAAAGTTATTTGAAAAAAAAAAAAATTAAAACAAAACTCATGTTCTTCAAATTTCCGTGAAACATTTATCACTTTTAGCTTTCATGATTTTGTTTTGTGACTATTAGTCCAGTGCATTTATGCATTTATGAAATTGTGCTCTGAATTCGTCTGAGTATCTCGTATAAAGTGTTCACCTGTTCACCAAGTAGTTCGGACTTACTGGAATTGGTGACGCTACCGCTGATTCTTCAAAAATAATTCTTCCGCAATACTTACGGTGACCATCCGTCCCGGTTTACCCGGGACTGTCCCGTATTTCTACAGCTTGTCCCGGGTTTTTATTTAAGAAACCCGGGACGTATAAGTGTCCCGTATTTTGTAATTTGTCCCGTGATTGTCCCGTATTTGGACATTCTCTGATTTTTGTATTCAATATTTTAAATACTTTGTACGGAAAACAAGAAAACTGTGGCTGGAAATTAAAATTAAATACGCTGCTGAAGTAAAACGAAAATTTTCGTTCAAAAAACTTTTGCCGCAAGAAAAATTACCTGGACAAATAAATGGGAGTGACAAACGATTGAAAAATCTCCATATATTCCAGCACAGGTAAGAATTTCGTTATCTAAGCTACGTATTGTGCAACGAAAAGCAAAATTTTCGTTTGCGATTTCGTTGTGCTGGTTTTGTACGAAAATTTTCGTTTCGCCTCTAGACTAGCCATTAGTTTTTTTAAATGTTCGTCAATTATTTAGTTCCAGCGTCTGTTTGTAAGGTTGCTACACCAGGGACCAGGGGTCGAACTACGGCATACGTTCGTTAACGTATGGTTGCTATGCGTCCTTATTTTTTTCTACTAATTAAATAGAGAGCAATAGTCAAAACGTTAAATCGTGTGCCGTAATTCGACCCCAGGTTAAATGTTTTCGAATAAGGAACAACATATGGAAGAGTAAAGAACCCAGATTAGTTATCAAAATAATTAAAAAATTATGGAAACTCATTTAAAAAAATTAAAGTTTTATTGACAAATCAATATTTTCAAAACGATCCAACGAATTTTTTATCTGTCCCGGGTTTCGCTTTCAGAAATATGGTCACCGTAGCTATACTGTTATTTGTTGGAAGTGCTTAAATGGGGATGAGGTAAGTAAGTAAGTAAGTATTCTTAGAAGTCGTGTCAGTCTAGGTGGCTTAGTGGTTACTTTTTACTCCGGTGGCCAAAACTGGAATTATTTTTTGTTTTGCTTTCTGTAAGCCAATAATAGGTAGTTAGTAAATAAATGATAGCTAAATACATCTCGTTTTGCAAAATCTATTCGTTTTTGTATGCAATGAATAAATTTGTTTCGATTTAACCCAAGTTCTTAGGAATTTATTTCAATCACCGATAACATTGTGAACGACACAAAACAAAAAATGGTTCAAATGTCTGTTACAAATTAAAAAAAAAAAAACAATTTTCTCATCAAATTCGTGAGTTTCTCACAATTTTGACTATATTTAACATTATAATAGCTTTAATATGGTTGTTGAAATAGCTAATGATAGGCCGAATAGTTTTATTAATTTGCTCGTGTACTATCCCAATTTTGTTTTTCTTGATTTTTTGCACTTAGGAAATTTGCTTTTTGGCCACCATCTCAGATATCTCGGTTACTGTTCATTTTACTTTGCTAATGTAACTGTTTTCACTTTTCTAGGTGCTCATATTATGGCAAACCAAAAAACTCAATGATTTTTACACTTGAAAAAATATTCCTATTTTTTAGTTTTTAAGGTGAAATAAAACAAATGAACTCAGCCTTCCTAACAGGAATGTGAACAACTTTCAATGATTCAATCAAGTAAGAATTTTTAGTCAAATAAATAACATTTAAGGCGCAATGCCTACACCAGTTTTATAAATTAAAAAGGTCACTGTGGTGTATACGTACTATTTTTTTTTTTTTTTTTGTGATGTGAATATAAAATAATTCTTCTATAATTTTTAAACTAAGGAACATATCGAACATAAAAGTTGGGCTATTCTGGGTTAACCTTGGGCAAACCAACAACGGTTTTAAACTAACGATTTTTTTAACAGACAAAAAAAACACACAATTTTTTCGGTTTCTGATATGCAAGTCTGGAAAAATATGAGGTTTTGAAAAAATAGTGGAATAAAGAAAAAAAATCTAAGGCTATCCTTGGATATTTGAACCAGGCAGGTTTGAAAAAAAAATTACCATTTGGGAGTGCCAACTTCACTAATAGCCGATAACAGATGTAAAAAAACAAACAAAAGTTCTACAGTTTTCTACAGTTCTCCTACGTTGCTTTGACAGAGTATATTGCTTAGTCTAACATTAATGAAATAGCTATAACTCCAGCCTATGAACTTGAAATTAATTATCTTCGCAAATAAAAAAAAACATTTTTAATACAAATATTTATTTAATTGTTTCTTACAAAATAAATTTATACATTTTATAAAATCTACTATCCATCCGTATTAAATAGAAATGGCTTTGTTTTGTGCGTCTTGTTAGTATAAAAAAAACATACAAAATTTTGTAAATATCAATAAGGCACTTTTTCGATTTGTAAAAAAATGGCATATAAATTAAATATGTATACAAAAATTACAAATTAATCAAGTGCTATCTTAAATATGCATATAAATATCCAATTTTGTGTTTTTTTTTCTATTCTCAACAGCCAGTGCTAAAATATCAAATGTAATTTTTTTTATTTTTTGTTATATAAATCGGTCTAGCACCAAATTTGATTGCAAAAATAAATTAAAATATCTAAAAATGCTCAAAATACAATTGCGGAATGAGAATGATCATTTAATAAAATTGAAATAACACACACAAACAAAAATTAAAACACTTATTTTATAAATAGTATATTTTTTTATAAAAAATTTGGCACTTTTATGTGCAGTTTAAAAAATGCATGTCTCTAAAACTCGATACACAAATATAGACACGAGAGCATAATACCACCATGGCATATAAAAACAAAACAAACAAAAAAATATAATTATCATAAAAAAAAAACATTTATCTTAACTAATGTGCGTTGATTTAATCAATTCGACAAGATTCTGATAATCAGGATCATTGGCAAAGAAATCAGTTAAATAGCGAAATGTTGGACGATCCTTGGGCTTATAATTCCAACAATTTTCCATTATTTTATAAACATTATCTGGACATTTAAGTGGCTTTTGTAAGCGCTGACCACTTTCTATTAATTCAATTGCATCGACTCCCCTTATATCACCGTATGGTGGTTCTCCCAAAGAAAACATTTCCCACAATGTTACACCGAACGACCAAACATCACTAGCATGTGAAAAATAACCGTTATTATAGCTTTCTGGTGCGTACCTAAAAATAAAAGGCAAACTCATTATTGAAAATATTAGATAGAAAGTGTTGAAATATTTACCATTTAATTGGCCATTTTCCACCTTGAGTTGCCTGATAGCAATCTTTATCTGTACCCATTGCTCGTGAAAGTCCAAAATCGCTTATTTTAGCTTGATTTCTTGATGCAAGCAATATGTTTCTAGCAGCCAAATCTCTATGGACAAAGTGTTGCGATTCTAAATAATTCATTCCTGGAAATATTAAATGTATACAAAGTTTAACATAGCAAATTCATACTTCTAATTATAATAAGAAATGATTTATAAAACAATAAAGGTTGCGCATACACCACAGTAAACCATACAATGAGCAGAAATATAAAACAATCAATAGTTAAAACGTATCGACAGTGAAAAAGTATGTTTTCCGTGATAAAGAAGAACTGGATGTTGGGATTGGATTCGCGGTCTGATGAAAACTTAGACCAGATAAAAAGTCTTGACCCTTCGCGTATTAGCGAATGTTTATGTGCCAAAAAAGAATGTAAATACTGCGAGTAGGTTGGGAAAATAATCAAGAGATGACGCTTCTGAAATGCTGCGATTAATTAAACCAATACCAAGAAATCACTCGTTTGACGATGAATGCTGTCAATCACACACAGCTTGACAAAAAGCAACAGAGTGAGATTGCAAAGCAGGACCAGAGCTGCAAATGAGCTCTTCAAGCAATAAAAGATCGTTGGAGGATCGGCTTCTCAGAATAAAAGAGGAACATGATCAGAAATCATCGAGGAAATTGGGGGATGCAATTGCAGGAATGAGGTTCGAAGAATTTTCTGGGGGGTAATAAGGACAACCTAAGTGGAACCACAAACAATGTTGGGGTTTTGGAAAAAAAACTTCTCCAAGCTGTGCAATGCCAATGAAAAAACCCAACGCAACACAATTCAGACTGCATTAGGGGCTTTCTATGAAAAATGGTAATTTTGTATTCAAATGAAAAAGAGTAATCGATGGGATTTATTGCAATGCAAAACTTCTTTAGAGGCAGACTCTTTGTCAAGACTTAACAAGTGTTTGCGAATTTAACTTTCAAATTTAAAGTTTTAACTAAAAAAATAAACGCATAAACTTGGTTGATTAAATGTCGTTTACGTTACGAAACATATACAGGGTGTCCCGGAATGAAATAAGGGCATTTTTGGGGATGATTCTTAAGTATGTTCTAAGAAAAAATTTTGTTTTACAGTAACTCCCTTCCTGCAAAGTTGATACCCCTTAGCGATGATTTAAGAAAACGCTTACTTTGGTATGTCTTTACTCATGATAATGTTAATTTCTCCGTTTTTAAAAGAAATGCAGATAGAGAGTTACTGTAGAACATTTTTTTTTTGATATACCCAAGAATCATCCCCCAAAATGAGTAGTGATTGGAAATGAAGATATAAGGATACAAACCAAAGGAGTAAGGACGCAGCGACTTAGATGGCTAAGTCATGAGGAGCCCATTAAAAACAATGCTTCGGGCCGTAAAGTTTTTAACTCCACCGCAGAAAAACGCATTAGATGAAAACCTCGTTTTAGGTGTAAAAGAATATCAGTTCAGGTAGGTCGATCTAGCTGTAGATGCAGGTCACCCTAAGTAAGTAGGAATCTCAAAAAGATGCAACTTGTATTTAATAATGGTTAAAAAATAATCAGCAACTGTAGTTCTCCCCGAACTATTTTTTTTAAACATCGTCAATAATAGACAAAGAATACATCTCATCCCCAAGGTCTTCACCGGGTCAAAGGAAATTGACTCGAGGTGTGAAATTGGATACAGTTAGGGATAGAGATAGTTGAAAAAAGAAAGGAAAGTTTTAAGAAGGAACAGTAGCTCAGACATAATCTACCATGTAAGATCACATATTATACAAACATATCACACACTTACCGCAAGCAATCTGGGATGCCCATATTTTCAGTTCACAATTGGGATTAATCTTTGTAGAATTTTCAATAATAAAATGCAACATTGACCCCAATGGCACCATCTCTTGCACCATCATTAAGCTCTTTCCTTTAGATATTCCAATTAATTGAACAATACAATGATGTTTGAGTCTTATCATTACAGATGCTTCACGTAAAAATTCTTGTTTATTACTTCGACAGTGTTCATCACGTAGTGTTTTTATTGCAATCGGACAGCGAACATCTGTTTTAGAATTCGGATCTTTGCGGATTAAAAAGCCTTTATAAACAGAACCGAATTCGCCTTCGCCAATTATATGTTCGAGCTCTAAACAGTCTTTTGGTATGAAATAATTCAATTTAGCTCGGCTATTTTCCGACAATGCCGATACTGAACTTATTTGACGATTGAGGAAATTGTGGAATTCACTATCATTACTCGCTGTCGACATAACCGAGTCTAATCTTTCTGGGTGTTTGGAAAATTCACGCAACTCAGCAGCTGATTCTTCGAGAAGTTTTGTAGTTTCTTCAGACGATGGCATATCTATGAATTTTCGAATGTCTTCAGTTGGTATATATCCATCGGAATTCAATGGGAAAGTTCTAAAAACAAATCAAAATATTAATCATATAGAAGTCAATGTATTTAAAGAAAGCTTTTTACTTCATATTTATTGGCGGAGGAGCATCAACAAAATAATCACTTTCCTCCTCTCCACGTTCCCGATCGATGAGTACATCGTTCTTTGTGAAATACTCCACCTCTTCTTCAGTCTTCGAATCGACATTTGCTAATGGAGTTTCATGGACATCCTGATGTCCATTTGGTTCTATGTTTGGCACAACCGAATTATTTTGTGGTACATTATAGAGAGAATCGTTAGGTGTTGCTGGTGCAGCAGGTGCTGCATTGGGTGGATGTAGAAAGTCAGTAGAAAAGGACAAATTGTTTATTATAGCTCCAGCTTTTTGTAAATCATCTGCAACATTATTTTTCTTCTTTGCTTCCATGTCCAATTTTTCTTGATCAACTTTCGATGGTGAACGAATTTTGACTTTGCGCAAACTTTTCATTCCATCGATAATGACATTTCTCTTGGCGGGTTTAAGACTTCTGAATATTAACATGTCTCGCTTTTCTTTGGGCTTTTTTGGACTAGCACCCAACATAATACAATCATCATTTTCAAAAAGTCCAACACGATTCATGGCATCATCTCCGGGATGGCTAACGTTTGGCGTACAAAGTGATAGTTGTTGTTGCATTATGTTTTTCTTTGACATGGCTTTCGGCATTGTGGAGAAAAGCGGAAGCGGGGGTTTGGGTTTAGGTGGCACAGGCTGTTTTAGATTTATGGGTAATCCATCAGAGAATAAACTAAAGTGTTCAACCAAATGCTCTAATGAAGGCAAGTATGGTCCTTCATCAATATACAAGAAGTTTTGCTAAAAATAAAGAAATTGGCTTTTAGAATGTAGTTTACAGGCAAATAAAGTACACAAACCGATTGTTTTATAAGAAAGTTTTTGGGTGTGTTATTTTGGCACAACATTGTCAATACATATCCATGCCGAGTTGAACTTCGAATTAAAAATATTCCCGATTTGTCTTTTGCGGGTAAAACTTCTGAGCTTACACCAGCATTTAATTCATTACCACCAGCACTTGAGGATGGTTCGTCTGGGTATTTTTTGTCATTGTCATTGGGAGAATCAAAATTTGCAGCATAATCCATTAAAACCTTTATGGCCTCTTGTCGTTCTAAAGTCCCATGATACCACTGATGCTTGAATGTGGATGCTGCTGGTGGTTTATAGTTGGATAAAAATTCAACAACTTCAGTTCGGTTCATTTCTTTTGCTAAATCTATGGGAAATTCGCCAGATTCTGTGCGAGGCAAATGAGGTGCATGTGCGGCTATTAATTCTTTTACAGCCTCCAAGTTGCCATTGGCTGCTGCATCATGAAGGGGAACATATCCCGTTGTAATATTGCGCACTTGAATGTTCGCCTTGGCTGCAATTAATGTTCGTACGAAGGATGCTGATTTTGTACGACAGGCATACTGGAATTTAGAATTAGAATTTATAAAAGTTCTAACTGTGCTTAAATATTTAAAAAAGGATATTGGAATATGGTAATTCTAGACTGAAGTTTGTGTCATTAGATTAGAGACCCGGTAACTTATCGAAGAACTAATATCGATTTCAAATTTGAGATACCATTACTTTCCGGTATTTTTTGACAATAAATCAAAAATAATTGATTTTTTGTGGAAATTCAGATTAGAACATGGAATTTCTTCTAAATGTTGCTGGAATGTTTTTCCAATCATGCCTCATAGCTGTTTTATATAAAGATAAAAAGAGCCACCCAAGATTTATTGTGAAATGTGCCTAAGAATTACTTAATTTTTGAATATTCTCAAAGCGAAGCAATGCATTCTAGAGCTTACTTTTGTGTATGCGCACTTATCACTGCTTTAAAGTTTGAACAACGATTTACAGTACATGCATGCACATTAGGGTGTCCGTTATTTCCCAAAGTGATGTTTTCGGGGGTGACACCCCCCAGATCGAAAGTTTAGGGCCTAAATACGGGGAATTTAGCAAAAACAAATTTTTTGGAGGTCATTAACCCGTGCCTCTAAGGTCATACTTTCCCCATACAAATTTGTATGGGAAATTTTTAACTCATACATAAAATTTTTTTTCTCTCGAGTTAAATCATCTATTTTAAAAATGTTTGTTGTTTCTGGTTGGAAAATAGTTCCTTTAAAAGATTACATTCAAAATTTTCCGTTAAAAATTTGCGGGGGTGACACCCCCCAGATCGAAAGTTTAGGGCCTAAATACGGGGAATTTAGCAAAAACAAATTTTTTGAAGGTCATTAACCCGTGCCTCTAAGGTCATACAAATTTGTATGGGAAATTTTTAACTCATACATAATTTTTTTTTTCTCTCGAGTTAAATCATCTATTTTTAAAATGTTTGTTGATTCTGGTTGGAAAATAGTTCCTTTAAAAGATTACATTCAAAATTTTCCGTTAAAAATTTGCGGGGGTGACACCCCCCAGATCGAAAGTTTAGGGCCTAAATACGGGGAATTTAGCAAAAACAAATTTTTTGAAGGTCATTAACCCGTGCCTCTAAGGTCATACTTTCCCCATACAAATTTGTATGGGAAATTTTTAACTCATACATAAATTTTTTTTTTTCTCGAGTTAAATCATCTATTTTTAAAATGTTTGTTGATTCTGGTTGGAAAATAGTTCCTTTAAAAGATTACATTCAAAATTTCCCGTTAAAAATTTTTTTTATATTTTATTTCGGTTTTTGAAATTATGAGCTGTTTTCGTAGTTTTTGCTTTCACCTATCACATAATTTTAAATGCAGTTTTATTGGTTTTTAATTCTTTTCAAATATTGCATTCAAAAATTTGTGTATAAATAAAAAATTTTATTTTTTTTTTATTTTTTTTGAAATTTTTGCCGTTTTGGCAAATTTTGAATGTAATCTTTTAAAGGAACTATTTTCCAACCAGAATCAACAAACATTTTAAAAATAGATGATTTAACTCGAGAGGAAAAAATTTTTATGTATGAGTTAAAAATTTTCCATACAAATTTGTATGGGGAAAGTATGACCTTAGAGGCACGGGTTAATGACCTCCAAAAAATTTGTTTTTGCTAAATTCCCCGTATTTAGGCCCTAAACTTTCGATCTGGGGGGTGTCACCCCCGAAAACATCACTTTGGGAAATAACGGACACCCTAATGCACATGTAAGCCATACAATGCATTAATTCGCTTTGAAAATGTTAACCTATTAAATAATTTTTAGGAAAATTTCAAAACAAATATTGGGTAGTTTATATTGTGCATGGGGCAAATTTAATATTTTTTAGATTTTTTTTGCGCATTTTGCCGTAAGAGATTCTGAGGAATATAAACATGTTGTAGTAGGAAAAAGATGAACCTTCCTAATTTACGAAACAGGTGCAAATGAAAATATACTTAGTAATTTCTAAGTGCAGTAGGTACGCGGAGAAAATTTCACTGTGCAGATTTTTGATTGCTCATTCAAGAATGTGTAGTAAATGGGCTATATAAAGCTCGTCTCGTCTATTTGCACTAAAAATTATTATTAAGAAATTCTAAGAATGTTATGGAAAATTAAACTTAATGCACTCATTTTGCATCGATTTTTTGTAATGGAATTTTTTTCAATAGTTACATTTGTTTTAAGTGCAAAATATTTTTTTAAATATTTTAATTGATATTTTTAGGTATAGTACTTTTTATCTGGTAATCTTCGTTAGGTTGGAACTATGTAGTTCAATTTTTTCTTGAGAAAGAAAAACACTTTATTAAGTAAAATTCACGATATGGTTGCTTGTACTTGTTGTTATGTTAAGAGTTGCATAGAGTGCTTAAGGTTTTAGGAAACAAATGATTAAAGAATTAGATATATTGGCACCTGATAAGTTATTTTTCACGCCATCTAGTATTTGGCGCGGAAAAACATTTATTTTACGAATTAATTTTGTATGAACGGTTACCAATATTATGATTGTAAAATGATATTAATATGTGTTTATATCTAAATCAAATCTAAAATACATATTATATCAAAAAATATAATTATTCCTGTGTAATTTGTCTTCAAAAAGTGTAGGCATATCGTAAGAAAACAACAACAAATACCATAAAAAAGAAATTATTTGTTGTTATTTTCTTGCGATCTGCTTATTACCCGTTTAAAAAAATTGTTTTTTGATCTAAAAAAAAATTCTTGAAATTAATATGATTTGTTTTCGACATCAAGAAAACTGTTCAGGAACCAATCTTAATGGAAATGTTTCAAAAATACTTTTATTTTAAAAGTAGGTCTGTTTAATGAATCTGATCCGCACAGAAAAGAACAGAAAAGATTCAAAAAGTACAAGTTTTTGTGTTTCATGAAAAAAAAACTCGACCCAACTTGTTCTACATTCTGTCATTTTATGTTCCATGAATTTTTTCAGCACAGAAAAGTTCAAGTTTTTCTGCTCCTACTTTTATGATAGAGCAAGTGAGTGAAAAGTGTCAATTTTGTCAGCTGTTTGTTTGATTGTGATAAAAATAAGAGAAAATAAGATTTTAAAAAGTGAGTTTCTTAACAGATTTTGAATAATAACAAACAAAAATTACGGGAATATTAAAAGTGCTAGTAAATCATTTATTTTAGTAAAAACTCATTTCAAGAAATGATTTGTGCTGCTCTGATCTGTTCTGTCCTAGACTTTTTTCATTAAACAGATTTAGTAGGACCTTACATGTGACAGTAAACATATATTTTTTAAATCAAAATCGTTGAGTTAAATATACGATTGTAAGGTCTTATCTTTTGAGATCTGCCATCGAAAAAATGTGTCCCAAATGACTTAATTGATAAGGTATCTTACAATAATTTGAATACCTAACTTGAGTTATTGTCAGCGGATTAGCCAATTTTTTTTAAAGAGAATTATGGAAGTTTTGAGATTTTAAAGTGTACAACATTTTTGACAGAAATTTCTGACACAAATCATTATACATTTTATTCAACCTTATTACGGTTGGCGTTTGTCATAAAACGACATGCTCTAGAAGAACCAAAAAAAAATTTAACTTCAAAGTTTTTTACGCTATTGCTTTACTTAAGACTCAATTTTGGCTTCCAGAGCGAGTAGTTTTTGTGTCGCTTTATGACAAATGCAAACCGTAAAGAGGTAATTATGATAATACCTCACTCGAAAATTGTTCAGTTTCTCATTTTTTATTTGCTGTGTAGTTCGGTTTATTTTTTACAAAAGTATGCAAAAAAGAAGAGGATGATTTGCAAAATTATCTCATATAGGCTTTGGTCGAAACAGGCTTTTATTCAAGTAAAATACCTAATTAATTTTTCTTACAAATTTGACTTAAAAATCAACCTCAATTTTCCTTCAAATTAATGTGATACTTACATGCAAAGGAGTATTTCCATTACTATCCATACAATTAACATTAACATTTGCATTTAGCAACAATTTCAAAATCTCCTCGCTACTATGCAGAGCAGCCAAATGAACTGCCGTCTGACCATCCTGATTCTTAGCATCAACATTTCTATAGCCACATTTTAACAATTCCGACACAACTGTCTGATTTGTTTCTTTTGTTGCACGATGCAACAAATTAGTAGTTCCATGACTTCTCGAATCATTTGGCGGTAAATCTTTTTTAACCAATTGAGTGAGTTTAGTTACCAAACCATTGGCAGCTTCTCTATAATAGTCGACAAGTGAGTCTAAACCATGCATTATTTTAATTTTATCATCAATAGAAAAGAAGGCATCTTCTCCATGTCGACGAATTTGATAATGACAGACATCGTTCTATAAGATTGATAAGAAAATGAACAAAGTTTTTGGAAGATTGTGAATCGAACTTACATTAAACAAAACTGATAAAACAAAATCTCCGAGAGCCGTGTTACTTTCACGAACTAGAAATGATCCATCTTCTCGATTTTCTATAAGACAAAAATTAAGTTAGGGTTGGGTTTGATTTAAGGAGGAATAATAAAAGAAAAGAACACACACCTTCTTTTAAGATTTCTTCAGCTCGTTCTCTTGTAATTTTTCCATGGAACCAGAATAAATTTTCGTCTCTACTACTCATGTCAATTAAAATAACTTATAGCATTTGGTTTAATAATTTAATTTTAAACAAATACGTTTCAGACAACAAATACAAGTTTTTTTTCTTTTGTTTTGAAATATTTCACAATAAACAAATAATAGTACAATTTTCAGGGAATCAATTCAACACAACACAAAGGAATAATAAATAAGATGTAGGGGTTTTTGTTGTAAAATAATTTAAAGAAAATATTTTATTTAAGTGCACGATTACAATAATTTACACACATAAAAACTGTCAACAATCAAGAGAGTAAAATGACAAAAAAAATATGAAGAGGATTTTTTTATAATTTACCAATTTATAAATTTTTTTTGTTCATCAATTTTATTATTTTGGCTGTGACGTAGTGACAAGTGTTCATAATAAGAGAAAAAGAGAAAGTTATATAGGTTGATCCTTGTTTTGCTTAATTTATAAGATATCTCACTCTGTTCGATATATATATGTTTCGTTTTTATTTGTCATAACTTTTGACAGGAAGAAAAGTGTTATACAAAAAAAGGTTTGTTCCAGTTTTTGAGATTTTGATAGGCAGTGGTACCACTTTACTTGAATTGAAGTAGATCTACTTCTTAAAATAAAATTTTTGGTTGTAGTTGTTGTAATTGTTATTTCTATATAATTAAAATAAATTTGATAGCATTATTTCTTTTAGATATAGATTTTTGTAAAAAAGGATATTTTTTTAATGTATTTCGATTTTTTTCAATCTACCTACTTCCATTTGTTTTTCAAATCTACTTTAACTTTTTTTCTGGAAGTGGTAACGCTGTTGGTACGTTTTTCGCAATTGTTGCCACTTTATTTGTTCCTTACCATATTTTGGTAAAGTTTTTTCATACAAATTTTGACAGCTCATTTACCACATTTACCATTTTACCACGCAGGGTTGTAAAAAAATGCATGTGAAATTAAAAAAAAATATTTATTGCAATAATAAAATTTGCATTGAAAAAAAATCATGTGAAACTTTTAAAAATCATTTTTCTTACAAAAAAAGAATCGAAAAAATCTATCTACCTTTTTTTATTTCAATCACCTTTAAATCTATTTTTATAGGACAACCTACAATAATCTGAAAGCTTATTATTTCACCTTTTATATGACGCTTTAATCATATTTCTACTATGCTTACAAAAAAAGTAATATTTGATTACCTGTCAAATTTCATTCATAGGTATATCAACAAAGTTATAATCAATTGATTTTTCCTGTCGCTTTTTCGTTTCATCTTGTTTTAAATCACTAATATACTAAAGAAGTTTTCACTTCAAAAAAAATTATCGCAAATAAAAAATTAAAAAAAAATTTTTAATGCACACATTTTGAAAAAAATCTTTTTTCAATGCAGAATTTTTTTATTTGCAATAAAATTTTTATTTTCAGTGCAAATTTCTTCTTAATGCAAAATATTTTTTCGTCAATGCACATATTTGTCATTTGCAATAAAATTTTTTTTGATTTTTCAGTTGCAAAAAATATTTTTTTTTTTTGAACCCAAATTTGTTTTATTTGCAATAAATATTTTTTTTTTTAAATTTGTAGTGGATAGCAAATGCATTAAAAATAAAACGATTTTTTACAACCCTGTTACCACGTTTTGCACATTGACGCGGTTTCTTGAATACCCATATTACCAAAAATAGACACTGTGCACATACATCGCTCTCATTTTCCCACTTGCAAGTGAATAAGTGTTTATTTTTTTTTCGAAGGGGAAGTCGTTGTTAAATTATAAAACACACATAAGGTCTGTTTGGGTTCTTTTTGCACAAAAATATGAAACCTGTCAAATTTCAAGGAGTGGGGATGAAATTCTCTCAGAGAAAGAAAAATTGTGTAAAAGTACCCAAACGCTTTTGGCACAAAAAAATTTTCTGCTACTTTTTCTACAACAACAAAAATGTAAACAACAACACCAATTGAAAAAAAAAATAAAGAAAGGAAAAATATCAAAACATTTGTTTTGTTTTACAAACACTTTTTTTTTCATTTTTTCATATAAATCAATTATAAAATAAAGCACTTCTTAACCATTAAAACACAAAAAATAAAAATAAAAACACAAAACATAGCCACATCGCCATGTTTGTACTTTGTTTTGTTCATTAAAAAATGTAAACACAAATTAAAAAAAAAAAGAAATGAATAATATTAAAAACACTTTGTTTTATTTTTGAAACACTTTTTTTAGTATTTTGTTCATAAAATATTATACTACGTTTCCACCTACGCTAAATCCGAGATTTAGCTAAGTAGATTTAGAATAAATCTCGAGATTTATTCTAAATCTACTTCGCTAAATGGTGGATTTAGGTTCACTTAGCCTAAAACCAAGATTTTCAGCTACCCTCAAACCGAGATTTAGAATAAATCTCGAGATTTAAGCTAAATCTACTTAGCTAAATCTCGGATTTAGCGTAGGTGGAAACATAGTATTATACTATGTTTCCACCTACGCTAAATCCGAGATTTAGCTAAGTAGATTTAGAATAAATCTCGAGATTTATTTCAAATCTACTTTGCTCAATCTCAGATTTGGGTTCAGCTACCCTAAATCTAAGATTTTCACCTACTCTCAATACGAGATTTAGAATAAAACTCGAGATTTATGCTAAATCTACTTAGCTAAATCTCGGATTTAGGGTAGGTGGAAACGTAGTATTAATTTGTTTTGAGCATTACATCACTAAAACGAAATAAATAAAAAAAAAAAAACAAGAAAAAAAATCCACGCCACCATGTTTGTAGTTTGTTTACTTTATGTTGTGCGACAAGAACAAATAAAGAAAAACAGAGAAAGCACTACCTTTTGACAGATTTCAGATTTTTGTTCGATGAAATTCTTTGGGCAGAAATTCGCAAGAAGGGGAAATTTTTTTCTCTCTCGCGGCCATCTTTTTTGTGAAAAAATGTACAATTTCAGAGTACCCAAACAGGAATTGGGTAAAAAAAGTTGAAAAAAGTTGAAATATTTCTGTTTTAGGCAGTACCCAAACAGACCTATAGTTACACAATATTTTTTGTTTGTGGTTGTGTTTTCAAACAAACTCCTGAGTTTTGGTTTGTATAGGGATCAAAGCGAATTGTGGACCATCATAATACGTACTAGATTGTAATAAAGTGGCATCTCTTATTCCGTATAACACTTTCCACTTTAATATATATATTTATGTATATTTTTTTTACCGGCCATTACTGAACATTTTTTCTAACTGGAAAGAAGTGGTGATCTTTTTCTAGTCTCAATTTCTATTTAATTCAATTATTGAATAAAAATTATTTAATAATGGAGGTAGTTATTTAAAATAAATAATAATTTACACAAACTATTATATAAGTAAAAAACATTTTATTTAAGATTGAAGTTTTAAGTGCTAGCAATTCGAAATCGTATGGATTTTGCCGAGTCAATCCAACCACAACCATCCACGACTTGCGATCATCCATTCACGAGCAACTACCTAAAACACCCGATGTCGACCGCCAATCACTTCGACTCGATTCAAGGGGCAAAGGTCTAAAGGACACTGATACTTTACAAGGTCTTGGACTACGAACTGCAGACAAGATCTACATTAAAGATTTGGGCCCACAAATTGGCTGGAAGACAGTATTTTTGGCAGAATATGCTGGTCCACTATTTGTGTATTTAATCTTTTATACTAGGCCAGCAATTATTTATGGAAGTGCTAATAGTAACCCAATTAGTTTGACAACACAGTAAGTTTCTCAAAAGTATTATTTTTTATAAGAGTCTACTTTCCCTTTGGATTTGGTTTAAGATACCTACTTTACCTAAGTTTGACCTTTTCTTCGTCGTCGTCACTTTGTGTGGTTATGGCCCAGCAGAAATGTGAATACTTAACTTGAATTTTTGAATAAAATTAACTCGACTTTGTGGTTCATTAATGTAAATAAGTAAATTTCAAATGAATACATTATGGAACCAATACGACTAGTGACGATGACGACGAAGACGATTTTGTTCAAATATTTGATTAAGTTGTGAGTATCGATATCGATACATACAAAGTTTTGGTCAAATATTTATCTAATTTAATATCTACTCTATCCGCTACATCATTTTCTAAGATATTAATATAAAGATTAGATACCTATGATTTGATTATATAGATTTTTATTGATTAGTCTTGAAGTTTTCAACGTTTATGAAACAAAAGTCAAAAAGTATATGGCTTTCCTGACGTCTCACAGTGTGTCGAGCCCATACAAAAGTTTATCATAAATACTTGCAGCTAAGTTTTTGGAGTTTTAATATCTTTTTTTGTGTTTTTATGGCAGGAATAGAAAAAAAAATTACAAATTAACAAATTAAACAACCTCTTACTTTTTTTTTAGTTTTTCATATATATACTATTTGAAGAGGTCACTACAAAAATTCCTGTAATTACTTTTTTTTTAGTATAATTTATGAAATTAACATTTATTGAAGAAGCCACTTGTGAGCAAAATTAATTTTTTTTTATATATAAACAAAAATATACTTTTCGTAAGGTTTTTGGTGTGCTGAACTCGAATCCGAAGTCAGAAAAATTCTATCATATCACGTTTTTGAAATATTCCCGTTAGAAAATCTGAAATTTCGTTTTTTAACAGTTTTTGAGGTTACGTTCTTGAACGTGGTGATTTATTTTAAATAAATTTGTGACAGTTTCTAAAAGAACTAAATGTTTTCTTTTAAAGCCCGTTTAAATCTTTTCAATATCTTTTTTCTACCTTGAGAAATGTTAAGTTGAAGTCAACTTGTTTTGTTTATCTTCTCTATACAAAAAAATCGTATGTTTATTTGCGTTTCATAGCAAATCTCGAATAGTTTTTTGTCAATCGCTTTCAAATTTTGAAATAACGTTTAATTTGCATTTTCCTAAATTCTTATATCGGCGAGGTTGGTAAATACGCTATAATAAAGAGTAGAGCGTGGCCGGGTCAAGTAATTATATTAAAAATTTAGTATGCAGAAAAATATAATTTTTTTCTTGTTGAAAACAATATTTAAAATATTTTAAATTACATAAACAGCTTTTTGTTACTTGTGTATGGCTAAAAATTATTAAAAACATCGATTTTTTCATTTTTGTGATCCCCTTGAAGATGTTTCTCAAAAAATGAATTATTTTGAGTACTTGACTCGTAGCACATAAATGTGAATATCTCTGGTAATCGCAAACAGAAGCAGACCAAACTTTGCCAATATTAAGAATAGGCCTAAGGCAAAATAATATAAAAAAATTATCGATATGATTTTATATGTTTTTTTTAAATTAAGTTTAAAAATTAAATTTTTTTTTTTTGGCCATTTATCAAAGAAATTTTAATAACTCATATATAATTTTATAAATTTAATTTTTTTTTGTTATACGTTTTACAACAACACTCAAATAAACAAAATAACATTAACAAAATTTTTCAAACAATTACCAAACGTGAAATATACACTCTCAAAGATTCCCATAAATTCCTCAAAATATTTTCGATTTCCGAGGTACTCATGTTTCGGAGCTTATTTTGAATACATAACCTGGGTTATTTTGTAAGATAAATATGTTTTCATATGAGTTGACACTTCTAAATTATATTTTAATAGCAAAAATATTAATTTTTAACAAAAAAAAAAGTGATTATCATAAGGGGACGACACACTATGCGTGTGCCTAGTTCACAAAACATATATCAAATACCAATGGTCCCGTGCAAAAACATACTAAGTGTACATAGTTAAGTTCAGTTGTATACCATTCGAATGTTCGTATCTTTTTTTTATTTTTCATAATATTTTCATGCGAATCTTACAAATACATGTAGGCTAAAAAATACATAGTATGCTGGCCTATTCTTATTCCAAACTTATTCTACCCAAACAAAAAAACACATTCATACTAGGGTGATGGCACCAGTGTTGCCACAAGCTGAAATGAAAAGTCGCTAGGCCAACCCCTAAAAGTCGCTAGATTGGCTGAAATTCTGGAGACAAAAAGTCGCTACAAGTCGCTAGAAAAAAATTTTGAGATAAGGCTCAACAAAAATTTATTTTTGAATAACTTTATTTTTTTTTTCAAAATTTCAAACAAACTTAGGGCTAGAGTAACAATAAACAAATAAAAGTAAAACAAAAAATAATTCAGTCTCATTGTTAATAGGTATTTAGATATCTAGATAATTCTTAAATCTTTTGGAATATAGGTCGTTTCAAATCAAAAGTCCTGACTCAGAGTTTATTTTCTCCCTTCCAATAAAATTGAGAACAAATAAACAAAAAACTCAATTTTATTGGCTCATTGCGACAAATCAACTCAAAAATAACAACAAATCATGCTTGTTTGAATGAAAGACATGCTAGAGAAAAAAATAAGCAAACGAAAAATCTGAATTTGTTTATTAATGATTTCTATGGTGACGACTCCAAAATAATTGAAAAATAAAAATAAGATATTTACTGCCCAATTATACAAATGAAAAGATGTGAATAGTATTTTAAGTTATGAATTGCTATCATATAAACTGGCCATTTCTGGTCCATCTTCACCTAGTCCTATAACAATATCTTCGGCAAAGTTATCAAAACTGCCTTCAAATGATAAATAAATTAAATAATTGTATTTTTTTTTGTATTGTCCGCGGATATGGAGTGATGCAAGCCCGGGAGACTTGCCTCCGCTTTCTGAGGCTAACCCAGTGAATCTCACAGACGGATCAATTAATTAAAACAGGGATATCAAGAACTGTTCTTCATTATTTTATCGTAATTTTAGGAAAAGTTGAGCTGCCTCATAAATGCTTCCTTCCAGTAAGCGAATGAGTTTTTTTTATTTTTGCTCAATTTTCCATGGGACTTTTGATTTGAAACGACCTATAAAATACTTATCTGAATCACATACAAAAAGATCACTATCGATTTCTTCAATATTCTCGTTTGCAAGAACTTCAACAGCATTATTTTTAAATACATTTGTTTTTAAAACGATTTCTGGTAGTTCATAGGTATGACAGTTTTTGTTAAGTAATTTAAGCTGATTTCGAATAAGAATAATAGAATTTAAAGTTTTTGTTGACAATTTATTTCTGGTTTAATTTTTCACAAGTTTCATCGTACTAAAAATGCGCTTCAGCATTAGAATGGGGAAGTGACATCACAGTTCCAGCAAGCTCAAATAATTCTTGATAAGTATTGTCACCCGCTGCATCTTTTTACTTTGAAACTTCTCCCCAAAATTTAACACAATCATGCAGTTCTTTCCATTGCACAAAGTTAATATTTGTCCACTTTTTTAAGATCTTTTATATGTCTTCATCAAGAAAACCTAAGCTTTTAGCCAAATCAGTTAATGATCGATCTTTTACAGCTCTTAACGCATTTTGAACTGACAGCAATTGCATTTTTTCTAAAGCAATGTAATTGCTTGGAACCCTTTTTTGTATCTCTTTTATCAACTTAATTGTAAAAGAAATACAATTACTTTTTGCTTTGTACAATTACTAGTGCTGTTATATAATAAAAAATAGTATTTACGTTTCACAACTCAGAAATGGTTGGCTTCAAAAGTCGCTAGAAAAGTCGCTAGAAATAATCTAGCGACATCAAAATATTTTTTGTCGCGAAAGAAGTTGAAATGTCGCTAGATCTAGCGACAAAGTCATCCCTGGATGGCACCAAAGGTCGGCCGTCACCAGTAGTCAGAAACTAAAGGCCCATTTGCTGGAACGAGTCTTAAACATTTATGTGAAACATAAACCCTTAAGTTCTACATAGCGGTTTGCACGAATTTCAAATTGTATCATAAATTCCTCTAAGTTTAACATAATTTAGGGGGAAGAAATAGTAGAACTTAAGGATTTTGCGTTCTACTTAAAGTATTTTATTGACCAAAAAAGAAACATCGCGGCTTCAAAAATGGGTGTATGTGGTAAAAAATGAAATTAATTATCAATTTAATATAAATTTACTCACATTCATTAGCATTAACCATCTACAGATGGTAAAATTTACAACCACACATTTTTAAACACTGTTCGCTTTTTGTTTTTATATCTGTCATATAAATTTTTGACAAACAAAAATATTTACAAAAATAATTCTGTCAAATGAATAATTTGTTTTATTAAATTAAACACACTTTTTTTTGCCACTTCCACCATTTTTCACTTTTTTTCTGCAATAAAAATTGGCAAAATAATAATTTTGTTGTATTATTCCCTCTAAATTCCTCAAAAACAATTCAAATTAACTGACGTTTGTGTCGTTTGACATTTTAATTTGAAGTTCTCAGCGATTTCTCGCATGAAAGTAAATCGTTGCTAGGTTGAACATATATATTTTTTAGAAACTTAGAATAAAATAAGTAAAACATTACAGCTATGTTCAACCTATCTAAGATTAGAATTTATGACTAGTATGAGCAAATGGGCCTAAGTCGTAAAGTACAGCATAATGATAAAGGAGGATCCAGACTTTATCCAGAACGACAAAAATCTCCAAAAATATCAAAAGTAAAAATTAAACCTCGAATGCAAAAATCTAGAATGACTAAAATCTCGAACGTACAAAAATCTCGAATTACATAATCTCGAAAACATAAAATAAAATCTCGAAAATTTTGTTTTCATAGTTTCGGTATGTTAAGCTTTCAGAAGTGATATGAAAATACAGCCGTATTCTGCTATTCGATTCACGTTAATCGTAAGATTTCCTTCCTTTATCACGTCAAACTGGGTTTGAAATAGTTCTAACTTTGAAAAGCAAAACATTGTTTTTGCCTGTTTTAGTAATTCTTAAGAAAAAAAAAAAATAGCTTAGGTTTAATTTTAACCCGCTTCATATTTTTGACTTTCACGTGAATCGAATAGCAGAATAGGGTCGATATTGTTTGATTACCAGTAAAGTGTAATAAATTATGCATATAGATCATGATAATAAAATAAAATAGATCATGATACTAAAATATTCCTTAATGCATCTCGCTCATATTTATTTATTTTCCAACTCATCTCTGTTTTTCCTCTCTTCCGATGACGTATAAAAGCCATGTATTCATTAAAGGGGATTTTTGAATATTGTTTTTCTAATAAGAGTTTAAATAAGCGGACCAATTTTCTTAATTTCTTGTAACTAAACAAAGCATGTACGGTGCAAAATTTTACCAAATTTAAATTAAGATGAACATCCTTTTATTTTTACTAATCACTTCAGTTTTAGCAGATACACTTAAATTATTTAAAAAGAAAATTCTTATTTTTAAAGATTTTATTTATATTTATAAGAAATCTTATTATTTAAAAAAACGTAAATTTAAGAAGAGCATCACCTTAATTATTTTTCTTTGTGTAAAGAAATTGAAATGTCAAAAATAAATCCAAATCCATAATATTCACTATCACACAGAGAAAAAAAATAGTCATTTTTAACTATTTTTTAACTATTTTCATAGTTAAAATCGGGACAACTATTTTGGATTTGGATTTATTTTTAACATTTGACAATTTTTACATCCAGATGTATTTTTTAAACTAGTGAATAATAGGCTGTAAGCTTTGAGAATTTGATTCATGTATATTTTACTTCTTAAATGCCATAAGCAAAATAATTTTCGAAAAAAAATTGTACTTTAAATTGTTTTTTGAGATTTTGGCTGTTCGAGATTTTATCTTTCGAGATTTTGGCTTTTGAGATAACGGGATAGACCCAGTAAAAAACCTTCGTTCAACTACCAAACAAAAATTGTTGTCTAATAGGTTAACGGTTTTTCTTCCTTTGTGCAAAATTTCATTCAATTGCAGCTGCTGGTTTTCTTGTAGAAAATGCCAGTTTGTGTCGAGATTTGGTTTGTAGCAATATTTGTGCTTTTTTGAACAAAAAAAAAAAGTGGAAAAGGTTTTATTTATATTTGAGTATTTTCACTAAAAACTTAAAAAATATTTTTTGGTAATTAATTACAATGAGGGGTCCACCTCAAAAAACATTTTTTTTTTCTATTCTTCGATTCGATTCTTTTGTTTCTTTTTTTTTCAACTCAGTATGCAAAGTGGAGCAAAATTATTCTCTTTTTATTGCCTCCACCACAAATATTGCATGGTTTCAATATACGACCGCCTGTTTGTTAAGGAAAATGTGTGGCCGATTATAAAAAAAAAGTATTTTTATATCGGCCTATTATCTTTTGTAAGTAAGGCTATGATTGCACACGTAAGATTTACTTAAATAACTTACTAGTGTTATTAAATTTGGAACGAAAAATATCGAATTAATAGTTTTTAAGTTATTAAAAGTATTTTTAACCACCTAAAATACGAGAATGTGGGTACTCGACAAACCTATTCAGATTCTTAAAAAAATATCTTATTATTCAACCAAAATGTATGATATTTGACAGAGTTAAATGTTAACATATTTAATAGGAGTCGAGTATGCTATCTTTAAAACTACTTGGAAACCTTAAGCATATTGGGTCGTATGCAATAAGCTATTATATCACTTTTCAGTACATTTTCCTGAGATCTATCTCATTTTTTTAAGATAGATCTCTAAAAAATATACTGAAAAGTGAGATAGATCTTAAGCTCATTCTTTTTGCATAAGAGCCAATTTGCTAAAAAAATAATAATTTTTCAGCCAAAATGTATGATATTTGATAGAGTTAAAGACTAAAACTTATATTAGATTTAAGGTGAGACTCTCATATATTTTAAAAATTTCAGGTTCCATTCTTAACTAGGATAAATAAATAGTGTATTGTACTTTGTTTTAATTTAAAAACACGAAGTACAAGTACTCTGGTTCTTTAGTACTTTTAGTATTTTTTTTGTAGCATTTGCGTAGGGTCGCCAAATATAGTTTGTAAAATAGAGATGACATACTCAACATTTTTAAGATAGAAGAGGGTTTCACCTAAAAGCTGATGTATGTTCTAGCTTTTAACTCTTTGAAGTATCGTATATTTTGGCTGAAAAATAATATTGTTTCTGGTTTTGAGAATTTGAGTAGGGTAACCGTTAGCGATCGCACCTGACATTTTTCATATAGAAGAGTGTGTCGCCTTAAGTATGGTGTTATGCTAGCTATTAAGTGTATAAAAAAATATACCTTTTCTTATTCAAGTGTTTTTGTTTTTCTCTTGATTATTGTTACCATTATTTGTAAGCCTACATTCTTTATATTATTTCATTAATTTTTTATTACTATTTTACGCTTTTGTTAGGCATTTTAAAATGTCTTATTTGATCAAAGTTAATTATGCGATAATTTTTTCCTTTAAAATAGAGTTGCCAAGAGAAGTTTCTATTTTAAAAGTGGCAAAACTATTTTTTCATTTTCAGTATGAACTTATCTTTTGTTTAACATACATTTTACCTCATGAGCTAAATAACTCGACGGTCATCGCTCCAAACAATAGGTTCTGAAATTGATTGTTTTGTTAAGTTAAAAGCAATATTTAAAACATTTTGACTTAAACACATGGACCTATTTTATTAAATATTTTATCGCCAGTGAAAAAAGTTCAGAACATGGGCACTGGTGCCATCACCCTATCTACTTTATCCGCTAGATCATTTTCTAAAGAATTAATACAATATTTTTTTTATTTTGTAGCATTGCAGCTGGTTGTTACACCTTGCACTATGCCAAGCGAATTCTGGAAACCATCTTTGTTCATCGCTTCTCCCACAACACCATGCCGATGAGAAATTTATTCAAAAATTGCTCATACTACTGGGGCTTTACTGCCTATGTTGCTTATCACATTAATCACCCACTCTTCACTTCACCATGCATGTGTCAAGTTTATGGTGCTCTAGCCGCATTTATGGTAAGAAATCATACGACTTTTTTTTTATTTTTATTTTTTAGATAAGAGTAATCAATCAATTTATCAATATTTTATATTAGCTTTGTGAATATGGAAACTTTTCGATTCATATTGCTTTGAGGAATCTCCGTCCTCCGGGTTCAAGGGTTCGTAAGATTCCTGTTGCTGATGGCAATCCATTGACAAAACTATTCAAGTGAGTTTTTTTTTATATTTGAACTTTGAACAAATAAATATTGCTTTGTTTTTGTTTATTTTCAGTCTTGTTTCATGCCCGAACTACACATATGAGATTGGTTCATGGGTGTCATTTTCTATTATGACGTCATGTCTGCCGGCAATGTTATTTGCCATTGCTGGAGCATATCAAATGACAATGTGGGCTCTTGGCAAGCACCGCAACTATAAAAAAGAATTCAAAGACTATCCCAAGAAGCGTAGGGCAATTTTCCCATTTTTGTTGTAAAACAAAACAAGTCATATTGAAACATTGGAGCGCGTGCTGAATCTTTTAAGTTTTAAAATGGTGTTCATAGAAATGATAAAATAGCACATATTCATAACATTCTGGTTTTTAAATGGTTTTTTTTTTGTTTGTTTATTTGTAAATCTTCAAATTTTAGAAAGTTAAGCTTTGAAAATTATAACTTATAAGCCTTTTGATGGGAATCAATAAAAAATAAAAATACATACAATCTACGTTAATTATTATTTTTGGTTGTTCTAAATTCTAGAAAAAAAAAAAAAACGGAGAGCTACGTTACTTGGAAGCTAGGTGAAATGGAAACCTCTGGTTTGATGAGAAAAAAGTAATTCGATTGCAACCAGACCCCAAAGAAACTTTTCGGTTTCAATTACATATTGAGCTTACAGAGACCTTTCTTTTGATGTCTCAGTCGAGGGATTTAGAAGAAATTTTTGAAAATAATTTTTTGGAGGCAAGGGGTTAAAATCTTAAAAAAATAGATTTGTAATTTTTGTACTTAAATGGATGCGAGTGTTCATTACAAGCTCATATCTCCAAACCAAAACCTGTTTCGAGACCTAGGTCCGAAGATATGCCCGCTTACGCATTTTAGAAAAACGAGAACGAGAACTCAAAAAATGTTTTGGTTTTCATTAAATAATAGAGTTTGAAGAGACCTTTCTTTTGATACCTCACTCGATGGATTTGGAAGAAATTTTTGAAAATCATTTTTTTGGAGGCAAGGGGTTAACCTTGATTTTTTTCCGAAAATCTTAAAAAAATAGATTTGTAATTTTTGTACTTAAATAGATGCGCGTTGCCATTACAAGCTTATATCTCCAAACGAAAACCTGTTTCGAGACCTAGGTCCGAAGATATCTGCTGCCGCATTTCACAAAGGTACCCGCAGTCCCGCAGCCGCATTTGAGAAAAAAAAATTTGAAGTGAACTTCTACCATAAAAATGCAGCCTCGAAATGTAATACCACCAATTAGACTGACTTTGGACGTCTGTAAGAATATTTCCACACAAAAAAAAATGTGGCACACTACGGCGTATACATAATATTAATTTTGTAGGTATGTATTGAGAATTTATTACGATTGAATTGATTATTATTGTCAAAACATTTCATATAATACAAGAATTCAAACATCATTTTTCGTGTACTTAACTTGTCATGATTTTATAATATTCGATTAAGTTGGTCGGCTGTCGACAATCTGAGTTATCGGTTTATCGGCATTGCGATTGTGGATTCTGACCGACAGTTGGTGTCCGATGGCTTTTTCTTTATCACATTTTCGATCTCGATAAAATTTTGCCATATCTGTTTGAGGATGGAAGTAGAGTGTTTACTTTTTTAAACAACATTAGATGAATGTTTTATGAAATTATTAACTCTCCACAGTCAGACTAATATTTTTTAATCAACGTTATCTCAAAAAGATCTTGACCTAGGGCAAAATTTTTTTTTCTCTCAAAATAATTGCACGTCTATTTACTTATACACCTAACATTTTGCAACTCTAAACGTAATTATTTTTTGATAATGTATTTTTTTGTTGTATTGTTTACACAAAACAAGCTTCTATATGGTACACTACGGTGTATACGTGATATTTTATATAATTGGAATTTACATATTATTATTACATAAAAATATTGTTAGTAAAATGTATATCCCCATTTAAAATTAATTTACATACTTAGGAACGCAATGTTATAAAATAATTTCCTAATGTTGCGACTATTATCTGCAAGACTTGAAAATCTCTAACACACAATGTAATGATTTTTCCAATCAATCAGGTGTGAGCTGAACTGAAATTTGACCTTCAAGTTTCTTTGCTTTTTACCAATTATTCTATTTTTGCTAATTTCACAGGATTAACTGTTAAATTATTTAACATAACTGAGTTGTGTGATGTGCATTTTTAACCTTTGAAAGGAAATATACATTTTATTCAAAGGTTTTATGGAAATATTACTATTTGCCTGAAACAAGGACTTTGTTTCTGATTTATTAAATCAGCTTAGATGATACAGAAAATTCCTTGGGGAATTCATGTTGCTTTCCTCGTTCATAAAAAAAAAAACAAAACACATTTTATTAAATTTTTTATTAAGCAAAATGTTATAACTTTTTTTATTTTGCATAAATTTATTGTTTCAGTATGTTTCTTTTTTTTTTTCATCAAACAAATAGGTAAGGGTATAACAACTGGTTAGGGAAGTTAATTACAACGTTATACATAACATAATAATTTAGTACTGGTAATAATAATATATTTCATTATAAATGAATTAAAAAAAAAAATTAAACAAAAAATAAAAAATTGAACTCTAATATAATAATAACTTAAAATTATGACTTTTAGTAGGGCTTAAATTAAAATTATTTAAATAATAATAATAAAAAAAAAGTAACTTTTAAATCTTATCTGATTAGTAAATTTGTTATTCATTTTTTTTTTTTGTTTTTTGTTTTGTTTATAATTTTCTTTCGAATATTTCGGCGGACAACACATTTATTTCCATCGCACAAACAAACTGGCGATTTCATTCATGCAAGGGAAATACAATGTGCGACTCTCTTTCTTTCTTTTTTTTCTCTCTACTTTAAATATTACATATACAATAATTATATGTAAGAAAATGTATAAAAAACGATTACAATGTTTAACCTTAATAAGTTTTAAAGTATTTTTTTTTTATGCAATGGAATTATCTAATTATTATATACAACAGAGGCATATTTTTTTTTGTTTTTTTTAATTCATGAATGTTTTTTTGCTTTGTCTTTTCTTAGTTTTTTTTTTGTTTTTTTTTTGTGTATTTTCAATCTTATGTAGTTTCGTTAGTTAATTATTTAGATAAATTAGCGTAAGCTTGGAATTTTTCCAGATGTATTTTTTGTTTTTGTTATAAATGTGTTTTTGTAAACAAAAATTAATGTAGCGGTACTTAAATTCAAATCAAAACCAATTTGAATAAGATACTGAGAGTATAAATTAAGTCGGCGAACGGTGAATTGTAATTTTGAAAACTTAAATATGCAATATTTTTTTTTGCATTGAGTTATTTGAGCTTTTTTTTTGTTTTTTATTTTTTTTTTTTAAGTAGTTGATTAATTTGTTAACTACATTCAAAGTCTAAATGGTTCTCGCTGATTTATTGGGGTTGTACCACGTGATTTTCTTGCTTCGGCAGCTGCTCTTGCACTTGCAGATGCTGGATCTGTTGATCCTTTTCTTGGGGTCTGCATTCCCGATGGCGTTGAACTGCCACTGAGATTTCTCCTAAAGTATCAGAAATATTTATTAGATTTTATTATGTAAAAGTAAAAATATTATTAAAAAAAAATATATATAAAACATTAAAACACTCGAAAGGCATTCAATTTGCTTTTGTTATTATTTTATAAATAAATTCATATTAAAACTCGAATAAGAAAATAAAATTGGAAAATTTTGTGATAAGTATTAAATTTGTGACATGCAAATTTTATATAGTTTGGTTAAGAAAAAATGCAAAGTAACGATTTAGTTGGTAAATTTTATTTTGTTTTGTTTTAATTAAATATTAATGAAAAAAAAAAATAATTTAAAATGCTTTAACAATAAAATAAAATAAATAAAGTGTGAATATAAAAGGGTAAAATAACGCAACTGCCAAAAAACTTTTATTATGAAGACTAGACACTAGAGTGACACCCTGATAAAAACTAAATAAAAAAAGGGGTAAGAAAATGCTAACACAACTATTAGGTATGGGTATTGAAGTCTCGGCAGCCGCTGTTCCTTTGCACTAATCAAAGAATTGAGTTTTTAGATGAATTAAAGACTCGTTTGATAAAACATTACCCATTCCGTTGAACAAATTCAATGTAAGCGTAATTTAAAATTTGAGTAAGCAACCACTCAATAAGCAACCACACATACATATAAAACAATTGATTCGCCTTCGATTTTTAATAAGCTAAAACACTTGCATCAACATTTAAAATAAGTTTAAAGGCTAAGTATAACCATATAGGTTCTTTCCACAAGGTTTTTTCTTTTTTGCTAAAGCTATAAACAATTCGGAAGTAGTAAAGAAACTTTTTTCTTTTTTAAATTCTCAAATAAGATTCTTCAGATTCAAGTTCAGCACGTTATTAACCTTCTGAAAAACACATTTACGTTTTTTTAAATTTTGCGCTCCATAGACAAAATTGACAAGTCCAATAATTATGTCTGTCCCTTAAAAATTTTAAGATTATTTAAAAATGTTTTGCTTTTGCTGTTGTTGCTACCGAAAACGACAGAAATAGTTCTAAGAAAAGCGAAGTAGGCCCACATTGAGACAGTGACCGAAATTTTCCTGATAAACAAAAAAAAATTAAATTTATTTCTTAAAATAAAACTGAAATCAAATGGTCTATAATTTACTGAAAAGCAAAGAAAAAACATTTGAAAATAACAAAAGTTTAATGTCGTTTTCGATTGGTTTCACTCAAGGATTCACTCATTCTGAAATCCAATAAAACAGTTTCAATCTTTTTCACTCAATTCTGGAATTTTATATCTGTATTGGTGAATAATCAAATAAAAATGGTTTGCTTTTCTATAGGTCGTTTCAAATCAAAAGTCCTGACTCAGAGTTTATTTTCTCCCTTCCAATAAAATTGAGAACAAATAAACAAAAAACTCAATTTAATTGGCTCATTGCGACAAATCAACTCAAAAATAACAACAAATCATGCTTGTTTGAATGAAAGAAATGCTAGAGAAAAAAATAAACAAACGAAAAATCTGAATTTGTTTATTAATGATTTCTATGGTGACGACTCCAAAATAATTGAAAAATAAAAATAAAATATATTTCGTTTTTTTGTATTGCTGGATTAAATATTAAGAATTCTTATTTTACCTTTTTGTTTTGCTTCTTTAATATATCGATACAATAAAAATAAAAATTGCGTTTTTAATGGAATTAAAGAAGCAAAACAAAAAGGTAAAATAAAAATAAAATATTTACTGCCCAATTTAGTAGAGTAACTGAAGCAAATTATTAGGGAACCCGGCCGAACAGCTCTGATTTTGACGATTTTTTTTTCAAACGTAGGTAATTAAAAATACCTTAAAGTCTATAGATTAAAAATTGCCGATGTTGCCGTATTGTTTTTTAAAATTAAAATTAAATTTTTTTGAACAAAACCATTTTTTTTGCTTAAATTTCATAAAATAAATGACAGCAAAACATTCTCTAGGTAATTTAAGGAAAAAAAGTATAAAGGAGTAAGGGACAATCTTCCATCGTTTAAGCGATAAATGCAATTTTCTCACAATCTGACTTCAAACACGAAAAAAAATATTTTTAAAACAACGGCAACACCTATAATATTTTAAAATACATTTTTAAAAAGCCAGAAGCTCATTCTTATCTCTTAAATTTAAATCCACTAAATTTAATCAAGGCTTTTTGAAAAAATGGTCCTCAAACTCAGAATTAAAAAAAAAAATGTTATTAGAAAAATTTAAAATTACTTTTTTCCAAGCTTTTTCTAATAAAATATGAATTTATTTAAAAAAAATTTTTGGCCATAAATATTATCAGTTGAATTTCGAAGCAAAAAAGGTAAAATATATCACACTTTTGAAAAAAAAAAAAATGAAAAATTACTTCAATTTCAATGGTTTTTTTTTATTAAAACTGAATTTTTGCATTGAAATAATTAATTTTCTCAAAGACTGTGGTAAATAGGAACTTTAAATTTTTGCTATTTAACTTTCAACAGTAAGGGTTATTAAATGAATAAAAAATAATTTTATGTTTAGATGTTGAACTTAAAAAAAAAAATAAGTTACATTTTTTTTCAAAACTTTTATTAAAAAAAGTTCTTCGAAAATGAAATACTTTTTAATTTTTTTCATAAACCGTAGTACATATTGACATTTCCTTTTATAATTTGAAATCATAATAAATGCGGCCAAAAAAATTTGAAAATAAATGCATTTTATATTACGACCAAGTTTAAAAAACGACATGTTAAAATTTTTTCAATAATTTTTTTTTTCAAAAATCTGAGTTCAATTACCATTCCTTCAAAAGCCGTTCATTCAATTAACTTTATTTTAATTTTATATATATGACTAAGCTTCTAGCTTTTAAAAAATGTATATTTGAATATTGTAGGTGTTGCCGTTGTGTTCAAAAAATTTTTTTTTGTGTTTGAAGTCAATTAATAAGAAAATTGCATCTATCGCTTGAACTATGGAAGATTGTCCCTCACTCCCATATATTTTTTTTCCTTGAATTTCCTAGACAATCTTTTGGCATCAATTAATTTATGAAATTTAAGAAAAATTTTTGAAAAAAATTTGTTTTTGTTCACAAAAATCTTCAATAAAATTTAAAAAATCAAAACGGCAACACCGGCAATTTTTAATCTATAGACTTTAAAGTATTTTTAATTACCGACGTTTGAAAAAAAAGATCATCAAAATCTAAGCTGTTCGGCCGGGTTCCCTAATATTGCCAATTTTTGAGCTTTAGTTACTCCACTAATTATACAAATGAAAAAATGTGAATAGAATTTTAAGTTATGAATTGCTATCATATAAACTGGACATTTCTGGTCCATCTTCACCTAGTCCTATAACAATATCTTCGGCAAAGTTATCCCAACTGCCTTCAAATGATAAATAATTAAATAATTGTATGTTTTTTTGTATTGTTCGCGGATATGGAGTGATGCAAGCCCGGGAGACTTGCCTCCGCTTTCTGAGGCTTACCCAGTGAATCTCACAGAGAGATCAATTAATTAAAATAGGGATATCAAGAACTGTTCTTCATTATTTTATCGTAATTTTAGAAAAAGTTCAGCTGCCTCATAAATGCTTCCTTCCAGTAAGCGAATGAGTTTTTTTTATTTTTGCTCAATTTTCCATGGGACTTTTGATTTGAAACGACCTATACTAGGAAATTTTGTTTGACATTTAATTATTTAAATATTATGTCGTTTTCAATTGGCTCTCCGGAAGCGTCCGGAATCATTCAGAAGCCTTCTGAAAGCGTTTTATTTGCACGAATATGACAGGCAGAACGCTTCTCGGAAGAGAAATTCTCTTCTCGATTTAAAATCGGAATTCACTCGAGAAGCACTAATACACGAATATTTAAAAGTCAAATTAATCACTCAATCAATATTTTTTTTTTTTTTTTTAATATATTAATTTTTTTCCGAAAGAAATTTTTTAATTAATTTTCAAACTTGCCTAAAATATTTTGGAAACCAACTTCCCTATTAATTTCTTCAACATTACCAATTTTTAAAAAATTTAAAACATTTCATTTGAAAGAAAAATAAATTAATATAAATATTTGACATTTGAAATTTAAAAGAAAAACACACAAACAAAAAAAAAATACAGAATTGAGTGGAAGCGATTTGACCTGTTCCATTCGATTTCAGAATGAGTGAATCCTTGAGTGAAACCAATCGAAAACGACATTAATGATTTTGAGTGAATTCTGTTTTAAAATCAAGAAGAGAATTTTAATTCTGAGAAGCGTTCTGCCTGTCATATTTGGACGAAAAACACTTTCAGAAGGCTTCTGAATGATTCCGGACGCTTCGGGAGAGCCAATTTAAAACGACATAAGTTTTTCTGCTTCAAGAATTCGAACATTTATCTAGGTACTACTCAGACTATAGAGAGTCTGAAATCCTTCTGGAGTTTGAGTAATAAAATATGAAATTTTCTCGGTTTTAAAGCTTGAAAAAAGCGCTTTATTAATTTCCCAATATTTTTTATGACTATCCGAATCAATGACCAGGAACACTCTTTACTTTCGTCTTTTTCGAGTTTAAGTTCAATTAAGTAGATCTTAATAAAAATATTTGAAAACAGGTGATGTTCAGTATATTTTCGGGGGTCCCTATATCGCAGGGCCTTGTGTTGTAGGTATCATTGACATTTTGTTTTTTTTTTTTTTACTTCATTTTGTAAACTTAAAACGACAAGGATCATGAAGTTCCACATTTATGACTACCTAAAAACTATTTTATGCATTCTTGTTCGAAAATGGTTTTTAAGAAAATTAAAAAAAATTGTTCTACCTCAAAGCTGTTAGTCTATCTATCAATAATTAAAATTGGAGTTTTCAAGCCAAATGACTAGATAATTGTCCACCACCAAGGCTGTAGACTGGAGTTATAAGAAATCAACGTAAAGCCTACATGACTTTAAGGTCCATTTTCTTCACTCGGAGTTGAACAAAACTTGAGAATTTTTATATTAAAAATTCTCAAGTTATGTTCAACTCCGAGTGAAGAAAATGGACCTAAATTAATTTTCAAATTGTCAGAAAACATTAAAAATAACTTGCAAACAAATTTATAAAGCCAAAAAAATATATGTATATAAAGTGAAGCAAGGCTGATAGTTATTTTCCCAAAAACACAAGACACGTGTCTTGAATTCAATGGTGCCAAATTTCCAATACATTTGTCCTTTAGGTTTCTGAATGTGTCCGAAATCGGGCCGGCACTTTTTGACTATTTGATGCATTCCACGAAGAAATAGAAGTTTTTTTTTTTTTATCACACGAAAAAACTTACTTACTAAAAAACTTACTTACTAAGCTATAGTAAATGCTAACGATAACAACAAATTACTATTTAACTTTGCACGTCTCTACGTGACGTCTCTTTGTTTTTTATTCAATCTCATAATTAATAAAGAAACCTAAGGAGTTGAATTTTTTAGGTCGTTAAATACAAATAAAATAAGTGATTTAAAGGAGCCAGTCTAAGAATATGAACAATTATAAGGCATAATTATTGTCTGTACGTGACGGTGGAAAGCACCAATTGTCATTTTGCTAAGAAAATAAATTTGCAATTTGCTATGCGACATAAGTTTTAGGGTCAGAAAAATGTTGTTTGTGCGAATTTGTATATTGGAATAAAAGTTATATGTATATTAAGTTATGTATGTTAGTGCTTCGATATAATAATCAAATCATTGTGAGAACAAACGGTGTCCTTTTTCAAAAACCCTATAAACTTAAACAAAAGTGATGTTATGAGTATATATCAATGAAATATGAAGGAACTGCACACAGTTTCTGTTTTTATAAAAAAAATACATATATATTTATACATAACTGTCTTTTTTTGTACTATATGTACATAATATTTGGAATATAAATAAGGCATTTTGTTAATGCACATAAACATAAATATACATAATAATATATGTATGCAAACACAATAAACAATATATATTTAAGCAAAAACAACCCATTCATTGATAAAAAGGGTACAAAATTATATTTATATGTGGAAAAATAAGGGAAAAACCATAAAAAATAAACAACAAACAGAAAAAAAAAAACAAAAACATCGATTTTCACACTTTTTTCGAATTAAGTACTTGCGTTAATCTTTACCCCAAACTGCTTAAATTATAACTGTTTGTTGTCGAACTAGAATTACTGGATGGCGAGGGAAATGACTTGTCTGTCGATACCTGCCTTATTGGAATCCTTGAGGGGCGGCTTTAAAAATGTTATAGAATAATGATTTATAAATAATATTAATAATTTGATTTTTTTTTTCTAAATGAGAATTACATATAAATAGAATTATGAATGGATACAATATGTTGCTATTTATTTTTTTTAACTTAAGAATTAAATATATTAAAAATTAATTTTTAGAAAAAATGTTAAACTAAAAAATAATGAACAAAAGCAAAAATAATGTAAATTAAGTATTAATTATGATTTAAAAAAATTAAATAAGAAAAAGTTAACACTAAATGCACTTTTTGTTTTTGTTTTACCTATATCGGAAGCCAAAGCCGGTTAATGTTGGTATGCTAGAGGATCTACTCATTCCACCATTGCTGTGATCGTGTATTTTTTTTTAATTCATTTGTTAGAATTGTTTAGTATATTTTGTTTTTTTTTTCATTATTTATTTGGTTGTTTTTTTTTTTTTAATAAATTGTTATTTTGTGTATAAGATTATTATTTGTTAAATTCAGTTGATCAATTATCGCAATGAAATCGTTGTTAATTCGTGCATTAATATTAGAAATGCGGAGATGCATAACATAAAATAAAATAAAAAAAATAAATATTAAAGTAAATAATTCATAATACATTTTATCTTTTTTTTTTAAATTAATTAAAATAATTGAAAAAATTAAACAAAACCGTGATGGTATGTCGAAAATAAATTTAAATTTATGAGAAAAAGAAGTTTTTTTGCTTTTAATTAAATTAGTAAGTAGTACAGTCAAATTGGGCGGAAATTCAAGTTTACGTCTCAAAAATTATTAACAGGACTTTCTTTGGATTATAAATCCTTGAGTAATAAAAATAGAATTGGAAGGTAAGAAGTGAATAAAAATTAAGTTTAACATAACAAAAGTCAAGTTCCAGAAATATGTAAGTCTCTAGAATTCGAAAGTCTGTTATTTCACTGCGCTTTTAATTTAGGGAGATCAGCTCTAGTGTCCAGAGGCTGTCCTATATCAACTTTGTTGAGTTGAAGAATGAAATAAAGTCTTTGGTCTTTAATTCTGAGAGCTACTCTGAGTCGCTAAAAGATTCACTTTTCCACTTTCGACAATCGATTGTATTTTTCGAAGGCCAACAATTTATTTATATTTTTTTTTATATTTATATAATGACCTGTTCATTTTTAGATTTAAGTAAATTTCATTAATAAAGAATAATCGGTAGTCGACCCGAGAAGAAATTGTTTTATTTTTTGGAATTAATCTTGAACCCAACTTAAATGTTTAGCTTCAGCTCAATTGAATTTAGTCAATAAAATGCAAAGAATTTCCTGTTTATACATTTTTATGATATCAAAGCCCAATTTGACTGTACTAAAGGTGTATCTCAAAAAGAATAATTTAAGTTTTGTTAAAAATTACCTTGTAGGAGCGGGACTTGCTGAACCAGATGCAGTTTTACGAGTTAAAGTGGATGTACCATTCGTTCTCGATGTTGCTGGCGTAACTGATAATCTTGATGGACGTTGTGCGGTTGAAGTAGGTGTAGATGAAGCTACGGGCTGTCTGCGTTGTGGAATGCGTGATGGGGTTGCTTCGTCTAAAAGAAAACATTTAAAATAAGTTTAAAAAATTGAAATTGATATTAATTTAAAAAATTATACCTGTGCTATCTAATGATAGAGTTGATCCATGCCTTGATGGTGGTTTCGATCCCTGCCGACTTGCAGGTCTAGAATTAGGCTTCGATCCAGCTCTTGATCCGCCCGGTGTCATACCCGTTCGAGGTGCATAAGATACTTTTCTTTGTGGTGTATATCTTCCAGATGGTCCTGTCAGACCGCCCTCATTGTCACTAAGTGAGTCGGGAGTTGAGGCTGACAGTGATGATCGTGAAGGTCTTGACATTGGTATTGAACGTATAGATCGTTCTCGTACCTAAATTTTTGGCCATAATGAAATTTCATTAATTTGTTTTTAATTTGGTTTTTTTTTTCAAATCTCAATGTTAAAAAAAGAGAATTTATGATAAAAAAAATATGAGATGGAATCGATGACAAAACAAACTATAGTTCTTTGTTTGTTGTTTTTTTTTTTTTGTAATTTTTTTTTTAAGAATCGCAAACTTACCCAATGCGTGGAGGGATGACAATGTGGTGCATGTGGACTTAAAGGCACAGAACGACTATTGTTACTGCGCACAAAAACTGTGCCACCAGCTCCCATGTGCAAGGGGAATGCACACGGTATTTGCTCTTGGGCACGTAGTCGTTCAAAGATTGGCATTAGTTCGGCCAAATGTTCGTCGGCTATATCATTATAATAATAATCACGAAATACAACAACATTTAAAATAAACCGTTTTTTTAGATACAAAATTTTATCACACAAAGTCTATGATCATTTAATTTTGTTTTTTTTTTTTTTCTATTTAAAAAAAATTGATTTGCGATATTTTTTGGGGAAATTTCTTAAAAAAAAAAAAATAAATGAAACGAAAATAATGCGAAGATTCCTTCATTTTTTTAAGCAAATTAATGCAAGACAAAAAATGCTTTGTTTTTTGGTTTTATTATTAAATACAACACATTTTAGGCGATATTTGTGATTTCTTTCAATTCCACATGAGAAAAACGCAACAAAAAAAATATATTTATATGACAAAAAACCTGCAATTTTGAAAAACCCGTTATGAATAAACACTGAACAAGGTGCTTTGTACAACTTAAAAAATACCAAATGATTTTTGAATATAGTATGATACAGCTTGAGAGTTTGTTTAATTTAATGTCGATTTTTCATTAATTTAAAAAAAAAACTTAAACAAAAAAATGCATCTAGCAGAAATAAATTTTCAAAAATTCAAAAAAAAACCTTTACATCATGCTTTAAATATATATAAAATTAAAATTAAGAAACGATATGTATTTATAAATAACAACATCACACCACACATCATCATCAAAACATCAGTAGTTATTGCTTAGTCTTTTTCAGAGCGAAGCAGTCAAGACCGAAGGGGATTTATGTTTTATGCAGCTAACACAATATACTTACCAGAAATCTGTTGGACAAAACGTATTGCCATGGGATCAAACATTTTTAGAGCCAATCCTTTGTAGTATCAAAAAAACTACAAAAGATTGACGCAATATAGTTTTTGGGAGCAAAGTAAAAAAAAAAAATTGGTCCAAATTGTATAAATGAAAATGAAATGATAAAATCAAAAACCAGCAACAAAATTGGTTTTGAAGAAATTATGATAATTTTTTTTTTGTTGTTGTATGAGAGAGAGAAAAAAATGTGTAATTAGGAGGACTTAATTGTGGTTTATTTTGTTTACCTTCATGATGGGACCTTGGCCGCTCATGTATGCGGGTGTACCAGATCCATTCGGGGTGGTAGAAGTTGGCGTTGATCGGCGCGGTGTAAATGCCGCCATACTTTGTGATACTCCATCGGCCAAAATAAATTGTTCTCGCAGCTCAATGTTAGTGCGTCCCTTAGCTATTTTTTCAATCGATTTTTTTTTTTAATTGATTTTTGTTATTTTTTTTAAATGGGTGGCAGTTTTGTTTTTTTGTTTTAATATTTTTTTTTTTTGATTTTGTTTGAAGATGGATGGCACACATTTAAGTGAAATTTGCATTTTTGGCAAAGCAGTCGATATCAGCAAAAAGAGGCGATTACGGTTTTTTGGGTACCGTTTTATAAATTGTTGCCGAAGGAAGCGTGGGAATGGATAAAATTGTAATTTAAGAAAAAATACAAAAAAAAAATTAACAAAAAAAAAAAAATTGGTAACAACAATATTAAAAAAAAAAAATAGCAATCCAAAGTTATTTTGAACAAAAAAGCAAAAAAAGTGTAATCATCATAAAAGCAAAAAAAGTCAAAAATTATGCATTCGAAAGTTTTAATTTTTGCATAAATTAAATAATTTTTTAAATAAAGCTAATCAAGCAAGCAAAACCAACCAAAAATTTTGGTTAAACAAAATAATAAAGCAAAAATGTTATAAATATAAATGAGAAGCAAAGTTCAACAAGAAAAATAAAGCAATGGAATATTGTAAAAGCTAAAATGGGTTTATGAAGTTTTTTTTTTTTTAATGAATTATGTTGTAACATTGAGTTCGATGTATTGATGGAGTATGAGTTTGAGCTGAAATTTGAATAATTTCCTTCCTTATACAAACAAAATTCTATATGATTTTCTTTGATAAACGAAGGCAGAACAAATTGGTGTTGACTGGTGATTTAGGAAATAGTACAACGAAGAGCTTATAAAAGAGCACTTTTCATAAGACTTGTTGATGCAGGCGAATCGTTTACGCTATTGTATAAAGGCTTTAAGGCAGGATTGACATTTTACATTTCTTGAGAATTTTGGTCAAAGAGTGATACTTATTTCTAAGATATTTTCTGTGGGACCTCCACATTTTAAGATTATTATACAAGAATCAAATTTTTGGACATAGACGGTTTAATACCAAGAATCGAACTAATAACATTAGAGTTTTTGACTTGGGGTTAATTTTAAAAAAAAAAAAAAAATAAAACATCATGACTGAAATCTAACGAGAATCCGAGGTTTTGCATTTATGTTAAATAAATCATTGAAAATGAAAGATAGAAGCTTGTTCTTTATTAAAATCTGTAGGAACAACCTTTTTTTTAAGGTCAAAAAAGGAAAAATGGCGTTTTAAAAAAAATTATTTTAGCCAAGAAGTTTTTTAAAAAAGTAAGGTTATGAAAACATCATCAAAAAACCAATATCCTCTTAAGACTTGAAATATTTTTTTCTTTTGTTTTGCGAAAATGAAATATCAGACACGGAGTCTTCGACGAAGGAGACCATGGTCGCGAATGGAACAAATAAACATTATGAAAGTTGTAATGCTTAAATACAATGATAAACAAAATGACTTTAAGTTGAAACCAATACAAAAAAAAAGATTACAGCATTAAAGATTGAAACCATTTGTAGATTAAATTAAATTATCGAAATAATGTGTTATAAAAATTATTTACACACTGACCATTTTGTTGTTGAATGGCCATAATTTGATCGTAAGTAAATTTATGTAAAACACAACACGCTTCATGTTGTTTAGGATCATTTGGATTTGGAATTGGTAAAACTAACGCCACTTTTATAATACAATTTTATAATCAATCCAAGTCATATACCATGATGAATGATGATAATGATTTATGATAGTGATAAATTACACAACATGCATAATTATTTTTTTTATGATAATTTTACAGAAAAATCAATTTATAATAAAATACACGACAGTCGATCAGAGTATTTATAATTTTTGTTTGGTTTTTTTAGTTATATGGTAAAAAAACACAAAATAAAATATTAATTTCGAATTTGGAAAAAACAAAAAATAATTAAAGAGGAAAAATATGGATAAAAAATATCAAAATTTTGAAATGGAATAAAAACGATATTTTATTTATATTCAAATTTAATTTGAGACGAACCGTTCGTTGGAGCGTGAAAATAGAAATGTTAAAAATTTTATTATAAAATAGATTAAAAATTATATATCGTTTTTAATTTTTATTTATTTATTTTTTTTTTTTAATTTAAAATAATAAACTATCATATTTCTCTGTAAAATTCGTATACACATTAATAGTTGATTCATATTTTTTTTTTAAAATAATTTTAAGTGAGTAGTAAAGCACCTATTTTTTTGTTTTCATTATGTGCAAGCACCTACTTTGAAATAATGTTTTTTTTTAATATTATGTTTTATTAATATGAAATTAAGTTTTTTTTTTATATACTGGCACACCTTCCTACACAGAATGTTTTGAATCTGATTTATTTTTATGATATAAAGCATGAGTGTGAAATGAATTCTTTTGTTGATCGAATTTAATTTCGAAACTAAATTTTTTACTTGTACCCCACAAAAAGTAGCTCGACAAAAATGTTAATTGCATTAGAATAATAAAATGAAATAACGCATTTGTGATGAATATTAAAATCTATGCATGTGTTTTTAATTTTTGTAAGAAATTAATTTTTGTTTTTTTTTTTGTTTTGTTTTTAAATTTCGTTAGAACAATATAAATTATTATTATTAGAATAATATGCTAGATATATTATTATATTAAAAAAAATTATTGTTTTAAATTTATTGTATTAAATGACCATTTCCTTTGGTTGATTAATATTTTTTAACTATGTATTTTTAATAGACTAATTTTGTTTGAAATTTTTTGTTTTTTTTGATGAAAACTTACCTCGACAAGGATCATTCTTTTGTAAGAACTCATCCAATGCTACCCAACCACCTCCAACGCGCACCATCACAGTGCTACGAAGGATGCGGACGAGTCGTAGTTTCTGCGAATCGCCAAACTAGAGATAATGAAATGAAAGTATTTAATATCGAGTTTTTTTTGTTAAAAAAACACAAATAAAAAACTATTCGACTTACCCTGTACTTGCCTTCGCCGACTTGGAAAACACGGAATTTTTGTCGACACGTGCAAAGCATAACCAATCGTTTAACTTCGTCATGAATCTTATCAGAGTCATTTGCTGGTTTACGCTCTTGCCAGTCTGGTCGAAGTGCCGCAATAAATTCCTGCCAATCGATGAGTCCTTCTCCATTGCGATCGAATAAATCTGCTACAGCACCCATTTCCATTCGAGATGTGTCAAATTCTATTGGAACAAAAAAATGTATTTTCAAAACTGGGTAAAAAGGATTTTGAGAAATTCCAAAAACTTACTGGTGCTAAGAATTCCATCAATAAACACCTCACGTGGTATCAAACCATTGTTGTCCTTGTCCATTTTTCTGAAGAGATCTGTTAACCTTGATTTCTTGTGGTTCATGTACTTAAGGAACTGCAAAGATGTAAAAATTAGATTTCATAAAATAACAATAATTTCTTGTTTATGATTTACCCTCTTCCTCCAATCATCCCAGCTGAAGCGGCGAACTCGTTCAACATCTTGTAGATAAACGAGATGTTCGTGTAGACGACGTTGACGTTCCCACGCCAACAACCACACGTGACGCCACTTGTCCCATAGAAGTTTTGCTCTTGGCGAACGGAATTCTGCTTCAGGCACATGACTAAATGGATAATTATATTTTTATTAAAAATTAAGAAAAATAAATAATAATTTTTATAGCAAAATAAAAATTATGAAAAAATAAAAATAAAGCAAGATTATTGTTGGATGTAAGTATAAAAAATATTCTACAGCAAAAATGATAAGAACAAACTCGACATTGACTTAAAATTTTAGAGAGATTTATTGGATTTTCTGTTTTTTTTTAATCTTTTTTAATTTTCATACCATACACTTTATGGACATGCCCTTACCTTGGTGAAAATCTTGGACCGTAGTGAGGCAAGCGATCTCTATCGGGTGTCTCACGACTTGGTGTCACACGACTAATGGTAAATCGAATTCAAAGCACACAACACACAAATTTTTACATGAAACAAAATAGAAAAAAAACAATATGAAACAGAAATTATGAAAAATCAAATCAAAAACTAAGAAAAAAGGAGATAGTATTAGGAAAAATCTGCTTCCATAAAATCATTATTATTATGGAAGCTTATTTTCATGCATTTATATTCTTTTTTTGCATTATTTGGTTGGTAGTTAAGCAGCCGATTGCAAAAATGTATTTTAGTGTTTAAACTTGAAATGTACTAACCTTTGCTTGCGCATGTTTAAGCCTTGATCACGAGAGCCCTTGAAGCTATTGAAAAAATAAAAATGTTTGATTAGTAAAACTTCATACAACAAACAATTCAAAAACAAATAAACAAAATGAGAATTAGAGGAAATTATGAGTGGAAATAGAGAAGCAGAAAAGCAGTTTTGTAGAAGGTTTCATAAAGACTATAAGTCTTGTTAGATTGAAAGAGTTTAGTTTGCTTATACTAGAAAATAAATATATATACAGAACATCTATATTAAAGATACAACACAAACATGTTAGAAGTTAAAAACATTAGACACAATAAATTTGTACATTATTTTCACAGTGTCAAGTCATCACGAGACAAGATGCATTAGTTTCATTATTGTTTTAAATTTTCTGATGACAAAACATTAAATAGAACACCGTCATAACTATAAAAATCGTCCATTTGGACTGATTGAAACTATCAAACTTTTGAGTAATATGCAAAGATTACAATGGAATCCAAATCTTGTGATAACGGTGTTCAGTTTAATCAATAATATTACTATGTCCCTAAGTAAAAGTGATGAGTTTGGATTTTTTAACGCGAGACCCTTTTGGATCCCATTTATTTATAGATATGTACATTAGGGTGAAGGAAACACACTTCCTTGTAAATTCAATCCTATTCAAATATGCAATATCAGTTGCCTTATAGCCTTAAAGAGCAGTAAGTAAAAAGAATGGATTTCAAAGGTAAAGGTGGCTATGATACGATTGATAGAATGGTCCTTATTATTTAGACCAGTCGGAGTTTTTAATAAAGTGATGGAGACTGTAAAGGTAGATGTCTGTTTTGAAGAGATAACATTAGGCTCTATAGAAATTTTTTATATGACTGAATTTTTAAAATATTAAGGTTTCAAATGGCACCAGCGCAGAGCTAAATCACTCCACCCAAATGTTAGTTTTAAAGTTTAATTTTTTTAAAATAATTTTCTAAATAAATTAGAAAATATTTTAAAAACAAATTTTTAATACTTGTTAAATTATTTAATTCAATACTATATAATGTTAATACAAATCTAAACTCATCATTTGTATGGTTTTACCTTATCGTCACTGAAAAATGACATACAAAATGAAAAAGTTGTTAAATAGTTAAATACCATTAACAACATGTATGATTTTATTGACACTGGTTAGACAATTAAATATGTTATATGCTTTGCGGATGTTATAAAAAAGGTAATATTTAAACATTAAATTAGTGATAAATGGGCAGTCGTTTAGTAAATTATACAATTTTTTTTTGGTTTGTGTGTTTTAGTTAAAACGAACCTTTGCCGTCTCATTGCGCCGGCATCTGGAGATTGTTCGCGTAGATCGTGCGTTGATCCTCGACTGTATTATATTTAACCCATGTTTTTCAATTTTTTTTTTATTTTTTAATATACAAACATTTATAAACAAAGAATAAAAAAATATTTTCAATTTTTTTGATTTGTGTGAATTGATAATATATATCCAGGTTGATTGTGTTCGTGGTAGAAAAGAGTGCAGTGAAACACAATATAATGTCGACAGTAGAATTCACAAAGACAAGAAATAATAAAAAAACAAAATAGTAAATGAAAATAATAACCAATATACAAAAGAAATAAAAAATTAAAAAAATAAAAACGATTCAATATTTCAAAAATAAAATAATTGATGTATCAATTTTTCAATATAGAATCCCATTTTTGAGTTTGATAAAGATTTTGTACTTACACTGGTGTCTTTGCATTGCGTGACATTTTGCGAACGTCTCGGCTTCCAGGAGGCAGTTGTTTAGGTTTGCATGCTCTGTCCACCTCAAGCTGACGACGTGCAGTATTTTCCATGAATTCTTTGTGATCTTCGATGAGTTTTTCCAATGGTGGAATTTCTTCTGGTAATGGTTCTCGTTCCAGATCTAAACAAACAAAAAAAATCATTAATTGTAATTCCACAATTCAAATAAGAGATAGAACAATTACTAAGCAATGTAGACTCGAGACCATTCAACCATGCCAAGAGATCTTCAATATTCTCATCCAGATCCTTGAGCGATTGCAAATGTTGTTCAAGTTTTGCTTCGCGATTAACCGCCCATTGGGAGATTTCATCCCAGCGGGTTTGAATAATTTGCAACCAATTCTTAATGATTGGAATGGCATCTGGATAGGCTTTGTCAATAATCTCTTGGGCAAGTGTGAATGTCTCTTCCTTCTGAACAACACGTTTTCGCAAGTCTTTCATGAAGTCTGTGTGAATTTCGAGCAAATCTCTTGCAATCTTCTCATCATCGGGTGGATTTTTGGCATAACGAAGTTTGTTCTCAGCATGATCCAACCAATCGAAGAGTGCTTGCACACCAGTATTAAGACGTTCGGCATCTTTCAATGCTTGTCTCAATCGATCACCACGTTTGGATGTTGATTCTTTAACATCATCCCAAAGAGATTGTAATTCATCAAGAGATTTGGCAATATCGGCATTGCTAGGTGATTTTTCCAAATCACGTCCGGACTTCATAACACCTTGCATTTGAGCTTGTCTCTTGAGAAGATCTTGCTCAAGATGTTTGTGATGATCACACAATCCACTAACAGTCTCAAAGTCTCCATGAACAGGTCCATTGTCGGATAGGCGAGATTTTGTCTTCTTCAACCAGTCCAAAAGTTCTTGCAAAGCTTCAGAGAACTGTCCAGACAGCAAGAGGGCTTCTTCCAATTTCCTCTGACGATCGACACTCTTTGACCAAACTCGAGTCCATGTCTCTTTAAGTTCAATAAGCATCTTATTCAAAACTGGTTCATCTGATTTTGGTGCTCTATCCATGAGATTCTTTCCAGCACGCATTGTTCCATCATACTGTTGTTGTTTGCCATTCAATTGACGATGTGTTTCTTTCAATTTTAGAATGTGTTTCTTTATTTTTTGAGGATCCTTGGATGCAGCTGCTTCTTCGGTAAGTCGATCGAGTATTTCTTCGACTTCTTGTAGCCATTGAAGCATACCAGCCCAGGCGTCATTGAATTCACGAGCCTCCTTATAGCCGTGATCAAGGGCACGAGTGCGTTCAGCTGCTTTGCTAACAACGCGCTCCCACCGATGTTGAACAGAAACTAGGAGATTCTTGATTAAAATGACGTCTTGTTTTTGACTAAAGTACTTGAGGTGTGTTCCCTTTTTGTCTAGCAGAAGCATAGCTTCACGATGAGTACTGACGTCTTTCTGGAGTATTTTGTGCTCTTCAATTTGGGCTTGAATGGTTTCCAGAACTCTTGATACAGCTGTCGAAGTACTCAGTTGTTTCTCAGCTTGAGTTAGCCATTCGACAAATGCCTGCAGTGTATCATGGAACTCAGTAGCTTCTTTGAGAGCGATTTCGAGTTTGATTTTCTTATCAGAAGCTCGCGATAGTACTGCATCCCAGCGTTGTTTGAGTGTTCGTAATGTGTGTTGAAGATTGCTCGAAGGTACTTTCATTTGATTCTGACGCTTGATATAATCTTGGCCTTGAGCTTGTATCGTTTCGACCTTGGCACGATTTTCTTCCAATTCATTGTAGATTTCCATAAACCTTTCAAGTTGTTCGGTAGCGGTTTCTGGGAGTCCACCAACTGGTTTACTCATTCCAATGACACCATCTACATCACCCAACCATCCTAAGATGTCTTGAACTTCGGCAATGTAGCCTTGAGCTTCACGTAAAGCTTCCTCAAGCTCATGCTGGCGATCTGAAGATTTTTGAATCAATGAACGCCATTCATCGTTAAGCTTGCGCAGTTTCTCTTGTGTCGCAGAAGCTTCAACAGAACCCTTTTCGGATTCAATGAGCCGTCGTCCGGCATCAATTAAGGTATCTACAGAACTTTGATGAGCTTGAATATCATTGGCAAGAACCTTTAGCTTAGCAAGTTCAACTTCAAGTAATTGTGGATCACCAGGGATCTGGAAAAAAAATTGAATGGTTGAAGTTTTTGTTTCGTTAAGTTTTTTTTTTTATAAAATTACCGGTTTGAGTTGATCCAAAGTTTTGTCGGTTTTATCAATCCATACAAGCAATTCATTCAGTGCATGTTGGAATTGTCCAAGATGAAGAAGTGCATGTTCTAATTGCTTCTGGCGCTCAACCATGCCACGCAATAGATTTTCCCATCGGCGATTGACTGTTGCCAATGGCTCTTTGATCGATGCTGCTTGTTCTGGAGATGTTCTTTCTGTCAATTCGGATGCTTGTCTGTTGAAATATATTTGTAAAAGTTAGTTTTGGTTTGCTCTTAAAAAAAATAGTTTAGTTTAATGATTTTCAAAAGAAAAATATTTCTCAAAACATCACAATAATTAGAAACACATACAAAAACGGTACAAAATTTTCAAAATACATGCAAAAACCGTTAATTTAATTTTATAAAATAAGCTTTCAAAAAGGGAACAACTTTTATTTTTTTTTTTTAATAAAAGCTTTAAAGCAATTACATAATTTAAAAGCTTAATTTGATACATAAGCTTTAAAAATGTTGTTACAGTGAGGCTCTAATATGGGAATTTATTTTTACATCGTTGCATCTGTCTAAGGAAAAAGAACTGAATATCAAAATGAGTCGGAAAAGCATGTGACATTCTTGAAGCGCGGCTGAAGATAGATTCTCTGTACTTAAAAGTATTTTCGAAATTGAAATCAAGGGTATACTAATAAGCATTCCCGAGTCACGACACTATTGGGAATAGCCGCAAACTGCATCACGAGAAGGTTAGCCTTTCGACAAAACTAACAAAAGGATTATCTTTGGAAGCGAACGCCATCAAAAAAAGTTGAGATTTATAAAATGGCTCAAAACGAAAGTTATGACCATACAAAAGTTAAAAACTAGTGTAGTGAATTCTGTCTGTACTGTTAATATGAAAAATCAGTTATGCGTTGGGCGCCAATAAAAGACAAAAAAAAATATTCAAAATCAAAAAGTGTTCGATGAAATTGTTGTAAATCAGGAGCGATTAAAAACATTAAATACGCATACAACAATAGTCAGGAACATATAATTAGAATACAAGTAACATTTTTACAAAATAATATTTTAAAATTTAAAATGAAGTAAGTTTATTATTTAATCTTAATATTGGGTCCTGCAAAAAGTGTACTTAAAAGAAGACGCAAACTTAACGAAACACTGTTTTTTTTTTTTAAGTAGATCCTACGTTGGGCGCCATTAAACAAAAAATGCTGCTGCTTTGTATTTTTAATGCACTGTAAAATTCATTTAAGCAACAAGTCAAGCATTTACAATGTGGTACTCGTTGAATTTATTTAAATGATATGACAAATGTTTTTTTTTTTGACATCTTGAACTGAAGCTTGTGTCATGTTGCGTGATAGTTCAAGCCTGAACAAGGTACTAATGATTTTTGTTTAACAAAATGAATTTTTTACGACGAAGACAACATAATGTTTAAAGATGATGTCCTTTAGCTGCTTGCTTGCACACAAATTACTTAATTAGGAAAAAAATCTTATGTATAAAAGCACTTGGTAAAAAATATCATGCAACCAAGTACGAGTAACACAATCAACAAAACTATGAGTATCAATGAATAAATTTTGTTTCTTTTGTATAAATTAGTAATTAATCTTGCCTTTCCAGAGATCTGTTGCAGGTGAATATATTTTGATTTGATTGATTGATTGATTGAAATTATTTGTGAATCGTTTCGAGAGCAAAATAAAGAATATATAAAAATAAATATGTGTTTTGTATAATGGAAACAAAAGTATATAAATAAAATTTGCAAATTAATTTGAAAAAATAAATCACATTACCTATTTAGTGCTTCTACTTCGACCATATGCGGATCTACTTCGTCCTTGAAACGCTTCAATTGTTCAATTTGTTTCTTAACGGCATCAATATCAGAACCCACAGGTCCCAAGCCACCAAAACGTTCTTCGGCTTTAGTTAAGAATTTCAATAGATTTTGAAGAGTCTCATGGAATTCCATTGCTTTCTCCATGGCATCGATAAGATTTTCTTCACGTCTGGCATATAGGGCAGTAATGTTATCCCAAGCATTGTCAAGGTCCTCAATGTGTTTCTTGACCTCAGGTTTGTCTGGCTCACCACATAATGACATCAAATTATTACCAGTTCGACGAACTTCTTCGACTTCTGGCTTAGTCTGGTCAATTTCATGACGAATTTCTTGAAGTGCAACTTGTTGTTTCTTAATATCTTGTGGCTGAGCAGCTGCAGGTTCTTGAGAAGAAAGAGTTTCTTCCAAATCCTTCAGCGTTTTCATGATTGCATTCAACTGCTTCCAGAATTTTTCAGCAACTTTAAGCACATCTTCAAGAGAATTGCCACGTTTCTTGGTAGCTTGTTGAACATCATTCCACAAGCTATTGAGTTTCTCCAGCTTTTTCTTGATATCACGCACCGCAGGGTCAGATTTGTTACCAGCTTTTGCAATGACATCATTTGCTGCCCGTTGGACGGCGGCAAATGCTTCGGTACGTTTGTCCAAATCATCAGCTATTGCTGAATTATCATCAATTTGCTCTCGAATCTTAACTGGCAAAGCTGAAACAGCATCAAGATGATTAACTTGCTCGACTGTGTTGGCCAATGCACGGAGCATACCCTCAAGCTTGTCAGAGAACTGACTTGATTCTTGAAGGGCATTCTCCAGAGCCTGTTGACGTTCACGCAGCTCAGTTCGAAGTGCAGCATAACGAGAATTGTCTGAATCCAAGATTTCATTAATTTTCGAGCCATCATCTTCGGAAACAATTGCTCCCAGAGCTTCACCAGTCTTGTTTAGTTTATCCAAAAGTGGTTTATGTTCGGCAATAGATTGAACAAGACGTTCGTTCTTGTCTTGTTGAGCTGTGATTTGATCTGGTCTCAGAGCAGGCATACTCAACATTGAAATCTGTTGTTCCATGTCATCTAGCCACACTACCAAGCCATTGTGAGAGTCAGCAAAGTGCTCGGATAGAGGTAGAGCTTGTTCCAAGACACTCAAACGTTCTCCGCACAATTGTACAACAGTATCAACAACTTCTTTGAGATCTTCCAACTTCTCACGCAATGCTGAAGTGTTTTCGTTTTGTGGCGATTCTCGGAGAACTTTCTTTGCTCCAGCTGTTACATCACGAACGCGACCCTTTTGACTGGAAATATCATCGTTAATTGATCTGTGCTCTTGAAGTTGTGTGCGAACAAGTTTTGGTTCCATTCCAGGTAGTTCAGCTTCTCGTAAACTGGCATCCATATCTCTGAACCATTCAAGTAGTTCATCAATATCTCCGGTGACTTCCTTAGCACGCTGGTTGCTAAGATGAAGACGTTCGGCCTTTCGTTGGATTTGTTCAACAATCGAGTCAAATCGACGGTTGTCTCTTGTCACTAAGCTTTCAATAGTGGCAGCGCCTTCTCCAGGAGAAATTTGACACAATTGTGGCCCAACAAGATTGACTGTATCCAAAACAGGACGCATATCAGCTAACTCAGCCTCCAGCCTCAAGATATCATTTTGGCGAGGTTCACTTGTTGATAGTGCACTTTCAGCACCTTGCATCCAGTCAATAAGACGGTTGTGTGAGTCATGGAATTGCTGCACAAGTGGCAAGGCATTTTGGGCATTCTTAAGATGATCTCCACCCTTGTTAGTTAGTTCACCGTAACGACGTTGAAGTGAATCTAGTTTGTCCTTAAGTTGCAATGCTTCATCGTTGGAAATGTGTTTCATGAGTTCGGAACCAGCATCAACAGTCGATTCAACATTTGGAGCATGATTTGCAATGCTCTCATTCAATTCCAACAAATGATCCATTTGTTCAAGAAGTTTTTCTGTATGAACAGGCACCACCCTGAATCGCTGAAGTTGTTTCTCCATATTTTCCATCCATGCAACCAGATCTTGATAGGTTAACACAAGATGTCTCAAACCTTGTCTTGATTCAGCCAAAAGCTGTCCAACATTATCACTAGCATCAACCAAAGTTGTATACCTTTCGGTGATAACGCGAACTTTCTCACCCAATCCAACAGCTTCTTCATCACTGACCAAGTGCATAAGTTGACCAGCAACATCAGCCAATTCGGAAAAGTCTGGCTTCTTTGTTATGATCTCATCATGCAAATTAGCATGCTCACGGATTCTTTGTTGAATTTTTTCTTCATCTGTAGGAATTAATTCCATGTTCTTAATAGCTCGTTCTGAATTATCTAACCATTGATTAAGTGGAGTAAATTTGTCATGGAAATGTTTGGCAACTTCCATTGCTTGTTCGAGGTCTTCTTCACGTTGTTGAGCAGAATCGGTTAATGCATCGAAACGATTCATAAGTTCCTTCAATTGTCGTTCGATTCCAGCCTTTTCCGATGAATCACAATTGCCAGCAACTTCTTGTCCCAAATTGAATAAGGACGACATGGAATTTTGACGATCCAAAAGCATTTTCTTGAGGAACTTTTGTTCTTGCAGTTGTGCTTTCACAACCTTATAATCAGCACTTGGTGGTTTTTGATTGGCAACCATTTCTTCTGTATCACCCAGCCATTTGGAAAGTCCATCCAAAGCTTCTTGGAATTTTCCAGATTGCAACAGAGCCACATCCAAACGTCGATCACGTTCATTCAAACGTTCCTTCAAATCATTCCAACGATCATTCAATTTTTCCAAATCTTTCTCAATGGCATTTGTAGAAACACCACTTAAAGCAGATCGAACCAAATCTCGGCCACATTGATTGACTTCGTCAACATTGTGACTTAATGGCTCGACATTTCGATCACGGAAACGTCTAAAATCTTCTTGTTGAACTCTGATTTGTTCAAGTTCGGAGCTGACTGGCTTCATTCTCTTAAGTTCGTCGCTGATATCCTTGATGTCTTCCAAAACACCCGATTGAAGGTCATAGAATTTGGTAAGATCTTTAAGTGCAACTTGCAAGGCATCTTCGTGATCTCGGGTACGATTCTCCAAGCGACCTAAAGTCTTCTTCAAAGAAGCAACTTGTTCTCTTGTCTGGACAGTGTCTGGAGAAAATCCAGAATCAACTAAGACCTCACTTGAACGTTCAACTGCTCCCAACTGATCGGCCATTCGATCCAATTTGTCTTGGATGCTAGCTACTTCATCGATTTGTGCTTGCACAACCTTGATTTCGCGTGCTGGTGGTGAGAGATTCTCAACCACATTCTCTAGCTCAGTCAAATCGACGCCCAAATTTTTAACTTGTTCATTGAATTGGGATACAGCTGTAGCTGCCGATTGTAGCTCTCCACAACGATCATTCAAACGTGACAAAAGCTCTGAGATTCTATCATCAACACCGTCAACTTCGTCGGTTAAGTGATCAGCATCACCACCAGCGGCTCGGGCTTCGGATGAAATGTCCTTAGCCATAGCACGTAGTGATTGCAATGGTTTTTTGAGGTAAGTAACTTCTTCTTTGATGGCCTTGACACGATCAAGAAGCTTGGCATCTTTGGCGGCACCTCCCAAAGCATCATGGGCAGCTAAACGGTCTTCACAGCGACCCACAGAGTGATCGAGATTTCTTAGTTCATCATTGAAATCTCCCAGACGACGAGAGCATGTCTCGATTTCTTGAGCTCGTGAAAGCAAATCGTTGTTGAGTTTCTCCCATCGTTCTTTCATGTCTTGCAGCTCTGCCTTGATTGGATCTTTATCGACATCACAATTGGCAAGGAATGTATCACCCAAGCCTTTGGTGTTTTCGTATTCTCCAGTTTTCTTCCATACTTCACTTCGGAATGCTTGTAAGTCACGAAGTCTAAGCTCCAATTGAGCCTTATTAAGAACTCCAGGTCTCAGATCGGCGAGTTTGTCTTCAGCGCCACGTAACCAAGATAAAAAGGTTTCTGAGCTCTGTGAATACTTCTTGCAGTGTTCCATACAAGTCTGCAGGCGAGTGTGACGATCAACAGCATCACGACGCAACTTATCCCATTGTTGTTGAATACGTTCCAAATCACGTTGAACACCACGGTCTTGGGTTGCTCCAGGGCGGCTGTTCAAATCCTTACCCTTATTGATCAGCATAATAACTTCATGTTCACGAGCCATTACCTCACGGTAAATTGGTTCGTGAGTATCGATTTGATGTTGTAATGTTGGCTTGTGAGCTGAGACCAAAAGACGATCTGTAAGATTGGCCAATTCCCCTGACAACCATCCGAGTGTCTTCGAACAACTTTCGGCAAATTGACGGCCGTCTCTAAGTGACGATTCGGTTTCAGCCTTCTTGGTGTCCAATTTCTTTTGCAAAGCTTGATATTGTTTTTCCAAAGCAGCCACTCGGCCGTTGACATCAGCTCGTGAAGCTGGATCTCCCAAGATATTGCACAAAGCTGCAGCTGATTGTTCAGCATCGGCCAAGAGTGGTCTTTGACCTTCAAGCTGTCTTTCGAGGTTTTCGATTTTACGTAGATTCTCTTGTGAATCTCCATCGACTGGTAGAGCATCTAAATTATCACTGATGTTTACCAAGGCGTCACGCAAACGACCAATTGCTGCATCAAACTCCTTGCTACTGTCTGCTGCACCACCCAAGCTATTTGCACGTTCATCTAAACGTCCAACCAGATCATCCCATTTGCTTTGAACTTCATGGAGTTTCTTTGCAACGGCTTGTCCTTCAGGTGATGATTCTTTAAGGTGATCGAGGACTTCATGTCCGATTTCTTGCAAATGGCTTAGTTGTGGTTGTTGAGAACGGAATTCTTCACGAAGCACCTGAACTTGTTGTACTTGGCTTTGAACCATTCTGGGATCGGATGAAATTGGTCCCAGAACTGTTAACATACGTTCCTTGCTGTTGAGCCAATTCTTCAAGTTATCGTGTGTGTCTAAGAAATCACGCAATTGTTCGGAGAAGTTAATGCGACTCTTGCAAAGGTCATTGATATTCCTCCACTTTTCAACAATATTATCGTGTTCTTGACGCAATTGCTCAGCACCAGGAACATCAGGTTTGCGACGTAATAGATCTTTAATTTGAGCCTTAGTTGAATCCAATAAACTCTGTTTTTCATACATATCCTCGAGAATCTTCCTGGCTTGTTTAGTACTTCTTTCAGCTTCTTCTTTGTTGGCAATTGAATCCTTGGGCACTTGCCTTTGAATTCTATCCAAGAATGATGATAGATTCTTTAGACTATCATTGTGTTTTCTAATTTCATCAGTTAAACTGTCCAGTTCATTTTGACGATCATTCAAACGAACCCCAATAAGACTGTAACGGTTATTGATTTCACTCAATTGTTGTTGAATCGGTGACAATTCGGAAAGCTGGAATCCATCCTGAGAAGATCTGCGGCTACCAAATCCACTGGATCCAGGTGATAGTGGCGACAGAACACCTCCCTTAGTTGGACTTGGACTCCTGGCATCTCCAGACATTCGTCGAAGTGGACTTACGCGTTTAATGGGGCTGTAAGCGGAACGTTTACGTCCTGGGCTTTCTGGACGAATTAGTGCATCGTATTGGGCACCCAAATCGTTGACTTTATCAATAGTTGATGCATAGTCTTTGTAGTCCTTGACAATGGGTTTGAGTTCTTCAGCTTGCTGACGGATGATATCCAAATCAACAGCAACTGGAGCCAATGAGTTTGTTCTGGCTTCAATGCTTGCCAACCACGAAAGTACTTGATCCTTAAGGCTTTCATAAGCAATTTGTTGTTCAGCTTTTTGCTTAGAAAGCTTGGCTTTTTCTTCCAAAGTAATGTCTAAGTTTCGCCATTGTGATTCAAGTGCCTTGACACGATCTCTTACAACTCCAGTGTCAGTTACGTCACGAAGACTAACCAATTCTTTGCCATCACTGACACAGTTTTCAAATAGAGGAGCTATCTTATCCTTTCTACGTGATAGTTCAATCATTCTGCGAGCTAAATCTTCAGTACCAAGCTGGCTCAATTCCCTACTATCAAGAGACTCCTGCAGTGTGACCACCTCTTGTTCGACATTTGTGGTTTCTTCACTGAATTTGTTGAGTTGTTGGAAAGTATCATCAAGGAATTCTCCACGTTTAACGACCTTATCAAGTAATTTCTCAAATTTAACCGTTACATCGTTAAGTTTGATTTCAACCTTCTTGGCAATTCGTGCATTCGATGCAGTATTCATTAAATGATGTGCAGAAGAAGCTACACTATCAATGCTAGTTTGATGTGATTGAAGATCGGATAGGAGCGATCTGTGTTCACGAACTTGTTCTTGCAGACGTTCTTTGATCAGAGATGCTGGACGGAATTGTAATTTGAATTTGTCTTCGGCTTGATTGACCCATCCAACTAGGCTATCTAAAGCATCTTGAACACCTTGTGATTGGACTAAAGCAGTGTCAAGAAGTTTGCAATGATCACCTAGAGCTTGTAGAAGTTGGTTATATTTGTCGACAACTTCTTCAACTGGCATCTCTAAAGCATTCACTTCTGTTGGACTCAATTGGCCTCCAAGTGAGCGCAACAAAGCTGACAATGATTGTTGAGCATTCTCTACCAATCTTCCTTGTGACATGAATTCATTGTGCAAGGCCTTTGCCTCGTTCATCTGCTCTTGAACGGTTTGTGGATCAGCACCAACTGGGTCGTTGAGAATTTGCGATGCACGTGGTTGAACACTACGCAACCAATCATTAACCTTCTCCAAAGCATCTTGGTATTCGCGTTGTCGTCCACCCAAACCGGATAGACGATCTGACAAGGCATTAACACGATGCATAAGATCCTTATATTGAGCCGAAACATATGATACTTCCTCACGAATTGGGCTCTCTGCAGTTGATAGTGGAATTACATGTGGCAATCTTTCTGGCAATGTTGTACGGAAATCATTCAATACAACCAAAAACTCCTTGCTTTCATCGACGAATTTCTGAGCTGCCATGGTGATGAATCTCAAATCGGCTTGATGGCCAATTACATCGCTAACAAATTCTCGAATAGAGTCTGATTGACTTGAGAGTCGTGCCAAATCAGACAAGGATCTTTCTTTGTCTTCCAGTGTCCTTCTGGCTGTTTGTAACCAACTTGAAAAGACATCTAGTTCAGATCGGAGTTTGTGCAACTCGTCACGGCCAGATTCCAAACGTTTTAATAGACGTTGAGTACGATCACTGGCACGATCAACACGTGATCTAAGTTCTCGACCAGAATTTTCTAGAGTTGTAACTTCTGGTGCTGAAAGTACATCACCACCGGTGAGTACAATTTGGCGAATTTGCTCAAGGCATGATGATACTGGTCTTGATTGACTTTCAATTTCGTCTTTGATTTGCTGTAAATAAAAACAAAATTATAAGTTTAGGAGCATTAATTTATAGGACTAATCGAAGGAAATGTTTATTTGAACAAATATGCCTGAAGTTGCCAAATTCTGTGAAAATTTTATAAAAATTTAAGAGTTCTGAATTTGAGTCACGAAAGGGAAAATTGTCGGTTAATGACGAAAAGGAACGTTCCAAAAATCGATCAGCGATTTCACATCTGATTTATTTTAAGTACTAGGCGACCTATGCGCTATGCTGGGTTTGGAATTTGAAGATAGCCTTTCCCAAACCAACGACCGACGACAGAACGACAAAAAACACTGAAACATAGTTTTTATATGAAAAACTTTCTCGGTAGCGTCTTTTTGGTGCGTGGTTTTTCAAAAGAAATTTTATCGGTAAATTTTGATTTCTGAACGTGACATTTTCGAGAATACAAGAACGTATTTGGTTTGCGAGGGCTTTAATTATTATAAGTAATAATTTTGTCGCCTGCGCCCTGTAATAAATTGCACGAACTTGCTTTTAGAGTTTAAGTGGCTCACAATTTTAAGACTTTCATTACATATATAAAAACAACATTTTAAGTGTTTTTGAGCTCCAAGAAAACTATGCAATTTCATTTCTTTTATTAATGGGTTTTAAAAATTTTAGTTTTTTATAAATAGTTATTTGAAATGTCCCATTTTCGAAAATTTGATTTTTGAAAATTTTGATTTTGATTTTTATTCAGGGAATATAAATGCTTTTGCATTAGAAAATTCAATAAAATTGAAACAGAAAATTTCGGAGATAGTCAGAAATTAAAAAAACCGGTTATTATGGGTGCTACGAGTTTTGGAAAAAAAAAACTTTTTCATTAAAAGACTTACACTTTTTATCAAATTCGAAGAAACTGTTTTTGAGAAAATTAAACTTTTCTAAAATAGGTTCATGACAAGTACTGTTATTTTATGTAAAAATTGGTTTGGTGAGACCAATATGAACATCGTTACGACAAATCTATGAGCTAAACTGAGCACATAGTTTTTCAATCAACGATTTTAAATTGGATCAAAATCTTTGAAAAGGTAAAGAAATGGGTAAAAATTACTCATACATAACAATTGATTGATCAATTTACAAAAAGTTAAGTCAAAATCGAAACAACAAAAAAAGGGACGTCTCATTTAATGCTTCTTTTATCCACTCCTGTAATTCTTTTTTATTCAAAAGTCAAAATGACCTAAGAAGAAATTTGATCATTAGACAAAAAATGTTACAGTGGAATACTGGAATCAAATTGAATTATTTGCTTACACTGTGTTTCCATTATAGTGCTGCAAAGTTTATTTTGTAGCTTAGTATTTGAAATAAAAAAGAAGTAAAACCATTTTTCTATAGAAACTCTTATTTGACAAAAGTAAATGAAATAAAGTTCCTTATTTACTATTCATTTCTCATATCTGACAAAAGTTGGGTAGATATATTTCTTTGTAGTTCAAGGTTTGCCGAAAATCAATAACAAAACACAATACTCGTATTAACGATTTACCAGACAGAAAATATTGCGTGCTTTTAATTAGATTCATTCTAACAATCTGTGTTATTTTGCAGGACATAAAAAAAAGGTAAATAATAAATTAGGCAATTCAAATAAATATTTCCACTAAAGAACAAATTATTTCCATTTATAGACAAGAATAAAAAAAAACTAACCTTGAGTGAATTGATTTGATTACGTAGTTCATCGATTTTTTCCTTAGGTCCTCCGACATTGGCAATTTTTCCTTCCACAGAGGCAACCCACTTAAGAAGCTCATTGACATTCTCTTCGCACAAATTGAATTTCTCAAATACAGCTTGCTAGATTTTTTTGTAAAAAACAATTACCAAGAAAAAATAAAGTTAATCATAAATTAAATATTAATTATAATTTTTAAAATATATATCAAAAATACAAAAAGGATCTGAGGGGTATACATTTTTTTTTGGGGGGAGAGTAAAGGATAATATTGGGACTAAATGTATGTACAGGAAAATATAATTCGATTAAAATATAAATATTTGATGAATTCTGTTTTGATGTAGAAAAAATATATGTTTTTTTATTTTTTAATTTTATAAAAAAAACACAAAATATAAACCAAATAAACATGCAAAAATTAAAACGGATAATTTTCAAAATTAAAAAATAAACATGCAAAACAAAAAAAGCAAAAAGCAGTTAAAATTAAATTAAAGCACCAAAACCCCATTTGCAAAGTTTTTTTTTTTTATTTAATTACAACAAAATCATTCAACATTCTCTAGAAATCAACAAACAAAAAAAAATATAGAAAACAAAACCTGAAAACAAGATCAAGATATAAAATGATAGTTATAGCTGGAAAAATATAAAAATAAAAAATAAAATTGCATAACAAAAGGGGAAGTCAAAAGAGAAAGAGAGAGAAACTAAAACTTAAACAAAAAAAAAAAAATATTATTTAAACTGAGGAAGAAAATAAAATAAATTCTCACATTTACCTTTTCCATTGAAATGTATTTTGTAATTTAATTTTTTTTTTCATTTTTTTTAATAAATCTTAAAAAATATAAATTCCATTTCAATCAATATTAAAACAAAATAAATAGGAAATTAATTAAAATCACACACAAAAATATACGCACGCGCCATTTCCTTGATGATCATAATAACTTGCAACAGCATAAGAGAGGAATATGATCGCATGCGTTTTTTTTTTTTATATCAAACTAAAAACTAAAAGTATAAATGAAAATGATGAACATAATGATGAATGAGGATAAGGGGATAGGGATGATTTTTCTTTTTTAGGGGAAAACATTAATTTATTTGGATATAATGAAAATGAAATTTGAAGAAAGCCATTCTGATTCATTTTGATTGCAATAAAATGCATGCCGAAGCCATTAGTGATGAAAATGCACACGACATATAAAACCCAATGAAATATCGTGAACGGCTTAACCGATATTGACTGAGTAAAATGTATGCATGAGAGAGGTAATTTTTGCCTTCACAAATTCTTTATGTGGCGTAGGTTTGAATTTAGGTTTTTTATTTTGATTAATGGATCACACAATGTCACGTTGATTTATTTTTTCTCTAACGCGTAGAAGAAAAGAAGTTAATTAAAAATAGGGGAAAGTTTTTTGTTTTGTTTTACTGAGTATTCTCATAAAGGGTGGTTCATTTATATTGAGCATATTTTTAACCTATCCAAAAAAAAACAAGTACGAAAAATTGACAAAAATTTGTCGTTTCTTTCACAGAAAAGTTTAGCTTATTCTTGTTAAATGACGTTTCCTGTTTCATAAAATTGGAACATTATTTTATGTTCAAAAGAGTAAAAAACAGACCAGAAAATTTTCGTGAGAACTGTCAAATGTGTTTGTTTTCGTTTTCTTATCTGACGATTCTCACATAACTGTTCTGTGCTTTCAAGGTTTTTGGTGACCAGAGTAGGCTATACTTTTCTATAGGTTTTTGATGTGCTGAACTCGAATCCGAAGGCAGAAATATCCTATCAGCTCCCGTTTTTGAAATATTACAGTTAGAAAATTCAAAAAATCGTTTTTCACTACTAATTTTTCAAAAAACGGGAGCTGATAGGATATATTTGAGTTCAGCACTTCAAAAACCTATAGAAAAGTATGGTTTAGTGTCGGCACAAAAAAATTTAATTTTGTAGACCAGTATAATTGTCTCAAGTTGTCAAATTTAGACATAAGGTCGTTTTTATTGGTTACACTCGGGAATTTCCACGTTTCCTCATTTTTAATGCATTAAATGCATTTAACCATTTAAAGATTTAAATCATGCAATTATTTTAAGCTTAAAACACGCTTTATAAAAAAGACCACCCTGTATAATGAGTTACTAGTAAATTCACGTTACTTTTTTTGTTAGAAAACAATAATGTATAACAAACAATATTCCGATTTTATATTAGGATTTAAAAAAATGCAAAAACAATTTTGAAATAAAGTTTTCAAATAGCAAAAGAAAGTTAATTGAAAAAGAAAAAACAAAGAAAAGAAAAAGTTTCAATTCAAAAAACAACACGAAACATGCTTTTTTTTTTGTTATTATTTGTCTTTTTGTTGTATAAAACACTGGCGAAACATTCGCAAAAAAATTTCATTCATTTGAAAAACAATTTTTTTGTTATATTTTCATAACAATTTTTTTTTTTATAATGAAAGAGAAAAAATATTGTATTTATAGTAAGTTTAGTGTTTTTTTTGTATGAAAAAACAAAATCAAAATAGAAACTTAAAAAATGAGGAAGATGTGTGACATTGTGATGCAGTAATGACTTACCCTTTGTTCGGCTGGCAGAAGATAGCCTTTTTCATTGGCCTTAACAAGATCGTAGGTTATTTTAGGGTCATTTCGATCGATAAGACGACCAGCAACGGGATCAATGAGGCCGCTACTTATACTAGCGATGAGTGGAACAATTTCACTTGTACTTGGATCACGTACAACTGTCGATGTAGGATCAATCAATCCAACTGTGATAGCTTCAGCTATTGTTTGTTTCTTTCTATTTATTATGTCAGGATTTGATTGGAAAGGATCAACAATACATCCAGTAACTGGGTTGTATAGATTAAAGTTGATAGCTTCGATAAGTCCAAATGCACGTTTAGGTGTAACAATAAGGCCATTGTCATAGGCCTGTTGCAGAGGACACAATTTCGAGGTCTTTGTATCTAGAACACTAGCTTTGTTTGCATCCATAAGACCTTTACGGAAAGCTTCTGGCAATCGGACTAACTTGCCTTTAAGTATATCTTTAACAAGCGCCGAATCAGGATCAATAATTCCCTTGCTCGAAGCATCTCTCAATGTCAAAACAGCAATTTCTTCTGTAGAGCTCAACTCTGCATCGGCGTTTTGTGTAGGTGGTGGTGTATAGGTCAGCATTCCGGTAGATAAATCAAGACTTTTATTATTGACAGCTTGATCAAATGATATTGGTTCTCGTTGATAAACAGTTAATGATTGATCGAATACAAAGAATAATGCCTTCGGATCGACTAAAGTCTTTTTGAACACATCAACTGTTCCATTTTCGATTGCAAGTTTCAACGGGACAAATTTAAATATCTGATAATCACGAATAACTGCTGTTTCAGAATCGATAATGCCATACCGTATTGCTTCGTCAAGTGTCATTTCACGTGGTTTTGTTATCACCACACTTACTGGAGAATGTCCCAACATTTCAATGCTATCATGGCGTTTAACTATAGCCCTTTCAGTGATTGGTTTGTTTACGGTAAGTAAAAGTCCTCGTGTAAATGCTACATCAAAGTTATAAGATGTCTTTGATTTTGGGTCTAAAACACGTCCTTTTGTAATGTCTATGTCACCATTTTCGATGGCAATATTTAAGGGTACATCTACACCGGTAACTAGATTTTTGAAGACCGTAGTAGATGGATCAATAAGACCGTTTTGAATAGCTCCTACCAAATCATAGTATTCTCCACTAATTGGATCTGTGAAACGCCCTGTTTCTTGTTTAAACAATTTCATACGAATTGCCAACTCTAAGCTAAGAAGTTTCCTATTTGTCACTATCAAACCCAAAGCTCTAGCTTCTTGAAGGTCAATTTTCTTATCGGGCAAATTGTAACTACCATCTAGGTCATCAATAATTTGTTCGCTAATAGCACTGTTCAAACGAACGTACTTTCCTGACGAAGGATGTTTAACTAAACTGGATGATAAACTAACAATATCTTCTACGCAAGCTTCACGAAGACTCAACTGTCTACCTGTAACTGGATGAATAATTTGTTTTGACTGAACACTATAGAAACCCATTGAAAGAGTTTCGTACAAACCGAAACCTGCACTTTCAATATCAACCAACAAACCTAAGCTCATGGCCTCACCTAGAGATACGAAAACATTGCTACCTGGCTCACGGAAAACTCCCTCACGTCTGTCAACAAGGCCAGCTCGGCATGTTTCAGACAAGGTTAGCATTTGCTCATTTTGTTCATCGAAATAACAAGGCAATTGGGGATTTACTATGAATTTCCTCATTGCTTCGAGCAAGGTTATTCTACGCTCGGTTTTTGGTTCCAGAAGCTTACCGGTTCTATCGTCAAATAAGCCCTGATGAATGGCTCTTTGTACACTGATGGGAGCCTGGCTATCAGTCAATATTCCCACACTAAATGCATGTTTCAGAGTTATCTTCTGGCTATTGTACGTAAGTCTACCAGTCTTACCATCAATCACACCTGACATAGTAGCCTGAACCAAATCTAATGGTTTATAAATACCCGTCTTGGAATCTCGTATTTCTACACTTTCGTTATCAATGAATTTATCCTCAATTACTTCAGCAAAACAAAGCTTATCTCCAGTCTTAGGGTCCACAAACTTTCCATCTAATTCATCATAAACATTCTTAACTACAGCTTCAAACAATCTCAATGGCTTTTTCACTTCTAACAAAATACCTCGATCGAAAGCTTCTTTAAAATCAACAAGATTACCCTGAGCATCAAGAACTTGACCTCGCTTACCATCAACAGTACCTGATTCGACAGCTTTCTCAAATGGTACAACACTGCTACCAACACTAACAACAGTCGATTCAGGGTCAAGTATTCCCCTACGAATAGCACCTTCAGTAGAGAGTTTTTCACGTGTTATTGTATTGCTAAACTGTCCGGATTTCGGATCGTATAGTCCACGATAAACAGCATCAGGAAGACTGCGTTTACGTTTTTGTGGAATAAGTATTCGATTGTCGAGAGCTTCAAGCAAAGTTTGTTTAGTTCCTGAGAATGGATCTACAATCATTCCAGCTATAGGATCAACTAGCTTTATTTGAATAGCATCAGCTGTGGAAATAATGGAATTGGTTTTTGGATCTAGAATAACTAATTCGTTCGGGTTGATCAATTTAGCACCAATGGTTTCTTCAAGATTTAAGGGCTTCTCTTCGATATGGAAGAGGCCGGTTTGTGGGTCGTAGAGACCTCTTAATAAGCTGTCAACCAACGATAAAGGTTTTTCTGTACTGATTAGGTAACCCTTGACAAAGGCTTGATCGAGAGTCATATCAGGCTTGGTAATCTTACCCTTCACTGTATCAAGAAGACCGTCTTTAGCTGCAAGAGTTGCAGAAACAAGAATATCTTTATCACTGTCTTTAATAAGACATGAATCAAGTTCAACAAACTTCTTATCAACAGCCTTTTGCAAAGTCATTTCTTCAGCTGTAGCAGGGTTTAGAACTTTTCCAGTCTTTGGAGAGTAATATTCTCTTTGTAAAACATCAATCAAACTCCATGTTACCTCATCGGTTTGAACTAAATTCTTCTCAATACCAACATCAAACGAAACAAGTTCATTCGATTTAGTATCTTTAATTTGTCCAGTCTCTTTGATTACCAACTGATCTTCAATAGCATTATCAAGTGAGAATGTCTTATTATTGAAAGTATCAACAATGAGAGAAATTTTCGGATCAACCAAACCAATTTCAATAGATTTCTGTACATCAACTTGATTCTGTGACTCACTGTCATAGAGTTTTCCCGATTTCGGATCGTACAGACCTTTACGAACTGCTGCTTCTAGCGAAATGGGTTTCCTTGAACCAGGCACTAAGAAACCACGCTTGAATGCTTCTTCCATGGAAATTTCTTGTAACGTTTGTATGTCTATAACTGTGCCAGTCCTCAAGTCTACAACTCCCAACTCAATTGCCATACGCAAGGGAATTACTTCACCACTAACTGGATCACGTACCGATATCGACTGTATATCAATTCTACCATTATTGATGGCTTCTGCAATTGAACATTGTTGACCATCTTCAAGGAATACCATACCGGTTTCGGGATCAATGACATTTTCAATAGGTTCAATTTTTTCGACTTTAGGCTCAACTCGAATTATCCATTCGCGAGCAATGCATTCAAAGAAGGGAATTTTCTTACCAGTTTTTGGATCAACCATATGACCGGTGTGTTTATCTAATAGAGGTCGTTCAAGGGCAACGCTGAGGGTTTCATATTCATTTTTATTGAAATTCTTTACTAAAATTGTTTCAGGATTGAAGATATTCATTTCGAAGACAAGAGTTTGGAAGGAGATCTTTTGTCCCGTTGTTGGATCAACAAAGTATTCGTTTTCTGTATCGTAAACACCAAGTTCGCTAAGTCTTTCGCGGGTTAATGGATCATTGACATCAATTAGATATTTCATCTTTTGCAAGACTACCAAATTTTCATCTATAACCTTGATTTCATCCAAGGGGCTTAATTGTTCATCGTCTAATAGTTCTTGGACATTTTGGGCTTGTGCTTCTCCATCAACAATAATTCTACATTCACTGGGAGAAATGATCTTTTGGGAAATAGCATCACCAATTGGTAGAGTTTTTGGAATTACAGGGCGGTCTTGTTTGACTTCTTCCAATTCAACAACCTTTTCTGATATTTCGACAGGTGTTTTCGAATCACTTTTATCGGTTAAATTACCAGCAATTTTCTTACATGCATCTGCTACAACCATTCCAGCTAAAATTGGTGCACCTACCATGGCCATTAAACCGGTTTTGGCAGCTCCACCAACTGCTTCCAAGATTTTGCCATCGCTAGACTTGGTGGGGTCTTGAGGTTCTTGAACAATTGTGATTGGTTCTGCTCTTTGGATTGAAGAAGCTGAATCAATACTGTCATAAGCAAGTTTTTCTGCAGGTTTTTCAGTTGGAACAGGATCAATGATGTGAGTTGTTGTGACCACAGTCACTTGACCAATTTTAGCTGATTCTGTAACAGACACTTGGGCAGTTCCTTTTTCTTGTACCAAAAATTCTTCAATTTTAGATTGGATAACGGGTTTATCAGCAGGTTTTCCAAGTAGGGTTTCTTCTACAGATGTTGGAAGTGAGGCTTCCTTAGAAATTGGTTTTTCTTCTGGAGACTTTGGCAGTGAGACTTCCTTGGGGACAAGTTTTTCTGTCAACTTTTCAAGAAGTATATCTTCATTTGAAGATGGGGATGAGTTGTCTTTATCAACGGGTTTTTCTATAACTTTACCTTCTATTGATTTTGGTGGGGAGGCTTCCTTGGAGGCAGGCTTTTCAGAAACTTTTAATTCCGTTGATATTGGTAACGAAATTTCTTCTGTTGGAATTTGTGGAGGACCTTCTTTAGGCAAAGGTGGAGGAACTTCTTTGTCCAATTTGGAAACAAATTCTTTAGGACTATCAGGAGTGGCTTCTTTTATCGTCACAGTAACGGTTTCTTTCTTTTCTGATTCCTGACTCATTGGTTCAGTCTCATCAATCACTTGCAATGAACTGCTTTGAGATGTTGCCGATGTCATTTTTTCCGTACGGACGGATGTTACAGTAGTTATAACACTGCTCGTTGAAGATGTAGGAGATATTTCTACAAACTCTGTAATACCATTTGAAGATACCGAATCTGTTACATGTTCGGGTTTTTCATTTGGTAATGTTACCGATGAAATATTAATAGTAACTCTTTGAGGATCAGATGATGGAACATCAGAAACGGGAACAGATGAAATAGGAACATTAGTTGTACTAATTGAGACGGTTTCTTCAGTTAGATTAACAGTTTTTGGTTTGTCTTCAGGCTTTTCTGAAGCAGCTGATATTGGAATTTCGACATCTTCAATTGTTACCGATCCAGTTGGTGAACTTTCTTCAATGACCACTCTGGAAACAGTTTCATTTGTAACTTTCATATGTGATTTTTGTACAGTTGTCGATGTAACGTAAGTTGTTTCTGAGCTTTCAGTGACAAAAGAAGATGTTTCAGATTTCGATATAGTTATGTCTTCGGAACCGTTTTTAATAAGTTTTTCTTCAACACGCGGTGCAGGAGTTGGAGGTGTTTGTTCTCTTCTTATTGCAGCTTGTGGGGGGGTTTTCAAAGGTTCAGATGGCTTTTCGTCAACTGGAGTTTTTTGTTTAGTATCTTGTTTTGGTATTGCACCAGTTTGAATAGGTTTTTCAGGACTTTGTCTAATAGTTGTTGGTGGTTCTTTCTTAGTCGGTGATGGTGGTAAGAAAGTAGTAACTTCAGTTTTTTGTTGAGTTTTAGTAGATTTCTCGGTGACTTTCTTAATGGTATTGGCTATTGCCATTCCAGCTAAAACTGGTGCCCCTACAACAGCTAAAAGACCCATCTTAGCAGCATTTGTAATACTAATCGAAGAACCAGATTGTTGTTTAACTGCACCGGTGTCTGGATCGATATAACCAGCTTTAATACCATCTTCAAGAGTCTGTACTTTCCCTGATGGAATATCATAAACCAATGCTTTGGGATCAACAATACCTTCTTGCATGGCAACATTCAAACTAACCAATCGACTTGGATTTTTAGGATCACGGAATTTTTGTGATTTTTCATCATAAATCGCTTGGAAATCTGCTACGGTTGTTTCGCTAACTTCTTCAGTTGGTTCACAAGCTTCTACTTCTAATATACCTTCACTGATAGCTTGTTGAAGGGGAATCTTAGTTCCAGAATTAGGATCCATGTAGGTTCCTTCAGCTACATCGACTAAACCTTGTTTAACTGCTTCCAAGAAGTTCTGTTTAATTTGCTTGGTAGCCAACACATTCTTCGATTCTGATTCTTCCCGCAGAATTCCTTGTTCTTTAGCCTGTTCGACAGTCATAATTTCTCCAGTCAGGATATTTTGAACTTCGTTATTTGAAATCAAAGCATAACCTTGCATCAATTCGATGGTCTTAGTGGTAACAGTGTGTACCGATGTAACGGTTTCGGTAACAGAAGTTATTGGTCCTGTTGAATGGGATACAACAAATTCTGGAATTGGTTTAACAATCAGAATACCCTTTTCAACGGCTTCCTTGATTGATATAACTTCACCAGTTTTTGGATGCGTCATTGTTTCTTTCTCCGAATCGATTAAGCCTCTTTCAATAGCTTCTTCGATTTGAATGGCATCTGCATGTGGTGGATACGGTATCGACATAATGAAATTATCATCGATAGCTTTTTTAATTGGCATCACTTGTAAAGTAGTAGGATGACGAATTTCCTTATTCTTTATATCAACTAAACCACGTTTAACGGCAATTGGGAAAGTCATACCAGCTGGTGGAATATCTTCTATAAATTTATCATTTTCTTTCCTATCGAAAACTTCCTGATCCAATGCTTGATGAAGATTCATTGGTTTGTCTTTTGTAAGAATCAAAGATCTATCATCATCAATTAGACCCTTTTCTATAGCTTTTTCAACTGTAACATCATTTGGTTTGGCTAATTTTGATTGAGCATCTAAAACTTCGCAAATAATTGCTTCTTTCATTGATAATTGAGCTCCAGTTTCTGGATGAACTATACCAACTCCATTTTGATCGATAAGACCTTGTTCTTCAAGTTTTGGAACTGATAAACTTGCAGCAAGAGGAATAAGAAGTTGATTTGTACCTTCTGGGTCTAGGACTCCACTTTGAACTGCCTGTTCTAGATTCATAACAGTTCCACGTTGTGGGTCTAAAATTTTTCCTTGGCTACCATCGATTAGTCCTAATTCTAAAGCTTCAGAAATCGTTACAATTTCACCGTCGGTATTGGTAAAGTTGGACTTATTTTCTAGGATATTACAAGTGAGTTCATCAATAAGACCCTTTTGAAGAGCATCTTTAGGTTTTATGATCCTCTTTCGCATTTTTTGTAGTAAGACAACTTTTGATTCCTTCTCAGGGGAAGAAGATTTATCTCGACTAGCCTGACGTTGGGCGCCAAATGGAATTACATTTTCTCTTTGTGGACTCTTTGTACTTGGAGTTGAAGTTTTCGAATCAAATGACAATTGATCTCTTGAAACTATACCCCGCTCGTAGGCAACTTCAACTGGAATTTGTTCACCAGTTCGAGGATCAACAACAAAACGTACAGTATGCAAAGCACCTTCTGAAGCTACCAAAGGTGCACCCAAAACTATCAATAAACCTTGCCTTGCTGCAGAAATTGGATCAACATATTGACCTGAGGAATCGAGTATCGATCCAGTTGCAGGATCTAGAATTCTTCTTTCGATTGCTTGGAACACCGAAATGGGTTCACGTGTTTCAGGATCAACAATCTTCACAAGATTCTCATCAACAAGTCCTTGAGTGATTGCAGTTAAGATATTTTCTGTTTGACCATTTTGGGTAAATATAACAAGCAAAGTTGATGGATCATAAATGGCGCCCGGGGCAATTTGCAATGGTTCCGGACTAAGAACTTCACGTTTTAACGTCTTCAATTCAACAAATTGTGGTGTAGTTCCACCCAAACGAGAAGAAACCTCAACTAAATCAGGAAGACCGGTCTTCTTGGTAATTTTAATTAATCTCTGATTAGATTGATCAACACTCATTGCATATTCTAGTACAATTTTACCAGCAGCAATTGCAGTTTTCATATTCACACTCTTATTACCATCAATGTAATTTCCTGTACCGTCTAGAACTTTCTTTTCAAAAGCACGATTCGGTGTGATCTTCCTGCCATTCTTCGGATCGATAATGTAGAGAGAACTTTTATTTATTATTTGCATTTCAATGCATTCTTGGAAGCTAACAAGCCTATCAGTGCCTGGAATAAGGAACAAACCCGTTTCTGGATCGAAATGTTTTTGTGCAATGGCTTCGGAGAGTAACCAACCATCAGGAGGTAATTCCAACAACTGCTTTTCCGTGGAATGTTGGTGTTCAATACCACCACGCCTTTCGGCATTTATAAAGTCTGAAACCACATTTTTCGAAGACGATGTGGTGCTAGTGTACATTTTATTATCAACTACTGGAATATCAATAGTCTTTTCGTACAACTCCTGAGTCTTCAGATTTATCGGATCTGGCTCGGGAACAACTTGTTTCGTTACAATTGTGATTGTAGATTTTGACTTCTTTCGACTCGATTGTTCTGGAATTATTTCAGCATCATTATCTGGTGCAAGAAGACCATAAATCAAAGCTTGTTGCACAGAATAGACCTTATCAGTTGTTGGATCTTTGAATAGCTGACGATCTTCATCGATGTACCCAAGTCGAACAGCTTCGGTGAATGTCAATGGAATTTGTTGTGAGGGTTCTTGCGAACCAGCCCTAACGGTAACATATCGCTTAATAGTCTTGGTAACCGTTTCTGTGGTCAAAGTGATATTCAAAAGACTACTTAGAAGTAAGGCCCCTTCTGGTGTTATGAATTTACGTTGTATAGCTGTGTCAAGCGCTACAGCAGCTCCTGTCTTTCCATCTAATAAATAACCTGTTTTAGGATCGATAAGTTCATGATAAACTAAATCTAAAACCGACAACTCTTTTCCTGAGGCATCATGAACCCCTACACCACGATTAAACATTTCATACACTTCTGGTCGAACTAGCCCCTCCCGGATGCCTATCTCAAGTGTACAGAAATTACCTTTGCCCGAATCTAAAAGGAACTCACCGTTTTTTCGCCGCAATATATCTTTACTTAAGGCCTCATTAAAACTAACAAAATCCCCACTATATGGATCTTTAAATCCGTCAATATTAAATATAGATTTTTGAGCAACTGAACTTATAAGGCCACGTTCTACCGCCTCCGGTATATTTATCACTTCACTAGTAACGAAATCACGATATCTTGATTCCGATGGTAATATCACACCATCGGCAATAGCTTCAGACAAGGTGATCAGTTCACCTTTCTGTTTGGTCACACATTTTAGGTTATTTTCGTCAAGAACACCTGAGCTCATTGCCTGCATTATACTTAGCTTTTCCCTACGCATTGGACTTGTTATACGTCCGTCTTTGTCAAGTAAATTAAAATCACAGACATCTTTCAGTGTAAACGGTTTCACTATCAACTGTCTATTCTTTGCTCCGGCAAAGGTTATTTTCTCCTTGGTCACTTGGTTGACATATCGACCTGTTTTGGCATTTAAAATCTCTAATTTTAACGCGTCATTTAGCGTCACCTTTGTATCATTCTTTGCGTCGACAATTTCGCGAACATTTGGATCAATCAACTGATTAGCTATAGCCGAATCAAGCCTAAACTTATCACCGGAATTTCTGTCCGATATCCAGCCACTTGTATCGACTAGTCCATGAGATATTGCATCCGATAGACATAATGCATTTGATTTGATCGTTACCGATTCGTGACGTATTAGATAGCCTCTTTCGTAGGCTTCAGCAATACTTATAGTTTTGCCCGATTTCGAATGATATAGACCGGTTTTAGCATCGACACTTCCAGCAGAAATGGCATCGGCAATGTTTCTTGGACTTTCATCAAGCTCATCATCATCATCTACACTAGCATCATTACGAGTTACCTTTATACGTTTTTCGGCCTTTTCATAGCCATTCTCGGCTTCAAGAATTTCCCTTTGTATCACTTCCAATAGTGATAGATCACGGCCGTTATAGTCCTTTGCGGCACCGGGCTTAAGGAGATTGCCAGCCAAATTGCGGTCGATAGCACCTCTTCGTGCAGCTTCTTCCAAACTAACATGGCTACCATCTGTTAGGAGAATTTCTCCAGTTCGAACATCAAGAATGCGCAGATGAATTGCTTCGCCGACTGTCAAAATTTTACCAGTATGTGGTTCAACAATGCCGGGCATATCGAGTAGTTGTCTCGAATCAGTTGTACCGACATTTTCATTGTTGCGTTGAACTCGTTTAAGGCTGCGTATTTCACTAAATTGCATTGGAGTTTGGCCAATATTTGTTTTTGTTGGGCTATTCTCATGACTAGTTGTTGAATAGACGTGGTCTGTGCTGTCGTAAACATTTGTCGAAGACGACGTTGTGTTGCGTGTCGTTGTGACTTTGGACGTTGAGCTGAATCTAATTTTTTTTTTCATTTGTAACAATTTTGTGTTCAAAGTTGTGTCAAAGTTAGTAAAAATTATAAAAAAGAAGAAAAAAACAAATTTGAACAGTGTTAGAGGTGTGCTTATTCAATAAAGAGAGAGAGTGAGAGAAATCTTAAAATTTAAAAAACTCACTTTGTTGCACTGTATGATGTTGTGTAGAAGGATTCATCATCCTGGGTTGTCAGACCATCGCCAGCTGGTCCGCCCAAGTTGAATTCCACTCTAAATGTTCGCAGCGGTCTTTGTAGACTTTCGGCATAACGCTGTAAAAAGTTTAGAAAAATTTTAAGTTTAAAAAATGTTTGTAAAATGTATTGAGTTAGATACAACAGAACACTTTGTCACGAGTTGGGAAAAACAATTGCTAGTTTCAACGTTTAGATAAATTTTTACAAATATGGACCGTTAAAGAAGTCTTATAGCATCATCTAGTACAATTTCAGCAAATTTTTTTTCGGGTGGAATCTTGCTCAAATGAAACTCACAATTGGGCTGATTGTGTTTTGTAATTATCAGATAAAGTCACTTTTTCTATAAAGTAAACAAACAGAACCCTAAATCATTTGACAGAAGTTTTGTGTACATATTGTACGTGCATGTATTGCAGGCATGTCAAACTTGCGGCCCGCGGGCCGCATGCGGCCCACATTCTATATTTGTGCGGCCCAAGCTTAATTTAGGTACAACTTGCATTTTCAATTTTTTTACATTCAATTTCTGTTTAAAAAAATAAAATTTAAATGTCTATAATGAACACAAATTTCTCCATTTCAAAACGATGTTGTCCGTTTGGTGAAAAGGTAAGCAAACATTTTTTGTGTTGAAAAAAAGCTTTTTTTTGCTGAAATTAGCATTGGAGAAAATAATTGTTTATCTTTTCTCCAGTGCAGATGGGAAAGCAGCGAAAAAGCCCCACACGGTTTGTTTCAACCTAGGTGAATTTTTGGGAAAAAGCTCTTAATTTGTTTATTTGTAAAAAATGATTTATGTCGAATTCCAAACATCCAAAAATTCGATCTGCAATCGACTTATTGTCGCTACTTTTTCTGAAATGAATTCCAATGAAAAGAATTCGCTTTTTAAATATCTTTTTTGAGACGGATTTATAAATATAGAGTTAGTACCTAATCATTTGCAAATGGAGGTAATCGAAATCCAGTGTGACTCCGTTTTAAGATCTAAAATCGATGAATTTGGGATGCCTGAATTTTTACCAACTTCCAAAAAGGAGGAGGTATTCAATTCGCCTTTAATTTTTATTTATGCTTGTTACCACTTAACTTTGGACTGAGTTAACCAATTTTGATAATTCTTTTTGTATTGGAAAACTGGGCCTTGCAGTGTGGTTCCATTTAAATTTTGTCCAGTTATGGCTATGGAAACTATGAGAAAAACCATAAAACCCAGTTTTAGTTTTTTTGATAAAAATTATTATAAAAATATCTACCAATCAGATTGGAGAACACTCGAAAATTGGCATATGAAATAATTTGTATATTTAGAAGCACTTTTCGATGCGAGCAGCTGTTTTCACTAATGAATGGAATTAAGTCACCTGTTAGATCCAGAATTACAGATCTAAACCTGGGGTGTTTTAAAAGTAATAACTTCTAATAAATTTTCCCCACAAGTAGAGAAGATGGTAGCAGAAAAGAAATGCCAAGTGTCAGGCAGAAAACATTAATATTACTACATAATTGTTCTTTTATAAAAATAAATCTGTTTCATAAAAATTCTAATTGTTTCTTTTTTTGCGGCCCATAGAAATTTATACCCTGTTATTTTGGCCCGCGAAAGCCATTGAGTTTGATATGCCTGATGTATTGTATTTTAAATTTCTATTTGTGGTAGGTTGTGTTGAACAGCTTACAAATTCACATTTTCTAATGGGTTTGTTTGATTTGACTGAAGCTGTCAAAATATTTACTTCTCTTCATGTGTTTCTTATGTCGTTTTCGATTGGCTCTCCGGAATCGTCCGGAATCATTCAGAAGCCTTCTGATAGTGTTTTATTCGCACGAATTTGAGAGCTAGAACGCTTCTGAGAAGAGAAATTCTCTTCTCGATTTCAAATCAGAATTCAAATCAGAATTCAAATCACATGTCAAAAAAACACTCAATCAATGTTTTTTGTTTTTGATTCAACAATTTATTGTTTTCTGAAATTTAAATTAATTACAAATCAAAAATTGATACAATAATGGATAAATTACCACTTTCTTTGAACATTAGTTTATAATTTTTCAACTCTAACGCCATGATTTTGATTTGCAAGAAAAAAAAAAAAATATTTGACATTTGAAATTTCACAGAAATAAAATAAAAATAGAATTGAGTGGAAGCGATTTGACCTGTTCTATTCGATTTTAGAATGTGTCAATTCTTGAGTGAAACCAATCGAAAACGACATTATTGTAACCCTATTGGCTTTAAATTTAGCATGTCAGTTAACTTGCAAGTAGCTAAAGTATGAAGGTGGCAATAAGAAAGTTCGATTGTATTGCAACTTACATGCCAAAACTTACACTTGCGTTTATAATAAATAATGTCTTTCTTATATACAGTAAACAGCAGTAAACAAACAGAACGAAACTGTGATTGCTCATTCAACCATGCAAGTTCTGGAATTCAAGCACCTATATATTTGTGTATTTGATGTGTAGAAGCAAACTTGCTTGCAAGTTCATATTTACCAATTCTAAAGAATTTGTTTAAATTACTAGAAGCTGTCAAAATATTTTCTTCTTTTTTTTTTACAATTTTTTTTGTATATCTACAGGCCTAAAATTTTGCATGATAACTTGCAAGTATTAATGTGTAAATAAAGACTGTTTTGGAACTTGCATGCTACGTGCCGCTGCTGGGCATGTGTTATTCTTGAAGGTAACAAAGGAAATCATTTCAACCTGGCTAATTTGTTGACATTTCAAAAATGGAGATGCAATAGATGTTTGATTTTACGAATCTTTGACAGTTGTAGTTAATGATTGCAAGTTTTTAAAATTGCCTATTGTAAGGATGCAATTATAAAAAAGCATATTTAAAATTGACCTCTAAATAAAGTGACAGATTGACAGACCATTTAGATATTACTATCAACAAGTGAAAGGTTATTGTGACTCCTTGTGCAAATTAAATTAAATTGCATTGAATCTATAAGTAGTGTGCTTATTTTAAAACGATCGATGATGCAAACTGCCCTCCAGTTATATTCGTTTATAATTTTTCAAAATTAATAAATAAACTTATGCCTGTAAGGTAAATAGGTTTTGTTGACATTGACATTTAACAAATTAAAAGATTAATGGTACATTAATGATATCGCATCAACCTGAATTCTTTTTTTTTTCTAACAAAACCGCAAACAGAACTTCCTTCAAAATAAACATTAATCTTTTTTTTACAGAAAAAGACAAGGTTCAAGTGCAAACGATTTGTTAAATAGAATTTAAAAATCAATTTGCAAAACATAGAAGAAAAAAACAGATGACGGTTAAATTAATAGCATATTAGCATATTTGATAAATTGGATATTAATTGCGCTTAGAAAATATACCACGCAAATTTTTATTTATTTGTAAGAATGACATACGTGTATTGTTTGCTAAAAAAAGGTGTTTTTTGGGTGCTTACCTAATGCAAATAGATTTTGTTTATATAAACGATTTTTAAACGAACAAATAAATCACCGAAAATATTTTACGTTCGAAGGTTACTCTTATAAGGTTTGTGAAAAATGGTAACCCTAGTTTGGTATTGCCGGATGCAATGAATTTCAGAGGTCATTGTGTTAGAATTGATAATCACAATTATACATTTTCCTCTATTACATGATTACACATAAAAACAAACGTGCAAACTGTTTAACTATAGAATTCCAGATTTTACATAATTACACTGGTCAACAAAATTTGACTTTTTTTTTGGCACAAGAACTAAAATATTCTATTCTAGTAGTTTTTGGGATGCTTAATCCGAATCTGAAGTCAGAAAAATTTGATTGGCCTCCGTTTTTGAAATATTACGGTTAGAAAATGTCAAAAAATGTCATTTTGGCTGTTTTCGAGGTTCTGTTTTTATGTGGGGTAATTCATTATAAACAAATTTGTAGCGGTGATTATAAGAATCTTTTAAAAACTATTCTAATTTTCCCCATATCTCTTTTATTGCACGAGATATCTTAAGTTTCAGTTAATAAGCCAAAGAGAAACTAAACTTAATCTAAAGATTAAGTCACTGGTCACAGAATTTTTGCCACAAGAATCAAAATATACTTTTCTGAAAGTTTCTGGGTAACTAAAAAAAAACCTTTTTTTGATTTTATAACGTTAATATTTCAAGAACTAAGGCTAATAAATTTTTCTGATTGCGGATTCGAGCTCAGCAACCCAAAAACCTCCAGAAAAGTATATTTTGGTTCTTGTGGAAAAAAAAGTTTAATTTGGTTGGCCAGTGTTGTTTCTGATTCAAAGACCGCTGCTTAAATTTTTAATATCTCGGGCAGTAAAAGAGGTATCGGAAAGATTTATAAATTTTTTAAAATTTTTTTTATAGCCACCTTTACAAATTTATTTATAATGAAGTACCCCACATAAAAACATAACCTCGAAAGCAGCCAAATGACGGAGGCCAATAACAATTTTCTGATTTCAGATTTGAGTTCAGCACATCAAAAACTACTAGAAAAGTATATTTTAGTTGTTGTGGAAAAAACCTCGTTGACCAGTGTTATTAATCAGTCTTCTTATGTATAATTACTATTTGAAAATGTTTTGTTTATAAAATTGTCCAATAAACAAGTGAATATATTTTTTTTCTATGATCTTTGACGTGTACTAACTCAAAGAATTAAACTTTTAGTTTACAAAAAGTAGCTTGGATCACGTTTGATTTTTATGGGCAATTGAATGTTGATTAATTTTTTAGCACTCGGGGATTGTATTAAAGCTTTTTTTTTTGTTTTGGTGAGATAACCTATCATTGGGTTGTGTTATAGACAACAATTAGTCATTTTTTCCTCAGATCATGATTATTGTAGTTAGATGAGTGACAAACGGAAAGTATACGTCATAACCTGTAAAACTCTAGGTCATCTCTTTAGACAGGGGGTTTGTTATTTAGGGTATAAATTGAAGTCACCATTTACTATACTAAACTTAAATAAACAAGGTTCAGTTGGACTTAACTATTAATTTTTGAGGTCGCTGATACAGTAAGCTCCATGGACACAGCTTTGTATTGATTGAAATTTTGGGTTCATAAGGAACAATCGACTTCAAGGTAACAATTAATTTTCTTCTATAAAGCTTTACCAGCTTTTAAGCCTCATTAGAACCAAGTTCAGCAATTCTGTATGTCTATATCTCAAGCAAAAAAAAAAAAAAAAACTCAAGCCACACGATTTGCTTCAAATTAAGTATTTAACGGTTTGCAGCAATTTAGCGATGAGGTGAAATTGAAATTTAATTTTTAGAATCAAAATTGACAGCACACATGCTATATAAGCAGATGAGGTAAGTAAAAAAAAAATGTTTAAACTTTTACTACGGGTCATGTCATAACACAGTTTTCTTGATTTCTGACTTTCTCGTAAATGAATTAACGTTTAAATAATCTGAGTATTAAATAAAAATATTTTAAAAACTTTGAAGAAAACACATTTTTAGATTAAAATTTATAATGTATGTATTTTTTTTTTTTAAATTAATTTTTTAAAAATTGAAAATTTAATTTGGTTTAGATGTTCATTATTTTTCAAAATCAGCACACCAATTTTTTTTTTTTTAGTTTTGGAAATGTATTCAATTACTTTTCTTTTAAATAATGGGTTTGACAATTTCAATTTTTTGTCTCAAAATTTTTGGTTGTACAAGAAATAATGTTACTTCGCTTAAAGACCAAAACCAATTAACAAGAACTGTATGCAAAGGACATTTGTTCTTTAATTTAGATTATAAAGCTATTTTCTCATGCCAATTATTAAATCGTGTGTTTAACAGTGTGTTTAACACTCGAACCGAACCCCAATTTCTAGCTTTGCTGAGACGAACTATCTTCGGTTCAGAATCACTCCAATTCAGTTTGAGAAATAATTAAAATAAAAATTTTATCAATCAATTTGGGAATCTAATGACTTTGACAGTCACGCATGATATGATAGAAACGATTCCAGAGATTTTTTGTGCGAAACAAAAATATTTTACATAAAAAAATGTTATCAACTGAAAAATATTTGCATTGAAAGTAAAATTTTTTTTGCAAACAAAAACATTTTTATATTAAAAAACAAATTTAATATAGGTAGTATTTTTTTTTAGAATCAATTAGTTGAAATAGCTTATTTATGGCCAAATAATGAAAATTGTAAGAAATTCGGCAAATATTAAAAAAAAAATTACTTAATGCACACTTTTGCATTGATATTTTTTTCAATGCAGAATATTTTTTATTTGCAATATTTTTTTTAATACAAAATATTTGTATTTGCAATAAAAATTTTACTTTCAATGCAAATATTTTTCAGTTGCAATAACATTTTTTTTTATGCAATTTTTTTTATTTTCAATAGTTTTTTTTTAAATTTGTAATAGAAAACGAATGCATTAAAAAAAAATGATTTTTTCTACCCTGTTTTTTAATCATTTTAACTTTGCACTCTACAAGACAAAAACCCACTTCTATTCCCAGAAATGAGACATGTCTAATGTCTATAGACATGACTAAATTTGTAATTCACGCACAGTTTTGTCGTGTTGTTATTATGTGCCTCTGCTTAAGTAGCAAAAGCAACATGTATTGTATGGTGAAAAAATATTGCAGGGTCATGTTTGCATTTTTTTTATTGATATTAATGGGCTATTTTTAGATTTCTTCCGCTGTTAAGTTACTTATTTTGTTAAGTAAAGGCTTCTTCGTAACATGTACCTTAATTAACCTTCTAATTAAAATCAAATTAAACTCCATATAGAAGACTAGCGAGTCTAATAAAATTCGTACCTACTACATGTTAAAACCTAACCAAGTAATCAACCGGCCCTTAAAACATAAAAACCGGTATAGGTACCTCTAAAACATGTCTCTAAATTTATGGATTAAAATAATAAAAAATTTAAATACTCACGACTACGTGACAAAAGTATTCTGTTAACTACAATATAAAATGAAATAAACAACAACAAAACAAAAATTATATTTTGGATACATTACCTGAAATTCGTAGGCAAAATCATAGTCGTCTGAATTCATTATGTAAAAAAAAAAAAATTAAAACGAATACCACGATCCGATTACGAACACAATAGATCACAAAATTAATAAAATTAAACCCAATTTAAGATTTTTTGTGTTTACAACGAAAAAAAATCACAATTTTTACAAAATTATTTTTTTTGTTATTTTGCTTTAAATCCAAAACAATGCCATATTTTTTTTTATTCACAAATTAAATGTTTCTTGTTTGTTGATTTGTATTTTTTAATTATTTCTTTATTTTTTTTTTTGTATATTTCTTTTAACCATGTGCTGGGGAGAGATTAAACCCGATAGAATGTGCTGATAAATATTTATAATTTTTTTGTTTTTTCTAAAAATATACAAAAAAGACGGAAACACTTTTTTTTTCTACTGAATTTTTTTTTTTTTTTTCAAATCTATGATGTCAAAACCGTGATGACAAACTACACGCGCTTCGGGGAATTTGCTACATAAAATTCATAAAAAAGCCTTCATGGGATTGTGTAGCCCGACGACGGACGACGCGGGGCATTAAAAAAGAAAGAACAAGTTCTGGTAAAATTTATGTAGGTAGGTATACTATAGTTGCTGTTAGACTTGACTACTTGACTATGCGGTGGTGATCTAATGTATACCTATTTATTTCTAACCAACAAAAAAACATGTTTTTTCAATTTTTTTTTTAAATTAACTTGTGATAAACTATCTTAATGGTTAATGTAATTAGTCCGTATATGTATAAAGTAAGAGAATGCTAATCAAACTATAATTGGTTTAAATCAATTTAATTGAGATGCGGGATTTTTTAGCCAATAAAGCAGATGTTTTTTAGTGGAATTCCATTGTTTTCTTTGAAGACTCGAAATTTTGTAAAGAGCAAAAAAAACCCAAAGAAAAAATTATATCGATACCGGCATCAGACAGAAATAAACAAAAATATAAATAATGTAATTATAAATCATTATGGATTGTCTTTTATATAGTTGATATGATATAAAAAAAAGCATTCACTGATTAGATAGAGTCAACATTCTTGAGTTTGTGTTCATACATGTACATTTCAAACAAAAAAATGAAATCATTTCTGTTTTAAAATCAAACTCAGGTAAATCGTTATTTAAATAAGAAATAACAATAATTTCCGATTTAAAATAAAAACAAATTACAATGTCACACCATTTAGTTTGAAATATAAAAACATATTGTATAAAGGGTGTTTCAGTTTATTATTTTAGTTGTTTATTGTGAATTTTCAACTGTGAATTATATGATTTTGAATTACGTTTTCAGTCAACTAATTTTTTTTTTTTGATAAAAGAGAACCCTGGACAGGCAAATAAAAAACACGGAAGCAAACAGATCCTTATGTCAAAAATTTCTGTTCTGTCAAATTAAAGAGTGATACATACAGTCACCTGTCATATTTATGTCCGTAAATCACAATAGGGATCGAAATTCACGTCCGAAAACAAGACTGAAAGAAACAGAGCCATTCACCATTATGGGTGTGCCATAATATTAGCTTGAATTCGGTTACTTTCATAAGGTGTTTAACATCACATTGACAAAGTTACCAGACAGACTAGTTGTCAATTGGTCGGATCGACCGCGATTTTGATAATTTAAACACTTAAAGGAAGGTCTGTTCGTTAAGCCGGATGGTTTTTAAAACAATTTGATATTTCCATTTCTGATAAGCTGTCATTTGGTGGGTCCGGTAAGTAAATCAATGTGAACTATTGATTGTCATATACCTATTCATCATTATTGTATATCTAACTATTGATTGAAAACCGAAACATTGACTACAGACAGACAGCTAGTAATTTGCCAAATATCAAGAAGTTGTCTATTCACAATATAACAGTTATAAAGGAGTGACATTCAAAATGTCATAAACTTTTTGAATCACAATAAAACAACTCACTTTGACACAAGTAGTATATTGTATTGTTTATATGAGACGTGTTCAATTCACAATCAAAATATAAAAAAATCATTTGGCAAATTTGTTTAAGATTTCTTCCAGCCAAGTTAACGTTTCTTCAAACACTAATATGCACAATTTTCACGTAGTGGGGAAAGTATGTCAATTCAGAAAAATGTATAGTGGGCGTCAGTATTTTAAATTATTCATTAATGCGTAGGTTTTATGCTACGTGATGGTTTTTACCATTTGAATGAAAATGGGAGTTCAATCACAGTTCATGTATTCAAAATGCATAATAACGGCAAATTTTATACACCATACATATTTTGTTTATAAGAAGTGACAGAGCTTGGGAGAATTTTGTGCAAATAATATTCAACATTTATTTATGTATTTATGATCGATTAAAATAAAAGCAAACAAACAAACCTACTATGTATCGCAAAAATAAGAAATTTTTGACAAATGATGGCAGTTGAATGACATTTAATACGTTCATTGATACTCTATATACAGAATAAATAAACAATACATCCGTTGAAAATCAAACAATGGTAAGTAAATTTAAGAAATAAAACAAAATTAAGGTGTGAATGAAATGATTCAATTCAGCAAACAGACACTTAGGTTTACGTCAACAAAGCACAGTCTGATGATTTTCAGTCGCGAATTGAATTACTTCTTGAAGAAGAGAATACAAAATCGTTGTTGCAGTGAAAATCGGTGCATCAGAAGCTTTCATGGATGTTGCTCACAAAAAATGTAACAAAAAAAGACATTTACAATAGTTATAGCGTTCCATTTGGTCTACTATGACGTAGTTTGAAATACTTTAGGTTTTTTTTTTAAACAGAAGAATGCGAGTTCTTCAAGTTTCTATATTTACAGTTAAAATAGATCCACTTTTCGGTGTTACAACGAGAGATACAAATTATACCAATGTATAATGTATAAGAACAAAGAACCTAAATGCATTCTTCTTTTGAAAATACATAAAATGCTTTAAAACACACCTTTTGTGAAATTTTTGACTCAGAGAGTTCCCTAAACATACACACCGCAAACTAACCGCAATATATGACACAAAACAACTTAGAGTTAATTCACTGCCCCAAGCGCAAACATCAAACGAACCTTGACATATTTTTGACACTTCGTCAATTTATAATCAATTACCTACTGTCAAAAAAAGTAAATCATTATAAAACAATAGCGGAAGGGGTATGAAACTTTCGAATTGGTCAGTTTTATGCAGATGGTGTTACATTAAGAGACTAATAATCTGTACGACGATTTTATTTAACTATCATAATTTTGTAAGGTTATTTTGACAGTTTTGTTTCTCTACGAGAAAATATTTTTACTTTGTTATTTCACAAAATCTGAAATGTTGTGGAACAGACCTAATATTTATCTATGAATGTTTAGGAATGGGAATGACATAATCTTTTTCACTTTTAATAACGCAATAACGATCGTAGAGACAAAACTATATTTTCTATTGTCACATTTTATCAGTATTTGACATTAAACCAGCGTATATCTTAAAAGGGTCATCATTAGTGTGAAACAGACAGATGAAATAGACGCGTTCAATTCACTCACATAAATAAAATCCGATTATTGACTTGCTTGTTTGGTTTCATTTACAATGGAATTTTTATAAATGAATCCATGCTCGGAACATTTTGACATGGAAAGTGACAAGATGTCATACAGTTTTCTTTACTGAGCAAATGTTAGAACAGGAAATGAAAGCATTTCGGTAGTTTTTAACCAAAGTTTTATGATTTGTTCCACTTGCGTTCAGACAATAATTGGTCCTAACTTATTATCAAATTTAGTGATAAGGTTTAAGGATATACATATTTTGGAAAATCCGCCAATTTTATCCTTATAATGGACCCACTTCTTAATCTTCTACTTGGATGAAATATTTCAGTAGAATATAGAATTTGTATAATAAAAACAATATTCATTTAAAACGAGAAGAGCCGGTAACTGAACACCCGAAGTGATCCATATAATAAAAACTTGACCGTCCTAGGTATAGTCGACAGTAACCTTAGAAGCCAGCCTGTGATAAAAAAGTGGGACTTGAAAAAGTGAGAATTGAAAAATCCTTCGAGGCAAATGTTCAATCAGACTTCCACCAAAAAATTGAGGGACCAGTTGAACTGTCGAAAACAGCTATGCTCCAATAAAATATCATACAAAATTGACAGTTCATTCAATTTGTTCTCGTTTGTAGTAGATTTTGTAATAGATTTAAGGAAAGCCTGGCGACAAGTTAGTAAAAGGGTTAAATAGTTTACTACTAACATTTTCTTAAAGCCCAGAACTTTTTTATATTCATTTTGTTAACTGATAAATCGGTACTAGCTTTTGATTAGTAAAGTCCATTGTAACACATCACTGAATATTTAATGTTTTTGTCTGAGTTCAAAAAAATCTAATTGAACAAACTTGTCCCACTTGTCAAAGTTCGTCATATTGATTAACGAAAACTGAATTTAAACAGCTTGCACCATGACGACAAAAACTCCAACATTTTTGTTTTTTAATCTAAACAAAATAATGTCATGTTTTCTATGAATTGAAACACCCTTTAAAATTATCAGACTAATAAATAATAAACAAATGCCGTCATAATTAAGCGATGATGTAATAAAATTGCATTTTTTTTATGTCTATTTAGAACTTGTTTATAAAAAAAAAAAAAAAAAAAACAGAAACACTACATTAACAAAATTAACACACGAGAAGAACGATGAACATCACGAAGAATAACAAGACAAATAAAAGAGAAAGGAAAAAAAGATTTTTTAAATTTTAAGACAAAAAATTCAATTCGGAAATGCTCTTTGCATAAATTTCGCAAGCCACTATACAACAAAAAAAATTTAAGTAAAATAGGCTTTCTAAAAATAGACATCGCGTAGGGCAGGAATTGGAACACCACTGGGTCACTCACAATATAACTATACAAAATCTCATTTACTACATAGACATTATATTTGCATATATTTAAATATTTAAAAAGGAAAGGAAGCACTTTTAGATGCTTATCTTCTTGAATTAAATGAAACCAGATGTTTAAGTGCTCCTCGACAGAAAAAGCTTTCAAGGATTCTCATGCATAAAAATGCACACACAAAAAAAATAAAAGCTCTTTCCCATATCGATTGGAAAGGACGAATGTCAGGACAGCTGATTGCCATAAGGGAGTTTCCAAATAAAAATTTAAATTGATGTGTTTGTTTCAATTTAATGAAGATGCCGAAATTTTTTAACCGTCAAGCGGCATAGTCGAAAATTCTAATTCAAGGCTACAGTCGAGTAGACAAGTTTTCCAACACCTTCGAACATTAATTTGTTGTTAATTTAATTTTTTTCCAATTAAATTAAATAAACTTTAACTTTATTGTGTTGTTTTTTTTACATTTTAACACGCACTCGATTATTTCCCACATCAATCGCCACCGTCGTCGTCGGTTGCCGCCGCATCAGATTGATAACAAAATCAATAGGTACAAAAAATAAAAAATTAATAAAAAAAATTCAATTTTCGAGTGTATAGGTTATGACATCATAAGTAATTTTACTTCGGCACACACAATGTGGTTTTGATATGAAAATTAATATTTTTTTTTTTTAACGCTCGCCCTTCAACCGAATTATTGTATTTTATTAATACAATTCAAGGTCGGAAAAAAATTCATTAACATTTTTTGCATATTCATAAAAAATAATTCACGTCGATTAGACATTGTTTCCATTTTTTTAAATATTTTTTAAAAGAATACTTATAAAAATTTACTTTAAGAAATAACGAAAAAAATGAACCAACGTTAAGGGAGTGCTGCTGGAAAAAAGCTCATCCCACAGCGACGACCAATTCAAAACTAAACGAATGCCGAAACTTGAATAAACTTTCAAGTCGCAAACAGCTCTAGCTCTATATTATTTTTTGTGATGGTGCGGTAATGGGGGAATATATTGTGCTTTTAGTCATGGTTACTCACTCATCATTTCAATTTCACCAGGCCAGGCCAGCAGCAGCCCTCCCACCCAGTCTTCTTGTTTCTTAGACAAACTAAGCAGAAGCAGTGTGATGTGTTTTGTTTAACGTTATGGGAATTAAGTGTATAGCGCCATTGTTAACAGTCTTGGGGGTTAAAGGAGAGGTTTTCGTTTTTTGGTACAAAAGCTTATTTGCTTCGTTGCATGCATAAATATATAGCTACTATCTACATATTGCCGCCGAGACCGATTGAGATACATTTATTTTTTTTTTGTGTATTGTATTTGTAATTTTGTTGAGCTTTTTTTTCTTCCTTCAAATTTGCCGGTTAGATTGTAAATATACATTTAGCCAACAATATGTTATACCTAATAAAAAGAGAGACAACATGGCAATAATTCTTTTGTATATTTATCTCTCTGAGATGTTAAAGTGTTTCTTTTTTTAAGAGTATGAAATACTTTAAAAGCCTCCAAAAGCGATATGAAACTGAATGTCAACAAAAAAAATACAAAAAATTAACAACAAGGCCAAGACAATATTATACTTATATACACAATTGTACGTAGGTTGTAAGTACTTGAGAACTTGATGAACTGATGTCATAGCACGATAAAAAAGAAAACCACTAGACTTGGTTTTAATTTTTTTTTGTATTGCTTTTTAAATTGAATTATCGATTATCAGAGAAAATGTTATCTTGAAAATGTAAAAAATGTTAATATTTTAATTGACATGTGAAAAACATGTTAACATGTTTTATTAGTGTTTTTTTTTAACTTAATTTCTGTGACCGAAATAAATAAAAAATTTTTAATGATTAAAGACAAAAAATGTAGAATTAAGCATGAAAAAATGGGTATAGTTGGATTTTTCATAGTATTGCTCTTCGCTAGCTGAATTTTTTCCACTAAGGGAAGCCGTGTGTTCTAAAACGTATAAAATGTGAAGTAATCAATCGGAATTTCTCGATTTGTATACCTTTGCAGATTACTGCACATACTACGAACTTGCCCAAATAAAAAAAAAATACTCATACGCCATAGTGAACCACTTCCATAAAATTTATAAATGGTGATTGTGGTAGATCTTGAATACGGGTTTTTAAAAGTGCGAATTTTTGAGGCTTTTTTTTCAAGCTATACTTTAATGTCTTCATTTGATCGGATTTATTGATCAGCAAGACCATGTGGTATGACGGTGGTATTAACCAAATTGTGTGTAAATGTGATGGTTGGTGCAATAGGACTTCCCATTTGAGCTCTAACAGGTAGGATTTAACAGGTTTAGAAGTTGTAATGCTTTAAATCATTCCCAAATCTTAAAATACTGAAAAAGACTCTTCTTTTCATCTGAAATATGCCTTCTATTCATCGACTTCCGATATGTTTGGCCTTGCTTATCAGTAATGGTCGTCAAATCATCTTCTTGAAAGGTAAGGATCCAATTAAAAAGTGTTGTTTCACTAAAAGTATCTTCATAAACTATTTAAATCTTTCGATGCACATCACCTGCCTTTTTCTTTGAATGGGAGCAAAACGTATATTAAGCTAATGTCTAAGATAACGGTTTGGATATTACAAGACCACTACTGTTTCCATCTATTGACAAACAACCCAAATTTAGCTATGCCGGTACGGTGTTTTAACCTATTGTGTTCGTAAGCGAATAAAAATGTGAAATCATAAGTCGGAAATTCCCAATTTGTGAAAACAAGACGGATATATCGTCGGACTTCTGGAGAACACGAACTTCATCCAAAGGCCAAAAATATGTAAGTCACAAATTCAGTTCAACAGTATTGTAGATAAAACTGATTCAAGATTCCCAAATGGGTTTTCTGTTTACAAAAAATGTTACGCATACACCGCAGTGACCTAATTCGATATGCATGCTGATTTGCAAACATAAACTAAATCGCGAATGTAAGAAAGGGGAATCAGTCACTAAACAATTAAAAGATCTTTTCTTATCTACTGTCCATTTTGTTTGTCTTCACAATACTAAGACGGTTTTTTTTCAACTTTAATACCAGAAATTCTGAACCGAATCTACGAAATACTTGAAATCAATTATTAAAAAATGAGTTTTTCTCACCGTTGCGTCACTTTTTGTCACAAATGAAAATATGAACAAAAAAAAATTACTGAATAGGATGTGGCAACGTTGTTGCATTCCAAAAAACCAGAGTTTTTTTTCCTTGAGTAACAGTTTTTGAAATTTGTTTCTATGTTACTCAAAAAATGTGCCAAAAAAAAAGAACCCGAAAACACCAAGATTTAAAGTTCGCTTTAAAGTTTAGTGCTGAACACAACCAAATTGTTGAAATAATTTTGTTCAGGACTAACTGCTAAAAAGATTTAAAGGTTTTACAACTGTTTTTTTTTTGTGTTGCATGCTTTCAGAACTTAGTCTTAAACGGAATAATTTAGTATTCTTCTAAAATTATGCTTGGTTTTTCGAAATAAAAATTGTACCTACTAAATTTAAGGAAGTTGAACTGCGATATGAAAAACTTTTAGATACAATAAGCTAAAAGTGCTAAAAGAATATAATTATCTACAATGTGTTTTTAAACAAAAATATCGACATTTTAAAGTGTGGTTGCGATATGTTTTCATCCTACAAAGTTTCGCAAGTTTGGCTAGTTTTCCAAATTTATTTCCAAAATTTCGGAATCCACCCTCACAAAGACGGAATTCTATAAAGTCATGTTAAATCAAAGAAAAAATCTCGGATATATCAAACCGAAATATCCTTAATTTTTAACATTCTTGCTGACAACTTTATCGATTTTTATATATGTATTATTCTCTTTTTTATTGAGCCATTTTTATTGATTATTCGTACATATTGCACAAATATCCTTTGAATTAGAAGTGACCTATTTTAAGAAAAGTCAGAGGTTCAAATTCAAATGTACCTACTTTAAATTAATTTTTTTTTATTTTCGGCAATCTTAAATTAAAATTTAAAAAATTCTTAAAGCAAAAGGTTAATTTTGTTTTTTTTTTCTGAAATACAAATTTCTATTGATGATTTCAATTTTGATTTATTGAAATTTATCTAAAATTAATCAAAACTGTCACGAAAAGAATAATTTCAAAAAAAAAACTAAAATAAAAGTTTCAATTGAATAAAGTGCATGACAAAAGACTAAATTCATGTCACGCGATAAAATTATTCAAAAAAAAAAATAATAAAAAAAAGAAACAATTTGACATTGAATGAGCTTTATTTTTATTTTTTTTTGTTGATGATATTTGAATAAAAACGAAGTCACCACTTTCATATTCTACTCGCCAAATGATATCATTCATAATCAAGTTAATTCAACCATTAAGTTCGTTTCTATTCAATATATAAGTTTATGCCTAATGCCTATATTAACTATTTTTAGGAGTCAACACTATTGAAATATTTTAAAAACATAAAATCTAGATAGACTTTTTATTTTTCAACAACAGTAGTTATAGTAGGAATAGGTATTACGTCATTAGTTAGATCTCAAGCGATTATCGTGAAGTGAGAGAGCATAGTTAAAAATTCATTACCGGGGTCACGCTCACGATACAAAAAAACCACAAATTAATGCAAAGGAGTGGGTAAACTGGTTCTTTGCTTTGAAGTTTTTTAAAAAAATGTATCTCAAATGAAGACAATACAATACGAAAAAAAAACAGTAGGTATGAAATATATTTCATTCTCCAAATAAAATAAAAAAAAAAACAAGACAAGAACAAGAATTCTATATATGAAAGGTCTACAAATGAAATGACTATAATTGAGTTATGTTTTATTTTCTCACACGTTTTTGTCTTTTTTGTCGGATTTCTTGTATAGTCGCTTCAATGACTATAGATAGAGATACAAAAACAAAATAACGTACATAAATTTGGGTGGGCATTAAAAAAGTCTAAACGAATAAAGGCAATTATATGAGTTCGTGTGGACTAATCTGACATGAAAACAAGTTTAGAAGTCTTTGATTCCAGCTAAGACGATTTTTGTTTGCTTTTTTTAATCCTATTCTATACGTACTGAAGTGTAGCACATTTTTTTAATAGGTATATGACGAGGATGTGACATTTATGATCGAAAAAAAAGACAAAAAAGAAAGACACGTTTGTTTTGTGGTGGCACATTTTTTGAATGAGATGAGTTCACAGGAAAAAAGTTTCGAAATCACTTTTCAAAACTTGTATTTTTTGAAAGTTTACAGCAATAAAATTTTTGAACCATTTAAATTAATGGTTGAGTGGATGCCATGGGCCATTGCAAATAGATATTGAGGTCGATGTTAATAGAGGAAGTGCTGGCGATTTATCTTCATCCATTTTTTAAGCTCTCTGATAAAGTGACAAGTGACTATTTAAAATACACATACTTGAAAATACAAAAAGCAGATGTGAAAGAAATTTTGGGCACTCTGAAGTTGAAACTCATATTAAGGGTGACTTTTTAGATGGATGACACGTAATCAGTGCTATTATTCAAAGTCAGCTACCATTGCTATTTCATCACAAAAAAAAAAAAAAAATACGTTGGGTATCTACCAAGGCGTTAAGTCTTAGATACGCAGGAGGAAACCCCGTTTCTTGTCGAAAATCGTTGTTAACCGATTTTGTCTACGCCGATAAGAAAGCGTTAATTGTAATAACATTACATGTGTTATTAATAAGGTACCAGACAATAAACTTGAAAAAGTGAATCAAACTTGGGCTTATCGTATCGACCACTTAATACAATTAACTTCAAGGTGGAAAAAAAGTTCATGCTGAACACATACATATGTACATCAACTGCAAGCATTTTTTTTTATACATTTCTGAATTATACAGGGTGTCCCAAAAGTAATGGATCAAACGAAATATGCAGATAGGCCAACTTTAGGGCTCTCAGAATTTGGTAACTTGTTCATCCCAAATCCTTACGGTTTTCAATTTAATGCAGTTTTTGTGAATTATCGAAAAATCTCGACTTTGCAACAGTATTTTGCTTCCTCCGCTCATAATTGATTTTTGTTTTTTACAATTCTTTCACTAAAACATTGCCTAATAATAAGAAATAATTATTTAATCAAAATATTTTTTATTTCATACGCCATTTTGCTGCAAATTATGTAACAGTTCCATGTTTTATAAAAACTCAATTTCTTACTTTTATTTGAGAGGAACATCCCGAAAAAAAATTGTATGGTGTGATACTGGTTTATTATTTTAAAAACTTGCCGTGTTATTGCACTTTTCAAAAATGTATAAAAATTTCCAAAGTTCAAATTAGAACGAAAGATATTACAATTTTAATGCAAAAAAACAGGGGTTTTCCGAGCAAAATAACAAACAAAAATCGAGGCTTTTATTCAAAAAGAAATAAACAAACAACAGTCGAGGAAATGTGTTTATTTTTCTTTGTTATTTTTCTCTGAAAAGGCCTGTTTTGTTGCATTAAAATTGTAATATCTTTTGTTCTAACTTCAAGTTTGGAAACTTTTATACATTTTTGAAAAGTGCAATAACACGGCAAGTTTTTAAAATAATTAACCTGTGTCACACCATACAAATTTTTTGCAGTGTGTTGCTCTGAAAAAAAATTAAGTAATTGAGTTTTTATAAAACATGGAACTGTTAATTAATTTGCAGCAAAATGGCGTATGAAATAAAAAATATTTTGATTAAATAATTATTTATTCTTATTAACCAATGTTTTAGTGAAAGAATTGTAAAAAACAAAAATCAATTATGACCGGAGGAAGCAAAATACTGTTGCAAAGCCGAGATTTTTCGATAATTCACAAAAACTGCATTAAATTGAAAACCGTAAGGATTTGGGATGAACAAGTTACTAAATTCTGAGAGCCCTAAAGTTGGCCTATCTGCATATTTCGTTTGATCCATTACTTTTGGGACACCCTGTATATAAAACAATTGTAAAATAAAGTGAGAAAATCGGTTTCAAAATAACGCGATTTCAACCTTTTATAATTTTTTCATTTTGATTTTAAAGGTTTCTTACACCAAATTTAATCGAAATAGCTATAGCCGTTTTTCGGTAAAAATTGCAATAACTTTAATACGTTATATAGGAGGTATCGGAGATACTTAAAAAAGATTTTTCTGGATTTTTGCAAAAAAAAAAAAAAAATCAATGTTTTTTTTTTCAAAAAGGAACAAAGATTAATATACATTTTTGTATGTACTCGTATTAATATATTAATTGATAATGTTTAAAAAGGCATACAAATAGTTTTCTTGAAAAATGTTTGAACATTTGTATTTATAAAAAAAATATTTTTTTAACGGCTCTTACGATTTTTAAATATTTAAAAAAAAATTTAATACCAGGCCTTAAGAAACAATTCTTTGCCGCCGGGTACAAAGGGGTTAAGTCACTAAATTGCACTTTGCGGGTTTCGATGAAATAAGAATAACCTCTTTTTTCTCTTCTATTTGGTATCAAAAACATAAATTTAGAACAACTCTTTTCTATAAAAATAAGAGGATCCATGCTCAAAAGTTCATCGATCAGCTCAACTTCACATTTTCAGGCAAACTATCAATTATGACTTAACCCCTTTGTACCCGGCGGCAAAGATTTCATTTAATTAGGTTGATTTTTAATTAAAAGATAAAAAAATCTTCGTATTCTACTTTTAATTCCTTCCTACATAAAAAATATTTAAAAAAAAATCATCAAAGAAGGTGAATTGTTCGACCGGATTCTAAAACAATTTTTTGTGGCGATTACAAAAAAATGTTATTAAACGATCAGTCCTACATATTATATCCTTTTTTTCTATGTACCCATTATTTTTAACCATTAAAGCTTTACCAACTTCAGAAATTAATGTAATGGTGTGGTTTCCATGCTTCCATGCTTAGGTGAAGGTAAAGCCAAATAAAAGTCATCCCCAAACACTGGAAGCTTTTATAGAGTAAATTATAGTACGCTAAGGAACTTCTACCAAGCTATTGAAAAGTAAACCAATTCCAAAACTGTCCAATTTTTTCAAATTGAAATTGAAAACAATGAAAACTTAAATTCAAAGCAAATTTTTTGGCCTTTATTCCAAGAAAAAAAAGTTGCGAGATTTATTTTTTCTGAAAAACATATGGAATTGATCAAACTATAAGTTCTCATCCAAAAAGTCTGGTTAAAATTAAAATAACACCAACAAATTTGGTTATTTTTATAGCCAGGGCGTATAATAAGTTGTCATGAAATAAGTAACGAAAAACTATATAACATGTCATAAGCATCTTATAAATCCAAATGCGAAAACCATCACGTTGTTAATGTTTCTTCCTTACGTTGATACCTACCCATATTCCTTGTACGTAGAATTAAGGTTTTAATAAGGTTTCCACCTGAGCACAACTGAATAGAAACATTAATTGCTTTGGGACACCCTTTACTGAAAGAAATCCAGAAACTTGCACTTAAACTTTCAACGTGATAAAAATCACAGTAAATCAAAGAATGCAATTCTTGGAATTCCACTTGCCCTTAGGAATGTGCTTACATAAACAACTCTTGACGTAAGTTAACAGTTATTGCTTTTCAAATTAATTTTCAATTTCCAAGACATCCGTGATATAACTTCAAGTTTTCTAAAGAAACAATCTGACAATTGCAGCAATATGCATAGCTTTTACCTTCATATGAGCAGAATGACGTCGAAGTCTTAGATAATAATGTAAGGAAAACAACAGAGAAGAAAAGTCAATGTCAATCCAACTTATATACATTAAAACCAACTGACTTAATAAAAAACTGACCATATAATCTCTATTTAATAATATTTTTAGCATTCAATTTTATAAGGGACTACCAATAGATTTAATTTTCATTTATCACAAGCCTAGTTATAAAAAATGATAACTATTCAACAAATATTCTCTAAATATTAGTCGCCCCCTTCTTCGTTAGTTAAATAAAAAAAAAAAACTAATCAAATGAATATTTCATTAATAAAAAATATTTTTGAATTTTTCAATAATAAACCAGTAAAAGGTTTGAAAAAACACGATTTTACTCAAAAGCATTCTTTATAAATGAATGGAATTACTTTTTTCACCCAACACGAAAAATATTTTTATTTTCAATTTAATTTCAAGTCGTCGTCGTATATATTTCGACCCACTTAACTCCTTAATAATGAATTCAGACGACAAAAACGCCAACGTATCCAAAACAATTCAATAAATTAAAAATAAATAAAAAACAACAACAAAAAAAAACTTACCAATCCATCGGCTCCATTAACTTCAATTGCAGTTTTAAGTCTCTGTGATAAAGCTTCAAGCAGTCTTTCATATTTATTATTTAGATTGTCCAATGATTGTGTATAATATACAGTTGCTCCTGGATCAGCATCTGTAGGTCGTAAATCACGTCGTGGTGGCGAAAACGATGGTCTAGCTTCAACAAGCCAGTCGATAAAATGCAAGCATTTTCCATCGTATATCTTTTATAGTTGATTTTTGTTGATTGTTTTTATTGTTGATTGTTTGTTGAAATATGGTTGGTTATTTTTTGGTTTAAGGGTTAAATAGTTAGTGATTAGGATATTATTTAATTTTTTTATTCTAATTTCTAAACATAATTAAAAAAATAAACTAAAAAAATGATTTGACAAAATGAATTTTTATTAAATTTTGTTGGTTAATTTTTTTAAATTTTTATTTATTAAAATTATATTTAGTGCTTTTGTTTGTTTTGTTTTTATTAATTAATCATCGTTAAGATTAAGCATTGTTATACTTTATTGTTTAATCTTGTTGAAAAAAGCAATAAATATATTATTTAACACATTCATCATCATCAGTCATTATAACATTCATTCAATCATACAAAATTTTGCCAAATTGATGTATAGTAAAGGAGTTTTTCATTGAAAGTATAAAATAAAAATTGAAAAAAATGTGTAAATGTTTAAATTTAGAAACAAAAAATTACCTTCGCTTCTCGAATAAACCGTCCTCCGGTTACATTAACATTTTCGATTTTTGGTTTTCGTTCGATTGCAGCACCAAGAAGGTTCTATTTCATTTTTATTTATATTTTAATTTTTTTTGAAAAATTTGTTTGTTTTTTTTTGTTGTTGAATTGATTTTGATTTACATTTTTGTATTTTTTTATTTGTTTATTGGTGATGTTTTTGTTTGTTTGTTGGGTGTGTAGTGTTTTTGTTTGTTTTGGTTGGTGAAAATACAAAAAAGGATTAGATAAAATATTTTTGATTAGTATACTAATTAATGTAATACAAATGGGGGTTTTAATTTATATATAATAAACAAGGATTTTGGACAAAAAATATAAATAAATTTACAACGAATTACTACTATAAAACAATTACTACGACAATGGAATTGGACATTTTTTTGTTTACTCTAATTTTTTAACTTAAAAATGGTGAAATTAGGAGGGGAAATGTGCGTTAAATTAATTTTTATAAACTATACAAATTTTTAATATACAAATTGTTTTTTCTTATTTTTTTTTTAACTAGTAGCGACAAAAATACAGCTACAGCCATTTCACCAATATTTTTTTTTCTTTTTTTCCCAGCAAATTGACAAAATTAATTTTTATTTAACATTTTTTACGAGTACGATTTTTAAGACATTTATAATAGCAATAAGCTAAATTATAAAAAAAAATATACAACCAGCACCCGAACAACTTTTATATTTTGTGTTTTATTTAAAATTTAAACTTAAATTAATATTTAATTCTTAAAAGCAATTTGAAAAATAAAAACAAAATCTGGTGAAATTTTTTTTCAATATGAGTCGACTATACAAAAAGAAACAAAAAATTTTGAAAAAGAATTCCCGGGAGAAAAATAATATCACTCGAAGGGGGTGTTGGAGGCAGAGAGACATAAAACCTGAAGATGTGGGGGAGAAGAACAGAAAAATACTTACGTCTAGTTCAAGTGCAGAAGCAGCCGTTGGCATTGCTGAAAGCTTTTCAGTGGTGCCATCGACCCATGTTTCTTCAACTTGAATGCCAGCCTGAAGATTCTTCAAAAGGCCAATTGCCGTTTCGCATGATCGCAGTCTAGTTTACAAATAGAAAGAAAAAACAAAACCATCAAAAAGAAACGCATGAATAAGGTGTTTAATTAGATTGAAGAAGATCGATAATAAATATAAAAATTTAATCAACCATAACGAATTTCTCACCTTTCAGCTAATTGCGTACACACTGTTATCCACCTGGTATTTAATCGTTCAACATTTGATGTCAATCGTTTCAAATCACCCAACACTCTTGTCGGCACACCCATGCGTCCTAATTGATCAGCAGCATCATTCATTTTATCCATGGCGGGTTGTTGTTGTGATATAACATCTTGCATATTAGTCAATTGCTTAAATACAATATGCAAGCCTTCAGCTGATGATGGCAAGTCCAGATGTTTGGCAAGTGCATTTTCTAATTCCGATATCACATGTTCGTTGTCTTCTAGACCAGCTAGAGAGCCTTCGAGCAGTTTCAATCGATCACCATGTAAATTACTTTGTGTATTTAATTCTTTCCACAATTCTAGTAGATTATCCAGACTCTTTTTGAGTGCGGGTGTTTTGAGAGCAATTGTTCGGAATGTTTCTTGCAAATGCTTAAGTTCTGGATCGAGAACACGCAGACGACGTTGATAGTCTTCGTGTGTTTGGACAGCATGTTCCAATGAATCCAGATCTCTTGGCAATGGAGATGAAAGGATGTGATCTAGCTCACGGGCCATATCTTCAAGTTTGCCTTTGATGGATATGCATTCTTCAGTGAAGATGCGACTGGCTTGTTTGCTTTCCTCTGAAAAATAGAAAAAAAAAATACAATTAATTTGTGATCAAAAGGAATAAAAATATATGTACAAAAAAAAGTACCCCGAGTTTTTCGACTGACAAATAGTTTCTTCATAATTGAGTTGCTTCTTCGAATGATTCCAAATGATATCTGACTAAATGTGACATTTTTTTCAAACACCCAGTCACAAAAGAAACTATTTCTCAATTGAAAAACTCTTGACAACATTAAATTGAATAATTGCTCTCCTTTATAAACTCCCACTTACCTTCAGCTCTAGCGCGCTTCTCAAATTCATCAAAAAGACGATTAACTTCATCCATTTCACGTCTTAATCGCCTCAATTGTGGATCATTTGGATCACCTTCGCTGAGTAATTTATCTGCGTCATCATTCAATGCCCGCCGAATGGCTGTTCTTTGTTCTGGTCCCATTGCCAAAAATTGATCAAAGTCCCAGCCCTTGACTACTTTAATTGTGGCAAATATCATATTCTGACGTAGACGGAGATGTTTCTTTTGCCATAGTGCAACCGAACGATCGAATAGTCTCTTCAAACGATCTGCAGCCTCAATGGCTTCTGGATCAGGTGGTGGCAATAGCAAACAAGCACTTGGAATAGAACCTTCTACACTACGACTATTCCTTACGCGCCATTTAACACGACCTGAATTGTCAATTAGAGTACATGTCTCACCCTTATCCACATTCACTTGCTGACCTTGGTGTTTGTAGGCGCATATTGCTTGCACTTGAGATTGCCTATTCACAGGTTGTTTGCGTTTATTCAACGGCACAATAGTTTGTGCGCGATTTTGTAGTGTTTGCACTGTTTCACCAAAGGCATTCAACTCCTCACGCAGATCTTGCATTCCACGCAGCAGTGCCTCACCTTGATCTAGACCAAAGTCAGATTGTGAATATGTGGTGTTGAGTACTTCATCACGCTTCGCCAACCATTGTTCGGCGTCTTTGATTTCAGCAAAGAAATGATGATATTCAGTTGCATGTTTGAGGTGGACTTCCAAACACAAAGTCAATTGGAGCAACCATGCCCATTGCTGTTGTAATACACTCAAATGTGCTTCGATGCATTTCAATGCGGGGTGCTGTTGATTGAGTAATGCTTCGCCACGATCTAAGATCGTTCCAAAGTGTAATTCACGTTTCTCTAGTTCGGACATTAGGTTCTGGAAAAAAAAAATGAATTCAATTCAATTAAAAATAAAGAAAACAAATTCCAGACATGGTAGAGATAGAGATACTGTTTTCTATTGGAGTTAAAAAAAAAAAGAAAAGCAAAAGTGCAAACATAAAGCTTAATGGCGGGCATTGTACTTACTTCTTCTCCATTTCCAAATGTACGCTTGAAAGAAGACTTGAATGTAAATAATTGTTTTCAATTGAAGAGTTCCCAGTTTTCAGGTGAAAGACCAGGAACCCTCTTAAGGATTTTTTTTATTTAATTTTGTTTAGGGATTATCATTAGAGTGGATCGATATTTTATTTAAAATTAATTAGAGTGGACAGCAAGAAGAAACAAGAAAAACAGTTTCTCAGAGATATGAGGTGTTCAGAATAATAATGGGTCAAGTCGATTTGAAATTTGGGCATTATACAGAGAAGCTCTTTCTCAGGAACTAAAGAAAGTTTTGTGTAAGTAGCTGAAGGCTGTATGATTGGATCACTAACATTTGAGAATGTGATGTCACATGAATCTTAAGAATCTTCCTACACGTTGAACCATGTCGTTTTTCGCTAAATCATTGGGGTCATATAATAGAATAAATAGCAGGATATTTACAGAAAAGTGGATTGCCTCGATAGCGGCCATGATAGCGGCTTGACTATGTTGATATCACGTTTTTTCAAAGAAGAGAAAACTTCCTAAATCGCCAAATCCACCTGAAATACACTACAAATGATTAGGTAGACGCAATCAGTGCCATACATTAAAATACATTCATGCACCAAGACGTCCTTCAGTTTTGGATTCGTCTGTTTCTGTGGAAGTTGAAGACCCCATCTTCAACCATCTTTGCATGAGAAGATAGCTTTTCTTACTCTTTACTGTTTGGGTTTCCAGCTTAGTTTTTTGACTAGACTTAAAAATAGGAACTTGGACTTGGAACTGACCAAAGCCTATGGAACACCCTTGACTGTGGGAGGGACCAAAACTAGATCTTTTTTTTTTTTAGATTTAATATTAATACTGAATCAACAGTGATCAGCCCATTATACTCATCTTCCTCCACCGAAATAAAATTCCACAGAAAGAGAGATAGAACTCCAACTTTGCGCCTGCTTTTACTAAAAGATCTTCGTATTAGTTAAAAGAGATAACCAGTTTAGATAGATAGAGAAGACAAAAGAAGCAATGAATGCAGTCTCTTCGATGGATATCAGTCGCATTGTTGTATGACCCGTGAGATCAAATCACTATTTTTTTACTTTAACAAAGATGGAGAAAAAAATACCTACACAATCGATCCACTCTAACCTACACTCACAGAAGCAATGCTTATAAGCAAATGATTTTAGACATGATCATGCTGTTATCCGATTTTATTTTTCTTTGCTTGCTGAAAAAAACAATTGTGCTTCAGTTAAACTCACCTCATAATACCGATGAACTGATGGCAAATCCAGATTCTTATCAGCCCAATCGCGAGTAATCTCAACCTGTTCTTTTTCATTCAACCATTGGAGTTCGGCTGAAGCTTGAGCCAAAAAGTGTTGCAATGAATCCAAATCAGAAAGACGTTTAGTTGATGTACTCAACAAATCAGCATAAAGCTTCTGTAACTGATTCAAACGTTGTTGATATAGATTGAGTTCATCACCAGTGAACTTGGTTTGTTGGCGTTCAGCTTGAAGAATCTTTGAATGGAATTGATCGATTGTCTTGTGATCTTGTTGATGGCGCTCAAGTTCTTCTTTAACCGATGCTAGATCAGATCCATAGTCGGCAGTGTGGAGTTGTTTCTAAGATAAGAATAAAGATATATTAAATTTCATTTTGTATCGAAAGTATATAAAAGTAATACTTACCAACTTATTTTGGCACCATTCAGTATATTCTTGCAGGTCTCGGAAGTAGGGATTTGTGTCTATTTGTCTAGATTCAACAACCATACGCGTTTGACGCGTCACAGTTGTTTCATGGACGGGATACTTTAGTCCAGATAACTTCTGAACCAAAGTGGAATGGAACGTTGAACGCAACTGCGACCATCGTTGGTGTAATTTCTGAACTTTCTTATGCAAATCAGCCACTTGTGGATACCGACCCTCTTTCAAAACCAAACAATCTTGATTCATATCTTGAATTGGTTCTTCCAAATGTCGAATTTCCGTTTCTAGGGCTTCAACAATATTCTTTGCATCGACTGGATGTAATCTCTCAATGCGGCGACTTTCTTCGCTAATTCGAGTTTCCAAATCTGTCAACTTCATATCAACATGTTTGATTTCACGCTGAACTTTATCGCCAAGTCTTTGCAGACGTTCCAATCGTTCAACTTCTTGTTGTAATATATGATCACGATCGGCTAAGGCAGTTTGCAAGCGATACCATACTTTTTCAATAGAGTCCGGTCTCAATTCCGGTTCAACTTCTATCTCACCAATACTTTCGAAATAACGTTCCAATTCTTTGTAGATTTGAACTAATTTTGTCTTTTCACGCTTTCGTGGGGCAACTTCGTCGGTGCGGAAACGATTTAGATCGCTTAGCAAACGTTTCATTTCGATTAGAGTGGAGGGGAACGAACGCTCCTGCAAGTAGGCAGTCTTCTCGCGGCACCAATAGATGAATTGTTGGGCCAAGTCACGGTATTCGTGGACTCGGCGCTGTGATTCCATGTCGAAAAGTGGATGAATTGATGGTGGCTCTGGGAATACATCGTACAATGAAGATATGTACGTGATCAGAGACTTTTCATCAGGTTCGTTTGTGTCAACATCTAAAAATGGTTTAAAATTTTAGTAAATTTGTTTGATGGAGAGTTGGGGTATACAAAAATTACCTTCAGGATCAAGCAGACGTGTAACACCATATTCCTTTTCGACAATACTGAATGCGGATTCGAGACGTTCCCTTGGTCGGTCGGTTCGTGCTTTTCGCCAGTCAAGCAGATCCGGCCGATTCCGGTGCACCAAGGCAGAGAACGCCAGCCCATCACGCCACGAGCCAGTAAAATCATTTACTCGAACGCCTGGATACCGTGCTGTTGAACGTCGCGCCCATCTTAATAGAGCTTCTCTAGCAGATACGTTATCCTCTTTCCCAACAACGATATCGGAGATCTAAAATAAATAAAAATTGTTATTGCAAATGTTTTCTAAATTGTTTAAATATTATTAGTTTATTATTTATTTCATCTAGATCCGCCTACATTTGAAGTTCACCTTCGATTCAACTGTTTATAGACATAAAAATGATACCCCTACGTGTCGTTTTTTAACGATTGTTCCAGTTTATCAACCTTGATTCTTCCTACTTAATGGCGTCAAATTGGTGGACAAGAGTAATTGCGATATCTTTCAGACAGTTTCACTGCCTTGAAGTTTTTTTTTTTTGTTTTTTCTTTAGTTCTTAACCATCTTTTGTATGAAATCAACCAAGTTGACGTCATTTGAAATTCCTATCCAAAAACAAAACCTTCCATAAATGAGGAACATGTGGTAGCTATTTCACATTCACATCATTGATTGCAACCGAATCGAGTCTTAGCCAGCCTACACAATACGTAATTATTGTTTTTTTTTTTTCATTTCGAAATACACAATGAACGCATTTTTATTGATTTATTTCCATTTTCTTCTCTGATGGAGTAGACGACACAGTAGAAGAACAATGAAGCTGGGTATCAAAAGAGTTTAAAACAGGTAATTGCAAAAAGATTGATGGAGTTGGAGAGTGTATGATATTTATGTAGTTCTTGTGTGTCCTTGCGGCATAATTTCACGCGTATTTTTATAGTCGATTCTAGCCTAGAGGGAAGTGGTCAATTTGTATGTTGTGTGGTCCAATAAAAGGGAGTACAATTTAACATGGTTAAATGAATATATTGTTATAAGTGTGTCTTAAAGGCATTATAATGGTTATGATGATGATGTCATTATGTGGTGAAATAAAAATGCTTTCAAATCTGGTCAAAATACCTACTTTTTGATGCGGTTTGACTTTTGATATTAAAATGAAACTTGTTCTAAAGACTTTTTAAAGTACTGGATTTATGCATAATAACGTACGTTTAGTTCAGTAATGAAGCCATTCGCACTATTAGTATTGGAAAATTAGAATGAAGACAGCAACAACCTGAGTATCGTAGAGAAAATGGTCAGTTGTTTTTTTTTTTTTTGCATCGCTTTTCAAGTGCAAATTGTTTAATTGAAATGAGTTAAACAAAAATTTTGATTAAATTGGTAAATGGGAAATTTTTTTCTCTGTATGAAACTGAATTTAGTTATAATCGGTACATTTTTGTTGTGGGTACCTTTTTAAAGAACCAAAAGTTAACCCACCCTTGCAAATTTCTTCCCAAGAATTTATTTGAGAAGAAATATAAATTCTCCTTAATGAGAGGTGAAAGTATGTCGGATAGTTCGAAAAATTGGTATAAATGTACTTAGGAGAAATAATTCTGGGTCCGAATAACGTTAATTTTTTAGATAGTTGTATGCTTGCTCTTTATCATATAGGTCTTTTGGTATGATAAAGTGATTTCACTTCTGACAAAGTATCATCTTACATATGAACTCTATACTGGCGGATTAAATATTGTATAATATTTTATTTTGTTCACTTTCAACATGCAGACATACTCGTAATGTAGCGTTTGTTTCTAAATGACAACTCAGAGCAATTTGATATTTTTTTAATCTTATAAATATAGAATTTCTTTACATTGAGTTTGAGTATGAGATCAAAATCTTGGTTCCCTAGATCGTCTAAACCAATTTTTCAAGTTTAAAAAATTATGGATACAAAAAATTAAATCGAAAACTTATGATGTTTCTTGCCATTGCAACACTTATCAATAGGTACAAATTTTCTTTGCCAAAGAATTCTTGTATGATTTTCTATCGATTATTTTGGCATTTGTGCTCAAAATATCATAAATTACTGGTTTAAATATGTAAATTTTTAATCGCCACAACCGACACCTTTGCTAAGAAATCTGTTTATATTTTAACAACCCCTAGTTTCACACTAAAAGTATAAAAGTTGGAAGTTTAAAATGTTAAACGACGCTTTTCTATTGTTTACATTGAAATAGTATCAATTTTCTGTTTTCAAAGCGTTTTGGTACTTTTGCACAATGTTTCTTTCTCTTAAAAAATTTGTTCTTGAAAAGTTTAAAAAGTTTCAGTTGAACTTGTTAAACCGCCAATTTGGAATTGGGAGTAAATATAAATATTTACATATAGAAAATCATATGAAAATAAACGGAATACATTTTTGAGTAATTGTTTCAGTTAAGAATAATATACTTTTACGTTGACTTTATTTCTTTAAAATTATACGACCTTGTTATTCTCAGCTGAAAACTTTGATAAACAAACAGCTGTGTGCAATTTATTTGATCAAAGTTCACATCAGAACTTAAAAAAAAGGAAACAGAAACTGATTACCATTGATCGATTTGAGTAATGACAGGTACTTTGAAGCGACATTATTAAATTGAAATTAAAGATAAAGAAATTTAATAAAAAATGCATTTTGAAAAAATAATGTTAGAAATGTATGTACCATAATATTTCAAACTTTTTTTATAAATATCTAATCGATCAAATGATTTGTAGAAATGTTTATACATTTAATTCAATTTTTTTGTCATATCTTAAAATTAAAACTAAGCGATTATTTTTCTGTAACACAGAAGAAACATGAAATGCATTAAACATGATTCTACACGGAGAAAAAAGACCAAATAAAAACAAGTGAATTCCACATTAAACTAAGGGGATTACCAAATGGTTTTTAATTAAAAAATTGGCAGCCACTGGGGATCGAACCTACAACTGTTGGGTCACTAGGCAAGTGGCTTCAGCCTATCTCACTGTTGGAAATAAGTATGATAAACTACACCTAAAGCTAAAGTATGACTATAATAATTATTCTAAATTTTTTATTTTTGTCGGTTTTTTTAAGATGAAAATTCACATTAAAATGAAATGTAGTTCACCTTTCAAATTCAACAGAGTTTAAGCGGAATCCACTTATTTTTAGCGGACATTGTGTTGTTTTAAGGTAGTGGAATTAAAGGTCTACATCATTTTATTTTAATGTGCCCTTTTTTCTCCGTGTAAGATTTTGTCACAAAATATTCTCTGAATAATTTTGTTGTATGCCTTCTTCAAATCGATGAATCGATTTTATCAAAATCGATTCAGCGCCAACGAGATACCAAGAGAGAATTTTTTTTTAAATGATAAGGTGTGTTCGTCTACTTTTTTGAAATTACAGCAACTGTCAAATTAAAAAAAAAAAAAAAAAGAGACCATCTCTCTAATATTTTGACACTTCGTAAAAGCACAGTGCAACAGAACACAAAGTATTTCTTAAATATCTTATTTCAATTGCTCAGATAAAATCTACGAAAGTAGATCGTAAGAGTCTTGAGAAGTCGAACACATTTACAGAAATTAAAAAACAGGCAACCTTTTTTTTAACTTAACGCCTACATTGGTAATACTATAATTTTTATCTTACTCAATAAACACCCCCACAAATTGACGGATTCTTATATGTCTATAAAATACATTTTCAAAGTTTGACATTTGACGCCATTTGCAAATTTAAGACATATTCACATTACTACATTCTACTACTACTTGTTTTCAGTTATCAGTTTTGTTTGTTATAAAAATGTGGGCCTTTATTTTTTTGTTTAACCTTAAGTTGACTTAGCTAAATGAACCTAATAATGAACATAAATGTATGTGATACAGAATTTGGCAAAGTTCATGAAGTTCCAAAATTATAAAAAAAAAAATCTGACTTAATCCTTTTTCGTTAAATTAGACAAAATACCTTTGGACGCTTCGGTTCAATTGCTTGCGGTGCATTATAGTATCCAATTTCAGTAGTTTTAACACTCTTTCCCGACGAATGTAACAAATTCTGAGCTTGTTCCTTTTCCTCAGCTCGACTTAATGTTGTCACTTTTCTAACAATATGCGTTGTTATTCGTCGATGTCCATCAGGAGCACGTTGTGACAACTTTGTTCTTTCCATACTCGATCCCAATACTTCCGTTGACATTCGTTTATTTTTCTTAATCGAATGAAAAGAATTAACATCACTCCCAACATTTGGTATATCACCAGGAAAACGATCAGCTCCATTATTGAAATTCTTCAAAACTAAAGTTCGATCAATTGATGAACTTGACGAAGGAGGTGGATAATTTTTTGATCCAGTTCCATTGCCAGCACCAACATCCGGATAATCTCGGATAACAGCTTCAATTGTTTTTTCGTGTTTAACTTCATGTTTGAAACGAATATTTCTATCGTCAATGTTCGTTGTAATCGCAGGTCCTTTGCGAAGGCTTGATTTTCTTATTGATGTACTTCCGGCACTTGAACTTCGTTGTTCGGAATTTTCTTGAGTTGCTCGCATAAAAACTCGACCACCTCCGGGTCGAAATTCATCATCAATTTTGTACATTTTTTTAAAATTTTGTTGTATTTCCCAAACAGAACTTTTCAGAATTTGCATAAAAAAGGAACAAACCTTATTTGTGATATAAAATGTGCACCGTCAAGTTCTGTTCCTCTACTCAATTTTTATAATAATTCCAACAAACCACACCGCGCGCAATCGTTTTGCGTGTCAATTCCGTAAATATTCTCTTGTCTAATTTTTCTATATACCGTGGTGGATGCCAATTATGGTTCGGTTTGATGTCGCTTCATGAATAAAAAGAAACAAATTAATGAGTCTCTCTGTTTTCTGTTTCTAGTATTTGAACCGCAATGAACTCTGTCCGACCGGATACGTCTTTAAAACTTCTTAGCTTGGCTTATTTAGATTAAGAATGATGATCTATTGTTTAGGTTATTTATGTATAACTTGGCTCCAACTTAGCGGAAACAAATTTATACAAGAAAACTAACCAAAATGATCTATGTTCGAAAGAATGTTATTAGTAACAAAACATTCGAAATCGAATTACGAATTTATTCGATATCAGTTTATTATTATTGATTAGGGTTTTGTTTTTCTATTTTACTCGTATTTTATCAAATTCTTGACCTCAAGATAAGAATGACCACCATTCACTTAATTTCACACACATGCGAATTTATTTTTCATAAATTTTTTAATTATCATTCACACGAATAGGTATGTTCGAACACAATTTTGATATATCTATGAAGATAAAAAAAAAAAAAAACACCATTAATTCTCCTCCATGGAGAACAAGTTTTCAAATGAATTTTCCAACCATTAATCAAGTGTTTTCAAGCGTAAACTTCGAAACGGGCAAAAAAAACTAAATGCCATCCACAATATTGTGTCAGGTTGAGATAGGGGCGAGGGACCTTTAAGCACTTTCGAACAACCAACAGAACAGAATCATCCAGTGACAGTGCAGATTCAATATAGGAAACTTATCTTTCCCACATCTGGCTTTTCCAGAGCACTTTAAATTACATTCGATGGATTTTAAAGGAATATATCTTTGTCTATAGAACCATTTAATTTACAAGATAAAATCGGATAATAGTCGCCAATAAGCGAATTCGAAAAATTTTTAAATTAATTAATAAATAAATAAAACAAAAATACAAAAAACAAACGACACCCAGATTAACTAGGAGAAACGGAACGTATTCTCGGCGTCTCACCAACGACGACTAACATATGATCGGAACTTTGAATTCGCTTAAAGTCTACCAGGTGTGTCGTTCTCGTTGTTGTTGTGTGTTGTGTGTTGTGTCGAGTTCATTCATTCGTCGGTGGAGTATAGAAACAACAACTAAATACAAAAAAAGAAATAGTGTGGTGGCGGTAACAAAAAAAATAATATTACCATCAACATCATACTCTAGCCGGCTTGGCTCTTTTGGAAAATTATAAAATAAAAAAAAAAATAAAGAGTTATAAATTCCATTGCGCATGGACTTTCCACTTAAAAGTTATAAAGCTTTTGTTAGGCTACTTCCAGTCTCAAGTTAAAAAAAGCAAAGAGAATGCCCTTAATTATATTTTAAATCTAATCGTATCGGTCAGGTGAATTTTGCTACTACTACCTACAACTATCTTTTATTTTATATATTATAAATTAACCACCTTTGCACAATACAAACACTATGATGTGGGCTTTTGGCATTTTGTGTTTTAACTCACCACCAACTCAGTTTTCATATGTTATTGTCACGGATGGATTTGAGTTAAGAGAAAACCTGAGTTTTCTTAGGCGCCTCGCAGTTTTCATTACTATATTCGCTGATATTCATGTTTGGCCTGAGTAGATTGTTTAATTTTAGCATTTTTTTTTTTCGAAATTGTACAATTTCCTATAAAAATAAGAAATTTTAAAACATCTTTTAGAAATTAAACAGTAAACAAACAGATTTGACTGGTTTTATAAAAAAGTGAACGAACAGAACCAACTCTGTTTGTCTTCTAAAAAATCTATTACAATGAACAGAGCCAAAAAATCAATAATATTTTGGATCTGTTTAATTACTTAATAGAAACAAATAAAACTACTTTAACCTGTTTTAAAATTAAATTTTGTGGAAAATAAGAAAATGTTGAAATTGCAAATTTATGTAGAAAACTTATTTTCTAAGGTTACCATATTTTGATAGTAACGACGTCAAAAATGTCACAAACGTCAACAAGATAATTTAAAGAATTGACCTCTTAATATTAAAAACCGTCAGAATGCAGTTTTGACATTTATTGGTTATAAAAAAGTTCTGTTTGTTTTCTTTCCTGGTTTAATATAAACACGATAATGGATACATAATATCTCAAGAAATTACTTTATTTGTTTATATCTGCAAATCCAACCCTTGAATACAGTAGGCATGCACCAAACAGAGCGGCAGGTGGTGGGAGTACCTGTTACAATAACAACAAGAAGAAAAACAAAAAACGAACAACAACAACAATGCTGTTTTGTATTGTTATGGTATCAGATGTCTAAAAAAAGAGTTATTACGCTACACTGACGTTACACTGGCGACACACACTGAGTTGACAAGTAAAGCAGATTAGTGCTGTGGCTGTCTCTGAATTGTCAATGTTTGTGTGTTAACCTTAATATGATGATGTGTTGATGAAGATGACGATAACGAACAGAGCTAGAATAAGCTTTTTGTTACTATTTTAAATTATTTTGTTGTATTTGTTTCGTTTCCAACTTAATTAATGCATATTTAATAAACAACGCTTTGGCTTAAGTACACGAGTAGATACAAAAAATATATATATATATTTTTTTTAAGCGCGGATTTAACGACGACAACAACGGCATATGACGACGATTGTCAGTGTCATAAACGGGGGAACAAGTTTTTCTTTATTTTTTTTTTTATTTTTCTTTTTTTGTTAGTTTGGTTTGTCTTTTTTTGGTAGCCATATTGTGTGAAGTCTTTTGTTTATGCGTCTGATGTCATACCGCAGCAACAGCAGCAGCAGCAGCCAGCCGCCGCGCAAGTTGTTGAATTGACCATCTGCTTTTATATGTTGGTTATAGTTCTTTTTCTTGCCTTTATTTTAACTAAATTGCTTGCCAAGGGAAATAATAGTCGAAGAGTTAGAGTTACAAATGAAAAAACTATTTGAGTCTGAACATTCTTTTCCAATGGCAATTTTATGTCTTCATTATTACCCACATAGATGTTTTCAGTGGGTACAGGTTTTTTTTTAATAAAGTTGAACGCCCACGTTTAAATTATGAATTAATATTTTTGGCAAGATATTAACAGCTTTGTTCAGTGAGTCTGTTCTGGAATTTTCTGTCAAAATCAATGATTTTCTACGACGCGATCAACAGGTAGAATTCCAAAAGGTGAATTATGACGCGTTTCCGTTATCTGCTCTGACTTAACAACGAACAAAGTTAAAAAAAATTGAATAGTTTGTTTGACAGCTGTCAGTCAATCACAATACACTAAAACCTAATGAAATAAGTAACACATAATATTGTTTCGTTGATTATTTAGAGATCAACTAATTTATGCAATATTTGACCTAAACCTTTTTTCATGGAGAAAATTAATTTTTTTTTAACTTTTTGACATTGATTAACGTAAGAGAATGATCATGATCGCACTTCTTGAACTATATCTACATTTTATTTTTTCCACGAAATAACGATATATTGTCTTAAGCATAACTTCTTCCTGGATTAGTTTGTTTTTGTTTTGTTTATTAGTTTGGAGAATATTCTTGGAAATTGTGTGTTTGCGTAAGAAAGTCGAAATACAATATTAAGACACAAGATATAGTCCGGTCAAATTAGACTAAAATAAGGGGGTGAGGTTACATTAATTCCCAGCAAGCTGAAAGTTGGTAGGATTGTTGGAAACACCATCATAAATTAAATCTAAAAAGTCCTCATCGATCCGAGGTGTGGAAAAAAATTTACGGGGGGTCAAAGGTCACAAAAACTGGTTTTTCACGATTTTCAGCAAAACGGTAAGTCTTATCAAAAAAATTTCAATGCAAAAATTGTAGACCAGATTATTATATATAAAAAGTGTCATGACACTTTTTTTCCTAAGACCCACCGTTTCTCAGGTATAACGATTCAAAAAATTGAAGTTGAGTCGAAATCGTCATAATCAGGTCTATTCTGAAAAAAATCTCCCAACTGAATAGTTCCTAAAATTTGATTATTTTTTATCTTGGATTTCGTTCTTCAATGGTTAAAAATATGGGGAAAGCAAAAAAAAATGGAAATTTTCACCATTTTTCCGATAGGGGCCCTTCTCCCGAAACCATTTCCTTGAGAATTTTTGTTTAGAATAGGTCTGAATATATACAGGGTGTACGATAGAGAATGGACAGCCCTAAAACGGTTGATAGCTACACTTATGACTGTTCTAAAAACAGATAGAAAAAAGTTCTATCGCAACCAGTTCATAAAATATTGGCTTTTTTTCGTTCAGTGTATTTTAAATTTTATCATCTTATGTTTTCGTTCACTACAACCACGAATGAATGAATTTTATTTATTTCTTTTTTTTTATCATTTTCTACAATAATTGTATGAGTACATAAACGCTTTAAAAACTGCATTGCTATTGCACATTTTCGTAAAAAAAATTTTGAAATCTATTTTTTGATGCAAAATGTAAAAAAAGTATTTTATGAAAAATTTTAAACACCTGTGGTATAAAATAAATCCATAGAAACCTAGGTGGCCAACTTTCTTAAAAACATTCTCGTTTAAGGGGAATATTTTTAAGAAAGTTGGCCACCTAGGTTTCTATGGATTTATTTTATACCACAGGTGTTTAAAATTTTTCATAAAATACTTTTTTTACATTTTGCATCAAAAAATAGATTTCAAAATTTTTTTTACGAAAATGTGCAATAGCAATGCAGTTTTTAAAGCGTTTATGTACTCATACAATTATTGTAGAAAATGATAAAAAAAAAGAAATAAATAAAATTCATTCATTCGTGGTTGTAGTGAACGAAAACATAAAATGATAAAATTTAAAATACACTGAACGAAAAAAAGCCAATATTTTATGAACTGGTTGCGATAGAACTTTTTTCTATCTGTTATTAGAACAGTCATAAGTGTAGCTATCAACCGTTTTAGGGCTGTCCATTCTCTATCGTACACCCTGTATATATTCAGACCTATTCTAAACAAAAATTCTCAAGGAAATGGTTTCGGGAGAAGGGCCCCTATCGGAAAAATGGTGAAAATTTCCATTTTTTTTTGCTTTCCCTATATTCTTAACCATTGAAGAACGAAATCCAAGCTAAAAAATAATGAAATTTTAGGAACTTTTCAGTTGGGAGATTTTTTTCAGAATAGGCCTGATTATGACGATTTCGACTCAACTTCAATTTTTTGAATCGTTATACCTAAGAAACGGTGGGTCTTAGGAAAAAAAGTGTCATGACACTTTTTATATATAATAATCTGGTCTACAATTCTTGCATTGAAATTTTTTTGATAAGACTTACCGTTTTGCTGAAAATCGTGAAAAACCAGTTTTTGTGACCTTTGACCCCCCGTAAATTTTTTTCCACACCTCGGATCGATGAGGACTTTTTAGATTTAATTTATGATGGTGTTTCCAACAATCCTACCAACTTTCAGCTTGCTGGGAATTAATGTAACCTCGGATGTCTAAATTGACCGGACTAATAAACTTGTAAAATATGACTTAATACTATAAAATTGCTCATGTAATGCCTTAATGTACATGTACATAAGTATTTTATGTGGTTTATGAAAGATTTGAAATAAAAAAACCTACCTCAAGAAGAAGACCTAGTGAAATTGTATCGAAAGACGCCTAAAAGCGACGCCCTAAAATCATTACATTAATTTTAAGTTGGAAACAAAATGAAATATGAGGAAATAGTTTCTAAAATTTATGAAGCATGCTACATAAGCCTTGTTTTGCCAAAAATTAAGCATATCTACATTAAAAAAGAGGTCAAAACTATAAGATTTATTTCATCAATCATTCATTTTTTAATACGAAACACTTTCTTGAACTTCTCCATGACCCATTTATTCATATGAGTAATAATATTTAAGCACAAGTTTGACTCAACATTTCTTGTGAACTATAAATTATGTTAAACTAATATTTGTTCCCAAATAAATTTTTGGCTAGTTTTTGATTTATAAGTTTTTTGCACTTTTGTACAACTTTTGTTGAAATATAAATCTTAACAACTCTTATAGCTAATTCAATCAATCACCAATTTTAATTATATGCAGTTCACGTCCAACTTAATTTTTTTGTTATTTTAAAGTTATTTTCCAAACGTTTGCGCGTGTATAACATGACTTGATTGTTAAAACGCAAACAAAAACATAAAGATCATGATTCATAAAAACAAGTGTTGAAAGTTTATGTGATTTCATTCATAATTTTTTCAGGTAAATTAACCTTATTCCCATTCACATGTGCAGGTGCACTGACTTAATGACTGTTTTGAGAATGAAAAATTTCAGTAGTATGAACAGCTCCAAATTTGCTGTAAAATACTGTAGTTCTTCCAATGGGAAAAATATTGAAAATAGTTGAGCGGTCAGTTTTGGATGCAACATTGAGGGTTTTATTTCAGTTTGCTTATTGTTTAGTCTCCTTTTTAACAATTCGCACTCATCCCTGGTGAACGGAGTACTAATTTATTTTAAAATTTAAAACGTACCTCTGTATAAATGTGTCTTAAACATGAAGAAAAATAAATCTTGTATTATCTTCATAAAGCTAATCTTATCATAATCTGTTTGGCGGTTTTCCAAACACTCAATGATATAAATCAAGATATGAACTTATATTTAAAAAAAAAAAACAGCTGGGTAATAAAAACAATCTACAAATCTGATACCAATTTTTAAACTTATTTTGACATTAAGGCACAATTTATTCACTCTCCATTAAATTTAAAGCCGTCAATAAAAAGGGAGTCAGTCAAACAAATATGCGAACAGATCTCGTTTCCTTGTACAAAAACAATGAACGTGACATTTTGCAATTTTTAAGAATGGTAGAGTAAAAAAAAAATCAAAGATTTTTGTGTTGCGAAATCTGCCAGTTTATAAAAGTCATAAGTTATTTTTTAGTAAAAAAAAATGCACACATTAACAGTGAACATCCATACACGGAGAAAAAAATAAGATCATTCCCACACTACATCACACCGTTTTAAGGCGTTATATCTAGTTGTAATTTTGAAAAAAAATCAAAAAAATTTTTTGCATATTTTTAATGTACATCTACATTTATACATAAGAATGTTTACCGCAAATTTCACATTGATACGGTAATTAGTTTCGGAGTTATAAGCGCATTTGTGAAGACTTTGAACGCGTTTTTCTCGAAACGGTGTTTTCAAAGCCGGTGAGGAAAATTTCTCCTAAAACTGGACCGATCGGCTTAAAATTTTCACACGATCTTCTTAGAACGAAGGAATAATTTTTCTGACAATAATTCGATTTTTTATGCCACTTTAAAGTGTAAATTTTCTTGGTAAAAAAACGATTTTTTTTTTTAGGAAGTCGCCGTTTTGTCAAAAACCAAAATTTTTAATATTCCTTCGTTCATTACCTGTATTCATCTATTCTAAAAACGAACCTTTTTGTTTTTCTTATTTTAAACAATTTGGATCAGAGATATCTTACTCACCGCCCGACACCTTTTTGTGGAAGTCCTCTTTTACAAAAATAACGGAACTCAATATTTTTGTAAATACATCGCGAATTCTTAAAATACATTAAATTCGCTATATGTACATTTGTTGTATGTATTTATTTAATAGAAATCCTCTCCACAAAAAATTCACGAAAAAGCACAATTTATCGTACTTACAACTAGATATAGATATAACCCCTTGAAACAATACGATTTCTGCTTAAAATAAGTGGAATCCACTTAAAAAATGTCGGTGCAGTTTATGACACTTATTTCAACAGTGAGATAGGCTAGTGGTAAGGCGAAATTCCGTATTTTTAACGAATGACAACTTGTCAGTTTTTTGAAAGAATTTTCCATTGTACTTTTCGTCTTACAAATGCACTGCCATTTTTTTAATGATAAGCCGCCATAACAAAATGAACTTGCTTATGGCTGCTTCAGCTTTGTTCCTGAACTGTGAATTTTTGCAACTTCAAACTTCATTTTAATGCACCTGAAATGGTAGAAATTCTCAGTTTGTGGAACGAATCTAAGTTTTGACAGCTGTTCAAAAACAAAACTAAACTCCAATCAGAATTAAAGTAAAAGAACATTACAGATGAGTGACAAATTTAATGCAAGTTGTCAGCTGTATGAATCACCATACTATTCGTAAATTTTATGAATGAAATAGTGGCGTAAACCATAAAATTCAGTTTTGAGCTACGAGAGATTTAAGAAACAGGGTTTTTTAAAACAATATTTTTTTAAGTGCCGTCTAGTTTTAAGTTTAGCTAGCTGCTTTAATCTATTTTTGTATTAAAATAGATAAATTATTAAGAAGATACCCATTTTTATGAAAAACTAATTTTTGAAAAAAAGTGGGTTACGCCACTACCTATTGTACTCATAGCCTCAATTTATGATTACTAACTTCGAAAAAAATCCGAAAACGTATAAGCCTCTATAGGGATCAGCGCAAACGGATAAAAACAACGAAAATGGCTCTAACGTTATCAAACATGACAGCAATATCGATAATTAAAAATTATGTTATACCGCTACAAACATTTAGACTTAAGTTGCTAAAGAAAAAAAAAAGTTTAAGAAAAATGTATTTGGCCATAAAACATTTAACACTTAACGTCATTCAACTGTAATTATATTAAATAAACCCACTTCCCTTTCACAACATGCCTCCAGACATGAACTCCTTCGTCAATTTTATGTTAAAACACGCCCCAAAAAACTACTGTTTTAATTTAAGGCTTCAATTAAAAATAAAAACAAAAACGCGCTTAATCTGTCAACAAGTTAACAATTTACAAAAGCCACCAACCAACAAAAAACAAAAAAAATTCCATTCCATGTAAACGGTGATTTCCTATTCTTTAAATGGCAGGAGTGCCAAACCAATAATAAATTGTGTGGTGTTGTAAAAATTAATAATCATTGCCTTAACTAAATATATAACTTAATGTTTGCATTATGTGTAGGTTATTAGATATAGTTCTCTCTTTCAATGCCTATACCGAATTTGTGACAAGCTATGGTGGGTTGTATTTTGCGTGTTTATTTTGTAACGATTGGTATTTTATGAGTAGGTTGTTGGTTAAGTGTTGGCTGTTGTATGCCTAGAAGTAAATCCTCCGCTATTTTTATTTTTATAATATTCATTCAATCAATGGATAAAAACTCGTATTTTAGCTTAAAGAGTTGAGTTTAAATAAAGATACAAGGCATTATAATGCAAATGAGTTGTAGGCGTTTAACAAAAAATTTGCAAGCTAGTTTTAATTAGATAGAAAATATTCTGGGTCAGGTTATTTTACTTTGGGCTATTGAAATTTTGATTTTCTTCTATATTCAATTGAACATATGTTTAAACAAATTATAGTAAATGATGATTAGAAAACCCTTTTTATTTTCATTTCAACATCGAAATAAATGTTTGCCCTTGAAAAACCATTACTTTTTGAATAGTTATTTGTCAGCTTATTAGTAGGTACATTTTTTTTGTGTTAGAATTGTATTAGATCACAATCATGATATTCAACCATATGGTCGCAAATTTTAATTTTTTTTCTACCATTTTCGTTAGACAGTAATTTTTGTTGTAAGGTGAATTAATTCATAAGTTTTGCATATTATTGATTCAACGAACGTGTGTCAGTCAAATTGTCACATAAATTAGAAATATTATAACTTTTGTTGTTAGATTGAGATTATTGGAGCCATTGCGTGTCTTGTGCAAATAGTTTTTTCTTTTTACAAACAAACTAAAATAGAACAAGGCTGATAAATTTTGTATTTTAATGCAAAGTATGGTTTATTTTTTATTGGCAACACTTGTTTGAAAATAAAAGTGTTAATAGATATGAGCCCTAAACCATATGACAATATTTTTACACACATACCAGGATTGTAAAAAATAATTTGTTGTACCTAATGCATTTTTTTCCATTACAAATTAAAAAAAAATATTTATTGGAAATAAAAAAAAAAATTTCATTGAAATAAAAATATTTATTGGAAATGAAAAAAAAAATCATTAAAGTACATTTTTTATTGCAACTGAAAAATATATGAATAATATATTTAAAAAAAAAAATATTTATTGCAAATAAAAACATTTTGCATTAAAACATTTTTTAATGCAAATAAAAATTTTTCTAAATTGAAAAAAAAAAAAAAATCAATGCAAAATGTATGCATTAAATATTTTTTTTTTAATATTCGTCGAATTTCTTACAATTTTGACTATTTGACCATAAATAAGCTATTTTAACTATAATATTGAACCTAATGTACATATGGCCAAAAAGCCAAAATTGTAAGAAATTCGACGAACATTAAAAAAAAAATATTAAATGCACACATTTTGCATTAATTTTTTTTTTAATGCAGAAAATTTTTTATTTGCAATAAAATTTTTTTTTAATGCAAAATATTTTTATTTTCAATGCAAATATTTTTCAGTTGCAATACAAATTTTTTTTAATTCAATTTTTTCCAGTTGCATATTTCTTTTAATTTCAAATACATTTTTTGTTTCAATTGATATTTTTTACGACCCTAATACATATGCACAATGTACTTATCTCAGATATGGAAATTAGTATTAAATATATTTTCGAAGATTGTGAGTCGTATTTTTGAAAATTTTTAAAGAAGATAAAGGGCTTAATTGCAATAGTAAACACATGCTAATGTCAAAAAAGATGAGAGAATAGATTCCAGCTGAACAACTCTCAAATAAAATGCTTTTAGACCCAAATCAAATTAGGAATATCCTAATTGACCCTCAGATGGACTCTTAAAAATTGTAAGATAGTAGGTTCTAAAAATGAATATTTCAAAGCTACTTTTTTAAAATAATTTCTCCCGTGAATAAGGTAGTGGCAAAAAAAATTAAGAATGTATAAATAAAAGTTTGTTCTGTTAAAACGTAAGTATTAAAAGCAAATCGCAAATACTTGTTACACAAAAGCTTCGTACATACGAAATAAATATTTACCTAAACTAAAAAAAATAAAAACAATGCTCCTATTTCCAATCTATTTATTTGCCTTTTAAAACTTAAAATATTTGAAAATCTTGTAATCTCATCGTTCTGTTGTTCGTATTGATTTCATTCGATTGGCTTTTTATTCGGTTCAGAGCATTGTTAGAAATCTTTAAACTTGAAAATGGAAAACTGTCACAGGCAAGATTGGCGGGATATACCGTTATTTTGTTTGCACTTTAGGGATGCTGTTTTCTTTATAGATCTTCATTCACCAAAATCAATAGCACCAAAAATGTATTGTTTATTACACAGCCACACAACAACAAAAAAGTTCTGACCTGGGGTTGCGACTATGTTTGTCATATAGTTTTTGTCACTGAAACGGAATCCGAAGTGCGTTTTACCCTATCACGTCAGGTTTTCAAGATAACCTCAAAAAATCTGGATGTGCGAATATGTTTTTGGGTCGCTGAAGATTCGAAGTCAATTTTACCCTATCACGTCAGGTTTCTGAGATATCCTCAAAAAAAAAATGTCAAAACCAATTATTTTAATTTTTTTTTAACAATGTTTACCCAGTTAAAAAACAACCTGCAATTTCGTTGTTTTCATGACATTGACGGTAATTTTTCAATGGCTTAAGATTTTTTTAAAATTTTTAAAGTAAAGCACTTAAAAACTACCTGTACCTAATGTATCGATTTTTGGAGCCGTGTTAAATAAATTAGGGGGCATACATGTATAAAAGTTAAGCAAGAATATCGAACTGATCTTACTATTTTGTTCCGGATATCTTAGTTTTGCACACAGATTATGTGTTTGGCCCCTATTTTTGTAAAACACCGAACTCCTCTTAAAATGTTTTCTATTTCTAGGTGATTGTTAAATAATACTGACAAATGAATTTGTGTTTCCTTTTTTCTGCGTCTTTTCTCTAAGTCTGTTTCTTTAATAGGAAGTTATTTTTATAACCATTACATACCGCTAGACTGACAAACTATTATCATTTTCATCATTAACAGATGCTAATCTCAAAATAATTTAACCCTTTTACCCGCATATTATAAGACAACAGTACAAAAAAAAAACTCACCTGGAAGTGTAAAATTATTGTCCAGATTAAACCAAGAGTTAACTTAGGGTTGCCATCAACAATATCTTCTGCGCGTATATTGACCAATTTAATTTTTTTAAATCTTAGAAAGTCGAGTGCCATTTGAGCATTTTGGAGCATATGGAAGCGCATTTTACCCTTTTCTCTTGGCTAAAAATTAAAAAAAAAAAGAAAAAGAAAAGAAAATGAAAAAATTAAATTTCATTCATAAAAATCGACAAACTTAAAAAAAAAAAACAATACAAAAGATAACACTTACCAGGTGTTCGCCAGATAGCACCTCCAAGAGAGAAAGCAAATTGTGACCATCACGCAAGTCTTCAAAAAGATCTACAACCCGACGATTGGCCTATAATGCGGGAAGAAAGTGAACAGAATAGAAAAAAAAAACAATTGTTAATTCATTTCATGTTTCAAAAAATCTTTAAACTCAAGTAGTTTTTTCTTTTTTGCTTTTAAACAACAAACTGTGCAAAAAATTCAAACAAAATAATAAAAAAAAACATAAAAAATGATATATCTAAATGTATGAACATGCAAGATTTGTTTAATTTAGAGGTAATTGTCAAAAAATCTAAGCTCATTATTTTTCAAGTGCTTATTGTAATTTTTTAGCAAGCAGGGCTATAAAAAAAAAAAATCTAATGAGTAAAATGATCACACTTTTTTTTATGGGAGAAATGGTTTCTAATTTTTTTTTAATCTGAAAAACAACAACGAAAAAAATTAACACACACTTAACAAAAAAAAATTCGAAACACAACAACACTTTATTTTTCTACGGACTTACGGACTGCGGACAACAGGGTGATCCATTTACATAAACACAAACATGTAACATTGTGTAAGTCTGTAATGTATAATTTTTTCAGTTTGCATCTTTTTGTTATAGTTTTTTTTTTTTTTAAGTTTAAATTTTAAACAAATCTTACTAGATACTGGTCTTGGCATAAAATATTCTCATCTGTTATTTAAATAATGACCCATTTACACGAGTGACAACTTGACAAGAATGTTGGCAGAATTTTGCCATTCATTTGCATGATAAAATATGACAAGTCCTAAAAATTTACTAGCAAGTTATCAGTCGTGTCAAAGGCACATAAAACGTCATACAATTAAGAGCAAAATATATTTAAGGTAAAGTAACATTTACGTTGGCTTATTACTCCTACCTACTTTGACATTTGGTTTTAACTATAAACTTTTATAAAGTAATAAAACAAATGGATGTGTTTTATGTCACAAAATGACACACATTTTTAACATGTCATAGTACATTGACCTTTTGAAAGCTTTCAGATAAATGTTGCATTTCCGCTGTAAGAGTAGCATTTTCGTTTTTCAAGGCCATCGCGTCAAAATCAGATGAATGTATATTCTCTCGTTTGCATAAGCAAAATATATAAACAAAAAAATGTGATTCCTGAGGATTTTGAAAAACTGGAAGGTGTTATGTGTACATTTAAATAGCTTGAAGGTGGATAACGCATTCTACATTCGCGTAGTACCACTTGAGAAAGAATCTCTGTACTTAATGGTGCGATCCAAATTGAGCTCTACATGAATTACCTACAGATATTATGATAATTGTATGATGCATCGCAAAATGCTATTCATATCAGAATTCAAGGAGCTTATTATTTGCCGAAATGAATATGAAAAGCTGAAAAATAATTAAGGGGAATACAAGTTTCAGAAATTAGTCGATAGTTTAAAACTAGGAAAAGAGTCGGGCACATAGCAGAACCCTGGGGAACACAATCATTATTTTTAAGGCTTTCAGGCTTGAATCCTTTTATTACGACTTTTATTGAATGTTCCCAGCAAAGTAATTTTGTATTTCAATAATAGAGCTAAATGTCAAACTATTTAATGTTTCAGAAATTTTAACTTAGGCCTTTGTTGCGAGTGTCGTTCAACTTTCGATGCGATAAAAGTCGATCAAATCGATAAATATCTGTTTTTGTATTCTGCCGTGCTAAGCAAAAAGGGCGCACATCCATTTTTGTAGTTTTAAGATAAATGCATTTTAATGACAATTGAAAAGGTTGAGAATTGTAAATGTCCTCACTTTCAAAAATGATTTTAAGCAACTTGTAGTAGGAAAATTATAATTTATAGTTTACACAATAATTATATATTGTTCAAGCTTCCCAAATGCGCATCTAATTTATTTTTTTTTTATTTTTAGAGTTAGTAATAAATGAATTTTTCTATTGAGGAATACAGCGGTGTAATAGCGTTGTGCTCATCTTCATTGACTTTTTTGAGTCACTTGGAATTAAAAATGCGCTGTTTTTAGTTAACATATAAATGAAGAATTGTTTCAGGATGTCAAATCTGTGGCAACAAGGAAAAACAACATAAGTCAGTTTTTACAACTTTTCAGGAGAGCGTTTTGAAAATTTGGCTTCCCATAAGAAGTCAATGCTAATGTCATTTTTCTTTTACCTGTAATTCAAAAACCGCTTAAGATAAAAATACGAAAAAAATATGGTAGATAGAATCGCTTATTGTGCATCAGATTTTGTGAAAATCTCAATTTCGACATAAGTTGACTTATGTTGTTATTCCTTGTTGCCACAGAAATATGCATTTAACTCAATTTTGGATTTTTGGCTCATGTGCCCTTGCTTAGTACGGCAGTATTGTGTATCTCTTTCGACAAAGATATTTATATATTGTGAACTTTAAACTTGATTTGAGTCGAAAGCAAAATTGTAAAAGAAAGATCGAACGATAAAAAAGAAAATTTTCGTTCACAATAGAATTTCACAACACGAACATTTATTTCCACATCGATTTTCGACAAAATCGTCTATCGATAGACAAACGACACTCGAAATAAGTGCCTTAGTTACTGCAAAACGATTGTTTCACCAGCGGACTATTTTACCCACATTAGAGTGGATCTATTATTACGAACGACATTCTGGAGTTCGTCAAGAAGTCTATGTTCTTCGAACTACGAACGGACGTTGGCCTATAGTTGCATGCTGTGCAAATGCTGTTTTCCATCATTTGTGAAAGAAATCTGACGAGTAAGATAGATGGAAAAGCTTCTTTCAGCGGACTTGTGTTTGTCAAAATCTTTTAGTACTTTTGCAACTGTACGATTACAAAAAAAAATTCACAATCTCTCAAGAGAAGAAACATGGTTTTATTACCAGAAGTTTTTACAACCGTTATTTTTTGGTCATGTAAAAATCGCATGAAAGTCTCCAATGCTACAATTATTATTACCAAAGCATTCAGGCAATAGTAATATTTTTTGATCGACCAGAATTTTAAAAGCTGTTGCAAAATTCGCTGGACAGGAATAACAGTGGTTTATTTTTCGCCAGCAATATTTAAGAAAAAAGCGAGCTATCGACTTACTTCCATTTCTCCTGAAATCAGAACAAGAGGATTTTTTTAACATGAACATGAACACCTTTTCGGTCTTGATTCAGAATAATAATTAAATTTTTCCGCTACGAATCAAATCACGTGAAAATCAAAATAGCACTGACTATGAATTCTATAAAGTACCAACCTTTTTAAGGAAGTCTCCAAAAATTTCATGCCAATTATTTTATTTTTTCACAAGTAACAGGTGTTTACGTAAGAGTTTTTAATATTCGGAGGCAATAAAAAATACCGTTTTGAAGCAAAAACATGGTCTGGTACTCTATCGAACTCTCTGGAAAATAAATAATTGTAAGCTGGTATGCAGACTTTAGAAGTACAAGCACCGAAGATGCACCTCTTCAACAATAACTCGTTTTAAAGATTTTAAAGTAAAATTGCTGGGATTAATCGGAGCTGAAACTGGAACTAGAGTCGGAAAAGCTGTCACCTTGGTATTTGGTATATTGTTAGTTTAGATCAAATTTCTCAGATAAACTGAATTGGCTCCAAGAATAGAGGCCTATTTTAAAGCTTAAGGTGGATTGTATCATTCTAGCAGCTACGAGGAGGGGGATCGAATAGTTGGCGGAATGGAGGGGTTGGAAAAGTTGTGGGGGGATTCTTTTTACCTCGCATTGTTTGGAAGTTCATTAGGAAAATTTAGCTGAGCTAAGATTGATTCAAGAATTGCAGCAGAGTTGTGCGCAGCTCCAGTTAGAAAATCACATTTTCGTTTCCAACGGTTTATTTTTTATATGTCATATCATAATTAATCGCTAACAATAAAAGATTTATAATTTTCTGTCAAATCCAAAAACATTAGGTAAATGAGATGAATTGAATTATAACTGCACATATTCAGGAAGACTGTAGCTTCTTGCAATGAATCTAGTGGACAGCTAAAAATCCCATGTAATTTTTTTTGGAAATAAGATATCAAAAAAAGCACCAAATGATAAAGAAACAAACTGTTTTTCATCTTTTTTTTCAACAACTGTGTTTTAACTGCTAAACTTTGACTGTCTTTTGGGAAGAATTCATAAAAAAAAAACAAATAATAAAGTACCTATAAACCAACATAAATGTTAATTATTTGCAGAAAAAAAAATGTTTACAATAAAAATTGATAGATGAGAACATTTTAACGCTTCTTTAAGAACGAATAGTTTTCTATACAGTAACAGAAGAAGAAAATATATTATGTAGATTAAAGTTTAAAAGGAACTCTATTTCAATACCTTTGCATATTTCCAGTGCTGCATGAAAATTATATAAAAAAAATTGAGGTATACAACAGAAGTAAGTAAAAATATTCTTCGACAAAAAGAGTTAATTACATTATATTATATTTACAATTTTATCAATCAAAATAACAAAAAAAAAAAAAGATTGAATCATCATCATTGATGATAAAATAACCCTAACATAACCTTTTTTGTGTTTGTATGTAATCTATCTAATAAGACATATCGCAATATTATTCAAGTTTGTGGTAAATGTCGTGGGATGTTAAAAGTTTGACAGCAACTAAAAAATAAATAACTACACGAAAAAGCATAAAAGGTGATGACATCATTTGACAAGATTCTTGCAAAAGAAACAAGGCCATTTAAGTTTTTTACCTTTACAACTCTAAACTAACGCTACTGATATGTACGTAGGTATAATGATTGAAATGAAAATGTTAATAGTTAACATGTTTGTCTGATGAAATCACTTAAAATAGTAAATTAAAATTGTTTGAAATCACAATTGACAGACATTAGTTTTTTTTTTGACAGAAAGAAAATGGTTGAAATGAGGATTTTGGAACTGATAAGTAGGACAAACTTGCAACTTTTAATCAATCTTCTTCAAATTTTATGATAAACGTTATTAATAGCGTTGTTTTTTGAGACTTGAGATATTCATAAAATCATTAAATATTTTATCTTTTTTGAAGTATAAACATAAAAAAAAGACATTATTCTATGGAAATTCTGAAATAGGCACAAGAATTCAAGGTAAGCAAATTATAATTATTGTCAAGCATAAGAGCAGATAAAGCAAATAGAATTCAAGAAAAGATAATCAAATAAAAATAGTCTTATGTACTTAACATTAATTAACTTATCTACACAATTATTATCTTTACAAGCACTTCGAAGAGATTGCTTGCAAGAGTTTAAATTAAGCATGATAATTCCAAGACTCGTGGATTCTTGGTTTCATGATAAATTCATAGAAAAGAATAATGCTAAATGCAAAAAACTGATACTTTTGACAATTAAATTTTTTTTTTTAGTTTTTTTTTTTTTTTAATAACTTTTTTTAATTAATATCTTCTAAACGATTTGTTGGAGGAATAATTTTCGGACTTTTGAGTCCACATTCCTTTAAACCTTCATTTACATTTATTCCACCAGTTTGGCCTAGACTATTATACCGAAGTTTTTTTTTTTCAAAAATAAAATTAATTAATTTGTTTTTTAAAATCAACAATTCCCAGCAGGTGTGAACAAATTCCAACTAAGTAAATTGATATGCCATGAAAGCATCCCATATGGAGATAAGTCTCTATAGATTACTATTAGCCATCAAAAGTTGTCTGGCTCATCATTATATCCAACAGATCCGACCTCTTATTATAGAGATAACCACTCAAAGCTGTTTATTAATTATTATTATTTTTTTTCTCTGTCTCTGTCTTAATAAAAAAACCGATTTTATACAGAAAAACACACAACATTAAAAAAATATATATCGACTGTGAGGAATATATTAATTCACTCTAAGTATAGTCTTTTATCAATTGATCTGGTATTTAATAATGTTAATTATTTAAAACACTCCGCATGTCTATACTGTCTGGGCAATCTGACATACGAGGTTGGCATTAATGAGTTGAAGTTAAAAAATTCAAATCGAACAGAAAAAAAAAGAAATACAAAACACTTTCAAATGAAAGGTAGTAAATGTATTTTTAAAAAATAAATTCAAAAAACAACATTCCTTAAATAGAAAATCAGTTCAGACCAGGAAGATGTTTTTTGAACAACAATACCTAATAATAATATTGAAAACATCTTATGAATATTTGTGAAAGGTAACCTGAAATAGATCTTTTGATTTATAAATGCAATCAACAAATAAAGATTGATTTTAAAATCCACTGACAAATAGGAATTTATTTTTTTTGCATTGATTTATCATTATTTGTCATTATAAATGTCATAATAGTCAACATGTTATAAATATGTCTTAACATGAAAAATAGGTAATGCAAAATGAAACAATTATTGATATTCAGACAGTTCTTTGAAAATATATTCTTTTTTATTGAAGATGAAATGCTTTTCCAAAAACTATCAAATTGTTTTAAAATGTTACAAATGCTTTGTAATCGAAAAATAAACCCTCTAAATTCGTCGAATTTGACAGTTGCAGAGGTGGACTTTTATAGTCATATTTTTGCGAACGACTCTTTAATAATGATCTATTCGGTGTGTATTGGTGGAGAGTGGAGTATTAGACAAGAAGATTAGAGGATGAGCTATACGTGATGGCTTTTGCTGAAAATGATCCACAACAATTTTTTTTTTTTGGAATTTGACTTATTTTTAATGTTTCATTTGATTATGTGATTTTTTTGACATCGGTTAAGTCGTTTACTAGAAAGTCAGAAATGAGGAAAACGGTTCTATGAAAGTTATCATTAACAACACTGGTTTACAGCCAAGATTGACACTCAATACCACCATTTTTTTCTTACGTATTTTTTTTAACGACAAAGTCTGGGAAATCACATTTAAAATAAACTATATTAGGATAAACAACAGCAAAATTAATTGCAAAATCATATTTCGAAAAATATACACACTTTTTTAAATATGATTTTAAAGTTTTCTGAAATAAAATTTATACGAAATTATAACGGGGATTAGTGTTCAATATTTTTTGAATTTTTTAAGCTGAGTGGCTCAAACAAGTATTGGTTTCGTGTAGAAAAAAAAATCGAGGTTTTAAACAAAACCAACATTACGATTATGGAGAAGATCAAAAAAGTGGTTTTCGTCATGCCGTCCGTCGGTCTATGCGTGTGTACGTCTGTGCGTCCATCTGTACATCGAGCTAGGGCCTAGACGGATAGATGAATTTGCTTGAAACTTGGTATAGATGACTTTTGCGTATTATTTTTTCAATATCTCCTTTTTAACACATATCTCCCATATACCGTTTTCGAGGTATTGCAATTTTCTCGAAAACGGCTCTAACGATTTCGATTAAATTTCGTGTACGCAATACTCTTATTGATTCTAAGAAAACTGCGTTTTTAGTTTTTCTCAAAAAATTCGGTGAACGGAAATATGGCGTTGCCGTTTTTCAAAAATTGACATATTTTTTAAGTTCATATATTTCTTTAAAGTATAAGTCAATTTTATCCAAATTTTACAGACATCTATTATAAAATGTAAAAAAAAAAAATTTTAAAAAAGTTTTTCAAAAAAAAAAAAATTTTAATTTATTTTTTTTAACTTTTTTTTTTTTTTTTTCTTGACACTAAACAAAATCTTTAATTTCCAATAGATATTTAAGATACAGATACTTTGAACTATAAGAGCAAGTACGTGCGACGCAGTCGTGCATTTTATTTCTATTCGTTTAGGAGACGTTATTTAAAAAAATAAGTTCTTCCATTTTGGTTAAAAGCAGTAGGGTGTGTCACTTTTATATGGCCGAAAAAAAAGTACTCTAATTTTGCAATGTATTAGTGGTCTGAGGTTAATGAGGTTATGTTAAATAAAATTATAATATCGTCCGTCTTTGGCTCGCTCAAATCGGTTAAAGTTGTTCGGAAAAAACCGAGTTTATATGAAAAAATGATTTTTTTTCCTTCGCTTATTATTTCGCAGCTTCTTTACTAAGTGTTCAATTCCAACAAATATAAGCTTACAATTTTTTTCTTGAAATCATCTTTCACGTGAAAGCCTAAAAATATTTAATATATTTGTTTTTGTATTCAAACGGCGCTGAAAAAAAAACATATACAGTTGAAACTCGATTAACCGGCATGATTGCGACCGAGTCCATTACGGTTAATCGAAAATCCCGGATAATAGAACTTTATTTTTCAAGAAAAAAATTATATGTTTTTAAGTTTTTATTAAAAAATTTATTGAAAGAAAAAGAAAACAATTAAAAAATTATTCCATAAATGTAACAATTCATATTTTTGTTTGAACATATGAACATTACAAAATTACGAGATTAATTGTGCCCATGATTATGAAAGTGGGCTAAGTCACTTTTTGCATTGTTTAAAGAAAAACTTACATAATAATTTTCTTATAACGATTTAATTATATTTCTTTTATGAAATCACTAGAGGAGCAATAAAGAACTTTATTTACTGCAATTTCGCTTTTAAATAAACTTTACACCTGAAATAATAATTATTTTAAGGCTAGATTTGAGGCCATTTTTGGGAGTGACTTAGTCCACTTTCATAATTAAGGGCACAATTACGAGTATTATGAACTTTAAGGAAAATTAAAAAATTGTTGCATTATAAGGTGTGTTTTTATAACCACCAGGCTAACTGGACAAAAAAAGCGCAGAAATTTACATGTTAAATGCAGCAACACCTTAGCTTACCCCTTGGCCTTAGTTGTTAAGCCCGAAGATATCCCTGGGCTTAAAGGTAGAACTATAATTGACTGAAGCGTCGGATGAAACGGAGGGGAACAGCGCTACCAATCGCACTCGACGGATGAAAACTTATCAAAAAGTCAAAGAAAACAACAACAAAAACGTAGGATTTGACATAAGCTTTCGACTGCTGCCTCCAATTGTAATTTTGGATTAACTTTTTGAACAGTTTTAAATCTGTAGTACCAAACTATTTTTTTCATAAATTCTTTAGAATTGGTTTACAAACGGGAAAACTGACGTTTGTAATGACAAAATTTATTAAACTAGTTTTGCTAGAACACATTTTTGTATCTCTTTGTAAAACATACAAGAAAAATACAAGAAAACCGGAAGCGATAAATTTGAAAACTCTAAATTTTCTTTGTTTCTGCTGATTTCGGAACATTTAATAAGCAGTGCTGCCAAGATTTGCAGTTAAGTTTCGAGGCGTTTTTTTTTGTCCAGATAAGCCCGGTGTTAATAAAAAAAAACTTATTGTGTGACAGGGGATTTTACTCGTTGCTTTTCTTCGATTGAATTAATGTGAATGCGGTCAACTAGCAGTAAATCGTTATATGTTGTTCCAGGATAATTCTACTTTTCAAAAAAAAAAAAAAAAAAAAATAAATAAAAAAAAGTTTAAATATTTTCTTTATTTTTGAGTGCCGATTTTGTATTTTTTAGTTAAATTTTCTTCTTTTCGTTCTCATATTACGGATAGTAGAGTTTATTACGGATAATAGAGTTTAAATAAATAAATTTTGTTTATTGTAGAGAAAGAATTTCAAATACTTTCATCACGGATAATAGAGCGTCCCGGTTAATCGAATCCTGGATAATCGAGTTTCAACTGTATTTCAATCTCTAAAAATCCAAATTTCTTCGATTTCTTCCTATTGAGCGAGCAAAAGATATTAATTAAAATGAAAATTGTAAATGCAGGATTTAATTTTGATAAGCAATGCAGCTTTTAAAGCTATTACATTTGAAAATTTCATAGTTGAGCACTTTGACACACCCTAATGGCAGGTACCGTAAATTTTGGTCATTTTCCTTTAGAGCATCTTTCAAAGCTCGTAGTTAGCTATCATGTTGACATTATTCTCATTTTTATCTCATGTTGTTTTTTTTTTACGAATTATAGAAAGTGTCTATATCACAAGCAAAAAAGAAGTGGGAAGGGGTATGGTTGACTTCAAGGAATTAAATAACGTTAAAAAATTGTTGCAGTCAAAACATAATTTGACTATATGGAGGCGCTCTTGTTTTTTGTAGTTAAAATAATTATTTAGCATCCTCGTTTTATCCCTGGTTCGAGTCAGTCACCTTGTATGCTTTTTTTATTTAAATATTTAGGAAAACAAAAGTAAAAGTAGGTAACTAATAAATAAAAAAAAAACAGCAAAAACGAAACGAACATTGTCATCATTAGCGCAAATGATGTATTTTAAAACTTTTAGCGCATAAATAGGTACGTATGATGATTTACCACTTGAGTAATCTTAGCAATAAATGCTTTCAAAAAAAAAAAAAAGGTTGTTATTTTTTAACATAGTTGTCGGCAATGAATTGCAATAATTAAAATTTTTGTAAAATATGTACATATAGACCAGTGCCGATGCTTTCAAAAACATTAAAAAGTACAAAAAAATCATAGTAGAATGAAACCCATTGGAAAAGGAGGTGAATATGATGAAAATTAAAGGAAAAATAAATTACGGGCGAGCCGAGTTCGGGAAGTGGGTGGGTTGAGTTTTCAGTGGTAAAAAATGGTATATCTCGATTTCCGGCAAAACTACAAGTCCTATAGAAAAAAGTTGTATGGCAAAGTTGTAGGTAATAAAAAGATCTACAACATTTGAATCAACAATTTTTTCACATAAGCTCAAAATTTATGTGAAAAATTAAAAAAAAGGAGTTTTTGGTTTTTTATTTTTATCTTTTTCAAAAACAAAAATTTTTCTACGAAATTTGGTGAAAACTTACCTTATTATGTCCCAGATACACTGTAATTTATTTGATTTCAAATATTAATTTGTTCACCTTATTTTGACCTAATACCAAAAAAACACCCTAATTTTCAATCGAAAATTCACGTGTCAAAATATTAGCTTTTTTCAAAAAATCGGTGGGTATTTCGTTTGTTAAAATGTCTATTTTCTGATGGTGTAAGAAAAAAATTTACATTAGTATACTATAGAACATGTTCTCGTAAAATGCAAAAAATGAAAAAGCTTGAATTCGAAAAATTTTTTTTATCATTGGTTACAATTTTGGCCTTTTTATTCAAATTTACACCTAAATTACTCAAAAAACGTAAGATTTCATGTTACATTGATTAATGTTACGGTTTTTGAGTAATTTAAGTGTAAATTTTAATAAATAGTCTAAAATTTTAAATAATGATAAAAAAATTTTCGAATTCAAGCTTTTTGCTTTTACCGAGAACATGTACTATGGTATACTAATGTAAATTTTTGTTTACAGTATTGGAAAGTAGAGATTTTAACAAACAAACTACCCACCGATTTTTTGAAAAAAGCTAATATTTTGACACGTGAATTTTCGATTGAAAATTAGGGTGTTTTTTTGGTATTAGGTCCAAATAAGGTGAACAAATTAATATTTGAAATCAAATAAATTACAGTGTATCTGGGACATAATAAGGTAAGTTTTCACCAAATTTCGTAGAAAAACTTTTGTTTTTGAAAAAGATAAAAATAAAAAACTAAAAACTCGGTTTTTTTTAATTTTTCACATAAATTTTGAGGTTATGTGAAAAAATTGTTGATACAAAAGTTGTAGATCTTTTTATTACCTACAACTTTGCCATACAACTTTTTTCTCTAGGACTTGTAGTTTTGCCGGAAATCGAGATATACCATTTTTTACCACTAAAAACTCAACCCACCCACTTCCCGAACTCGGCTCGCCCGTAATTTATTTTTCCTTTAATTTTCATCATATTCACCTCCTTTTCCAATTGGTTTCATTCTACTATGATTTTTTTTGGTTTCAAAAATTATCGACCCTGGTCTAATAGGTTTATGTATGTACGAACATAATGTGTTTTACTTAATTGATTTCAAGTCGTTAAATGATACGAGCTGTCAAAATAATTAATATAGGACATACCATTCCTATATAAACTATAGAAAAATCTCAACGTTTAAATAATAACTAAAGTATATTATATAATATTGATTTCATTTAAATTTAAAAATTTTTATATCTGCGACTAATTTAATAAAAATTGTAGCAAAGCTGTGTTTACGCTTAATTGATAAAATTGTTTTTTTTTTTTTTCAAGTCCAACTTTACACATATTATATCGAAAAATAACGTGTTCAAATGCAAACCATAAGCTTCCTGATAGATATAGCTTATTGCATATTTCATGCTTAATAGGTAATAATAACAAATAACTGATAACAATTTAACATTTTTTTTGTGTTTCTTTCTTTTTTTTTTACAATGAGAATGATTTACATGAATCAACTTTAAATGGTTATGGTTACCAACATTTCTATTTTATTATAAAAAAATAAAAATAAATAAAAAAAAATTACCTTTTTAAGATGTTTGTTGACCCATTTTGTAAAAGTCTTCTTTTGTATAGCATCGCGTTCATCTATTTAAAAAATAAAACAAAAATAGTAGAAAAATATTAATAATAAATTGCAATAAATAGTTCATTTTTCATCTTTTCTAAACACTTTGCAAGAAAAAAAAAAATAAAAAACAATTACTAAAATGTCAAATCAAGTGTCAATTTTATAATTCAATCAAAAAAGCACAATGAAAAAAAACTGCCTTTCATTGTTATTATTATTAATCGTAGATTTGTCACGTACAAATCTAAAAGCGTCACATCGATTCACCAAGTTACGACGACGAGTATAAATGTTAGTTCAAAACAATTGTTCTAACTGAAAAGCGTATGGCATTTTACATTAGTAAATTGCCAAGTAATTGCACTTATTAAGTTAGAAAATTTGTGTAATTGCTTAGCGTTTACCCCTCACATCTTATACCATCCCACATTCTGTGGTCAAGACAAATGTTCTATGTCTGTATGAGAGAATGTAAGTGTAGGAGCCGCTTGTCAATCAAAAAAGCAGTTACACGTCGTGCATTTCAAAAAAAAATAAATAAATATAAATATGGTGGATAAATGAACGCATCCCACGCTCAAACTATAAGCAATTGTTGTTTTTCTTGCAAAAAAAAAAAATAAATATTTTAAATTATTGTTTTTCATTTTAGTATGTAAGCCAAACTCATTCCATTTATTATTATTTTATTACCTAAAAAAATTGAATAAAAAATAAAAAAAAATCAGAGCATGGAATTGCCTTAACAAATCTTAATTGGTTTCAATTTAAAAAAATAAAAATAATCAAATCATATAATCAATATGGCCGACGACATTTCGCCGCAAATCTCTATTAAGAAATGGCAGAGTTCAGCAAAAGTTAAGGGATTCCAAATTATGTGTAATTTTTCTTCTGTATACGTCAAATATATGTAGAATTCTATTTTTGGACAAATTAATAAATTGCATCAAATGACATCATCAACTTGTTGTTTCTTCGTGCAATGATTTTTTTTTTATAGAGCATCGAATGGAGTTTCAGTCACACACAACAACAATACAATACTCTTCATTGTGTGTTGATTCGAGTTTTTGAATTCTGAAGCCAGTGGCTTGGTTTGTAAGTACGTTCTGTATATATGCCTTGGGGTGATGATTTAGGAGAAATATAGCAGACCGCAGCAGCATTAAATTGTGACATTATTCAATTTAAATCTTTCCGAATATAAAGAAAGAAGTCTGTGTGATGAATAACATCAAGACACACCAGATCATAAAAAAAAAACCGAGATTTTTATCTAAATTTCAAATTAAATTAAGTCATCTGATATTCTGATTTATGTGATTATCCGGTTTTTTTTTTTGATAATTTTTTTTTTTATTTAAATAAATCATGATTATAAACCAGATGGCTTCACACTAGCACGTTTGAAAGTCTCCCACTTATCAAACAGTTCTCTAGAGTTGCAATTTATGTTTGTTGATGGAGACTGCATAAGCAATTTAAAACAAAGCAAAAAAAGTTAGCATTTAATTTGTAAAATGACATTGAAAATCAGCATTGTTGATGGAGCCAGTTAAGAATAAATTTTAAAGGTAGATTTATTAGAGTAATCATGGAAAAACAAATAAACTAGAATAAATTATATTGAGAAAAAAACTAATTTTTAATTAAGAATTTTTAACCTTATTCTAACATATTCCCATCTCAGAAAAAAATCTGTAAGTTATTAAATTTGTCGAAAATGTGTTAATTAGAAATTCACAGTACTATCGAGATCATGTACGAACTAATAAGAACCAATATTGTTCTTAATTGTATCAATATTTGCTGAGAAAAACATACATTATGTACAAATTAACATAAAAACTTACGATAAAACGGTGGAACAAACGGCAACAAGACGCATCCCAAATGCATCTTGGACACTTCCTAACCGCGTCCAAACGCGCCCAAAACGGGACCCAAATGCGCCCAAAACGCGTCCCAAAAGCGTTCAAGACGCGCCCAAAACGCTTCCCTAACGGGTCCCAAACGCGTTCAAAACGCTTCCTGAACGCGTACAAAACGCGTCCTAAACGCCTCCACGCGTCCTAAACGCGTCCAAAGGCGTCCAAAACACGTCCAAAACGCATCACAAACGCATCAAAGACACGTCCAAAACGCGTCCAAAACGTGTCACAAACGCGTCCAAAACGCGTCCCAAACGCGTCTAAAACGCGTTCCAAACGCGTCCAAAACGCGTTCAAAACGCATCCAAAACGCGTCCACAACGCGTCCCAAACGCATCCAAAACGCGTCCAGGTCTAGTTTTTTTTAATCATTGTTTTCAGTTTAAGACAAGAGTTAAATAAGTACGAGTACGACCCAATCGGGCATTTATTTCTTTTAATTGTGAGAAAGCCATTAACACTTTTTAATATGTTTCTCTTTCTTTTTTGTATCCCCAGGCAATTATAAATCCAACACACAGTAAAAAAAAAAAACATATAAACACAACTGTTTATATTTTGAGCTCATAAAAATATAATTGAATGATATAAATTTGTTGATGCATTTTTACAAACAGATTGTTTTCAATAAAAACGAAATAAAAATTTTTAAAATAGATACGAAATGTTCGTTTTTATTTTAATGAATTCTTAATTTTTAATTATTGTTTGCTTTCATGCCTTCGAAAAAAGTACTTAAGTTTTTTTTTTGTTCTTGTAACACCAACAAAAATTCAAGACATCACAAAAGCCACTGTTCGAAATGAATTCCGGGATGACTAACATTATAATTCTCAAGAACACAATGGAGAAGAATGGAGAATCCTCTATGGAGATGATGATGGCAAGCATTTTTGATGCATATCGTCATCATGGTTTTAAAATTAAATTTTCTCAGGCATTTCATGCCACTTTGACAAATGGATGATTTGTTATATGTGATACATCATACGAAGAAAAAAAAAATTATCATCAGATAACATTTCATTATTTAGCATATCAATTGATTAGTAATGTAATTCTGAAGAAATTTAATACTTCAGAAGGCACGTTAACAAAAGCTTATAGCAATTCAAATAAATTGATTTGATCTCTTATGACATCAAAATGTATTTAAAGGATATCGTTATTTCTATGGAAATGTGTATAGGAATTGACTAGAGCTGATAATAAGTTGGCAACAATGTTATAACTTGTAACTTTTATCTAGATTGGCAAAAGCAATTTCCTTTTCACAAGATGAATATTAATGTAAGCGGCTTACTTTAATAAACACTATATGAACAAAATGTTCCACTATTTTCTTTTACTATTTTTTTTTTTTTTGCTCCAGGAAATCAGGCACATTATTATGCCTTTCGGGTTACACAATTATGCTTTAATTGCTATCTTGGTCAGAAAGCTATTGAGATTTTAAGACTAAAGTTAATGTGTAAATAGAGAGAAAATGAAAAAAAAAAAAAACAGTTTTTACGAGAATCAATGTTTTTGCTTTTTTATGAAATATTTTACGGATACATAATTTAAAATGTTACTTTAAAAAATAGTTTGGTGTTTCTTTATTTGTTAGGTAGATACTTTATTTACGAAAAATTATGATTTATATCTATTGATTGACTATTCATTAAACATCATTCAAAAGTACATTTTTTAGATAAAGTAAAAGCGCGAAGTATAGGTTGGGTGTTGCACGCATTTGCTTTAATGCGTGCAAATTACTGTTAATAATTGATTGATTTTGAGTTATTTTGATAATGAGCTTATTTTCTCAAATGGGGATTTTATTTCTTACTTAAATCAATGCAAGAAGATTTGGTTTCTATTGAGCTAAACGAAATTATTAGGCCAAATGATTTTTCCACTTTAATGAAAATACAAAAAAAAAAAACACTCATACGCCATACACGTCTTTTTATATAAAAACTTCAAACAATATTATTTATTCCCATGTTCTTCAAAAATTTGACTTTTGTGGAGAAAAAAAAAGTAAAAAGGTGCTATATTTTAGGGAAGTAATATAAACAGGAATGAGGTTGAAAGGGAAGCGGGCCACCAAACATATCAACGTGTTATTTTTATTGTTTTTTAACAGTTCAAATTTTGATAATTCGTTTTTTTATAGCATCATTAAATGTGAGCGTAACAATTAAAAATTATTTGTTTGTTTCTACCTGATCCTATCCCGCTTAATTGTGGCCGACAGCGGGAACGTTATGTCAAAATTAGAGCGATTAAGCATAAAAGAATTGTATATACATATACAGATTTTTGGAAGAAAATGTAAGAGGGTAATGCAAAAACTAGCATGTACACGTAAAATATGAAGTTAAAAAATTAAAAACAAAAACAAAATTAAAAATAAAAAACAAAAAAATAAAAAATTTAAAAAAAATAAAAACAAAAAAAAAATGTTTTTATGTTTGTTACCGCATAACTTTGGACAAAGTGAATCAATTTTGATAATTCTTTTTGTATTGGAAAGCTGGTGGCTGCAATGTGGTCCCATTTCAATTTCGTTCAGTTTAAGCCATAGGAACTATTAGAAAAACCATAAAACCCCGTTTTGAATCATAGAAGTCGGTTTTGTTTTTTTGATAAAAATGATTATTTCATCTCAAAAGTTCAAACCCTCACAACAGAAAAACAGTTTTATGAATAAGTCTGTAGTTTTGCAGATTAATTTCAGGTGTCTTAAGCTTCAATAATTAAGCCTCAGTTTAATCTTATCACCCATAAATATAAAATATAGGTACATTAAAAAAAAAAAACGTAAAAGTGCCTTTTTTGAATAGCTTTTCTAAATTAATATAAAAAATAGGAAAACATTTTTTTTACAAATCAAACTTTATTTCTTTGTAGAGAATTTAATGAAGTTTATATGCTTGAATTTTCTGTAAGGTGATCCGTTGTTGAGATATTGATAGTCAAAGTCAAAAGTATGGTTCTTGGTTTGATGACTGATAATGCGGTCTAAGAAAAATTGTACATGTTTGAAACAAAAAGAATCTTGAAGCCAAATAAGTAGCTTTTCTAACAATAAGAGCCCCCGCACACTACAGACTTTCTATCTGCCGATAGTTTAGTCGGGTTGGGCTCCTAGTGTGAGCACAGGCAGCCGACTAAACAGTCGGGTCGCTAGGAAACATTTTAGTTTGAAGGCAATTGTGTAGCAAAACAAACTTTTTTTTCGATCAAACAAACTTTTTGATCGGCCGATACTTAATCGTCGTAGTGTGCGCACTCTCATACATTTTCATTCTGATTAAGAGACTGACTAAACTGTCGGCCGATAGAAAGTTTGTAGTGTGCGGGGGCTCTAATAATTATTTTATAAGAAAACAATTTCAAGCTTTCTTAAGAGAAAAGTAAAAACAAACAAAAAACTTGAAAAATTTTGGTTTTTGAACAGTTCCAATGATTTAGCTTTTTTACCATTAGAAATAAAATATTCAGCCATAAAATAATAAAACTAAAAGAATGAAGCTTTCACATGCTTTTTGTTTTGGCATGATACGATCATTTTTTACTGAGATATCGAAAATCACTAAAAAAAAATCACGATTTTTGTATGTTTCCTTAATTTTTTGGGATAGTGTATTTGGTACCGTACAATTAATGGTACGCAATGCCATCCCGGCCCTTCCCAATATGAAGAGTAAAAAATATGTTTCTAAAAAATTCTTTGCTTAATAAGCTATATAAGCTCTTCCGAAATGTTTGTTATGTTTGTCGAATCAGCTGTCCCTTCGATATTTTTTTTTTCAACTTAAGTATGTAAATACATAGTATACCAATACTAAGAGATATTGATGTTTTCTTGTACTATTGATATAAATTCGCAACGATATTTAAAAATTACGATAGATCTAATATTTATCGATTACATTTTTTTTTATTAACCGATCACTATGAGGCTGTTCGATTTGTGATTTCAACACATGTCTACCCAATTTCAATGTCGATATTCAACCAATTTCTAACAGAAAACAAAAGTCTTATTCCAAAACAGTCACCATTTTTTTTTTCCAAATTAAGAAAGGGGTTTCTGATTTTCAAGTTTAACACTTCCAAGTAATTCCATCTGAGAAAACCACAAAACAACAAATGCGGTTTTTACTTCTTACTTCATATACGTCACTCACATAATTCCTACAAGATATGAATTTAAATTCAAATTATTATTTGAAGCTTTACCTTCTATAGAAAATTACTTAATAATTAAAATTTTTGGTTTCCCATTTGTGGAGTGAATAATATACTGATTATAAAATCGTTCTAAAATTCCTTTTAAGAACCGAAAATATTGTATCTATACACAAGGTCACCGCCACTTGACTACCTCAATTAATAAATCCACAGGTATAGTTAATAGGTAAGTAAGATTGTGTTAGGTTAAGGTTAACAGGAAACCGGATGTGAAACCTCAAAATAAATGGACAAAAAAATTCACAATGAAGCTATTAGGAAGAAAATTAAAAAGACATTATTTACGAGTAAGTCAAATGGGATCCTCGCATTGAATATACGAAAAAACGAACATCTATAAGGGATAACTTTCTCCCCATAAAGCGCCTTCTTTGGTCTTTATCGTGAGTCTTCAATTCTTAATTAAAACAAGAATACAACAAGTAACAAAAAAAAAAACAAGTGTTTCCATTTCAATGATGCGGTGATTGTATTCAGTATAAAGTAGGTAGATAGGTAAAGAGAAAGAAAGGCCATATAAGTCTGAAAACTAAACAAACAAGAAAGGGAAAGAAATTTCTCCTTTTTTTTGTCTTAAAGAAATAATTGAGCTCTCTATACGTTCAAGCACTCCATATCTACGTGTAACTTGAGTTAAAACTAAACTAAATACAGAAGACAACTAAAAAGAAAAAAAAAAAGTAAAATTGCCGTGTGAAACATGTCACTCGGTCGCATTCCTTGCGCCAAGCACTAGCGCACTGAGGTACTGATACTGAGGATGAGAAGATGATGATTTGCTGGGGAAGATTGATCACTACTTTGTACCGCGACAGCACGATCTACATTTGAATCACGTGCTACGTGCTGGTTGCATCCATTTCATTTTCCATCTCGTCCGACAGAGAGTAAAAATGTGTCGTTGTTGATAGACAAGAGAGATATAGAAATAGAAATACTATTTTGTGTATTGTTGTTTTAACGTTTTTTGTATTTTTTGTTTTGTTTTAAGCCGATCTATGACATATGGTGCATGTAAAGTATCGAATGGATGAGATGTGAAATCAATCGGTAATTTGGGTGTAGGTAAAGTGACAGGTTTTTTGATAAAAAGAAAATTGAAACAAAAACATAAAAAAAAACAAAAACAGTGAATGCTATTCGTAAATGAACGAATTGTTTTATACTCTATCATTTTTAGTTGGAGAGAAAAATATAAAAAAAGTTTTTAAAAAGAGAAAATTGTGACCTTCACTCAAATTGTCAATTGTTTTTAATATAATATTGTCTGCATTAAGTAACCTCCATCAAATAAACAACTACTTAATTAACAAATAAAATCAATAATTACATCTAAACATTACATGTTTATAAAACGTGTTTACAATATTTCTAGGAACTGCACCTAAACACTTAAATTTGCCACTTAACAAGTTTCGAGTGATAAAAATTAATTGGACTTATGAGTGCAGATCGAGACGTCAAAAATATAATTTATCAACATTTAATTAATTTTATTTTTTCATAATTTTTAAGTATTCCGACGTTAAAATAAATTTTGAGGGCTAAATTTAAGAGCGTCGACTGTCAAAAAAATTATCGAAAAAAATATGTATGTAATATGTTATGTAATAAATTTTTTTTGTCTAGTTCATTTGTGAATCGTCACCAGACGGGAAGTAAATTTTGTTCCCTGCCTTTTCAAAATCAACTCAAAATTATTCAACCGGGGACCTCCAGGTGACTACCAATCATTGGAACTGAAACTTCTATAACTTTTAGGTAAAAACGTTAAATCTTTCCTCACCTAATTTGTAGCAGTTCGAGTTTTCGAGACATTCGTTTCTGAAAACCGTTTTTCGCACATTTCACATTCATTAGCACTTATTTTCAAAACTATTTTAAACTTAAATTTTTTTTGTTGTTATTTGAAAACTGCCTGATAAATCTCAAATTTTTCAAAGAAGGACCAGCTGCTGACGAAGTAGGAAAAATAATTTTTTTTTTAAAGAAAGGTCACAACTTTTCTTAACTCAAAGCAATTTTGTGTCCTTGATAATAAATTGGGTCTCAGAGCTGATTTATTAAATTGAGTTTTCGAGTTGTTTTTATCCATTTATAAGTAAACTCAAATATCTAAATAAAATCCATGCTGAATGCTCAAGGAAGTAGTCGAAACAACTGAAAATTAACTCAGGAAAAAAAACTGAGGAAAAGGTTGTAAAATGTACAATTATAAAAATTTTTTTGATCAAAATAAGGAAATTAACTGAAGGATATCGAGAAAGATTGATAGAAGATTAGCTCAAATTGATGGAAAAGTCTTTTTATAAAAACAATATTCAAAACGCTTTCTTCAAACAACTGAATTTTGGTTAAAAAAAACGGAACGAAACATCTTTGAAAAAGCAAAAGTAACTAAGTAAGCGATAGAAAATTTTATGTATTGAAATAGTCTTTTTTTTTATTTTGATCCAATATGCTTTCAATATGCTTTCATTCTAGTTATTAGAATGAGAAATATTAAACCATAAGAAAGTTTTTTTTTTTTTTATAAATACAAAAAACAATGCTGTCACAATTCTGACCGATAATGAAAGGCTTAACAAGAAAGTTTTTTTTTTTTATATAAATACAAAAAACAATGCTGTCACAATTCTGACCGATAATGAAAGGCTTAACATATTTATGTTCTGACAGCAGAGGTAACAATAATGAGGAAACCATCTTAAAAAGTACCAATACTAAAAATGATTACATATTTCTTCATCAAATTAGAATGTATAGCAACTCATCAATTTTTGTATTTCAAATGCTGTTGATTAAGAATGCAACAGAGCTTTTCATTGTGCCATGTCCATGACCACAGTGCAGATCAAAGGGTTTTTGTACTTTTAATTAAACATTTAGGCAGCAACAGATCATTATAAACAGAAATAAAGAGTGTGGGGGCAAAAGCGGAACCTTGTGGTACGCTAGAATTTATTTTAAGATTCAAACGTTTTTGAAGAATGATTTATCGAAACCAAATCATTTTTTTTTTTTTTTCGTTGGAAAACTTGATATCAAACTTTATCAAATGCTTTTAAAAATCAACTTGAATAATAATTTACTGAATGAAATATTTAAAAAACAAACAGTATCCTATTTTTTACAAAATCCGTTCTAGCTGGAACTTTTTCGTTCCGGAGTATTTTTGAAAAGAAAACTAAACAGCATTTCCAAAACCTTGCAATATATTACAAAAATGAAATAACACTGAAATTTTTCATTACAGTGTTTTTTAGTTCAACTTGCGCACAAAAGTTGTAAGCGATTTTAGTTTAATATCCGGGTTCGTGAATAAAAAATTAACATATATCCTTCTTCGAGAATGAGCATATCCAAAAAAGAAAGTTTTTAAACAAGGATTTAAATCAGAGACCAGAAATAACAGTCAACCTTTATTTTCAATCGGTTTCTCTCTGAGAGTTACCACATTACTTTAAATAGTTTCGGTTAAGGTTTGAGATTTATTTAAAAAAATCAAAAATAAAGGTTATCGGTTGAGATTTATTTTTTTATTTTTTTAAATATCTCTCAATGGTTGAGATTTTTACAAAAAAATAAATGGAAAAGGTCAACCTTTAACCGTTTTCACTGAAAATAAATCAAAAATGGTCAATTCAAAGGAAAATGTCGAATATGTCAAGAATGTCTTTATATTGCAAAAATAAATATGAAAAGGATGTTTTTTCTAAATTTATGTATTAAATAATGTATGAACTAAATAGATTTTCAAAGTTCTTTAGACCCAAGATTATATCTCTTTTCGTTTAAAGTAAAATCTAAAGACGAAAATGTGTTTTCCACTGTGATTTGAGTCGCTTGGACGACAAGCACAACCAATGCAATTTCGAATATTTCAGGAGACCGATGTTCTAATATCTAGGTCAAGAACGTTCAGCTTCCAGAAGCGTTTTCGCCCGCCCAACTATCCAATATCTCGGAATTTTGAAAAAAATGAAAAAAAAATTGTAACGCCAAAAGGTAGCGGGGACTCTAACCAACATCTGGATACAACTCCCATGCCTGTAGGTGCACGCGTTCTCAAACCGGGAGAACTTAAAGGTAAAAAAAAGTTTAGCCCGATTCTGAAAAAATAGGCATGATGTGGCGGTTTTACATGGAAGATGATTTTTTTTTAAATCTGACAATGTGCAAAGCGAAGATATCATTTGGCATCACTCCCAAAAATTGTTCTCAAGTAGTTTAGCTTCCAGGAGCGTTCAAAGATTCGGGTATTTTTCGAAAAAAAAATTTCCCCCAACTTTCAAACGCGATTTTCTCGGAATTTTGAAAAAAAAAAATCCAAAAACCCGATTATACCACTATCGGGTAGCTGAGAATATAAGCTTTCATATGGCACCACTCCCATGTCTCTAGGAATTGATACATTTGCAGATGAGATTTATTTTTTTCTCTCAGCGATAAATCTCACTGGTTGACCGAAACATAAAAAAATACAAAATAAAGGTTTCTCTCAGACCTTGACCGAAATTTTTTTTTTTTAAATAAAGGTTATTTTATGACCTTTATTGAAAATGGCGAAAAATAAGAGTTATTATGGAACCTTTTTAAAAGGTTGAGATTTATTTCCGATCTATGATTTAAATTCTTTAAAGGAATCTTTTGCGGTCCTGTTATGAAAGGAATCTCAGAAACAATTACATTAAAATTAAAGAACTTTCAAAGAGTTTTTAAAATGGAAAAAATGTCAAATTTTGAAGGTACCAATTTCGACAAATTACACTGGTCGGCAAAAAAACAAAAAAAATCGGGAGCAAGAACTCTGTAGGGTGATTTTAATGAACTTGAGTGTGCTGAATTCAAAACAGTTTACAGATTTTTTCCATCACGTCTAGTTTTTGAGCTCTGCTCATTACAATTTAAGCTTTAAAGTCCCAAAAACTAATTTTAAATGAAATGTTTTTTGCCATTGAACTAAAAATATTATTTTTCCGTAATATTTTGCTATTTGTTCAACCGAATCAGAAGTCGAAAACTGAAATTTACTTCAAATCTGCTTCAAAAACCATAAGTTAACTTAACCACCAAGATATTGAGATATCATACCTTTCAATACCAAATATCTTTTAGAAAAAAATAATTTTGAAAATAAAAATAAAGTTATTTAAGACGATAAAATATGGCTTTTGAATATTGCATATCGTCGGTGAAACCAGAAAAGTGTGTAACTCCAAATTTTCTGAAAATTAGATTTGAATGCCATCTGTTAGACAAACCTGATATCGACTGTTCCTTAAACTGAGAATCCCCTTAAAGTTCATAGTTTTTATTTTATTAGCAAATTAGAAAATGAAAACTCATACAAATGACTTCAAAACGATTTTGTTTTTTTGCTCTCCTATAAAATTTGAAAAAATGGAGTTACACCCTTTTCTGGTTTCACCGACGATATGTAGTTTTGCGAAAAAAAATTTAACGGTGTTGAAATTCAACGCCAAAATTACCACAAAAACGCGTTTTTGACCTGTTAATATTTAAATATTTCGAAAATTTGACGTGCCAGTGAAATTTTGACTTCAGATTCGGAATTAGCACACAATAGTCCTATAGTAAAGTATGGTTTGGTTCAAGCTCCATTTTCGTTGCCGACCAGTGTTATCTTATTTTGTTTTTGAGAAACAAACATTTACCTCTTACAACATAAAAATAACAAATCTACCACTAAAAACAGATGCATCTTATTTTTACAACCACTGTAAAAATGCAGTAGCAACTATCAGAAAAATCAATTTCACTCCTTTTACAGCTCATATTTTTTTTTTACTTTCTTCTGCACATGGCAGTGAAAGTAAAATACATCAGTTAAATCTTTCACTATTGTTAAAAAATTAATCAAACCAAATAAAAAAATAAAAAAAAAAAAACAATTCCATGCTTCTGTTAATATAAAAAAAAATACACCAAATCTTACACAAAAAAAACACACTTGCATCTTCTAGTATGTTATCCAGCAACACAAAGAATTCATCAAATGAAATGAGTTTGAACAAACTTACATACAATATCCCAATTTTCGACAAAATATTCCCAAATTGACATGGTACCTTTAAATTGTGTCAAGGCATCTTCATAGCCACCTTGTGGTGCTATTGCTGATGCTACAGATACTGATGATGATGATGTTGCTCCTTGTTGTTTTGCCTTTTTTGCAGGACTTGTTTCATACAATTGTTGATCATTATTATAATGATGATTATTATGATTATGATGATTATTATTATTTATTCCAGGTGAAACAGAGATTCGTTGTGATTGTTGTTGTTGATGATGATGATTATATCGACTGCTAACACCACCAACACCTATACCACCATTATTACTACTGCTGCCTTTTGTTGGTGGCGATGATGATGGTTCATAGAGTGCTTCTCTTGGATCAAAACCAAGACGATCTTTATAATATGACTGAGTTGTCATTGTGATTTAAAAACACTTTGAACAGACACACTTTTTTTTTGATGATGATAAGTTACAATGGCACTCTAGTACAATTTTTTTTTTTTTTTTGTAAACTCTCGATAAATATTATTTTTTTTTTTTTGTGTTTTATAATACTTTGTCAGCAAAAAAAACTATCACAATTTTTTTAAGTGTTTTATAAATTTTTTTTACTTCGTGTGATCAGAAAATGGCACCTTTTTTTTTATTTATCTCTCATAAATACATTTTTATCTTTTTCTTTGTATCTTTCTGTTCTCACTCATGATATTTTTTCACTCAAAATCAACACAAATGCAAAAATCGTTTGGCACTATAATAATAAATATAATTCTTCTATGTTAGAACAAAAAAAAAATATAGAAAAAAAGAAATTCGTAGTCATAAGGGTTATGGTTGGTTATGTAAAAAAAAAAAAAATTCTACAAGGGTTGTGTATCATTATAAGCTTAGTAGTTACATCAGGTTAACAAGTTTTAAACACAGCAAATTTGAAGAGAACTCAACAGAAAACAAAAAATAAACAAATCATTTGAAGAGTGATAATAATAGTGTAAATGAAAAGAAAAAAAATATTCAAGGAATGTTTGTTTTTTTTTACATTCAAAACAAAACTTGGCATAGTGCCATATTATACGTCTACGGCGTCGTATAAGTGCCATCTATCTATGAAATTAGGTAGATAGGTATTTTACACAAAAAATGCAAATTTATTCGTCATGAATATATAAATATACAAAAATAAAACTTTTAACAACAACAAAAATGGAATTTTTATGACGAAAAAAACGGTCTATCTACTAAACACCTTCTCTCTTCATCCGAGCTACTTTGAAGGGTTATTGAACTATCTCTCTGCGGTGTGTGGAATGATGTTGTTGATGATGATCAAGACAAAGTCAACCAGAAGCGCATTTTCCGTCTGTCATAAAGGCAAATTTTATGTGCAGCACCGCAGCAGTCAACAACGGTCTACGATATTTTTGGATCTAAATTTATATTTAATGCAACAGAGCTCAGTTGCAAGTAGCAGAAGCAGAAGCAACAACAACCCACTCGACAAATAAACTATACACACAAAAATAATATACAAAAAAGTCACCAAGTGTGCTTCTTCTGCATCGTTCGTTGTTGTGTGTCGGTCGATTGGGGATCGTGTCGTCGTTGGTCTTTTATTGCAGCAACAGCACTCCTACTCCTTCGCAATTGGTATTTTTTTTTTCTTCTTGTTCTTGAAAATTTTTAACTACTTGGATGTCTTTTTCAATTACCAACCATTAAGGCATTAAATTCAATCAAGAAATAAGAAATAAGCCAGACGCATAAATCACACCCAGTTAAATTATAATCAATTTACATTGAGGCATGTATAAACTACACAATTGGATTTTGTTGTAAAGGAAATAAACCTTTAAATTGACACTGAGGACTGTTTCATTTTTTCTTCGAATTTGTTTTTTTTTTTTTTTTTTTTTCCACTACAAAAAAACACAACAATCAATTATCGTATGAATGGCATATCACAGACCGCAGCCAGTATGTTTATTTATTTTCAATTCCGATAAAGAATCCAACAATAAAAAAAAAAAAGTCTGACTAAGCTTTTTATTTCGTTTCTAACCTAATAAAAATGGCAGGAAAAAAAGATACACAATTCAATATTAGATACAATTTTTTTTCTGTCGATCTAACTACTTTATCGTATTTTTATTATTTTTTTTTATAAATCCTAATCAAGGCCAAAGTTTTGATTATGACTTTTCAAATGACTGTTAGTCTAGTTAATTATTGCTATTTGGATATGTAAATTCCGACAAAAAATGTCGTCTAGGTAGGTTAGGTTATCACGAGAATTACTTCAAAAAAAAAAAAAAAAAAACTAGAAGAAGAATATATCTACATTCTTATTGAGAGTTCTCCATTCAGATACACATGTGGCACAATAAATATACACACAGAAGAGAAGATATAACAATTTTTACGTTGTTTTATGCCAACCAAACAGGTTGCTGAATGCGTTTTCACTGGATTCTTTAATTTTTTTTTTCAAAAAAAAAAAATTTTTTTTTTCTTTTCTTTCTAAATTTTTCTGATCGAAATTTCTAAACACTTATTATTATTAAAAATGTATAAAAGTATCTTTATTCAATAGCTATTTGTATCGAGAAATAGTTATTGAAAAGAATTTTTAAAAATTACAATTACAAATAGTGCAAGAAGTTGAACAAAAAATAGAGGACCGCTCGGTATCGAATTTATAATGGGACTAAACATAACAAAGTGTCTTAATTCAAGAAAACCCAAGTCTATACAGTCTAAATGTATCTGAACAGAAAAAAAAATATACACACTCATACACATAATACAAAAACCAGTACTAAAGATACAGATACATTGAAAAAGGGGCCTAAGTCTCACACTACAAGTTGAATTAGCAGAGCACAAGTGTGTTTTTTTTTTTTGACGACGACGACCACGACTGACGAACGAGAGTATCTGTGTTTATTTTGTTGTTGTTGTTAGTTTTTAATGGTGGAGAAACCATAAGAAACCAAATGTGAATGAATGGCCTAAGGTTGTATACAGTTTGGAGCAGCTAGTAGAAGCAGAGGTGTAGTATCTAGTAGTCTAGAGCTCTAGAGCTAAAGCTAATCCGAATCAAATTGAATAGGCGAGATAGTTGTGTGAGAAGTAGCAGTGAGTGTGTTTTTTTTTCCTAGCAGCGAAGGTTGTTTCGATGAAAAAAAAAAAAAAAAAAAAAAACAACAACAATGATTGTAGATTTTTTTCTTATTTTTCAGATACGATCTTATTGCAGAGCGAAAAATTGATCACAGAAACAGGTATCTGTGTATATGCAAAAGGTAAACTCAACTACAATCTTAAAAACATTCTCAAACATATACAAACACCTGGAGAACCTTTTTTATTCACATACCTGTCTACCTACCTTTTCATCTACACAGATAGAATATATTTATACAAAAACAAACGAAAAAAAAATTTTTTGTATCTTTTGAATGGGTCCGCCGCCGCGCGGGTAGAGTGTATATCTTTTTCGAACTTGGTCACTCTATTTGATTTCGGGAAATTCAACTTCCAACAACGACGTTGCTTGTTTGGAAATCAGCACGAATTTTTGCAGAAATTGAAAAGAAAGACCCATAACAGTGTTGTTTGGTCTTGGTCGAAAGGTATTATAGAGTTTGAGGATGTTTGTCTTTTTGAGGGGTGGGGGGTAAATTTTATAATTTTGGTAGTGTGTTGTATTGGTATAAAAAGGTAGTAGGTGGGTTTTTTGTTGCTTTTTTTTAACAACAACAACAAGATTGCAATACTAAAAGTGACGTCACATCGGCATAAGCTTGAACTGTGAAAAAAATGATGTCATTTTTTGAATTTTTTATTAAGAGTGAGTGTATACACATAGAAATCAGAAGCAAAGTACAAGTTCTAATTAGGTTGTTACTGATATCGAGCGGCAAAAATAACAAAACAACAAACAACAAACATAAAATGAAAACAAAAAATCAGAAAACAGTTGGTTGTGGTAAATTAAAAAAAGAAAAACAGTAAATTAATTGATTTTTAATCAATTTTTTGGAATCTAAATTTAAAAAATGTTTAACATGTAAAATGGGTTTACAGTTGAAGCAGTATCAGTACAATTAAGAGATTGAAATTAAGATATGTTTTGACAAAACAGACTTTGTTTTGTTTGCTCTATCAGTAAAAAGGGTAGTTTTTGTTTGAAAAAAAAGTAAAATGCAAAACTGCTAAAATTGTTAGCCTGTAGAAAAATCTTGCACACGCCGGAGAAAATCGCATTGAAAACCCGAATAAAAGTCGTTGATCAACCTGTTGAGTCGCTGCGGAAAACTTGAATATTAACAACGTTGATAGTACCTAAAAAAAAAAATTGCAGCTCAAAATTTTAGCAAAATGCAATATAAGCTAATAGAAATGTTGTTCAATATGCGGCTAAAAATGCTTGATATGGAAAAATTTCTGCTGGTAACCAGTAGAAATATTGGTAATAAGTCGTTTAAGAACACAAAAGAAACACTTTGACAAACAAATGGTGGAGTGACAAAATTTCAGCCATTGATAAATACATATCACTTAGAACTTATTACTTATTACTTTCAGGCGAAAATGATAGTTTTCTGAAAGAAACTGTTAAAATCTTAGCTGAAATTATTAAATTTTACCCAAAAACTTTAAAATAGTTATTTTCAGAAAACAACAAAATTCGTAAATTTAAGCGAAAAACAAAAATTTTTTACTTTTATGACGAAAACTGATCAAATTTCAGCCCTAATTATAAATTTCACCTTAAAACTATATCTAAAAAAAAAAAAAAAAATGGTTAGTTTCACAAAAAAAAAAAAATGTACAGTTTAACTGAAATTCGTAAATTCCAGGAAAAAACAGGTAAAATATCAATAATTTTTCCGAAAACCAGTGAAACCAAACGGTAATAGTTATTTTCAGTCAAAAACTGCTAAAATTTCAATTGAAAACTAGTAAAATGTCAACGAAAATTGTTGAAATTAAAACGAAACGGTAAAATTTCAGTCAAAACTATTTAATGCTGAACGGAAATTGATAAATCTAAGACAAAAATGGTTAATTTCATACGGAAACTGGTTGTTGTAACAAACTGGTAGAATCATTGTTGAAAAAGTCGTTTATAGGATGTGGAGAAACATTGTTGATAAATTTGGTTAAAAGTCCATATTAAGATAAATTAATCAAAGGCAAACGTCATTGGAAAAACTATTGAAAATCCTGATAGACAATCTTGGTTGGATTGAAATATGCTACTGATAAATCAAATAACATAATTTAAAAAGTCGCTGATACCAAGTGCAGACATTGGTAGTCAGTGGAAACAATGTAAATAAGCCGGTATATGTAGGTGCGTTAATACCAATGGAAATAATGTTGATTGCTGGTAACAAACCGCTAGAAAGCCAGTAGAATCAGTGCCGGTTGAAAGTCGTTGATAGAAGGTTGAAGTATTGCCACCATTTGTTGATATTTCGGTTAAGAGCCGTTTATTACACAGTGGAAAAAGTCTTGTTAACCCGATTAAAACCCGCTAATAAGAAGGTAAGACGCTGTCTAAAAGGCTAATTAACAACTATTTAATACAGTGGAGGAAAAATTAAGATCTAGGGTTTCATTCTTCTGCACATAATTAAAAAAAAAAACTGATAACCTGAAATTAATACAATATAAGCCATCTCTAATAGACGTAAATTTATATACGATATTAATGCCAAAAAAAATATCATAAATATACACCAACGAAGGTATAAAACAACAGACAATTGTTCCCATCATTTTTCTATTACGATCAACTAAGACCAACAGTACAGCCTTCTTCTAAACAAACCTTGGCAGGTGCTCCTAAACCCAATTCTTATAAACATGTATCTTATGAGCAATGAACTTCAATACTTTAATATAATAACTGTTCTAAATGCAAACACAGAATTGATTTCTTATTAGCAGGTGCTTCGAATGTTCGCATTCTGATTCTTTGTTTACATGGGCAATTTATGTGTCGTTCACACTGTGCAACTTGATTTATTTTCATTTTTTAAATAAAACGTTTTATATTTATTTTTGTCATTTTGAATTAAAAAAATTTGTAAGAGCAAATACTTACACAAAATCGTTTGTCAGAAATAAGGTCAAATTAATCAAATCTCTAAAAAAAATTTAATGCATTTTTTTTAAATTAAAAGCATTAAATTGGGTAAAAATATGATTTTGCAAATGGATCATGCTCAAAAATAGATTAGAAAGCAGCTATTAAGATCTCATATACCTAACAATATTTTTTGAGATTGAGTCTAGACACATACCATTATTTGGCAATTAAAAGCAAAGAATATTCATACATTTAAGGGACAACTAGAAATAATGCTTTATTAATTATGTCAACGATTCAATGACAGAGAAACCTCGTGTAGTAATAATTACTTGAACTTGTAATTGATCTCCTATGACACCTGTTTTAATACCAAATATTTTGTTCTGTGAGTAAATCTATTGATTTTGTTTACCCATAAACTTTTTGATAACAAAATATTTATTTGTTTTTTAATTGTACCTTGTTTATTTGCATAAAAAAACAGAATTTCCACCCTGCTGATCTTGTACTTATCAACCAGTCAAATGTCAAAAAAAAAAAAACAAATTATTTAATGCGTAGATTTTAAGAGCATCTTATAGGGTAAGATTTTTTTGTTTGCTTATGTCATTTTTTATGTTTTACCTTTTAAGGGATGATAAACATACAAAATATCAAATAAATCTTATACGAATATGATGACATTTCTCATGCTTCTGAGTCAATGTTTTTCTACTTTTCTACTCAAACGACAGATGGTGGGTTTTTTTTTTCTCCATTTACACTTGAACAATCGTTTCCTTGAAGGTTACTACTAGGGTTTTGGTTACCATAAAGGTACCAAAAATTTACCACAACAATTTACAAATACATAAACATATACACATTTCCACAAAAATTAATAATAAATATTCAAGTAAGAACCTACGAATATCAGTTACTTTTTTTTTTTTAACGAAACTTGTTTTCTGATCTAATTGAATATTCTAAAATGTGTGCCCTATAAAAACAACCCTAGGTGTTCCCTTGTTGTTGTTTGAATATATTTTTTGATTAATTTAACACTTTTAATGAGTTTACTAATGCGTATCTGTCCATAACTAAATAAAACGCTTTGAGTTGAATGAAAAATTCAAGATCAAGGAAATATTGTTCCTCTGGGTTTGACTGACAAAATTCTTTGCTTATAAAATTCTTTCAAGTTGATTTTTATTTGATTGAAAACACTGGTTAGCAAGGGTTCTGTTGCCGAAACAAAAATATACTTTTCTGAAGGTTTTTGGTATGCTGAATTCGAATCCAAAGTCAGAAAAAATTAATCAGCTCATGTTTTTGAAATATTACCGTTAGAAAATGCAAAAAAACGTTTTTTTGACTATTTCGGACCTTATTCTTTAAAATAAGGAAAATTGTTAGAAAATATTTAGTAACGGTTCCTCTAAAAACTATTTTCCTTCTTTCAAGAACTTTTTTAATCTTTCCGATATCTTTGTTATTGTCCGAGATATCTTAAAATGAAGAAAGTGGCTTTGGCTTCATATACCATAAAGGAGATAATGACGTTATAAAATTTATGAAATATGCAAATAACTGAGGATATCTCGCGAAGTAAAAAAGATATCGAAAAGATTTAAACAGATTTAAAAAGGTGGAAAATAGTTCTTATAAAAACCGTTACTAAATGTGCACAAACAATTTACCTTATATAAAAGAATAAGGCCCGAAGTTTCTGACTACGGATTCGAGTTCAGCACACCGAAAACCTTCAGAAAATTATTTTTTTGTTCCGGCAACAACAAAAAAGTTTAATTTTGTTAACCAGTGAAATAGATGAATATTTCATATCTGTGCTCAACTTGCATTTCCTTACAAGATCCAAGTTTTTTTCAACAATTTGCCATACAATTTTATACGGTCAAAAGTGAGGAATTAAGCATATTTTTCCAATGATTCGTACGGAATCTTACAATATTTACTTTAAAATAACTATCTTTTGGCTTTGGGCAAAAATATCGATACATTGATATTTTTTATTTTTTTCAGACATCGCTACCGTTTTTTAATATTTACCTATTCGTTAGTTAATTCGCAGCTAAGTAAAAATCAGATCAACAGCAGAGAAAATATCCTTACATAAATGCAATAACTGGATAACTCGATATTTGTTTTCTTTTTATTAAAAACATAAGAGCGAGGAATAAAAGTCGTCATTCAATTAAACGTCCATAGATACAAAATGCAAAAATCGAATTTAACCAGTTCTTGCATATGCAAGTGACGGCATAGTTGTTATATGTATCACGATGATGTCAGTTGGACGAAAAATAAAATTGGTATCGTATTAGTTTTATGACTTGCATCACTATAATTTGTGGTTTCCGCACTAACTTCTGAGACTAGTCATTCAATTTATTTGAATTCAAATCGAAATAAGCATTTGTTTGACCTTAGTCACACTCGTCATTATTTTCTTTTTTTCATTTTAAACATATTATACTTGACATTTCTCCCACGACTAATGTTTTTATTGTTTGTATTCAACAAACTGATAAAATAAACACAAACAACATTCATTTGCAATTAAAGTGTTAATTTCAGGGCGACTTGTGATTTCAAGTGCGAACTTTAAAATATGTAATTCGTCCATTCCTAGGGTGTTTTTTTCTCTACAGTCATTAACAGCTGGCGATTGTTGATAAAACCATATGGTTTGTTCACCAAGATGACTTAATTTATAAACATTTCTTATTCATTGTTACAAATTCCAATACCAGGTTCACAGCCAAAACCCCCTATTTAATGCATTTACTTGGCCTTAGACATGAAACAATTCAAACCAGACTTGCCAATGTTTTCTGAGAAGAAAACAGTAAAACCCATAGTTGGAATATGAACAAGTGAACTGAAAAAATTCTGGTCCTAGTCGCCTGTAATTTTTTTAAAGACTATTCGCCAGTTAACCTCAAAATGGCGAATGATCAAATTTTGTACCGCTCGGTCAGAAAATAATGCTGGGATAGTTTAACTTCTGGTACATTTAACATTATTTCTGGTACATTTAACATTATTTCTGGTATATTTTCTGGTACATTTTGACCCACTTGTGACAACGTTAATTGAAAAAATAGGTGTTACAACGGAGGCACATATTATTAAAACCGATAGATCGATTTAAAACAGAAATAGCTCATTGCGATTTGATAATTGGATAATTTTGATCGCTTATAAATTTTAAGTACTGAAGAAATGTTAGTTAAATGGTAAAAATAAGTAAAATTCGGTCTTATTTGTGTCAATATTGTTTCCAACGCAATTTTTTTCGGAATTTATAATCAAAAGGCTCCTTTTTTAAGATTCGAGTTTTTGGACTTGCAACATGACCTTCAGTTAGCCTACTTTCAACAATACGCCATTATTATATGATCAATCAAAACAAATTGATCCTGTCACTTCATGTCAAAAATATCAGATGTAGTTTCTTTTTCTGATCCATATAAAGAGTAGGTATAGAAACTTTATACCTTCATTTGTGTTTGATGATCTATATCAACTTTTTTTTTATTCAAGATGTAAAATAATAGAATTGACAAAATACCTCCGACGCAATGTTATCTAAAATTAGCGTTCAACCGTTTATAATTTTGATTGAAAGCTTGTCAAGTTAACATATTTGATTGCATTTCAACTAATTGTCAACAGAGTCTCTGTCATATTCATATAAGTACGATGTACATAATAATGTCATGATTTATAGTTGCAAAAATATAAAAAAAAAATATAGGATTACGCCTACAAAGTCTGGTGGAACTATTTTTTTTTTTTTTTACCTGAAAAAGCGTTTGGGCGTTCATTCAAGTAAATTTCTTCAACTTGACAGAGCAAAAAACTACGCATAGTCAGTCTTAAGCTTCAATAGCTAGCTATTCATTTGTTAAACTATTTCATTACTACCCCCTTTTTTAGACTTGTGTGTTATAAATACATATTATTTTTTTCTGCAAATGGAGATCAATTTCATCAGATACAAATTTATAATGTAAAAGACAACTTTTTAAGCGACTCATTTTTAAGTGACCGGATTCGGCAACAATATTACATTTTTATACTTGGGCGTACAAGTTGGATTTGAAAAACTCAAATAAAAACAACAAGAAATGAATGTAGGTAGACTAACGCCGACGATGTTTTAACGCCTACGAACTAGCAAAAAAAAATAAATATCGTGCAACTATATGTTACCTAATAAGACCGACACCGACAATAAACGACGAATATGATCATTACACTTTCCATTTGCTTCATCGATTGATGATGGCTCATCATGCATTGTTCTTGCGTGACTTGTTGTTTCGAGTAAATGTTATTTAATGAATGACATGATTCGAAACGGAAAACGATGCGTAACGACGACGATAGGTTTAAATCTAAAGTAATGCATAACTTGGTCTCGTAAATATTTTAAATCGCTGGCTGCTCTGACCTTATACAACTTTTGCTTAGTGCTGAGTCATAATGAATCCACCTTAATCCGATTTAAAACAAAAAATACAAACTTAAAAAAACAACAAAAAAGTCCTTGAAAATCATAAAATAATACAACAACTTAAATGCGTGCTTGAGCACTGTCAAAGTTAACGTACGTAGGTACTCTTTCGTCTAATTACACAATTCATTTAAATAGTGTGTCTTTAATCCGAGTTATTATAGTAAAAAATACTTAAACAACAACAACAACAACAAAATATTAAGGTTGGTTTTTTAAGATTACTTAAGCTTAAGTGGATTTTTGTCTCTTTGATGGATCAACATTGACAATGGTATACATTTAACTTGTTGCTCTTGTGTTGTTTGTCTTTGCAAAGAGACACCTCATTATGGTCCATTAAAATTGATCAAATAATTTGTGTCTTTTTTTTTGTTATTCTCGTTGAGGTGGATTGATTGTTATCTTTGTTGAAATTTTGACTGACCTCAGTGTCAGTGTGCATGTCATTGTATAATATTATAATTTTTATAAATATATTCGCATGTTTACTATGCATCTTTTGGTTTTGATAATGTTTGACTTTGGGATACAAGAATTTGAGAATAAAAACTGTTATTATGATTTGCTTTTCACTCGTTAATTGACATTTGATTATGTTGTCAAAAGATATAAATGATACTTCATGTCAATGAAGTTTAAATGTCAAAGAGTTTGGTTTTGGGTTCATTGTCAAAAAGTGTGTATTCAAGTCGAATATACTTTCAAGAATGATGATATGTAGTTTGGATTGACATTTTTGACACCTAGAATTATTTTAATTACATACCTTTGCAAAACTATTATTATGGAATGTCAGAATCAATGCTAGACAATAATGAATGTCATTTGAGATTTTAATAGCTATAAACTTAGTGAATCAATTTTATAGCGAAAAAGTAGTAAAAGTAGATGTTTTTACAGAAACTTTCAATATTTGCATAGATAATGTTTGAAAAGAAAAAAGAACTTTTTATAAGATAAGAACGTTGAAGAATTTTTTAATTTTCAAAAGGTATCAATCGAAAAAATGTCATATAAGTTTAACAATTTTTGCAACAGCAAATAACACGAAGAATGCGTTGAGGGCAGTAAAATCTAATTAACATTGTTTAGGTCCAAATCAACACACATTTTTAACGTGTTTTTGTGTTAAAATAATTTTCTTAAACGATAAAATAATTTTCTTAAACAACAAAGTTTTAGCTTAAATTTTCCTTTTTTAGTGAAGCGGCTTAGCATCTTAATCGTGCACTTTGCGAAAAAAGCATGAAATTTATATCATTGGTAGTACTCAATATAAGAGTTATTTCGAGATATTGGGCCACCTTGTATCCCCTCCGGAAGGGTAGATACAAGACTTTTTCTGTGTTGCACTCGATTTGTTGCGTATCATAGTATAGGCAATGAAACATTTGTATCAATATGATACATGATTTCGAGGCATTTTCTAACGTCCCACAGTGCGGCACTCCTTGGACAAAAAGAAAAAAAAATATGTGCAATTTTTACAAAAGTAACGGTTACATCATATAGTCTAATAACCAAACCATTGGAAAACAAAACTTTTTTCCCATTGGGCAGAATAGTTTTTTGGCAAAGTCTGCTGCAACTATGCATTGGTAACAAGAAAAAATTAATTTTAGACAGCCTGGTTTGGTAAATCAACGATTATTCTTCCTAACAAGTACGTGTAACAGTTAAGCAAAAATTTTTTTTGGGTTATCAAGAAGGTATAATGTTTTATTATATACAATATTTTGGAAACCAATTGGAGGTTTTTAATTTTTTTTTTAATTTTGAAAATAACCATTTAATTTCCTTTTTTTGGAAAAGTTCAGGAACTTTGAATAGACGTACAAAATTAACGGCTCAAAATATCCTGTAATTTGTACAGAAACGCATAGACTATATCGTCCCGTTTCTACTTGAACCTCGTAAGTACATTTTTTTAAAAGATTTAATTTTCTGTTAAACATTGCTCTAAAACTTACAGAAAGAATAGATACAAAGGTTTAAGTGTAGAAACAACTCAATCAATATGTCATAAACATAACTTGATTTCCCTTTGTTCAATTCATATTTTTAACTTTGAGAAAATGTATATTAATTTTAAGAATTGAACAAAATTTGCTGTGTAGATACGTGGTTCAGGCAGAAACGGGACGATATGTTTGGCTATATGCCACTGTATAAATTTACTGCTACAACTTGCTACACTATTTTTAATGATTTTTTAACAGCTTAGATCAAACCATAACAAAACATTTTTGTGTAAATAAAAGTTTTTTAAATTTTTGTTTATATTGAATTTTTGGACAACTGTCCCATATAAGATAAGGACAATTTAAGGGGTGATTCTTGGGTTTATTCTAAGAAAAAATTATTTTACAGTAACGCTCTATCTGCAAAGTTGATAAAACGTTACGATGATTTAAGAAAATGCTTACTTTTGTATACATTTACTCATGTTAATGATGATTTCTCTGTTAAAACAATTGGCAGAGACAAAGTTGAGATTTTTGTTTTTAGAAAATATGTTGTTCTTATTATCTTTTTTGGTTGCTCGGATATTAATTTTTAAAGTCTGTTCATTTTTTCTTGCCCATGATAATTTTTGACTTAGGCCAATTTTCTTCGAGAAATGTGTTTTAAACGTAGCGTTTTATTAATTTATTTTTATGAAGGAAGTATTAATAAACAAAAATGTTATGCACAAGTTTACCAAAAAACTTATATGTACATTAGACTGATTCAAAAAAAATTTTTTTTTCTTTTGTTCAAAGCATTGTTGAAAATATTGTTGGAAATGACGACAAAAAAATACTGTAAAAGTTTCAGCCCTTAATGTTAACATTTAGTACCGCCGCATCGCAATTTTCTATTTCCCATACGATTTGTATGGGAAAGATTGTGTATTTGTGTTTAGAATTTTGTATTTTTTTAATGGTTCATCAAAAAGGCTAGATTTAATCATTTTCTTGTATAAAATTGAACGCTCTACAAGATTGCATTTATGAAATTAAAAAAAAACGGACGCGAAAAATTAATTAAAATAATTTTTAGTTGAAAAAATGAATAATTCGAATTTATTGAAAAAATCTAATATGATAGTTTTAGGGGTTTGTGAGTTATATAAAAGGATCTGTGAAACCAAAACACAACATAGAATACAAATATTCGAAAATTTTGCCAAATTTTTTGAAAAACATAATAATTTCGTCAAAAAATCGGAAAAAAATGAGAAAAAATTACTTTTTATATTTTAAAAACTTCGAAACGCGGGGGTAAATCAAAAAAATTAATAAGAGCTTTTTTGTAGAGCGGACAATTTTATAAAAGAAAATGATTTTGTCAAGCCTTTTGGATGAACCATTAAAAAGATACAAAATTCTAAACACAAATACACAATCTTTCCCATACAAATCGTATGGGAAATAGAAAATTGCGATGCGGCGGTACTAAATGTTAACATTAAGGGCTGAAACTTTTACAGTATTTTTTTTTTCGTCATTTCCAACAATATTTTCAACAATGCTTTGAACAAAAAAAAAAAAATTTTTTTTTGAATCAGTCTAATGTACATACATTTTATGATACTTAGGAAAACCTGCTCCACGAAAAATCTTAAAAAGATTTGTTTTTTTACAAAAAATATTTAAAGTCCCTTACTTGATTTGGAAAAAGTTAGATCAAAGCATTGCATTTATAAGTTGCCATTAGAGTTTTCAAATTCTGGGAGCCTTATTTATAACTACTCTTTGAATATAATACTTCAGGGTAAAAGTATAGACTATATAACCACACGAGTTTTGAGGTATGTAGATGTGCAGCATTATGTTATTCTATATAGTAAAAACTTGAGTCAGTATACATTTTTAAAGATATTCAATAAATCAAGGAACATGATTTTTTTGCGGCATCCTTTGGTCAAAAGTAGCGGCTTTTTTTGCTCTAGCAACCAAACCAAAAAAGAAAAAAAAGACTTTTTAGCAATGAACCACCTACTGGCATAAGCCAAACAAAAGGAAAATAATAACTTAGGTTATACCTGATCAAAAAAGAATTTCCGTATTTTAAAAATATTTATGAAATCAAAAATTGTGTTTTACCTTAAGAAATTCTATGTTAAGCTAATTTTGTACAAATAAATAGGAAAATGTACATAAATTCAAGAAAATGATTTTTGTCCAAATTTTGTTCAAACGGCCGCACTGTGCGCCCGATCGAATAAAATCAATACCAAAATGTCTCGACCACCATGTAAAAAGTTATTGGACTCTTTATGAATTGTCTTTTACTCAAAGTTGAAAAAAAGTGGTAGGTTGATAAAATTTTGTGTGGACGTTTCATATACCATAGAAAAAAATAATAAAATGTGTCCATCAAAATATTTCATTTTAAAGGATGTTTTTTTTAGTGAGAAAAAACACATTTGAAATGGTACCATTGCACCACATTTAAAATTTTTGCATTTTTTTGAACCGCATATATATTTTATACATCGTATCAGAATCAAAAATAATCAAAAAATGAATTATATTTACCATGAAATATAAAATTTTCATGCAAGACTTAAATTGAAGTAAAAGTATGAAAAATAATTGTGCAGTTTGTGATAAAAGGATTAAATTTATAGCATTGTTAGTACAATATGTAACCCTCATTTTAAGATATTGGGCCACTTAAAATTTCACCTATGCTAAGCCGCCTCACTATTTTGGAATTGTAAGGAATACCTTAATCTAAAGAGTTATATCCCATATCTTCGACAAAGTCAAATGCCTTAATTTGGGGACTTTGTACTTTACACTTTCCCAGAATATACTTTTCAATACTTGTACCTAACTGCGAAAAAGATCCTAAAAGCGCATTGTAGGGAAGGAAGTAAATGTGTAATGAAAAACTCAAAGAAAGAAAAGGGTACTCGTGTTCAAACTTGTCAACTTTGGCCTTTTGCAAGAAGAAAAAGTTACCGTCTCTCAGTCTACAATTTTAAGGGTGAATTTGGTGTTAGGAACAATGAAGATCGTTGAGGGGATATAGTCTGACGTAGGAATATACATACCTACGAATCGATAGACAAACACGAAATCTGATACGTGATCTCGTTCACGTTCATGTTCAAGCAAGTCAAATGTAAGATATTCCGAAAAAAGATTTTAAGGTTTTCAACAAAAAATTTCTTCAAAAAAAAATGTTACTCATACACCGCATTGACCTTTGTAATTTTCTATAAGGGAATATGGGCACTTTTATATGCGTAGCAACCTATTGGTAAAGGTTGGATGAAGGTTCATTTCTTTTATACGTTGTTTGGCTTTTGGACTATATGATAACAGAATGTGGAATTCTCACTCTGGCATTTTATATAATTGATGCATAAAACTGCATTTTGAGATGTTAACAGGATTTTTATTCAAAAAAAAATTAAGGACAAGAAATAATCAAAACTTCAACTTAATAAGTTCGCTCATAAACGAACTAAACAGCAAACAACAAAATCTGGGAATGCAATTATGTTCATCGTTCTCAATAGTTGAAAAATTGATCTTCAAATTTACTTCAAATTCATTAAGTTATCAAACGTATAAATCTTGAAAGCATCAGTAACAGTACAATAAATGTTGGGACAGATCAAAATAAATTTGAACAAGCTTAACTCGACCCTCATCAAAAATGTGTTTTGACATAGATAGCGACACAAATTATCAAATTTTAAGCTTCAACAACTTGTCGAATTTCATTTTATTTCAAGTTTTTTGCACCCTCATTCATAACGAATGCTAAAAATAAATCAATTGGTAGACGACATAATAATTTGTTAATTTTTGGTAACAGGTAGGTCAAATGAACAGAATTTTATATGGGACCATCTGTGGAGTGCAGCAAATGGGTAGTATATCAAATGATAAAAAATATTATTCACCTTATTGATTCTGTGGAGGAAAACCATGCGTTGAAACGGGTAGTTTTAGTAAAAATGTCTAGATGGTGTAAGCTGGATTTAAAATCAGAACCTTTAGCCTGACAGCCCTTCACACAAATTAATAACAAAAATAATAATTTTGACGTGAACAAAAACCATTGGGCAAACAAAAATCACATTTAACGCAGAAACACCCATAAATTCGATGAGCTTATTAAAACTTGTCAAAAACCCCCCTCTTTTCGTGGTGTTATCATAATTCAAAATAAATTAATGAGCTATCCCGTTTTTTCGAACTTATAAAAATTAACCGTTTAGAAATGCCTTTAAAATAATGGAAACCACACAATAATGGAGATTTTATTAAAACCATTAATTTATCAAAATACGGAAAGATACAATTATTATTATTTTTTTTATCCATCATATTAAACAATCAAACAAGTTTATGAATTATTTTTTATTATGAGCTTAAACATTGCCAAAAAAGTTAAAATTAATATTCATATAACTTACTCGAAACAAACGAAACCAGAGTTGATATAATTTTGGCATTTTTTATGAGAATTATGAGAATTATGACAAAATTACTAGGATTTTGTAAGAAACTTTTAGAGATATTTTAAAGCTTTCTCAATCGTCGAATAAATTAAAAATGTAAGTCATGATATTACTGGCACACTATGCCCAGAACCATCATCAATAATCTTAAATTTTAATTTATTTTTGCCAAAAGCATCAACTTATCTAAAAAAAAAAAAAAAAAAAAACTTAAAATGGGTTTCTTGAACGTCGTTTCACTCTCAAAATTGGCATTTCGGCCGAAAGTTTGGTGTGGGAAGAAGTTATACATTGCCCACACATGCATTTCCTTTCGTAGAATATTCAAGTTTTCGTTTTTTTTTTTTTTTCATTTCAATTCGATTGAAATCGAATTTAAATAAATTCCACCAATATGTGCAATTTATTAATTATATTTATTGACTGTCTAAAAGAATAATAATAAACTATTAAAAGAAATTACTATAAAAATAATTATTGTTGCAACTTTAACTTTGGCCTTATACATTCGAGGTTAATCGCAAGCAATCAAACAAATACAAACAAAATCAACTGATTTCTAATTATTGTTCTTAAACAACGACAATAATAAAATATTAAAAAAAAAAACTCGTTAGTAACAATATTTGTATTTATTATAAAACATTATTTGTATCTACAAGAGTGTAAATTTGTATTTATGAGTAAATTCAATATTTATAGAATTGCATTCACTTATATTGTTGAGTGTATTTAAGCCCATATAAAGCTGACGGTTCAAAGTACTTCTTAATGACCTCATAACCTAACGTCTACCCCATAATTTTTTTTTTTTCTGTACATTCATAAACTAAAGCCCCAGTGCAGCTAATTGGTGCGATGGGGAGGAAGAAGAAAACAAAGTAAGGAAAAAAAAAAGTGAAAAAAAAAGTTGCAGAAAAAATCAATTTCACACCCTACATTGATACTGATACTGCATGAATGCATGTACGAGTACGTACTTGCCCTGTTCTGTCATAAAAATATATATAGAAACAAGAATTCATAACATTTTAAGAGAAGAAGAAGAGAGGAAGGAAAAAAAAATAAAGTAAAAGCTCAACGACATTCCATCAGGCAAAAGCCTGATTCTGATTCACAAGATGCAGCACCAATGACAGCCAAGACCAGCAGCAGTAGCTCGGAAACAGTTTGAACATAATATTTGCATAACGTTAAGCTTAATAGTCTGAGAGATGGTGTTGTGTTCCAGCATAAGTCATACATATTTCCTACTACAAGTTGCTCAAAAAACTTTTGAAACTGAGCACATATGCAACTCTCAACTCTTTCCTTTTTCAGTACCTAAAATGCATTTATCTCAAAACTACAAAAATGGTTATGCGCCCTTTTTGCTTAGCACGGCAGCTAGCTACAGACGCATTTAAAAACCTTTAAAATATAAACTTTTTTTCAAGTCTTAGATGGTTTTTAAGCCTTACTTTACTAAACTAAACTAATTTTTTTTTTTTTTGTAAAACTTTTGTTTTTATCTAGCTATAACTTTTGAACCCTGCTTCTGATTTTAATGAATAAAACAGCAGTAGATAGAGTAAATCTTTATCTTTTTTTGATGTATAACTCTTGCTTGTCATGATGGCTGCCAAAATAATTTAAAACTGGTAAAATGCCATATATTCAACAGTTGAAAACGCTGCCAACGCGTGAAACGAACAAGCAAATTGTTTTTGTTCTCAGCCTTTGGAGGCTTTTACTTTTGCAGGTTTTCAGTTTAAAATTTACGACTTTAATATCTGAGTAACAACAAAGGATATGAACATTTGTGAAACGCTACCATACCAATACCATTAGTATTAACAGAAATATAGCGTTAACAAGATTTGTTTTAGTGGTTTTGGTAATAAAGGGTTGTGAGATCTTAAAACTCGACTTGCAAAATTTTGACTTTACGACCATTTAATTTAAACAGCCAGTGAATGCTCAATAAATGTGCACTTATTTCACTATTTTAATTCAGAAATTAAATTAGAATCTGAAAGGGTCACTATGGCTTATGTGTAACTCTTTTTTCAATAACTTTTTTGTGTATCTTTTTCTTAATGAAAATTACTTTACTCTCAGACGATATGATCGTTGCTAACCATATTATTGTAAGCCCTTTCAAATTATATAATTTGATTTGCCATGATTTGCGAATAAGATGCTGCATTAAGGGGCAACTTTAAACTTATGATAGTTGTATTAATTATAAATTGAATTAACCTTTCAGAATACAAAAACTTAAATAATATGGAAAAATTACCTAAAAAAAAAAGTCGGATTTCTTAAGAAAAAAAATTTTATCTCGGTTATTTATGAAATATTCCCAACAATGTTATACCATTTTGAAAAGAGAATTGAACACACCGACTTTTAAGGCAACTTGCCGAAACATCGTAGTGTATTTTTTTTTACACTACGGCTCATTGAATTAGATTCATGTAGATTTTTTTAGTACTAAGTTGGGTAAAAAAGTAATATTTTCTTTAAAACTGATGCAGCTGAGATAAAACAAAAGAAAAAAATGAGAAAAATTAAGAGTTGTAGTCACGGCACATGAAAAACCTTCACAGGGTGACCATTTTTTCGACTTTTTTTCAAATGCCCATAACTCCCAAAATATATGGCTGCGATTTTTTTTTATTATTTTTCTGATAACTATCACCACCTACCCTATCTACCGTTTTCGTTTCGACGTTAACTTTTGGGACACCCTGTATAAGACGTGTTGTATTGGTACTAAGTATTTTATTGAGTAAACATTTTATTCTGTAAACAACAACAAACAATTACTTTTATTTATTATTAATAATCTTTTATTATTGAAGGGTCGAAAATGTTTAAGTTTAGAAAAAAAAAATGTCTCTGTAAACCAACAAATAAAAAACTTTTGTTTATCCTTAGCAATGATTTGTTGTTGTTTCACGTACAAAATTTTACTGAGCTTAAGTACTGAGTTTTCAATAAAACAAGGCTACCTACAGATACATATATAAATATTTGAGACTCTGATTCCTTTAGAGACTGATATTTTTTTTATTATTTGCAAACATCACTACGCAAACTATATAACCATATGCAGAGCTCCCTTTGTGGATTATGTGGATGACGTTATATTGATTTGCCGAGAATTAAATATGACATCAACAACAAACCAGCAGCTGCTGCTGGGCTCTCTATAAATTTTGCACGAATTTCATAAACTTAAATTGAATTAAAGCTCAAGACGACGACGACGACGACAACGATATCAGATTGCTAACCCAACCGTTTAGATGTTAATTGATTCCAAGGACCTGGCGACTTGTATCTAAGCACGATTTAAAATTGAATTGAATATTCAATTTATTTTTCGTCTTACAACCGATACACATCAGAATTTAAAAATTTTTTGCTGTTGCATCTAGTTTTTGATGACAAATTATGATTATTATTTTTTTTGTTTTGTTGTTAAATTAAGTAATAAAATAATTTATACATTTGTATGTTAACCAAAAACCGAACCGAATTATTTTTATTTTGCAGTCATAAGGTAATACACTTGACTTCGCGTAGGTTGACCAAATTATAACTGAGATTTAATACGAGTATGAATATAGGTATTTTTTCTGCGTCATTCGCAAAAAGCCAACAACTATAACAACACTTCTACCGCCCATGTACAAACCAGTTTCGTTACTAAACATTTTCAACTAAACAAAAAAATTCCAATCCAATCCAACATCCACCGGAGCAGCGCGCCCAACAAACCCACTCTGACGGTGTTCCACTCTTCTATAATGGTATTTTATTTTCGTATTTATTTTATGATTTTATAGGTAAGAGAACTTTAAGGGTAAGTTATAGGTTCAAACAAAATGTACTTTTTGGGTTGCGATTAAACCATTAATAGTTAAAAATTTTATAATAACATTAAATTAAGTATTTTCTTTTCTAACCTATTCCCAAAGGTCTTTTGCATCGATTACAAATATAGGTTTTTAGAAGATAGTAAAAAGTATTGAATGTAAATAAAAGATCCAAAGCAAATGAAACGTGAAACTATTGGCATTCAGTCATAAAAACGTTTGTAATATAATAAGTGAAAGCATGATAAAAAAAAAGCAGACTATTGAAAATGATTTCAGTTTATATTCAACAAAGTGGGATTTCGGTTTGTTTGAACTTTGCCGAACTTATATACATAGGCATAAACTATTGTCAGATAATAAAGCACAGAAAATGCAATTCTCACGATACGCCCACTCATTAAAAAAGTATAATCCAAGGGTTAAACCAAATAAAATGAAAATTCTTCTACACAAAGTCTAACACCAAGACTAAAAAAATATATTTCTTACTAAAACATGGTTTTCGATTGAAAAGTTGTTTTTTATTTAAAAATTGGTTTTATACAAAAGTTTTTTTTCTTTAAAAGGTTGTTTTCGACAAAAACAAATATTGGTTGGCTTAAAAGTAGTTTTAGCCATAAAAATTGATTTTATGATAATGGTTGATTTTTGACAAAAAAAAAGTAAGTTTTGACTAAAAAGTCGTGTTTTTCTTATAAAAAAAACAACAGATTTTGCTTTTTATATCGAAGTTAACGTTTGACTAAAATATTGTTTTCATATAAATGCTCGTTTTGGTAAAAGATAAATTTTGGATAAAAGGTTGTGTTTGACTAAAAAGTTGTTTCTGACTTAATTGTCGTTTTATGCTAAAAGGTGGATTATTTCTTTAAGGGGAGAAATCCCTCTGGACGACGGGTTTTTCAAGAATTTTTTTTGGAAAACTGAAAGCATTAATTAATATTTGGAAAAATACATGATATTATTGACATCACGAAGTGTTAACACAATTTTTTTGAAGTAATAAAAAAACAAAATGGCGGCTCTACATCCGTTTAAAGTTGATGCCTCGTGTTTGCGCCGTGCAATGCCCAGGTCCAGTAAATTATTTATAATCAAAAGAGACATTTTTTTCCATTAAAAGATATTTATACGCATTGCATGAACCTAAATTTAGCAAAAAAAAGTGTAAAATAAAAATTAGAGACCAAAAAAAACGAAAAAACACAATGTTTTTTATAAACAAATTGTTAAAAAAAATATTTATTGTGAAAATTGTATTGAACTTTTAGGTTCATGCAATGACCAATGAGTTAACGAGTAATTTGCACTTTATTTCAAGTCGATAGCTTCATTAGTTAATGAGTTACGTTGCACGGCGCAGAAAAAACGTGTTTCGAGAAAAATTCGTTTAGTTTTCATTTTTGTACTGTGGTAGGCTTGGAACGCATGGGTTTCATCACTACCTGGGGAATTTTGAGGCTTCATTTAAGGCTTAGACCACTAAAATAGTTTCTTCGGTTGATAAATCATTTTTTTAGGCCAGAAATTAATAATGCAGAAATAAAAAATTACAGAGGGTTTTTCCACCTTAAGTCGTTTTTGGATAAAAAGATGTCTCTGATTGAAAAGTTGTATTCATGATGATTTTGATAAAAAGTTGTTTTAAGATAAAAGGTTATTTTTGACTCAATGTTTACTTTTAATGTTAACTTTTGTTTTTGGCACTACAGGGTTTTTTTTTTTTTTTTTTTGTAAGAAACGGTGGTTTTTGTCTTAAAGGTCATTTTTGGCTAAAATAATGTTTTAAATCTTGATTGTGAACTGTGTTTAATTTAATGGTTGTTTTTTTTTTTGGCTTAAATGTTGAACTAAAAATTTATGTGTGTGTCTCCGAGGTAGTTTTTGCTTAAAAGGAGTATTTTTTTTATTTAAAAGGTTAAATTTTACTGAAAAATTGTGTTTGACTCGAAGTTTTTAACTTGAAAGTCTAATTTGGATCAAATGTTTTTTTTTCCTAAATGTTTCTTTTTTTTATCTTAAAGGATATTTGTGTAACGATTGATTTTGATATAAACGTTGTTTTTGACCTGAAGGTAGATTTTAACTATGATAATGTATTTGTCGTTTTTAACTAAAATGTTGCATTAACTCGAACTTTTTCATTTACTTCGTCTTCGAAGGTTTATGATATTGCGTTTTTGAAGGAGTTCTGAGGATCTCATGCCAATACAATAAAATATTGTTAAAAGCATGTTTTTGACTTCAATGTATCTTTTGGGTCCAAAGTTTTTTTTTATCATGCCATTTTTTGGCTATACCTAAAGTAGTTTTTTTTTATAAAATTTTGTTTTTACTCGAAGTTTACTTTTGACAAAAATATTGTTTTCAACAAAACGCTTGTATTTTTCTAAAAAAGTTTTTTTGCTCTAAGATGTTGTCTTTTATCTTAAACGTCGTTTTTGAAGTAAAAGGTTGTTTACTGTGAAAGCGGCATATATTGACTTGGAGTTTTTGGCTTAATGCTTGTTTTTTTTTTTTTTGTATAAAAGGTTTGGCTTAAAGGAATGTTTTTTGTGGAAAATATTAATTTTAACTAACTCATATTATTTTAATTTACAGGTTAAAATTGAGTTGAATCTTATTCATCATCAAATAGCCTTCAAATAGTCAATCTCAAATTTTTACAGCAATAAACCTTTTTAACCAAACAGTTTAGTTGAATGCGAACTTTTTTGTAAAATTGAAAAGTGACTTTGCAAGTTTGTTTCTTACAAAAACTAAGTGGGTTCTGTTTGATTATGATTCTACTTCTTTTTGAGAGCAAGTTCTTGAAGCTAAGTGGAAGGCCTAATTTTCTTAACAAGACTACGTCCACACACCACGACGAAAAGAAAAACAGTTTTATTTCATTCTTTTTTGTTTTAAAAATTAGAAACAACTACCAACAGACGTGTGTTGGCGCAAGTCGCCGACGATCGACGTACTAGTCTTGCGACGTGCAATGACGACTTCGAGCTACGACTACGACGACGAAGACTAAGCTAAGACATTTTTTTTTTTTTTGTTTATATTCGTACCTATATAGTTTTTCTTTTAACCAAAGATACTTAGCTATTCTGGCGCTGGCCATACTTTGAGAAGAAAAATAAAAACAAAAAAAACTTGGTGGTATTTCCATTGACTGACCAGTGAGTGTGCCGGGAGATAAATACTTAACTTACCTACAACTACTATGCCCACTGATAGTTTGTTATGTTTGTGCGCTGTTTATTCTGTTGTTGTTTTTGTTATTGTAGTTATTGATAGTCTTGCTGTCGTGGTCAATGCTTCAAATAGAAAGTACAATATCTTTGAAGTGTAAGATTGTGGACGACAACTGAGTAGGTCATCCCCCTTTTAAATGCAACCTGCTTAGCGCAAAATAATGGCAAACTATTTTAATTTGTTCTACTTATTGGAATTCATTAGTAAGTCTTTGTAGCTAAATAATAATTAGTTTGTAATATTTGTTTCTACCAGGTAGGTAGGTAAGTAATTAATTAGATTTGTTTAAAACTGACATTGGAACTTTTTAAATATTTAATTTTTATGGTGCGTTTTGGTTTAATTTTTCTGATAGAGGATAAAATATTTGCTCCCAAATGGTTTCAAACAACGATTTTTGACAACGTGCAAAAAAAAAAAAAAACAAAGTCGGATTTTAGCAAGGTCTGGAAAATTGCCCCAAACAGGCAATTTAGGACTCAAATTGAATAAATTGGACTTCCAAAACAAAATTGTTCCAGTTGTTGTTTTTGTCAAAATGATTTTTGAATCATTCTTTCCAAAAATTTTATTGAAAAAATTTAATAAGAGTTCAGACTAACAAAAGTGAAAATGCAAGCTTTTATTCCTAAGCTCCTCAATTTTAAGTTTGGTTTGCAAACATAGCAAAAAAAAATTCACTTCACTTACACTAAAATGAACTTACTTCGTTTTCATCCAATAAAATCGAATACATTTTAACATTTTTCTTGTTTACCTTGGGTTTCGGACTTCTTAAAGATTTCCTACTATGGTCAACGCACACATCATAGGGTAAACATTCGACAACAAATAATAAAACTCCCAGTTAAGTGGGCTTAAAATATCCGTATGACACATTAACCTGTCACGTCATAACAGTAACCAAAAAAAATGCCAACTTTGAGTAAGCACCATCATCATACTAACCACAGCGCAAAGCTATAATATCACCATTGTGTGAATTTCGTGGTAACCTAATTTGACGGATGTGTGAAATTAATACAAAAATTAAAAAAAAAACCTTTTTTTTATTTCTTATTGTTTCTTTTAAGTCGTTTCCTTTGAATCTTCATTTTTCTCTCTTTTTTTGATTTGTGTGTTTAATAAGATATTTTAGTATATTCTTGCAAAGACAAAATTTTTATACAGCGATGTGAAAAAATATGTTTGTTATTTAAAAAATAAAAATATCATCACTATCATAGAGAAAGAGTCTTTAGGTCTGGCTGTATCTATCTTGAGTTACAGGCTGAAAAACTGAAACCATTTCCTTTAAACTTGGTATTATAAACGGTACCTGCCACATAACCAAAATGGAAATTAATTTTTCTTAAAAAAATTTTGTAGCGATTAGATACCTAATATCTTAAAACTTTAAAATTTAATTTTCGAAAAAATCATTCTAAAAGTTTTAAAATTCTTTTTTTAAATCGATTTCTCAAAAATAGGTTAATTAATACTTTTCAAATTTGTTTTTTTTTTTTTAACGCTGGAACATTTTTATAACTTAAAAATATGTTTTTATTTTTTTAACTCTCGACGACTTTCAAAAACAAAAATTTTAAAATTCTTCTTCATAGAAAATCAAATTGCATAAATTTTAAAAACTAACTTCAAGTTTTTGTTTTTTTTTTTTTTAATTTATTTTATAAATTGTATTCTTTTATTTTTTTAGCTTAGCTTTAAATCTGCTCGAATATGAACATTTTTTTAATTTTAACTCGCACAACGGGATCAAAAATTTAACTTTTGTTTGAGAATTATGAAAAGTAAAACAAAAGATTTTTTACAAAAAATGGTCGGTTCTGCAAAAAAAAAATCCTTCAGATCGGTTGATTCGTTTACGAGAAAGGCAAAAAATATTTTTTTTATTTCTGAATCATGATTTGTTTTGCTACCAAACAAACAAGAGTTTTATTCAAAATCTTAAAGAGACATTATTGATAAAAATAAGTTTGTCCATAGGTTAGGTAGGTAACGTTTATTTTAGTCTTGAGGAAAAATCAAAATTTCTCGTCTAGTGAATCATTCAAAAAGAAAATCGGTGATTTTGAAGTCAGACAGATGTCTTATTTCTACAGTAAATTGCAAGTAAAAATCGAAGACAAAAATAAAATTTTTAATATTAAAAAATGGATTTGAAAATATTGGATTTGAAATACATAAACAATTTTTTTTTGTATCTCAGATGTTTGAATTTATCATTTAAAATAAATCGCAAAATTTGCCAACAATCTGACACCTGTCAAAAAGATATTCAACTCTTAAAATAAGAAATCAATTGCAATGTGGTCTTTGTAAAGTATGCAGGTCAAGTAATTCTTCTTTACCTAGTAAAAGATTTTGAGTGTTGAAGTTTTTTAGTAACGCTTTGAAGGTTTTGTGCATTTCTCCAAAAAATTTAAAAAAAAATGGCTTTTTTAAACAATTTTGAATTTGTCCGAAATACAAAAAAAAATTTAAATATTTTCAATCCGATCTGTAGAATATGATGTTTTATGTAAATTAACATAAAAAAAAACTTTTTAGCTTCAAGTAACTTTAATAACAGTGTTTTGCCTGTTACACTGGTTGACTGCAATCGGATTTTGACAGTTTTTAAAACAGCAATCATGAAATGATAAAAAAGGTGTTTACATATTTCACATTGCAGGAGGTTTGGAAATACTAAAGAATTAATTTAGTGAGTTCAAAACCAAATTACACACATTTTTTTCTCCGTTCGACTACAATTTTATTTTGACATTTTGTGAAACATGCTTTTTTATTTTATAAAATTTTTTTTTTACTCTAAAAATTTAGTTTTTAAATAATTGTATTTATTTGGTAACTAGCTCATTTTTTTCACTTAAATTCCAAACGGCAGATCGAACGCTTGTTGAAAAATTTTAAAAATGTCACCTTTTATCAGCCAAAACTTTCCAATGACTGGGCTACTTGTATACTTACACTAGTAGGTACTGAAAAAATATTCGATTTCGACAAAGTTGACTGTTCTGAAAATCATATTCTTGTATCATATTCTTCTTTTCCCCCAACATTATTTCCACGTTACTGTAGTATGCCAACATGTAAAACAACTCAACCCATACATGTGCATATAAAAAAAATTTTGCAAATGCGATTAAAAAACACCTATACTTTAGTCCTAGGTCAGTTTTATTTGGAATTAATAAAATACGAATAACGAAAAATCATATTAAAAGAGAATTTGAAAGTACAACGCTCTTATGGTGTTTTCCTGTTGATTATGATGAAGTTTCCAAAATTAGATTCATGATATGTATTTCAACGTGTTTGAGTAATAACTCAGTGAGTGAGTTAATGTACATCTATACATTTTTACATTTGGAATACACATAGTTCTTTGGTATTCTATTTTCAAGTTGTTTCTTTTTTGACAAGTAAAATGTTTTAAAAACATAGATATACTCTCAAAATAAACAAACCAAAACATAATTAGATACAAGATACAAAGGAACAGAACACAAAAAACGACTAAAAATGAAAAATGAAAATGAAAAACCGGCCGGCATCCCGTTTATGTTGAAATTATTTATATTGGGTGGCACAGGCAAAGTGTGCGGCAGGCCAATGCGCTGAATACAGCGTGCGCCTTCTGCGACGATCTGGAAAATTATGATTGGGGTGACCGTATTTTTCGAAAAATGCCAAAATGAATTTGTTCTTAAAAGTCAGAAAATATTCAAAACCTACGTTTGTAGCCTAAGAAATGTAAGTTGAAGAATTTGGTTGTCTTTTTAGAACCAGTTAAGCTAGAAGTATGAAATAAATCCATTTTAATATTAAAGGCTTTTGGAAGATCGGTTTATATAAATCCATTTTCTGTTACAAGGCTTGGTGTTCTGCAAGAAAAATTGGAAAACGAATCAAGATTGAGAATTAAGCGGTTACTAAAGAATTTTAAAACTCATTTTTTTTTTAATAAATAGCAGATGGTCACCATAACAAAAATAGACAAATGGATGAAGCATAGTTGCAGTTGCACAGATAGAACAGAATATGCAACTTAGATCGAGAATAGAAATGTAAACCATCATATGCACTCATACAAATACACACAACAAGAAATATACACTTTTGTAAAAAAAAAATTCATCAAGTCTAGGCGCATATAATGAACATTTGGTACGATTACTTCCTGGTTTTTTGCAAATTCAGCATGTTTATAATACACACACACACATACAGTACCATCATCAACATTGGAGACGATGACGGACGGCGAAGTCAGAAAATTAATTTTATTTAAGTTGAGTATTTAAGTAAATGAAACATCATCAATAACCATATTTTTGCAATTGATTGAGGATAAATTTGAACTAATCGTCTGGAGTTTCAATTGAAGTACTTTTGATCGATTTGATTATTGATTTTTATTGAAAGTTTCAATTAAAGACATCAACAAAACAAAATTAAATTTAAATGAAATATAATAAATATAAAATCAAAAAATTAAATATAAAATATTAATAAATTACAATAAAATACCTGATAATTTTAATATGACTTATAGTTAAGATGAAGGATTCAATTTCGGAATGGGTTACGGGTGTGACATAAGAAAACTTTTTACTTCCGCATACTTGGGATTTCAATTTTTTATGAAATGTAAAATTTAATATAGATACTACATAAAATAGGGCCACAGTAGTGCCAAATCAAGTTATTTATCAATTTTATTAACAAATACATACATATAAACAAATCAAAGAATCTCCGACTCATCCTTAACTTTCGCACTACTAAATCTGAAAACTTCACTTTCGCATTATTTTTTAACCGTGTCAAGAGCAAACACAGTCAATAAGCATGTGTAGTTTCTAAGATAAAGAGCTTACAAGAATACAAAAAAAGATTTCACACAGATTTTCAAAATTAAACAATATCTTAAAAAGTTTCAAAATCGAATGCAAGATATTTTTTCAAAAAAAAAAAAAAAAAAAAAAAAGGAAAGGAAAGGAAAGGAAAGGAAAGGAAAATAAAATCTTATAAGAGATTAAATCTATAATAGTTTTAAATAAGAGTTAATCCAGCTTCGTGTGAGTCTTTTGTAAGCATTATATTTCATTATGAATAAATTTAAAAGAAAGTTAAAAATAATTTTTCTCAAATGATTTTAACATTTTATTGGTATTATTGGGATTAATGTGACTGAAAAAATAAACTTTCCCATTCTAATGAAATTATAAGAGCATTTTTGTTTGAAGTTAAGATGAACGATTTTGGTTGCACTATGATACAAAACATGTCGTTGACAAAAATTAGCATAAATTATCCGTTCGATTAATCTACTTGTAGTGGATATTCTTGAAGATATTACCTCATTTCATCGACTGAAAGACTGTAAGATGAGTTTTCATTTTAATGACTTTATATTTCCGATGCACATATTATAGGTAAGGTAAGTTTAGCATTCGTAAAATAAATTAAACTCGAGATAGCAAACAGACAGACATAGCGATCTCTGTCTTTGTCAGCCTGTATCTATATTGAACTACAACCTAATTTACTGAAGCAAATTTCTTCAAACTTGGTGGCTATGATTTTTGTGAGATTACTTTACTCAAAAATTACTCTCACGATTTTGATTACATTTTGTGTGTACTGTCACAAGTACCTAAGATCGAACTTCTAAATTAAGAAAACAAATATTTTTTAACCCTTTGTATTGATGTTGCCTGTCATAGAACTATTTTCTTAATTTCTTAATTTTAATAATAATTAAAACACAAAGTGAAAAAAGTATAAAAAAGTTTCTAATTTTTCAAATAATTTAAATTTTTAAATGTCACATCAATAAATTTGTTTTTGTTACTTTGTACTTTTTATACTTTTGTGTTTCGATGTAGTTCTAGCTTTAAACGATTAAACGAAAATTTGTATACAAACAGCTTTTAGTTAAGCGCAAAATTAAAAATGTGTTAAAATTTGGAAAAACATTTTTTTTTTATTTTTACCAAATTTAACCCTTTCGAACCCAAGCTATGAAAATCAATATTAAAAAATGTTTTTTCGGTATTATCGGGTCAAAAACATCACAACTAAGAAATATGAATAGCAAAAAGTTATTTTCCAAAATAATAAATAGCAAAACTAATGTGTTTTTCTCATGTTACATGTAAGTAACATGCACTGCCTATGATCACCAAAAAAAGTAGGAGAACTGAAAAAATAACTTTTTATGAAACTATAATGTATGCTACTTCTTCTAAGCAAAAAAAGAAAACACTTTCTTTTTTATATCTTTTTTTCAAAATTATGACCATATAAAAAAAATTTTTTTTTTGCAAAAAAAAAAAAAATGTGAATTTCAGTCCCTTTCTCGATAAAAAAAATATTAAAGGTATGATATTTGACTAACTTTTTGTAATAATCTAGTAACTAGGCATTATTATCTTTCAATTAAGCCATCGTAACCTAAAAAATTGTTTAATTTAATATTTTTTACGAATTTTTTAAAAAATGTTACATGAGAGTAACGCTGGGTCCGAAAGGGTTAAAAAAAGCTATCTTCGAAACGGTTTGATAATATATTTTGAAATTCTGTTTTTATTCAATTTGGAAAAAAAAAATTACATAGCTTATAGTTTTTTTTTAACAAATTCTAATTTGCGACTTATGATTTGGATTTTAAAAAAGCAACATATTAGCGAAAAATATTTAATTAAATTAAACTTAAAAAAAAAAAAATTATAAAAAAACAGTTTTTCAAACTTTATAACGAAAATTTATTATTTTATGTGTAAAACTCAAAACCTAGATCCGATAAAAGGAGTCTGTAAACAGTTTTAAATTCAGCACACTAAAGTTGTTTTTGTTATATAATTTTTGTGTTTTAAATTTTTTGAATATTTTTTTAAATTTAGTTAACATTTTCTATAGGTATAAAATAAACGGAACTATGTACTTGTAAAATACAAAAAAAAAAATTAAAGCATTCGCTTACATATTTCTATTATGTGCACAGCACAACACAGTGAGCCTGAACAAGTTTAAGGTTGACCTAAAATGACGACAAAAACTAAAAATGAGGCTTTGTTCCTGAAGGCCTCAGCAATAATAATCCGTTTTTACCCAAATCGGATTAGCTTCCTTTTTCGAGATACCCCCCGTAAACGTTTTTTTCGCAAGGCTCGAGTACGATAACTTAGGCCCCGAGTATTGAAAACGTTTTTTTGTAGAGGTATTCAATACAATAATTTTTTGTTATGGGAGGGAGGGTCTCTGCCCCCTTTTAGGAGGGAGGGGCAATTTTTAAAAAATATTTCTAAAAAAATTATTAAATAACAACGGCAACACTTACAGTTATCAGTGATACCTTTTTTTAAAGCTAGGATTGTACACTTAATTTGAGTTTTTAAATCAAGATATTTTAATCAGTAGTTTTCGAAATAATCAACATTTGTGAAAAATAAGAATGAAAAAATACATTGAATACTATTTTTGTCAAAACTATGGATTTCAATACGGGATAAATCGATAAAATAAATTACCTCAATGAATTCCTTATCAAATACTGAAAACGACATTTTTCTATGCCTTCTAGTTTTTGAGAAAATTGAAAAAATAGGAAAACTGATAACTGTAAGTGTTGCCGTTGTTTTTTTTTTAATATTTTTTAGTAATTTTTTATAAAATTGCCCCTCCTTCCTAAAAGGGGGGGCATAGACCCTCCCTCCCATAACAAAAAATTAATGTATTGAATACCTCTACAAAAAAACGTTTTCAATTCTCTGCGCCTAAGTTATCGTACTCGAGCATTGCGTTGAGATGATTTTTTTTTTCGAAAATAAAAAAAACGTTTACGGGGGGTATCTCGAAAAAGGAAGCTAATTTTGGTAAAAACGGATTATTATTGCTGAGGCCTTCATTAACAAAGCCTCATTTTTAGTTTTTGTCGTCATTTTAGGTCAACCTTAAACTTGTTCAGGCTCACTGTGACAAGTTTCCGAGTTCGATATGTTTTAAATTTTCTAAATTGTCATTGTATATTTACGTAAGTATTTTAGTTATACAAATATTTTAAGTCAATATAAATTCAATCTTATTCCATTATAACTAATTCCGGAACCAAATTATTAAGCTTCAATTCAAGTTTCACAAAAATAACACTGTGCTACAAAATAAAAAAAAAAAAATACACCCGAGAAATAACATAGTGTAGGCTGTTCGTATGGTCGAATAATGCATAAAAATATTTTTGTTATATTTTTGGAACCCTCCATTTTTTTTTTTATTTACAAAAAACCATTTTTACAGACCTTACGATGTAATCTATCAATATTTCAGTCATTTTTCTAACAACTCTCAATATGTTATATGTTTTTGGAAAGAGGATTTCCAGACCTTTTGAATGATGTATATAAGTCTATTGTTTAAACAAATTAAGTGTAGGTTTTTATCCCACAAATCTTGAAAAAGTGATTTTTCCCCAATTTTTTCAACTTTACCCAATTTTTTTTGCAAAATAAAACAAACAAAAAAATAAAGTAAGAATATATTCTGAAAGAATATATATTTAGGCACAAATTGGCGTATTTTTTTTATTGAATTTGACCAAAACTGCGGAATCTATGCTATTTTTTCGTAAATAGAAAATGTGGCTTTTCATGATGTGAATTGCAAGGTGCACAATAGGGTGTTCATTATTTTAAAATAATAAGAATTTCTATGCTCCTAGGATCTTATATGGTTGGAAATAAACTAAAAAAAATATTTTCCAAGTTTCAAGTCTCTAACTTAATTTTAACCTGTGCCGGCAAGCGGTTGAAGTTTCTTATGGGAATAACATGGGGTTTCTTGGACCTTGTTCGATCAATTTTAAATTCCAGCCAAACCATTCGTTCAAAAAATTTAAAACTTTACAGACTCAAATTTAATAAGTGTAGCTATCATGTGAAAATTTTTAAGATTTTTAATTGTTATAATTTTAGAGATTTAGCTTGGTAAAAAAAGTCATTTTTTCAGACTTTTTCAAAAATCGCTTTTTACCCGTTTAATGTCAAAAAATTAAAAAACATACATTTTTAAACACAAATAAGCGTAGTATTTATATTTAAAATTTATATTCAATTCAAAGTTATATAATTAATTAGTTTTTTGTTTATTTACTACAGTACTTTTTCTTAAATCGGGAACACGTTTTTTGAATATCGATGTGACTTGAAGAATGAATACAAAACTAATTTTTTATATAACTATGAATTGAATTTGCATTTTAAATATACATGCTATGCTTATTTGTGAATGAAAATGTATGTTTTTTAAATTTTTGGCATTAAACGTGTAAAAAGCGATTTTTGAAAAAGTCTGAAAAAATGACTTTTTTTACCAAGCTAAATCTCCAAAATTATAACAATTAAAAATCTGAAAAATTTTCACATGATAGCTACACTTATTAAATTTGAGTCTGTAAAGTTTTAAATTTTTTGAACGAATGGTTTGGCTGGAATTTAAAATTGATCGAACAAGGTCCAAGAAACCCCAAGTTATTCCCATAAGAAACTTCAACCGCTTGGCGGCACAGGTTAGAATTAAGTTAGAGACTTGAAACTTGGAAAATATTTTTTTTAGTTTATTTCCAACCATATAAGATCCTAGGAGCATAGAAATTCTTATTATTTTAAAATAATGAACACCCTATTGTGCACCTTGCAATTCACATCATGAAAAGCCACATTTTCTATTTACGAAAAAATAGCATAGATTCCGCAGTTTTGGTCAAATTCAATAAAAAAAATACGCCAATTTGTGCCTAAATATATATTCTTTCAGAATATATTCTTACTTTATTTTTTTGTTTGTTTTATTTTGCAAAAAAAATTGGGTAAAGTTGAAAAAATTGGGGAAAAAATCACTTTTTCAAGATTTGTGGGATAAAAACCTACACTTAATTTGTTTAAACAATAGACTTATATACATCATTCAAAAGGTCTGGAAATCCTCTTTCCAAAAACATATAACATATTGAGAGTTGTTAGAAAAATAACTGAAATATTGATAGATTACATCGTAAGGTCTGTAAAAATGGTTTTTTGTAAATAAAAAAAAAATGGAGGGTTCCAAAAATATAACAAAAATATTTTTATGCATTATTCGACCATACGAACAGCCTACACTATGTTATTTCTCGGGTGTATTTTCAGTGTCGCACCGTGTAATTTACCATCATTAAAGCCATGAGCAATGATAAATTAAAGCTCGACTTAAAATAATTTAATCTTCTTATTATAAAAAAAATTTTCCATACAGCTTAGACTTAGACAAACAAAAAAATAAAAAATACAACAAATCATTGTCTACTAAGTTGGAATTTCATCATAAGTTTATTAAAATTCTGAACCCTATAAGACGCCTAATTCATATCTTAATATGGACTTAACACATCGTTTTATACTAATACAAGTTTGAAAAAAAAAAATTAAATTGAAACTCGAATAATGAACCTATGAGCTATTAATATTCCCAACAGTCATTTAGATGTTGGCGCCCGCAATGATGTGCTGCAAAGTGTATTACTCATCGTTCATTCATCAAAAAAATTTATTTCATTCATTAATTATTTTTTTGTTTTGTATATATTTTTATTGAACAATTTATATACGGCAAGGCGTGGAGGAAATAATAAGCCGTTAACAGAAGCATTGCTTGCAATGCCTGTCAAGCAGAACCCCCCTCTTCAAGGTCAAGGTTATATCAGCCACAGCAACAGGTTAATAATATTGTACAATAGTTTGGGGGCGTGCGTCAATGATTCACGTACATAAAAGTGTATGCGTGTATTTAAGTATAAATCGTTATAATTAAGGTTCAAAACAAACCATAAACAAATAAAAATACAAAAAATCCGCCCACAAGGCAACGTGCACCATAAATGGTCTTGCACCTATAATTCGTTCAAAAAATCAAAGTGTGTTTTCTATCGACTCTTTTATACTGCATATCAAAAAAACACGATTAGACTTTTGCCCCCAAATTACCTCCTATCTAAACAAAGCTTCGAAAAACTCCAAACTCGGTTAATTAGTTCTGATTTTATTATTTTCTTTTTAAGATAAGAGAAACTTACCATCGAATAAAAAACACTACCGAACCCCTTTCCGAACTCAAACATCAATTTAAACGATGATGGGCGATAAAAAGTCAATCTTCGACCATGTAAAGTGATTGGCAACACGCTAAAAAGCCACAACAAACCATCAAACTAAAGGCATTTAAAAAATATTGTTTATTGCAATCGTGCTGCCACCTTGTGTAATTACATGAAAACTAATCTAAACTGAAAAAAAAAAAACTACATTACCGATAACAAAAGTTTGAAAACAATGAACGAGCGTGCACATAAACTGGTTGTGATATTGAATAAGTGAAGTTTTATCCACATTGTGTGTGTCTGCATTTATCCAGCTCGATGTGGTGATTTCTAATTGGGGTGAATTGTGTGGTGGTGTCAATTGGGGTCGATCTTTGCACAAAACAAATTTATTTACTGTCAAGTCCGATTGGAAAGTATATGGAGCTTGTTATCAAGAAACATTAATTTTTATGCTTGATATGGAACTCTATTTGTCTGATTAGACAAGTAGAAAGTATTTTAATGGAATATTAGAAGTAAAATTGCTTCGTAATCGTGTTTATATATTTTTTGTTTTTTGGAATATTGTACATCACATGGTGCATTAATTACTTTATTTTTATTTATGAAGGTATTTGGGTTACATTGACTTATTTTTGGAGGCGTTCCTTCTTAATGATTTTAATATTAATAATATGTTAGGGTAGATTTAAAAGTGGATAGGCACGAATGTAGTGGAGTAAAGGAGATTTAGAGCTGAGCACTTGATACTAAATTTTTTGATTCTCTTGAGGGGTTATAATTTAGGGTGGGTAAAAAAAATCGAAATTTTTTTTTTTGATTTGGTACTCCGAAAAATCGATTTCTAGACCCCTCTAGAATATACACACCAAATATGAGCTCTTTATATTAATGGGAAGGCCCTCCGCTTTGCAATTTTCCATTTTTACATCAAGCTTCTACTAAAAAAAAATAATTTTTTTATTAATTGACTTTTTAGCAAATTTCTTTTCATATTCTTGTAGGAAATTGAACGCTCTACAAAAAAAGCCTTATACACTTTTTTCGTTTATCTAACCGTTGAATAGATATTTGAGGTCCAAAAATCGAGAAAATCTTTAAAAATTCGTTTTTTTGTTTTTAATTTTGTAACAAATTGAAAAATTATAATAATCAAACGCGCAAGACATATTCTTATTGGAAATTGATTGTTCCACAAAAAAGGTCTTATTAACTTTTTTCATTAATCTAACCATTCTAAAGATATTCGAGGTCAAAGTTAAAAAAAATTATAAAAACATTTTATATTTTTAAAAAATTTCCAATTCACTGAAACTTCATTATTTTCAAATTAGCAAGATATATTCTTGTAGGGGCTTAAACGTTCTACAAAAACTTTCTTGGAATCAAATTGGTTGCTTTAACCCTTTAGAAGATATTCGTATCCAAATCGCAATGCATACGGGTCATAAGAAAACTATTGAAATCAGTGAGCATTGGTTTGGATACGAATATCTTCTAAACGGTTAAAGCAATCACTTTGATTCCAAGGAATTTTTTGTAGAACGTTTAAGCCCCTACAAGAATATATCTTGATAATTTGAAAATAATGAAGTTTCAGTGAATTGGAAATTTTTTAAAAATATAAAATGTTTTTATAATTTTTTTTAACTTTGACCTCGAATATCTTTAGAATGGTTGGATTAATGAAAAAAGTTAATAAGACCTTTTTTTTTGGAACAATCAATTTCCAATAAGAATATGTCTTGCGCGTTTGATTATTATAATTTTTCAATTTGTTACAAAATTAAGAACAAAAAACGAATTTTTAAAGATTTTCTCGATTTTTGGACCTCAAATATCTATTCAACGGTTAGATAAACGAAAAAAGTGTATAAGGCCTTTTTTGTAGAGCGTTCAATTTCCTACAAGAATATGAAAAGAAATTTAATAAAAAGTCAATTAATAAAAAAATTAGTTTTTTTTAGTAGAAGCTTGATGTAAAAATGGACAATTGAAAAGCGGAGGACCTTCCCATTAAGATAAAGAGCTCATATTTGGTGTGTATATTCTAGAGGGGTCTAGCAATCGATTTTTCGGAGTACCAAATCAAAACAAAGAATTTCGATTTTTTTGACCCACCCTAGGTCATATTATGAATATTATCCGTGAGACCAAATTAAAAGTTTTAAAATATTTCGTAAAAAATAATAGTTTCTCAAATACTTTTTCGAGAAAATCTACGATAAACGAGATTGAAGAATGTTTCCATCAAAAATTAAAATATAATTTCGGTGTTTAAAAAGTAAGTTTATTTTTAATCGAATCGCAACTCTTTTATGAGTATTAATTGTTTGATTTCAAGTCATTTTTTAGAAAAATTTAATTCTACTTTTTGGAACATTAGTCCATCATTTTCTGTTAAAAATCTAATTGAAGAATTTAAATGCAATCATTTTTTTTTTTGTCATAAAGAATAAATATTCGCAAGTCCATGATCAAATCGTGAGCGCGTCATATGTTATTTGCTAAAAATTAGCTGAACGCTGAAAAAGTGAATTTTTTGTTATTTGTATCAATTTAACTGCATATTTTGGATGATGGCTTATAGTTAGATTAGACCAAAACGTAGATTAGACGTAGAGGACATGTCCCCATTAGCCTCCAGGGAAAAAAATTCTAAGGTTTAAAGATGAATGCAATCAATTTCTTACTTAGGGTGTTTCTTAACTGGTGTACCATACATGGTGTCCCAAAATAATGGATCAAACGAAATATGCTGATAGGCCAACTTAAGAGCTTTCAGAATTTGGCAACTTGTTCATCCTAAATCCTTACGGTTTTTTATTAAATGCAGTTCTTGTGAAATTTCGAAAAAATCGATAATTTGCAACATTTTTTTGCTTCCTCCGCCCATAATAATTGATTTTTTTTCACAATTCTTTCTCTAAAACATTGTCTAATAATAAGAAACAATTAATTGATCAAAATATTTTTTATTTTATACGCCATTTTGCTGCAAATTAATTAACAGTTCCATGTTTTATAAAAACTCAATTTCTTACTTTTATTTGAGAAAAACACCCCGAAAAATATTTGTAAAGCGTGACAAAAGTTTTCAAAAAATGTATAAAAGTTTCCAAAGTTGAAGTTAGATCGAAAAAATAAACAACCAAAATTCTCCGTGTGAAAATTTCAAGGTTTATAGTGACCCTTCATAACAACCTTCAATGGGTCGTATCCAAAATAAAATGCACGACTGGGTCGCACGAACTTGCTCTTAGAGTTCAAGTTCTTTTTATATAGAAATTTGGGAAATGTAGGTACATAAAAACAAAAACAAAAACAAAAAAAATTGAAACAAAAATATAAAATTCGTTTTTTAAAATAATAAAACAAAATCTGAAATTAAATTGCCCTCCAAAAAAAGTATACAGTTTTATTTGATATATTAAAATGCATTTTTAGAAAAAAAATTTTCAAAATCGTTAAAGCCGTTTTTTAAAAACTAATTTTTTATAAATGATTTTTTGGAAAAAAAGTTTTAAAATAAAATTGGTATGGCAATTTGTAGAAACCACAAAAAAAACGGTTCTATGGCAGGTACCGTTAATAATGATTTTCAAAAAAAAAATTTTCATTAGACGATAGACCTTGTCTTAAAACTAACATTTGAATTTTTTAAACAAAATCGTTGGAGCCGTTTTTGAGCAATTTCAACTTTACTAAAATCGGTATATGACAAGTTACGTTATTTTTGGTCCAAAAAAATTAATTCCAAAAACCCCTCTGGGGAGTCGCCAAATAACGCTACATACCAAGTTTTCATTAATCGGTTCATCCGTTTAGGCTGTAGCTTCGTATACAGACTGACAGACTGATAGACTGACAGACAGACGGACTTCCGGGACCCACTTTTTTGGCATTTTCTAATGTCATGGAAAAATGTTTTTTTTTGTACGAATGCATAACTTGATATATCGTAAGTAAAAATTAGCGTAAGCTTTTTCTCACATTTCAGTACATTTTCTTGAGATCTATGTCATTTTCTTGAAATAGGTCTCAAAAAAATGTAGGTATTGAAAAGTGATAAAGAAGCTCATTCTTTTTGCATAATATGACCCAATAGATTTATGACATTTTCATGGTGAGTAAGTGTTACGCAAATGTATGTAGGCCGAGTTCATATATTTCAAACAATTGAAAGTACAGCGTCCAACAGGGTGTATACGTAATTATAAAAACAGATTTCATATTTTGGACCATAATTATGAAATTCCTTAAATAATTCAATGTATAATTCTTCCTCATTTTTTTTAATAAAAACCTTTAACACAAAAACAATTTTGACATAAGAGCAAATACGTGGGACCTAGTCGGGCATTTAATTTTAATAAAAAAAAGATTAGGGAATATTTTTTCAAAATTGTAAGTTTATAAATAATTTCTCAAATATAAAATCCCAGATTATTTTTTGAAAATTTTTTTTAGAAAAAATTGTTTTAAAAAAATAAGGATTTTGATGAGATTACATTGCAAATTTCTTTATTCTTGACTAGTTTAAATATTTACGTTACGTTTAATACTTCCATTTTTTCTGATAGTAAACCAAATTTCTATAAATTACAAAATGTCCCATGTTTAGATGCAATTATGAATGTTTTTATTCGGTATTTCTTTTCTTAAAAAGACACAAAACGGGTGTGACAAATGAATAAAACGGATGTGACAAATAAATGTTACGGGTGTGACATTTTATATTTTATCTTGAATTTTGTGTATTATAAACGTTTAGAAAAAAAAAAACTTTAATATATAGTACCTTCTATTACAAAAACCGTCTAATAAAAAAAAAACTAAAGGGTCTTAATTTAGCAAATCACAAATCAAACAAAATTTCAAACCTGTACCTCTGTTCACTAATAAATAGCAGAAGTTTTCAAGTATATATTTTGTAACGTCAAGTTTGAATCTCGAACTTCCAAAATTTCTTTGTTGTTCATTTTATTATACAATTATTGTATTTTGTCCTGAAAATGACAAAAAAGAACGTGAGTAATTTTATAAGAAAAACAAATCCAATTCATTTTCAAGGGAATTCCTCGAAAGCTAATTTTTGTGTTCTTTTTTTTCTCTATCATCATTCATCTTACAAAGCCAAAAACATTTTTTCCTCTCATGCTTTTGAAAATGTGCCAAAAAAAAAGCACGTTGTATATTTCTTGACATCTACTGTATATTTCCATCACGTGCCTTAAAAAAAACACGTTAGTTTTGATGATTGATATATACATAAAATGCCGATGCCGACGCAACGTTGCAATTTTGAATTTCTCTCTTCATACACAAAAATTAAAACTTTCTTATCAACAATACTCATTTTTTTCATAAAACAAAATAAAAAGCTTTTATATATTTCTCTTTTCTATATCTCTGAGCGCGCGCAAGCGGCAAATGCACTTCCAAAGAGAAAACCATAAAAAAGAGAATCATTGTTTGTGAATGAGTGTTGAAAAATTGATTAGGTATTTAATAGGTTTGTTTGTTTGCTTATGTTATCGGTCGGGAAAAGACCGACAAAAATAGTGGTATCGGCAACTTGTCAAAGCTCTTAGGATGATTTTGCGCAAAACATGGGAAATGGAATAGAATGAGTATGAGTATACCGCATGTACCTAAACATGTTTCCCAACTATACTCATACGGAATAGGTACACTTCCTTCTCTATTTCTATGTATACCAACCTAATTGGGAATCACGCTGATAGATACATCAACTTAAAGCTGGTGTCTCGAGCTCAACAGCCGCGCCGCAGCCATTGTACCTTTTTTGTGTTTTCTAACTGGATCAGGTGGTAGAAACCGAAAGACAACAAAAAAAAAACAACAACATAATGATGGTTGTTGCAGTGGGTAAAATCGTGGAAATAGTTGCAGAGTTGTACTGCGTGTTACACCAACCATGGAGAAAAAGATATTTTTTGTTTTTTTTTTTTTTCTTTCTGTTTTGTTTTTTATTTCTACATTACATTTATTGCGTTTGACCCCTCTTTTTTCTAAGCAACGAACGGCTTCGTAACGCATGCACCGGCAACTTTAGCAAACTAGATATTATAGTAGATATACTTAACTCGCAAGTCGTAAGTATCTATTAGATATCCCCAAAGCTATATGATGCATGCACCCAGTTTAGTGTTGGGAGATTTGTTGTAACAAACTACTCGTACACATCGCCCAAACAAAACTTGCATCTGTTACTACTTCGCGACTTCACTATATTAACGTGTATTTTAACCGTTCACGTTGCTTCAAACCCGGGGCAATGAACTTTTTTTTTCCTCTGCATCGCTGTTCAATTTTTTTTTTTTTTTTTTATTCCATTGGACGGAATATTGCAAGTTGAACTGGCTTTCCATCTCTCTTTCCTCTTCTCGTGTTGTGTATTTTTGTTTTCCTTTTTATTGTTGTTGTATATTTGTATACTAGTACGAATCTTGAGCGCATGATTCACTTTGGCACTCTCATCGTGTAAGATTGTACAGAATAATATAAAAGGAACTTGTTAAATTGGGATAGGTTCAGGGACAATGCCACATTTAAAAAGTTAAAGTGAAAAGAATGAAAAAAACAAAAAAAAAAAAAAAAAACAGAAACAACAACTATATTAAAAAATGAGATCATGTCTTTTACTACCCTTGTTCATTAAAAAATATATATGTAACAAAATTTAAATGGACATAGTACATAAGAATGCACACACATATCAATGGTACATAATGTAAGATGATGTCACTTGTGAAATAGAAGGTACCTACACACGTTGGCATAGTAGAGTACTCGTATCTATCTAAAAGGACAGAGAGAAGAACAAAAAAAAAAACTGAATGAATTAATGAATTTAAAGCTCTCACATGTGTAGTTGGTAGGTACAATTATTTTATTATTCTTGGCACGAATATTTAAAATAGAAGCAAGACAAAAAAATATAAATTAATTAAACTAAATTGCTAATGAATTAAAAAAATCGAAAGACCAAAGAACAAAACGAGTCACAGCCAAAAGATTTGTTTATCTTTAGACTAAGTTTAGAGTTTAGACTTTGGATAGTTGGATATCAGAGTGCAATTATGTAGGAAAATATTTCGGTCGAGATCAAGGTACGATTAGGGTATGTAATGGTTTGGTAAAAAAAAAATTTTTATTTTCACATTAAAATCAAATTGGCTTAATAAACTTAATATTTATGTGGTTGAGGTATCTTAAAATTCTTCAAATCTTTAGGTTATTTGACGAGGTCATATTTTTGAATAGATGCTACAAAATAAAAAAAATCGAAAAATTTTTTTAGTATTTTTCGCTAGCATAAAAATAGTGCAATCAAAAAAAAAAGTGTCTCGTTCCTAATAAATACAGAAGAAAAGTCATTCCTCCAAGTTGATACCAGAAACTGAAAGAAGTAACGAAGAGGAAATGCATCCAACTTCTACTAACTGAAATAAACTCGATAAATGGCAAAACTTCCTTCAAATTACCAGCTCAAAAAAGGAGTTAAGGACTAAGAAAATTGCCCAGTGATAGCTTCTTGTGAAAAACGAAGAAATTCTTTACAGATGACGAACAACGAAATCAACAGTTTACACGAATTTGTTTTGCAAAAGCTTAACCTTAATAAATTGAAATATCAGAGTCACCATGGAAGATAAATTTGAAGCGTTAAAATACTCCAAAAAAATTAAAAAAGCCTTGGAGAAAATAAAATATCCTCAAAAATTGGGAGCCGTGACTCAGATGATCCATGTTTCTTGTCTCGAATCTTATAGAAGATGGTCGAATGACTAATCAGGGAAAGGTATAGCTGGACTCAAGACAACATGACTCAAGATAGCCTCAGTCATCGCATCTTTCTTCAGATAGCCGTGTATTTTTTCGGGTTTAATTTTTTTTATTATTATTATTTTATTTCGATAAATACTAACGGTACATATTTTTTAAATTTATAACAAATCCGTCAAAATTCTTGAAAAAAAAAAATAAACCCGAAAAATACACGCCTACTTGAGTCGAGTTGTCGTGAGTCGGGCTATCTGAGTGGGGATGTACAGAATCGTGTTGCCTAGGAATCCATTGAGTACAATTTAAATAAATAAAATGCACGACTGGGTCGCGAGTATTTGATGTTATGAAAAAAAAATATAGCTCAAATTTTAAGCTTTTTGTGAAAAAAAAAAAATTAGGAATACTTATAATTTATTTTTTAAGCAATTTTATAAAAAGGAAATGAAAAATGTATAAACATTTTTATATTTACTTAAGAAACCTTTTAAATAATTTTGACCACAAATCGAAGTATGCCGCATTTGATTTCTTGTACAAATAGAAATTCTTAGAAAGAAGAAAATTGAAAAATGTTTGAGCCATTTTCTTAAAAACTTATTTTTTTATAAAAACCTTTTTGAAGTGAAAAGTTGTCATGTCACTTTTAAGAACACTCAACAACTAAATTTCGAAAAATTAATCAACTCATTTCATCACATCGTTATTTTGCTATAAGTGTAAACATAATTTCAACCAATTTTAGTGGAAATTTGTGGTAAAAATCTTATCTGCAATCAGAGAAAAAAAATATTTTTTATTTTTTTAATTTCAAACACTGAAGCGTACAGAAAATATAAGATTCCCAAAAGTTTTCGAGTATAAAATTATGTAAAATCGTTTTATATATAAATAATATTTGTGAGATATTTTGAAGGTATTCTAAGGATGGTAACATCGTAGGTTCTATGTTTCTATATTTGCAAAATGGGAATTTGGATCTTAATTTACTATTAATCTTAAGCAGTTACAGAAATAATTTTTTCTCATAAAATCTTGAAAGTTCAGCCCTTCGAAAACCACATATTTTTTTAAGGATGAACGATGAGGTGTAAAATGTCTGAGACATGCTGTTTAAATAAACTTTCACTGAAATCAAATCACTCGTAAAACATTGATTCTTTTGCCTTCTGAAGCCAGAACTGCGACCTCAAAATTTTTGAACCAAATTTGTCTAATTCGTTTGTCCACCGTTTGTCCATGTTTGTCCACCCAAAATTTTCGTTTGTCCACCCTTCAAAAAAATTTTAGAGCAAATTCTTTTTTTTTATAGGAAGTCTGAAAAATGAAAAATCGTCTAAAACGGTCAAATTTTGAGATAGGCGTATAAAACCAACTGCAATCGTTTGTCCACCTCGAGTTCTATATACATACCAAATATTATCGTTTTTCCACCCCCCGTTTAGGAGCAATTTAAAAAACAAATTTTGCACTGAAAAATTAAAACTCCCCTAAAATCCCCAAAAATCAATTTTCATCAAAAATTCAAACTGCTGTCGTTTGTCCACCTCGAGTTCTTTACGTATACCAAAAATCATCGTTTGTCCACCCTCTGTTTAGGAGATATTCCAAAAAGAATTTTTTTATAGCAACTTAAAAAAAAGTACGCATACACCACAGTGTACCTCTACTGAAAATAATTAAAAAGTCCTCAAAAATTATTATTTTTCAAAAATTCAAACGGCAATCGTTTGTCCACCTCGAGAAATGGATACAAACAAAAAATCGTCGTTTGTCCACCCTACGTTTAGGAGATATTCAAAAAACAAATTTTGTACTGAAAATTTCAAAGTCCCATAAAATCTCCAAAAATTGACTTTTTTCAAAATTTCAAATTTCTGTCGTTTGTCCACCTCGAGTTCTACACGTATGCCAAAAATCGTCGTTTGTCCACCCTACGTTTAAAAGATATTCAAAAAACAAATTTTGTACTGAAAATTTCAAAGTCCCATAAAATCTCCAAAATTTGACTTTTTTCAAAATTTTAAATTTCTGTCGTTTGTCCACCTTGAGTTCTATACGTATACCAAAAATCGTCGTTTGTCCACCCTACGTTTAAAAGATATTCAAAAAACAAAATTTGTACTGAAAATTTCAAAGTCCCATAAAATCTCCAAAAATTTACTTTTTTCAAAATTTCAAATTTCTGTCGTTTGTCCACCTCGAGTTCTACACGTATACCAAAAATCGTCGTTTGTCCACAATACGTTTAAAAGATATTCAAAAAACAAATTTTGTACTGAAAATTTCAAAGTCCCATAAAATCTCCAAAAATTTACTTTTTTCAAAATTTCAAATTTCTGTCGTTTGTCCACCTTGAGTTCTATACGTATACCAAAAATCGTCGTTTGTCCACCCTACGTTTAAAAGATATTCAAAAAACAAAATTTGTACTGAAAATTTCAAAGTCCCATAAAATCTCCAAAAATTTACTTTTTTCAAAATTTCAAATTTCTGTCGTTTGTCCACCTCGAGTTCTATACGTATACCAAAAATCGTCGTTTGTCCACCCTACGTTTAAAAGATATTCAAAAAACAAAATTTGTACTGAAAATTTCAAAGTCCCATAAAATCTCCAAAAATTTACTTTTTTCAAAATTTCAAATTTCTGTCGTTTGTCCACCTCGAGTTCTACACGTATACCAAAAATCGTCGTTTGTCCACCCTACGTTTAAAAGATATTCAAAAAACAAATTTTGTACTGAAAATTTCAAAGTCCCATAAAATCTCCAAAATTTGACTTTTTTCAAAATTTCAAATTTCTGTCGTTTGTCCACCACGAGTTCTACACGTATGCCAAAAATCGTTGTTTGTCCACCCTACGTTTAAAAGATACTCAAAAAACAAATTTTGTACTGAAAATTTCAAAGTCCCATAAAATCTCCAAAATTTGACTTTTTTCAAAATTTAAATTTCTGTCGTTTGTCCACCACGAGTTCTACACGTATGCCAAAAATCTTCGTTTGTCCACCCTACGTTTAAAAGATATTCAAAAAACAAAATTTGTACTGAAAATTTCAAAGTCCCATAAAATCTCCAAAATTTGACTTTTTTCAAAATTTTAAATTTCTGTCGTTTGTCCACCACGAGTTCTACACGTATGCCAAAAATCGTCGTTTGTCCACCCTCCGTTTAGAAGATATTCAAAAAACAAATTTTGTACTGAGAAATCGAAAAAAAATATTACGCATACACCAGAGTGAAAATTTCAAAATCCTCAAAAATTACTTTTTTTCAAAAATTCAAACGGCAATCGTTTGTCCACCTCGAGAAATGGATACAAACAAAAAATCGTCGTTTGTCCACCCTACGTTTAGGAGATATTCAAAAAACAAATTTTGTACTGAAAATTTCAAAGTCCCATAAAATCTCCAAAAATTTACTTTTTTCAAAATTTCAAATTTCTGTCGTTTGTCCACCTCGAGTTCTACACGTATACCAAAAATCGTCGTTTGTCCACCCTACGTTTAAAAGATATTCAAAAAACAAATTTTGTACTGAAAATTTCAAAGTCCCATAAAATCTCCAAAAATTGACTTTTTTCAAAATTTTAAATTTCTGTCGTTTGTCCACCTCGAGTTCTACATGTATGCCAAAAATCGTCGTTTGTCCACCCTACGTTTAAAAGATATTCAAAAAACAAAATTTGTACTGAAAATTTTTAGGGGATTTTATGGGACCTTGAATTTTTTGTTTTTTTTAAATATCTTCTGAAAGTAAGGTGGACAAACGACAATTTTTGGTATACGTATAGAACTCGAGGTGGACAAACGACAGAAATTTGAAATTTTGAAAAAAGTCAATTTTTGGAGATTTTATGGGACTTTGAAATTTTCAGTACAAAATTTGTTTTTTGAATATCTCCTAAACGTAGGGTGGACAAACGACGATTTTTTGTTTGTATCCATTTCTCGAGGTGGACAAACGATTGCCGTTTGAATTTTTGAAAAAAAGTAATTTTTGAGGATTTTGAAATTTTCACTCTGGTGTATGCGTAATATTTTTTTTCGATTTCTCAGTACAAAATTTGTTTTTTGAATATCTTCTAAACGGAGGGTGGACAAACGACGATTTTTGGCATACGTGTAGAACTCGTGGTGGACAAACGACAGAAATTTAAAATTTTGAAAAAAGTCAAATTTTGGAGATTTTATGGGACTTTGAAATTTTCAGTACAAATTTTGTTTTTTGAATATCTTTTAAACGTAGGGTGGACAAACGACGATTTTTGGCATACATGTAGAACTCGAGGTGGACAAACGACAGAAATTTGAAATTTTGAAAAAAGTCAATTTTTGGAGATTTTATGGGACTTTGAAATTTTCAGTACAAAATTTGTTTTTTGAATATCTCCTAAACGTAGGGTGGACAAACGACGATTTTTTGTTTGTATCCATTTCTCGAGGTGGACAAACGATTGCCGTTTGAATTTTTGAAAAAAAGTAATTTTTGAGGATTTTGAAATTTTCACTCTGGTGTATGCGTAATATTTTTTTTCGATTTCTCAGTACAAAATTTGTTTTTTGAATATCTTCTAAACGGAGGGTGGACAAACGACGATTTTTGGCATACGTGTAGAACTCGTGGTGGACAAACGACAGAAATTTAAAATTTTGAAAAAAGTCAAATTTTGGAGATTTTATGGGACTTTGAAATTTTCAGTACAAATTTTGTTTTTTGAATATCTTTTAAACGTAGGGTGGACAAACGACGATTTTTGGCATACGTGTAGAACTCGTGGTGGACAAACGACAGAAATTTAAATTTTGAAAAAAGTCAAATTTTGGAGATTTTATGGGACTTTGAAATTTTCAGTACAAAATTTGTTTTTTGAATATCTTTTAAACGTAGGGTGGACAAACGACGATTTTTGGCATACGTGTAGAACTCGTGGTGGACAAACGACAGAAATTTAAAATTTTGAAAAAAGTCAAATTTTGGAGATTTTATGGGACTTTGAAATTTTCAGTACAAATTTTGTTTTTTGAATATCTTTTAAACGTAGGGTGGACAAACGACGATTTTTGGCATACATGTAGAACTCGAGGTGGACAAACGACAGAAATTTGAAATTTTGAAAAAAGTCAATTTTTGGAGATTTTATGGGACTTTGAAATTTTCAGTACAAAATTTGTTTTTTGAATATCTCCTAAACGTAGGGTGGACAAACGACGATTTTTTGTTTGTATCCATTTCTCGAGGTGGACAAACGATTGCCGTTTGAATTTTTGAAAAATAATAATTTTTGAGGACTTTTTAATTTTCAGTAGAGGTACACTGTGGTGTATGCGTACTTTTTTTTAAGTTGCTATAAAAAAATTCTTTTTGGAATATCTCCTAAACAGAGGGTGGACAAACGATGATTTTTGGTATACGTAAAGAACTCGAGGTGGACAAACGACAGCAGTTTGAATTTTTGATGAAAATTGATTTTTGGGGATTTTAGGGGAGTTTTAATTTTTCAGTGCAAAATTTGTTTTTTAAATTGCTCCTAAACGGGGGGTGGAAAAACGATAATATTTGGTATGTATATAGAACTCGAGGTGGACAAACGATTGCAGTTGGTTTTATACGCCTATCTCAAAATTTGACCGTTTTAGACGATTTTTCATTTTTCAGACTTCCTATAAAAAAAAAGAATTTGCTCTAAAATTTTTTTGAAGGGTGGACAAACGAAAATTTTGGGTGGACAAACATGGACAAACGGTGGACAAACGAATTAGACAAATTTGGTTCAAAAATTTTGAGGTCGCAGTTCTGGCTTCACGGAGCCAAATAATACCTGGTTACTGAATTTATAAACATAGATGAGGAAAATTCTTTGTATTACTTTTTTGTTCAAACTCGATCATCTAAGACTTCTTTTTACATTTTTGTTAAGGTTATTATTGGACATATTTCAAAGCTATTTAAGGTAAGTATTCGAGCAGCATTTACTCTGCTCTCAAGATTTCTCTTTTTCACCGAGCCAAATAATAGAATTTATTCTTTAAAATACAATAATTCTCCAGATCAGTTAAGGTAGAATTAACTTAACGAACTGGTTACATTGTGTTTAAAAAGCCTTACAGACATTTTGTAACTTTTACTATTATTATTAACCCATTATACTGAACTATTCCATCAAAAACCCTTGAGCTTTAAAGCAATTTCATACAACCAAGTGGTCGAATTTATTATTCATTTTTTCTATTAAACTGAATTGATCAATGACGATATACAGAGGCTGTGTGAACGTCATGTTTTTTTTTCTAGCCTTTAATTGTGGCAATTTAAGTTATGACTTGATATTTATGAGTTCATATTTGAATGTACATATTTACGGTGTCGCATGTCAATACAATTTATCTACTCTTATATTCTACAACACAAATTTCTCAACAATGTAACTCAAATAAAAATAAAATAAAATATTTTTTCGAAGAGAATTTAAATCATTTTTAAGTAAGTTACAAAATCTAAAAGAGTGCTGGATGCAAAAGACGGAAATCGAAGAACATTAGGTATGTTAAAGAAAAAATAAAAACACATCATAAAAATATCTAAAAATAAGTTTTTGTTTAAATGGAACTTTTTACTCTTGCATGAGTTTTATGTTGCTGTGGCCCCATCAAATATGAGCCATCTATCACCAAAATCTGTTTAGTTTCGATGCCGGGCACAATAACGAAATTGAATTTTTTTTCCTGGATTTTTTTTTTTGATGAAATTAATTTTCTATTTACAGTATTTGAATGAGTGATAAAATTAATGATTCATGAGATAGTAAAGTTTAGGTAAAAGAATTTCTATGTACCTGATTTAATTTATTTTTTAAAGTGATGACATAAAGTTAACAAAATATTTGTGTCTGGAAAATTAACAGATGGAGCGTTCAAGCATGGAAAATATAATTATTTTAAATTATTGGTTTACTCAGAGAATGATTTTGGAGATTCTTTCATCTATTCGGACAGGTGAAGAAGAAAAGAAAAAACAAAAACATCTTCTCAGAAACAGAATGGAGTCAGACCGATTTCAAAAAATAGGTACCAGGAAATGACATAATTCAAATAACTGACTTAAATATTTATTCTAATTCTAACGATTTTTACCGGATAACTGGAATTTTTCAAAAAAAAAATAATAATAATAATTCTGAACATGAGGTGCGAAATTCAAATTATTAAACTAAAAATGGAACTTTGCTAAAAACATGATTTTTTTTTTGTGTTTTTTTTTTTATAATAAACAATTGTTTTTCATTTGGAATAGGCAGAGCACTTGATAATAATCTAATTATAAATAAGACTACACCCAGATTTTGTATTAGTCTGTGTGTTTTAGTTAGTGGAACATTTCAGTTTTTTGGGAACTTAATTATGTGCTGCTAATATTGTGCGGATAGATTTAAGATCAATACATGCAGGGCAACCCTAGAACAAAAAATTAGAGATATTTCTGTAATATCTGTGTGGCTTACGATGAAGTCGCTTACTATAAAATTAAGGAAAAAGCTCAATTTTATAAGAAACTCAACAGTCCCAATTTCGAGCACTTTAAAAAAAAGGTTTTGAAACCACACAAAATATTAATAGACAGGTTACGAACGTTTTGGTTCCTGGTTGGACTGGAATCCTTTGGCTTAGAACTGGAAAAAAAGGTTTATAAATAATTTGAATGAAGTTTTTTCATAAACGTTGCATTCCAAGTTTTCACATTTTATTACTCCAAAACAAGTTCACGATGCTCTTATGGTAGAATAGTGCTTACAATATTAAATAAAATTTTAAAATACTAAAAGAATACATATTTTTAATTTATTTTACAAAAAAATTACTAAAACTTTTAAAAAATATAAAAATTTAAGCACCTACATTGAATTCCTTGAATAGCAAAGATTTTTTAGAAACCAAATTTTGAAAATCTTATGAGCCTTTAAAAAAAAGTTTTTTTTTTAAGATTCAAGTATGCCCTTTAAAAAAGAAATATTGAGTGACACATAAAACCAAAGTTTCAAAAATATTTGTCGGTACGTTTCAAAAGAAGTTGATTTTTCAAAAAAAAAAAAATAAATAAATAAATTTTTCTGAAAAATTTCAGAAAACCATTTTTAAAAATTTTTGTCTTAATTAAAATTTTGTTCAAAGTAAATGGGACATTCCATCGTTACATGTGGGACCTTATTTTAAAAAGTAAAGGGAGCCTTTCATCGTCACGGGTGGGACACTTGTACAATTAATTTACCGTTTGACTTTCGAATTTTACCAAAATTTGACAAAATTTACATTGACTTTCTTAATACCAAGAGTAGAATTTGATTATTTATTCAACTATGCAAAAAAATATAAATCAACATAATTATTTTTGAAAATATGTAGATGTCATGTCTGGTTAATTTTGTGTACAAATATTTTTGCAATATAGCAGTTTCTCCCAGCTAACGTAAAATGCCAGTTTATTTACTAATTTTTATGTAATGCAAAAAAATTTAAATTTTAAAAGTGTCCCAGCAACGATGAGCATTTCAGATAACTTGGAATAAATTTATTGCAAAGAAATACCGCACACCGTTCAGAAGCTTCATTAAAATAATTAAATTTTATTTCTAAAATAGCTAATCTTGTAAAGAAGCCGCCAATAAAAGTTCAACATAGATCAAATTTAAAAAATGATTATATTAAAAGATAAGATTAGTTCAAATCAATAATAAAAATACAAATTGCAAATCAATAATAAATAAAAATAGCACTCCTATAATCTTTATTCAGAAAATATTGTTACCTAAATTCATTCTACTATTTTATAATAGTTTTTTACCTCAAAAAGACGCATGTTTTTTTATAATTAACTATTTTCCACAAAAAAAAAAGAAATAATAATTTAACAATTAATTAAACGTGTAAAACATTAGCAAAAATCAGACAGACGCCAGATTATTATATAAATAAAATCCTCATCAATTGTATTTAATCAAAAATTTACATTAAATTAACATTTAAAACTGTACACATTCTGATAAAATTAATATATTATTTCTTTTGTGATGTTCTCAATGATACAAATATTAAATTTGTTATAAACAATAATTTTGTAAATGTATAGATAACCCAGTCTAAGTGGTCTAAAGTAGGTATGAATAATTTATTAAGCCCTCAAACTGGTTGGTTAGGCAGATTATCTTAAAATTTGTGACAAATCTTTTATCATTTTAAAGCCAGAAGCATTGTTGTGTCCTTTAATTTCACAACGACCTTGGTGGTTTTTTATTTTTTTTTTGTTTGACACAGAATAGATTTAATGAGAGGGAAGTGTTATAAATTCGGATTAAAGAATTTGGCACATTCCCTGTGGATTAAATATCTCAATATTTTTGTTTGTTTAAATTAATAGCTAAGTCAGTAAATTATTATCATTAAGAGATTTAAAATAAAAGTGATCAAGCAAGAAGGTTAGCAGCACTCTTATATTTAAAGAAAAATTATCATTTTTGAACAAACAATGAGTAAACGTTTAATTTAAAAAAAATTACAGCAGCTGGGCTCAAGTAATTAACAACGTCTATATTGTTGTAAGAGCATACACTTAGTCACAAAGAATTTGGTACACCTTTTTTAACTCAGTTTCTATACTCCGCTAAGATTTTAGGGTCTCAACATTTTTTCTTCAAATTGAGAAGGTGAGGTGGTAGCGTCAAATAAATGAATCTTTCTAATTTACTTCTCAACTAATTAAATGTAAAAATCTGATAATCTATTTCAAATGACATGGGTACCAAAGTTGAGTTTGATTTATTGAGTAATAGCAATAGAATGTTCTAACGTGAGTAATTATCATTATAATTATTACAACCTGTGATGGTGATAATATAAATTCTATACACCGTTAATTAATACGACATTGACATTGAACTATTTCGTCATACTTCAAAAATTGTTTATCAAAGTGGAAAAATAACGCATTTACATTTTCATTACACAAACAATATAAAAAAAATAACTCAATTGAATTCCCTTTTTATTTTCTTGTATTTTACATGACCAGACCACACATAGCAACAAATTGAATAAAGTCATAAAATGAAGCAACTATATAAATAACAACAAATCACAGAGAGTGCAATATACCCAACAGTGATGAATGATGATGATGAATAGGTATATAGGGGGACAAAGTGTGCCACTGCCCCAATAGCCCATTGAGGGCAAACCGTTTATCGTATTATTTAAATATACAGTAGGTATTTATTTTTATTTTTCTTCAATTGTTTCTTTATTTTTTACACTAGAGTGGACGCCTATGGTGTATTATCAACATTGTAACACGTCCTCATTCTATAGGGTGCGTATATTTTTGAAATACAGTGTAGGATTTGTTAAAATAATTAACAAGTGACAAAATAAAATGTTTTCAATTTTTAGATTCTTTCTCTGATTATAATAATTTTTGTGAATCTGTCGTAATGTCCATCTCAACAAAATAAAAAACGACCGACTGGAAAAAAATTTAAATTTGTTTTTTCGTCATAGAAACTTTAACTTTTTTACTATAGCTAAAGACTTGTTTGATTGCATGTATTTATGTTCGGGTTAAACTCAGCAACCACTGATCCGATTTCAAAGATTATTTTTCTGTTCGAAGATTTAAAATTACAGGTGTGCTAAAAGGGAGCATATACATATTTAAAAACTTTGCTACTTAAATGGGATGAAACCATAAGAAGTATCTGAATTGTTCAAAAAATGAAAAATCCCTTATGATAGGATGACTGGGTATGTCGGACGACAACCAACAAAAATTGATCATGAAAATTCAACAATATCAAAATTAAAATTTCGTTGCAAACTTCTTTCTCGTTGTGTAGAATGGATGCAAATTATTTAAAGTGATTGTTGAATTTTTTAAATAAAAGTTTAATAAAAATCAAAATTATTTTTGGATTATTTTTTTTTGCAATCGTTCTTGTTTCCAGATATTCGGAATTATTACACTGTGCAAGTGTTTTGAAAAAAATTTTTGAGACAGGCGCGCGATTAACTGTTTCGCCCTATTTCGGACCCAAGAAATCCATTGGCATCATTAGTTTTTCGATTTATCGGTACGACTTCGAACAAAATTTTTTTTGAAAGTTTTTTTCAATTATTTTGAGATTTTTCCACTGTTTTTAGGCATTTTTCAATCAAAAACAATGTTTATATTGCTAATAATTCTGCTCAAACGTTATTTGCTACATTGTAAACAATTTTGAACAATTTATTTGAAAGTTTAGTGATTTTTTTTGAAATTTTTTTAAAAAAATCGAAATTTTTTACATTGTTACCGATAATATCGGTAGCATTGCGGTATAATAATTTGGAAGTATTGAAACTATCGATAGTTTTGTGAAGTATCGATATACTCGATATTTTTTTGTTATCGATGCTATCGATAGTATGTCAAAGTTTAACCAACACTAAATTAACAGTTAAATTAATTTTTAATGGAAAACATGCTATGTATTTGTGCAAAAGAGAACAAAAACAGCGAAAAAACGATAACAATGTAAAAAATTTCGATTTTTTTTAAATTTTTTCAAAAAAAATCACTAAACTTTCAAATAAATTGTTCAAAATTGTTTACAATGTCTTTCTACTGGTAGCAAATAACGTTTGAGCAGAATTATTAGCAATATAAACAATGTTTTTGATTGAAAAATGACTAAAAACAGTGGAAAATTCTCAAAATAATTGAAAAAACTTTCAAAAAAAAATTTATTCGAAGTCGTACCGATAAATCGAAAAACTAATGATGCCAATGGATTTCTCGGGTCCGAAATATGGCGAAACAGTTATTCGCGCGCCTGTCAAGAATTTCGACTTGCACAGTGTTATTATTTTTTTTTTTTTTGACATACTTGCAGTAACCTCAAAATTCACCAATCATTTTATAATATTCTCAAGGTTCCGATCCATCCAACAAATTTTCTATACTGTATTTGATGTTTTGAAAAGTTACTTTTAATTAGTCTTTGTATGGATACAATTTTCAAAATTTTAGTTATCTTTAATGATTTATTGTCATAGAAAATATAGCTAGTACCTACAAATATTGATTTCCAAATACTTCAAGTCCCCGATATGGGCAAAATCGATCAATATATATTTTAAAATTTGTTACAAATAAAATGAAACACTTGTTATCTCCACATTAAAAAAATTGTTTTATAAATAAATTTTTATTTAATTATTTAAAAATAAGCCTACGCGTTTCGTCTTCTTAGGACATCATCAGGATGTCTTTTAAATAATTTAATAAAAATTTATTTATAAAACAATTTTTTTTTAAAGTGGCAACAACAAGTGTTTTATTTTATTTTTAAAAATGTTAAAAACGATTAATTTCCATCAAGTGGCTAACTATCGCTCGAGCATATAAAACATATTTTAATTTATATAAATAAACATAATAAAATTTAAATTTTTTTTCAAATTTTCATTTTATTCGAAAAGATCTCAAACGAAAAAGGATTAAGAAAGAGAATATCATGAAAGGGTTTCAAATAAATTTAATTTTTTTTTTAAATGTAATTTTTTTACATTATAGTTTTGGAAAGTTGCTATACAAAAACTGTTTTGCGAGATATATTGATTGAAGGATTGACAAATTATAATTTTGGTTTGTCAAGAACTCGAGGTGCACAAACGATTGCAATTTGTTTGATAGTTTGTCTAAATTTGAGCATTTTAAACAGTTTTTCATTTTTTTAACCGACTTCAAAAAAGTCCATTTGACTGTATTACCGGTAGAACCGGGTGATTTTGGCCTGGCGGGTGACTTTGACATGGACACTTTTTTAAAAAATTGTTAATATATGAAGGACTTGTTTGATTTTTTCCAAGTTTCTTTGTAAATTCGTATAATTTGATGAATTCAAAAGTGATTATACTAGCTTTATTTAATTAAAATAAGATATTAATTTATACTAAAATTTAGTTTTCTTAAAAATGCTAAAAAAAAAAATCACCTGAAAATGTTGGATGGTTTGAACATGTTGAAGAAATAGGATTGCAAAATGACTTTAACTCCGATATGTGTATTGTTTTGCAAGTTACTTTTATTCTACCCTTGTAATTATTTCATAAAAATTAATTTTAATTTGTTTATAAAAAATGCCATATGGTAGGGCGACTTTGGCCGGCATATCGGGTGACTTTGGCCGGGTGGCCAAGGTCACCCTCTTAATTTTTGCACTAGATTTTTTTTTTATATATTGGTATATGTTGACAAAACTGATATTTGGCAATATAATTAAAATGTTATCAGATCATACATATCAACATTTGGCAGCTCAACCACTAGACGTAGCCTTCTTTCGGCCTCTAAAAATATTATGGATGAAGACCTTAACAGCGTATAAGATGGCAAACTCGAAAACAAAACAGTGTGTTTTCTAGGCTTCTAAAATAACATTTTACTTCGGCTGCATCTTAAATGTTGATAACGATGAGGTTACAGTGTCATTCCTGCGAAGATGTGCTGGGTACAGCTTCAGAGAAAAAAGACGTTGCACAAGTCACCAAAAGTGATCTGGAGAAGAAACTTCCTGTTCCAATGGTTGACCGCAGAGAGAGACTATTTTTTTCCATATCCTTTGAAGGATATCAAAATTTATGCTAATTTTAATTTTTTGTTTTTTTTTTTTTTATCAAATAAAAACCGACAATTCTGTGTACGAAAATAAAAAAATACCCACATGTTTTAAAAAATCTGCTCTTTCATTTGGGCTGGGTTAGAATGACGTGCTACTTGTAGTTGAACTGGAAATATAGCAAACGTCCTACCGGCCAAAGTCACCCGGAATAGAGGGTGACTTTGGCCACCCATATTTTGGCATTTATCTATAGAACTGTTGGACAGATTTCTTAAAGATTAATCATACCTATAGAATGAGCGAAGTAGGTAAATTAGTTGAAATCTTCATTAAAAAAAAAAATTATTGCAGAAGTTATTCACATTTGAATTTGAAAACGTGCCAAAGTCACCCGGTTTTACGGTACTATATTAAAATAATATGTTTGTTTCCTCAGAACTTTCGACTGGATGAACTAATTTTGATGATTCTTTTTAAATTTGAAAGCTGGTATCTCCAGTGCACACTGGGGCCTGCTATATTGGAGGGATGCCCATAAGTCCATTTCTTAAATTATAACTTTTACTTTTTTTTTTGTTTTATTTCATGAGTATATGTGCTTCCCTATCTATTTCTAAGCTTTATATCATGAATTAAGCACAACAGCCTAAGAAGTGAAGCATCAAAGTGCAAAGTTTGATACCATTGATTTCATCCAGTTTTAGTGGTTAATCATGGATATAATTTTTTTCTTCGTATTAAGTGAAAATAAAAATAACTAAAAATTATCAGCTATGGGCCAAGGTAAGTAGAGTTCACTGAAGTGTTTTTTAAGAATTTACTTTTTAAAATATCTGAGATATTTGAGGCTAAAGTCGGAGGTGCAGGAGGCTTTTACTTTTGAGTTCAGTTTTATGTTAAGAGTACCTATATGCATTATAAACAGGCAATAGTTTCAAAAGAACCTTGCGCATTTCCATGAAAATCGATAATTTCTCGAAAAAAGACCTCCGACTTTAGCCTCAAATATCTCTGATATTTTAAAAAGTATAATTCTAAAAAACACTTCAGTGAACTCTACTTACCTTGGCCCATAGCTGATAATTTTTAGTTATTTTTATTTTCACTTAATACGAAGAAAAAAATTATATCCATGATTAACCACTAAAAGTGGATGAAATCAATGGTATCAAACTTTGCACTTTGATGCTTCACTTCTTAGGCTGTTGTGCTTAATTCATGATATAAAGCTTAGAAAAAGATAGGGAAGCACATATACTCATGAAATAAAACACAAAAAAACGTAAAAGTTATAATTTAAGAAATGGACTTATGGGCATCCCTCCCATATAGTAGGCCCCAGTGTGCAGTGTTCCCATTCCGTTTCTGACTTTAACATCAAAGAGAAAGAAGTTGGTTTTTGTTAAAAATATATTACTCAGAAATATTGTAAAATCTAAACTCTAAAACTTTTTGAAGGGTAGATATATAAACGAAATTTGTTGGTGTAAAAACAAGGACAAACCAAAAACACTAATCGAAGCCTTAGTCCTAAATTCATGGAGCTTAAAGAGTTGGTTTCCACTTCTGAATACTAATATATTCGATTAAGTCATGGGCGAATATGATTAACAGTAGATCACCAAAATAACTTGGATTAAACGGAAACTCGACAACTTTATGTCAAAACGACAAAAGTCATTCGAGCAACACCAGAACACAAATAACAAAAAAAAGTCCCAAACAGCAGCCTTACGAGGATCTATAGCTCTCTTAAAGACATCATTTAAAGTCCCCGCCTGAGCAAGAATCGATCACAGAACAAAAGTCAATCATTCCAAAATATAGCACTCGAAAAAGCATTTGTTGATGTCCTAGCTTACATCCAATAATTCTATTTATAAAACGATTATTCTATGAAAAAACAAAATTTGCAAAAGTCTTAACTTTTGATTTTACTGCATAACTTCTCATTTCTTTAGCGGTTATTATGTTTTTTTTTCCAATGTCTAAAGTTCTGACAATCATTTCCCAAATTTTAAACCTTTTTTCAAATTCCTTTATTCTTTCTTCATTTTTCCTACAATTATCTCAAGTCCATTGAACTATCCATTAAAACAACGGAAAAAATCTAAAAAAAAAAGGTCATCGACATTGCAGCATCACATCCTTGAGGCCTGTCGCATTTAAACATTTAAAGATCCGGATCTGTTCCAAAACAATAAAACAAAAAAATAAAAGGCAGGGCACCACAACACGAAACACGATCAGACCTTCGTCAAAAATAAAGTTAAAAAAAAAAATTATTTCGAAACAAAGCAAATATACGACGAACGTTGTGTCTCTCGTGCATTTTAAAATGTGTGAATAAGATTTCTTAAATTAGTACCTGCCTGCTTCGTTCTTGATGGTTGCCGATTGGAACTTCTCAGAGCGAGCGCCCTGTTTCCGTCTAACAAAACACACTCACTGACGATGTGTATAGGCATTTTTTTATTTTTATTTTCTTTTCCTCAATAATATGAAAAAAAAAATTGGATACTATTTTCTCGAATTAGCACTAAAAAGAGCACAGCATCATTTCCATTTTCATTTGGATTACTCAAAATCAAAACCATTTGCAATTGGATTTGAAATTGGAAAATAAAAAATACCGGCCGGCATCGACATAGGCATCGACTGCGGCTTCGTCTTCATGCATACCGCATTCCTTGTCATGGTACTTAAAATGGAAAATTGAATACCACTTTATCTGCATTTATGAACAAATTTTCCAGATAAAGCAATCGAAAATCCAAGAACCAAACCAAACCGAGAGACAGAGAAGATAAAATAAAATGGCTTGTTTAAGAGATTGTTAATGAACTGATGCTGCCGGCAGCGCTAGCCGCTGCAGCAGCAGTCGAGTCATGCCATCATATACATGAGATACATTTTTACAATTATCTGTTGCACTTGTCTTTTTAAGTGAGAATTTTCAAATCAGATAAACGCCGGTCGCCAACCCGTTACATTATATAGACTTTGCAATATCATGGCCGGCAATTAGACATTGAGCACTTGAAAAAAGGCTGTTGCTTGCTTGCAAGCTGTTGCTGCTTTCTGCTATGCAAGTTGGCTATAATAGAGAATTATTTATATCAATGACGTTACTTAAATCCGTCACCTATATGGACTAGACGTGACTGCTGCCCATAGAAGCTAATTAAAGTCGAGATAAATAAATTAGCATATAATGAGGCTTTTACGATATAGGATACTAACCAAGGGCGTATAAGTACACCGAGTATCCATTAAAATTTTAATGCAAATGAACTTTAACAAAAAAAAAAAAACAAAATTCACCCACCCACTTTGAAAAGATAGGGCTTAAAGAATTTTGTTTTAAATACGAATGATTTACAAACAACAACAAAAAATTACAAAAACTGTTGAACAACATTTCATTCGGTTTCAGGGTGGTTCGTGACAAAAGACTAGTGCAGGTTGATTGGGTCTAGACATGATAAAAAGCGGTAAGGCTACTAACCCTAATTAAAGGGGCAAGGAAAATGGACAAAAATAATATATTACGTACTAGTGCAATCATTTACTTTATATACAAGTTTTTACATATTGTACACATGCATTATGCACATACATACATTATAGTACTTCACTACCTTTTGTATTTTTGATTTAAGCAAATTTGCTATCTCACGGAAATTGTCAATTAAGGAAGTCATTCATATGCAAAGAAAGGTAACCGTTACCAAAAAGAAAAAAATGGCATTTCTTAATTTTTCTTTCGTCAACTCAGTTAGTAGTTGTAAACTAGAAGCATAGTTGTAGCTTTTAAAAAGTATTAAAACATAGGTATCTACGCTTATTTATATCCGATACACGTGAAAGGGATCCGTGATAAATAAATTGCGTGTTTAACTAAACTTTAAGGAAGCAGAGACAATATCAAAATTATAAAAAAAAACACATACAAATCGTTTTCAAACGAATAAAACAACATCTGAAATCAAAATTTCCCTTCGAAACAAATATGCAATTTCATTTGTTTTATTAAGATGCATTTTTAGAAAAAAAAATTCAAAATTTAAAAAAAAATCTTTATTTTTATAAATCGTCGCCGTTCAATGAAAACTCCCTTTTTTCACTAAGTCCTTTTTTCACTTTTGGAGAAATCGCATTAGAAATTGGTTATCCAATACTAAAAATTCAAAAATGGTCTTATCTACGTGTTCGTTAACATTTCGGTAAAATAATTGCTTCGTTACAATTGAAAAATAAAGCTTTGGTTATTGGGTAACTGCGAAAATGTAACTGAAGTCGAAATGGACTTAGGGAGTTTTCATTGAACGGCGACGAAATAATATGCCATTTTGTAGAAATCACTAATCATTATCTAAAACAAAATTTCAAAAAAATCAATGTCCGGTTTTCGAAAATTTGATTTTTCAAAATGAAAAACATTCAAATTTTTTTTAAAAATTAATTTTTTCAAAATTTTATTTTTGGCTTATATTTAAATTATACATAGTATAAATGCTTTTTTACAAAAAAATTTCGTTGAAATTGAATTAGTAGCTTCGGAGAAAATCGGATTAAAAAAAAAAAAACCGTTCTATGGCAGTAGGTAATGATTTTCAAAAAAAAAATTCATCGAAAGATAGACCTTGTCTTAAAACTTGCATTTGAATTTTTTTAACAAAATCGTTGGAGTCGTTTTCGAGAAATTTCAACTTTACTAAACTTGGTATATGGAAAGCACCGTTATTTTTAGAAAAAAAAAAATAATTCCTAAAACCCTTTTGGAGAGTCGCCAAATAAGGCTTATACCAAGTTTGACATTAATCGGTCCATTCGTCTAGGCTGTAGCTTCATTTACAGACTGACAGACAGACGGACTTCCAGGACCCACTTTTTTGGCATTCTCTATCATCGTAATGTCATGGAAAATTGTTATCTCAACTTTTTTTGTACGAATGCATAATAACTTGATATACATATATGTAGTATAGTACCTATATTGCAAGTAAAAAATGTAGGTATGGCTTCACTTTTATTTTTTACATTTTCTTACGCTAGATTTCTAAATGCAAATATTGTACAGCCAGCTCTTAGATTCAAAAAAATTTCTTGGAATTCTTTACGCTAAGAAGGCAACTAATTAGCAAAGCTCTGTATGGGAACCTGGTATGTTGTGCACAAGGTCCAACTTCATTAAGGTCCGTAATAATGAATTCAAAGGATACCTACTGACTCTTTGCAGAAAGTGACAGATATTCCAATGATAAGATCAAATAATGATAAAGTTGCACTCAATTTACAATTTTGAATATGGCTATATACAATCTATTCACAATCAAATTCACAAAAAAAAAATTAATGATACTGACAGCGAAAATTTCCCTAATAATCAAATAACTGTTTATGATAAGTGTGTTGGCACTAAAAATTTAATTTAATCTATAAACTTGCTTTAACCAGACCCACGCAACCGCAATATAGCAAAAAGAAGACAATAAAAAGTTGAATTTCAAGGTTTATGTTGCAATTTTATTATCAAAAACAAACATTTGGACATCTTTAGAACTTAAAGAGGAGACATACATATTTTATTGTCATTATTTCCGCTTGGAACACTCTGCATTGAGAGGGAAGATGAACTAATATCATTTTGAGTAGGTACCCAGTTGTCTTATTAATCTGGACTTTACACTCTTTTCTACATAAATTTATAAAAGAAACGAAATTCAATTGCATATAAACCGGAAACCACTTAACAACCAGGAATAATAAAAATAAATAAAAAAAAGTAAAAAAATATAAAATATAAAAAAATACAACTTCGTTAGAATATGCTGTGGTCATGTGAGTAATTTGTGGCCAAGTCCAATTACATGAATTTGCCTTTGAAGAATGTTTTTTTTTTTATTTTATTCCTACCACAAGATAGTTCTGTTTATGAGTGTGTTCGTTTGTGACTTTTGAGAATTTCTGTCTCATGCAATTTCTCATAAAACTAAGGAGAACTAGAAAATATATATCTTTTATAGATTCTTCGAATGTCAATTCCATAACCTGGAAGCAAAAGCAGGTATCACACAACAAAAACTTTATTTCAATATGAGCCACGTGTTTTCTTCATTTGCTTCCTCAAGAGTACCAAGTACCTACCAAGTCATCGACTGCTAAAGTGGCTACCGTATAGGATATGAATCAGTTCTTTTATAAAGTTTTTTTCAAAGCCGTGAATTAAATATGAAATTCATTCAAGTCACGAAAAGTCTGTATTGAACGTTGTCGCTGTCATCGTTGTCGGCTTCGTCACCTTATTTAAATTTTCTAGCGGTGTGTTTCGTATTTGTTTTTGTTGTTGTTTTTTTTTTGTATTTCTTTTTAAGCCAATAAAAGGCAACAATTATGTGCGTAATCTGTAAAGGTAACATTTGTTTCAATAGATCGATCCAACATTTTATTTGTTTATTTTGTTATATTTGAGTTGGCATTGTGAAGCAATTTAGTGATAATAGGGTGTATCATTTTGAATAGGTCAATATACGGTTGTTTAAAAGCTGTTTATGATCTGCTGCAACGTTGAGAGTTCCCGTTTTGAAAAAAAAATTCTTTAGCTAATTATTTATTCAGTAGGAGATTCCCGGCTATTTAGCTTACATAATTGTTTGACTTTGAGATAATGGAATGAAGTACGTGTAGTGTGGGAGTTTAATAAAGAATAGGTACAGAAGCCGACAGTAGATTGGAATTCTTTAGAATGAATATCTTTCCCAGCTTAGCTTCTGGCATAAATTCAGAGAGAGGAAGGCATTGCACTTAAGAAATTTATGCACTCAATTGAAATTCAAAAATTCAAGTAGTTTTGCCTTTTGAGATATTTTCTATACTATGGAGAAAGTAGTATAACTCAAGATATTTAAACATCCATTCTAAAAGCAAACAAGAAACGAATTACTGTGTAGCGCCAAAAATAGAAAATACAAATAAAATAAAATTGACTTTAAGCCTATAATAAAATAATTATTTTAAATATAAGAAAAGTAACCTAATTTGTTAAAGAATTTAAAAGAATTATATCAATTCATGTGTGGAAAAGACTATCAAAATGTGAGCTTTTTAACCAAAGAGCAGATAAATCTTTCAGTTCCATCATGATACACGTGTCACTTCTTAAGGACAGTGGTGGATTAAGTAACTAAAAACCGTTCTTTTATTGAAGCATCAAAACTTGCCGAATACTACTTCGAATATTTTTCAAATGTTTCCTGTCGATCTATAAAAAATTGAAATACCGCCGAATTCTTCAAAATTAGTACATGAAATCATACAATACGTAACGTTAATTTATGTGGCTACGGAACATAAATTAAAATCGCTTAGTTATGTTAGAAGCGGTTCAACTAGAAATTTATCTTAATAGTTTATTTATTTTCAGTCGCCGAGCAGCAACATTTTTTTTAAATCAATACTTAGTTACCAAAAGTCTGTATAACTATTTCACCATGAATCAGTAATTTGATCTGGCCAGCGGATTTTGTATTGTAGGCATATGATAATTTTTAACAGTATGGTATTAGTAACTGCCTTGAAAGAAAAACAGCTGTCTTTCCAAAATAGTGAAGTGTTCCTTCGATATATAGTAAAAAAGTATCTTTTTCATACATTTTTTATATGGCCGTTGCTGATCTTTACATTTTTTTTTTATCTTTTCCAAGTTGTACAATGATACATGATTTTTCAGAAGTCCGCCGTCATAAGTACTTGATAAGTTAGCCAATATTGCTAACAATCATCTTCTAAGCACTTCAACACTTATTTTTCTTTAAAAAAATCTTTATACTTTGTAAATACTTTGTTTTAATGAAGAAGCCAATAACACAAAATAAACTAGGACAAATTTGATTGAAATCAGTTTGAAGAACAAGTTAGTGATGATAAAATAAAACATTACACAACTTCATTATTGCAGAAGTTGTGTTAAGATAAAAAGTTTTTTTTTTAAATGTCATGTTGAAACGTTATCAGTTAATAAAAAATTTAATGTCTACTGTATTTCAGCAAAACAAAGGAACTATATCAAACCAAACGATTGATTTTTCTGTTGTATATTTTTTCTGTTCATTTAAAGATGCTGAGTCATGATAAATAACACCAACAAGATTTCCTCAATTTCCAAAAAAGCAGAGTTGGTAACACTCACTCAAATGAATTTTATGATTGAAGTTATTTTGTGGTTTTCATGTGAAAAAGAACCTTATAACCAAAAGAAGATTTGAAACTACTTTACCTGAGGTTAAGAGAAGTTTTACAAAATTCTTTTATACTTAACTTAATTAAAAATACTTCCAAAAGCAGGTGAGTTTTTTAAGGAAATGGATTCACATTGCAGCAGAACCAACAGATTTTATTGGAACTCCCAGACGTATTCAAAATAACAGATTATAGCAGCGTGAAGTTCCACGGGACTCACTGAGAAATTCCCAACAGAACTAACTTCAATATTCATGAAAAGTGCTTTAAGCCAAAAACCACGATCCATATTCTGGATTCTTTTTACATCTCCAAAACGTTCGTACATCACAATTTCTTTTCGTGTAAATTCCATTGGATCTAAAGTCACCATCACCACTAGATAACCGAATCAGAGTTATATAAAAAAATATATGTAGTTACATAAGACACTAAACCCAAAATATCGCTTAAAAAAATATATAACTTTTCTTCGCAAAAAAAAAAACCTGTTACAAGATTCTTGAATTTGATTGGTCTTAGGCTGATTTCATAATAAATGTAATGTACGTGAGTGTACACTGTACATTGTTCAATTCTACTCGACTTGAAATGCCATAACCATAAGGGCGACTTTTGGTAATAAAAAAAAATTATATTCAACAAGTTCACTTCTATTAAGTATGATTAATTACACATTGTTCCAGTTTGTGACACCTATTTTTCCTTCAAAAGAAAAAAAAAAACACTTTTCCATTTATAAAGTACGTAGTGTGTAGGAGAAAAATGATTTTATAAGCTATCCTTATCTATTCAAAAAATTCTAATTCATTTCCTTTTATGGAAGATAATGCAATAACACATACATATATGTACTTGATATAGAAAGATATATATCTATTTCTATATCAAGATTCTATAAAAAAAATATACTGCATAAGAAAGCAAACTATATAAATATATTCCATTGGCAAGCAGCTCTATTTTTCTATATTATAAAAGCTGAGTCAAAAGAAGTTCCAATTATGAATGATGCATTGAGGTATCCTCCTTTATCATGTATGGAAGAACATTTAAAATAAATAAATAACATTTGCAACAACACACATACAGATATACTATACAACTCATATTTTTATGAGTCATTGTTCCACACGACATCACAATCTATTTTTAAGGTCAAAGGATTGGAAAATCGTATCGTTTTAACTGAGGGCTCTTAGAATTCTGAGTTTATATTTTTTATATGAGTGAATGAATTCTTTACTCAAGAGACAGAAGCAATTTTGAAAACAGAAACCATTAATTCAAAATATTGTGGAAAGTGTATATTTAACGAATACGCCTTGTGAACTTGGTATTTTTGTAAACGATATGAATTGCAAATATTGGAGTATAATTATTTTACTTTGCAAAACAAAAATCCACCTTATAATTATTTTCTTTGAGAAAGAAAAATTTAATATTCTTGTCTTCATATGACTTTGAATGACACGCTTTAAATTTCATTGAAAATACACATGTTATTAAAAATTTACATATTCATACTCCTATCTTTTTTCCTAGATCCAACTTCCAAATAAATAAATTTTTGTTTTGTATTCATTCTTTTGGGATGTTTTTGTTTTTTTTTTTATTTTATTTTATTTGTTTATGATTTTAAAACAGTAAAGTCATAAAAAGTATAATTGCAGAATTTAATTGTTTTAACTTTTAAATGCTCATCACTTTAAACGATATGAATTTCGTGTTATATCTGTAAGTGTTCATCTTTTAATAAAAGATAAAAAAAAATTATAACTGAGATTTGGGACATGCAATTATAGAACGAAATGAATTAGTGTGCAATATAATTAAACAATAATGAGATGTTTAATTTTCGTTCAATTAAAAGTAGGTACCTATAAATTTAAAATTTGTTGAATATAGGTTGAAATGTTTTATTAAAGGGGAATTCCATTACAAATGCTACAATTTACAACGAACAAATTACAATTTTTAATTTTGTATCGATAAATAGGCTAAATATTACAATATGTAACACTTAAAAAACAGTCCGCCGGTGACATATCACGTTTTGACGCCGTTATAACGAAAGGTAATTTCACTACCTTCATTCCCTAAATTAAAGGGCAAAAGACGGTTCAATAATTTATTAACAAATTTTATCTATTTTAGAAAGAAGACATCCAGACCATAGCCAATGCCGTGTTTCGAAATCCAATCCAATCGATTTTCACCAAAGACGCAATACTTGCGGGATAAATCACTGTATACACGGATTTGGGGTCCGGCTTCACCAGATTGCACTTCTATATACAACAATTGATGTATGTAGTACCAACAGGATACAAAAAGGATACAGGTTGCAAAACAAAAACTTTAGACTGACCACTGACTATAAAACACTTTAAATTCAAAATTGAGCTTAAAAATGTTGTTACAAGCCTTGGTTTTAAAATTAAACGTTTCATTTCATTCTCTATTGGCCGCATCTACGGTGGTCTTCGAAAATTGAATATGTTTTCATACCTAACACCTACTGAAACCAAATTGAAAATCAGCAAATCATTGCTTTTGCCCATCATAGAGTATGCTTCAGTGGTTTACGCTGAGCTCGATTCTCGTTCCTTTTAGTCTGCGTAGGTTTGACCATGTCTCTCAATACCATCAACTAGTCCTTGGCTGTACTTTTGAACAGTTTTTGGATACGAGATGTTGTATATTCTTATTTATTTATTTATTAATTATTATTTATTTGAAAAGTTACAGTTTTCACAATCTGCCCGAACTCTGAATCTTATTACACCTTTATGCACTTATTTGAACTCTTCTAGACTATGTATATACCAGCAAACTCTGGAACTCCTTGCCAGTAAGTTTAAAACAAATAGTAGGAATCTTACAGTTTAAAAAAGCAATATTTAACTATTTTAATTCATTAAACATGCAAACAGTAAATTGAAAATAAAATATTTAATCTTAGCCCTGATTTTTCAATCGTCAGTTAGACTATCATAGGAATAAATGTCAATATAAAAAAAACTTTTATTCCTAGGAATAAGCTCTAACTGAGGTTTATCTGTCTATTGAAAAATTGGCCCTTAGTCTAATAAAATTCTTCTTACCTAAAATTAAAATTATTTTGTAAATGCCTATTATCTAACTTTTGTTTTTTTTTTTTTGTTTTTGTTAAAATATTGTGTGTACTATTATTGTTACTTATCTAAATAATTTAACTTGTACTTGCTAGTCCTGTCTTAAGGTACTATAAAAGACTCAGTCTTATTTGTACACCAATATGAAATCAATTGAATTGAAATTGAACCAGTCAGTAATTAAGGTCAGATTTAAAGTTCTAGTTGCTAGTTATACTTTTTCCGCAGTGCACTTAATAAAAAGGAGTAATGTAACTGACTAATGTTCAATTTTTCAAACAATTTGTTTCACTTCACCTTGTTTAGACCTCATAGTGAATGAATTTCACTTCAGTGAACCCAAGAAACGGGTTTTCAGTAGAGAGGGAATGATTACATAAAAGTTCAACTAAGTCATATAATTAAATTTGAAACAATTTTTTTTTCAATTAATCCAGATTTAGCTCAGTTCAAGGTTTAAAAGAAACTCTGATACCGAATAAATTGTTCAATTTATAATAATCCTTTTTATCAAAGAAAAAATAACCGACTTCTATGGATCGAAACTAAAATTTATTAAGGTTTTCTCATGTATTCCATAGTCAAAACTGGACCGTATTGAAATGGGACCACACTACTATTACCTGATTTTATATATAAAAAGAATCATCAAAATCGGTTCACTCAGTCGGATGGAGAACCTTCTCCGTTTTGAAAGTCTGTTACAAATTTAAACTGCTAATATAAACGTTAGGTTATGTTAAAAAGACTTCTAGGTAAAGGCTGACAAACTAAGACTCATAACAGGTCCAGTTGGAGCTTTTGATAAAATGGTAAGGATTGAAGATAAATATTATGGTGTTAGTCGCTTTCCTGGTGAGTTCATCAGCTCCTCAGTTCCTAAGAACGTCTCTTTGTCAAGGCATCCAAAAAAAGTGAATGTTGAACTGTTCTGCCATCTCTACAAAAGATAATCCATAGTCGCGGGCAGTCTTGATATCCCCACTTTGATTGTATACATTGTTGAAATTTGATTTCCATGGAAAATGAAGGACCTGACTCAAACATTTAATTAAAATAAGGCTTTATTTTTATAAAAACTAATCTGAACGCCCATGTTTATACCTATGCTTTGCGGCTTTTCATAGTTTTTGCTTCAATACCTCATGAGCTTAACAATGAAAACTATAATTGTATACTGGATGTCCCAAAACTTCTTAAAAGAAAGCTTACCGTTAAGTCTACATGAATAAATTCTAATATAATTCAATTTTTTCTTCGTTAAATTCTTATATAATAATAATTTTTTTTTTTATATTTTCTTTCAAAATTAAAACAATACTTGGTAATTTTTTTACTTCGTGGGAGTTTTACTTTTAGCCTCTTTTCATTTTTTAATAAAATCCTCCCACTCAGTTAATATCTTTGTCCTGAAAATGTAATTACTTTTAGGAAATTCGCTTTTTGAAACAATTTTATTTAATTTTTAAATTATCCTTTTTTTCTTGCAAAGTGTAAATAAAAATTGATGAATAATAACAATCAAATATATAGTAAAATAGAAAAAAACTCACCTGCTATTCGTAAAACAGCTCGATCAGCTGGGTCCAATTGCAAAATACTTAAGGGTTTGTCCTTAGCCCATTCGCTAAGGCTCTCCCGATCCATCATAATGTTTGATGTGCTGCTAGTGGATGCATAAATTCTTCTTTTTTTATTTCGATAATATTGCGGTGTGGACGCCGTGGTTAAAGGTTAATTGGTATACACACTTTAGGGCCCTTCAAACCTCTTCTCGATTATATACGTATTAACTACGTATTTTTAAGGTTGTTTTGGATGCCGCTGCTGCTGCCGCCTCTGCCGACAACACGCCAATAAGGCGAAGTGTTGTATATTCTATTTATTTAAATATTTTTTTTAAAATTTAATTATACACTTTTTTTTAATTTTTACTAAAATCACTACTCATATAGTATTTGTAGACATTTTATTATAATTATTAAAATGTATAAGCATGCTTAAGCACTATACTACTGCACAATCAAAATAATAAATTAAAAAATAATAATCTGTAGTTTTAATATTCAAGTTTAAGATTTAACTTTTCACTGATATCCATGTTTTTGTTTTATAATAATAATACAAAAAATAAATATAAACGAAAAGAGCAGCTTTATGGTATTTTTTTTTTTTTTTCTTTTCATTTATTTAAAAACAATTTTCAATGGAGTGTATTTGTTAATGTGAAAAATAGATTTCCCTCTTTTCCAAAAAAAAAAAAGCATTTCTAGAACCAGTTTTTTTATTTTGGACCTTTTTATCGACATAATTTACTTGTAATGTTCTATCGGCCAACAACAAATGGGATTAAGCTCCACACAAAATCTTGTCTTACTCGTGTTTAAAATTTACTTCATCACTTAAAGTTAAAATCTAGATCTTCACAAAATTGAACGAAAAGGGAAATAAAATTTTACTTTGCAACTCAGTGCTCAGGTCAGGTTTTAAAACGGATGCCACTATCATCCATACATTTGTTCATCTATCAGTATCATGGGCTGATAATTGATTCTATAGGGCTGTACTGCACTCCTCTGGACTGGACTCGTTAAAGAGAATGCTAAATTTTGTGAACAGAACAAGCAGCCAATTGTTTCGATTAATCTCACCACAAATCCAATCCAAATCCAGAGTATAAAAATCAAATTGGAAAACATGGTAATTTTCCAAGAAATTTGTTACAACGGAAAAAGCATGTCCAACAAGAGTCACGAAGAGTTCCTTAGTGTTAGTGGGAAACGTTTTTGGCTCTTAATTATTATCCTTGACTTTCTGGTAAGTTCAAGGCCATAAATATAAAACAATTATTCATTCCAGACGATGGAGCTACAATAAATTAAGATCCTGGGTGTATATCCTGAAAGAAAATCTATATATTTAGCATTAGCGCAAAACGATACCGTATCTATCTCAATTTACTTATTCTCGACGCTCCAGTTTGTTCTGATTATTATTTATTTGAATGGAACCGCGTTCTTTTTGTTTTAAGTTTAAAAAGGTTAAATGACTTGCATCAATTATGAGTGATACCTTTCGAAAGAACAATTATTTCAGTCGCATGGAGGCAAAAACAAAAAATCATTCTATGTGCTGTTGAGAGATTTTAAAGTATCAAAAAGCTTAACCACGTTAAATACCGTGACTTAGACCCCTTCAGCGAATAACGTCTCAATAACCCCTGGTACGGCTTTTGAAGCTAGATATTTCAAAATTTTTTGGCATCAAGTTCTCCTTGAAAATGCCTGAATTCTACGTTTATGAATTTCGTTGAATTAGAAGGAATTCTTTCGAATCAGTCAAATCAACTCATATCAGACGGATCTACAAAATATTTGGTGATGTCTTCAGGGATTTCTGGACATTTTTGTATTACCACTTGTATTGAGGAAACCAAACAACTTTCTGCTCACGGTTTGTGTATTCCTTAGCACACTGTGTAGAAAACTTAGAAGCTAGGTACTTTTTCTTCTTAAAAATACTGAAGATTTTAAGCTTCTTTTGACGATGCTAAGTTTTTACCTTTGCGGTATTTGATTATTTGGAGTATTCCAAAAAATTGTAGTTCATTGACGATATCCTGGTGTTGGTGTACTAATGCTTCGCAGTTACCCAGTATGTGTTCTGGTGTTTCTTCATGTTCGTTACAGAATCTGCTGTTAGCACTGTCTGCCAGGCCAAAATTGTTAAAGTGTTTTCTCATTTTGCAGATGTTATTCCCAAGTTATAATTTTACCTGCCTGAGCTTAGAAGTATCATTCCATATTATTTGTCTTTTGACTCGAATACAATTTGAATATTTAAACTGGTGTTGTTTCAACTCATTTAAGTCTTTCAACTTATTTTCGACACAATGGAAATGCCAGTGAAATACCTATATATTTTGGATTCCTCCTTTAGCATAAATAACTTGATTGCGTTTTTAGGAATTGTTATCAGTTTACCCTGGACTTTAATTCAGCCGCACTTTACCCGACGAAACCAGTTAAGTATGTAAAATCATAAATATGTATATAAGCATTGAATAATTATATATAGAAGTGACACCGATAGTTTCTAGCGCCACAGAATTTTATTTTTTTCGGCAATCAGATGTACTAAAAAATGTCCAGAGAGAATGGGGCTTGTCCTAGAAAATTATATTTCCAAAAATTTGTTTTTAAAAAAGGAAATTTCACTAATACAAACATTAGAAAACAAATATCAAATAAAAATAAAACGTATCGACATGTCGACATCCTAAATTAGAAAAAAAAATAAGGAAATTTTACTCACACATAAAACATAAAACAAATATCAAACAAAAATAAATCTTATCGACACATCGACATCCTATAAATGAAAAAAGAAAATATGGAAATTTTACTCATACATACATAATTACACAAATATCAAACAAAAATATTGAAAAGTTATTTGACATTATAAATGTATCCATAGTAACTCGAAACTAAAAACAAAACATTTTTATTAACGACGAGAATTTGAACAAAATTAAATAATTATTGTTGTATATCCTAGGCACGTTATAGCTTATAGGGCATGAAAGTTACACTTATTTCAATAGTCCTATTAGCGTAGGTGACAAGGTGATTGCTCTTTACTTTTGCTCTTTGAGTTCGTATCCCCACAGAGATTGCTATTTTTTTATATTATATTTTTTTGGCAATATTATAAAATGCGTAACAACTAGCGCCTTTTTTTGCTGAATCGAAACTCCACCTGATAACTTTACTTCATGACAAATAAATTTGTGCCAAAGAAATCTGAATAAGAAGTTTTATTCACCAAAACTTATAATTAGTAAATTTTATTTTCTACGGGCCTTACCAATAATCAAATTTAAGGCTGACTTAAATATTTAACTGAATTATATATATTTCACCCTACCAATAAACAATTTAATACTCAGGTACAAGGCTAACGCTCGGCTAAATTTAATAGTTGAGTTTCATAACGAGTGCAGCTTTTAACCTGAGTTGTTTGTATACACTAGTCCAAAAAGTTAAAGGAACAAAGCAGAATTCGTGATAGCTCCAACAAGTACCTATTCAATTTGATTTCTTCTACTAAGAAAGATTTGTGGAAACAAAATTTCAAAATCGTTGGAACCTTATAAATAAACTAAAACAAAAAAAAAATCAAAAATAAAATTGGTATGCAATTTCGTAGAAATCACTATTCAACATTCAAAACTAAAATGTCAAAAAAATTAATTTCCGGTTTTCGAAAATTTGATTTTTCAAAAAAAAGTGTTCAATTTTTTGTATCCAAAAACTATTATTTTTCCAAATTGTCTTACTGTTTTATATTTAAACTATATAAATATTTAAACTATATAAAAATTCTTTAAAATTGAATTGGCAGTTTGGCAGAAAATCATATTTGAAAAAAAAAACGGTTCTACGGTAGGTTAATAATAATTTTAAAAAATTTCCATGATTGCCCAAAAACTATTTTATAATTTTTTTAAACAAAATTACTGGTACCGTTTTCGAGAAAATAAAACATTTCCGAAATTGGTATATGGCAGGTATCGTTATTTCTGGTAAACAAAATTAGTTCTAAAAACCCCTCTGGAGAGTCTCCAAAAAATACTTCATACCAAGTTTGATGTTAATCGGTAGATCCGTTTAGCTATAGACAGACAGACTGACAGATGAACAAAAAATCTACTATTAGTATTCTCCAATGGAACAGGGCTATAGTAATGCAATGTCTGATTGTTATCTCAACTTTTTTTTTGTGAGAATGCATAGCTTGACTATATAGTATCATGACAAAATAAAGAGCATGTAAAAGCTACATTCTTCTAGTTTTAGGATATTAGAACCAGATATTTTATTTCAAATGGTGAAATAAGAAAATCATTGGAACTATCCAAAACCACATTTTCATACATTTGCGATCAAAATAGACCTTTTTACAGTTTTTTTTTTCAAATAAACTCAAATTCTTGTGAGTTTATTTCAACAATTTATTATTTATTATCGTTTAAATTTTAGATTAAAAAAAATTAAAAACAGAGAAAAGTATCCAAAAATGGTACGAAAAGATTTTTTTTCCAAAATTTAACATTTTGTAAAAACTGCAAATTTGAACAAAGCCGTAAATCCAAAGTTCTTGTTCGCATACACAAATCATTTTAAGCAAATAATCGAGATAGTTTCGTATTATATTAAAATATTTGAAATATGCATTAAAATACTTTAAAATAATGTGTAATATGGCCATATTGTATGAACTTGATCCTTACCTACTCTTGCATATGGGGTTTAAGAAAATAGTAAGTATATGCTACAGTGCATGCAGACAACATTTAAATAATGTGAACTACAGCTAGATATTATTACAAAAAGCACCCTAGTCAAAATTAAATAAACTCTCTAAGTTGAAGAAAAATCTTCTTGTCGTTAATAAAAACAGAAAAACAATATCCTTTCAAATATACATAAGAATCAAACATTCAAAAATAAATGTTCAATTCAAAATATTACAAAAATTAAAAATAAATTCAATTTGAATATTACAGAAACAAAAATAAACAAACACACTTCTAACACAAAACAAAACTAATACAAATACACCAAATATAAATAATATAGTAGTTGTGGTTACTTAGTAACCAAAAGTCCTTTTAAGGAATTTTTCGGCCATCGAATACACAATCCTAGAACGATTGTGGCGCCACTCTTGTAACGATTGTAGCGCCACCACTCAAACAAAGCGGATGTTTTTTCCGGTGTCACTTCTATATATAATTATTCAATGATATAAGATTAAAGACTAAGTTTAACCTTCACCTGTTATGATTCTGTGACAATATCCATGATATTGACGGATAAAATTAAAGAAAAAAAAAATAGACCCCACATCGTCCACCAATATGACCTTGAAAACTTGTTTCCTTTTCAAAAATAAACTAAACACAAACTAGAGAGAGAGAAAAATATTAAATGACACTAGGTACCTCCATCATGGTAAGGATGGATCTCCTTACATAAAAAAAAAATCACACAAAGAACTTCCTTCAACGCGACTTAGCCTGACATTGCATTAGAAACAACAATAAAAAAAAAGAAAAAAAAAGCTCTTTAGACACAACACTAAACTAAACCTACATAGGAGGTAAAAGATGTCTTCACTGTCCTGTCCTGCCTCACATACTCATCATACATACTCTTTCTACTCATATATATGAAGGTAGTTAGGTACACTTTGATGATGAGAACAAAAGAACAAAGAAACTATCTACCTACAGGGAAGGTTCCCAATTCCATATGCAAGTAAGAAGTTTGTTGCACAGGCACAGGAATGAAGAAGAAAAAAAAAAAAACAAATCTTTCTTACACGATAAATCACACTCACTGTGAGATTTGAGATCATAAGAAAAAATGTTGATATCTTCAAACAAAACACCATTTTATGAATAGAGAAAAAGTGTAACAAGGTCTGAGAAGAATCAGTTTTTTTCTTATCAGACAAGAGAGTGGCAAATTATGTAAATAAAGTTTGTTTGTTTTTTTTTTTTTGAAACAAACGAATCTCAGATAAAAAACAGAAAAAATATCCCAACTTTGTGACATCAATTATTATTATTGCTTCAGAGGAGGAGGAATTTTTATGTAGAAATGACTATTTGCTGTTTAGTGGAGCTGGTGGCGATGGGGAAGGAAGGAAAACATTAAATGACTCAAACTGCGGACAGTGCATGGATGACAACAAAATGACGATGCCATCAAGGTTCCCCCACGTTCTTCCCTTGTTGTGCAGAGAGATCTACGCCCCATTTTTTCTGGTTTCTATCCTCCTCCTCCTTCTCATCATCTCTGTTTGGAACTTTGTGTTTCTCTTTATTATTCTGCAGTTTATTCATTCAATTACTTTCACCATGTTGTCACATTTCGCAGCTTTTTTTTACGAAAGTACCTACATGCACGGTTGCCACTCGCATAAAAAATTTCCTACCAAAGTTTCCAAAAAAACCTACCAATTCAAAGAAAAACCTACCCAACGAAAATTTTCGATTTTAAAAGAATAAATTTTTGTTTAAAAAAATAAAATGCACGACTGGGTCGCACGAACTTGCTCTTGGCGTTATAGTTGCTTAAATTTTTAAGACTTTTTATATAGAAATTTAGAAAAAAAAATAAAATTCGTTTAACAAAATAAAATAAAATCTGAAATTAAATTGCCCTCCAAAACAAGTATGCAGTTTTGATTGATATATTAAGATGCATTTTTAGAAAAAAAATTTTCAAAATCGTTAGAGCCGTTTTTTAAAAAACTAATTTTTTATAAAAAATTTTTTGGAAAAAAAGTTTTAAAATAAAATTGGTATGCCATTTTGTAGAAATCACTAATCAAGAATGTGAAGTTAGTGTCAACACAAAACATGAAAATGGATGAGTTCAGACACCAACAATGAGGATACTGCGTTTACATACACTACTTAATATTATTACTCTCGGTTTAGATGGGCACATTTGTTTGGCACAAATATTTTGGGTAGATTTGACATAATTACAATTTTTTTTGTCAATTATTAAAAATTAAATTATTTTAGAGAAAGAACTTGGAAAAACCTACCAAATTGACTTCAAACCTACCAACCTACCCAAGGTAAAAAAACCTACCCAGTTTGGTAGGATCCTACCCACTCCGGCAACCGTGCCTACATGGCGAAATAATAATGATTGTGAATCCTGAATAGGGTGCTGGCACGTGAAGTCGACCACCCTCAGGAGTCGGCCATCACGTGTTTAATTGATTGTTAATAGAAAAAATATAAAGGGATCTCATAGAATTTATTGTTTTGTTTAAAACATATCAGTTCTTCTAATGATATTTAAATTTGATAATTTATGATAATTAAAAATTGAGATCTTTGACTCGTTTGTTAAATAGATTTTTGTACTGTTTATGGTTTGTCTATAATGTTTATTTGCATAAAAATTCAAAAAATTTTAAACTTTTCAATAAATCGAAAGGGCCGACCTTAGCCAATATTTTTTGTACACTTGTCTTTATTTACCAGGGGGGCGACTACTGAAGAATATGTTTTTTTTTTTTAATTTCCAGTATTTTTAAATGGAAATCATCTTTAAACTTATAGCTTCATTAATATTTTAAATGATGATCGATTGTTTTTTCTTAAATTCAGTAGCCGGCCTCCTATTTTACTTAAAGTTTTGTAGAAATGGGCCTTCATTTTATCGATTTCCAAAAAGGAGGAGGTATTTAATTCGTCTGCATTTTATGTTTGGTACTCATAACTTTGGACTGAGTGAACCAATTTTGAAAAATTGGTTTTTTGTATTGGAAAGCTGGTGCCTGCAGTGTGGTCCCATTTCAATCTCGTTCAGTTCTGGCTATAGAAACGGTGAGAAAAACCATAAAACTCAGTTTTTATCCATGGAAGTCGGTTTTGTTTTTTTGATAAAAATTATTATTAAACCTAATAGGTATAACAAGACCTCGTCATATACTGATCTTGAAATCTTATTGTTTTTGTGCTATTTAATACACGTGGTCTATTTTTCTATGTGAAGAAAATGGGGTAGCAACCTCATCACAATTTACAATATTTAGACCAAAAAAATTATTTGAGCGTGTAACTCGATGAGAGAAGGTCGTTGTAGCAGAATTCCCAATTTATAGAATTTTCATTTCTTGCATTTACCATAAAAAATTTTACATTACTTTTTTAAAGCATCAGAAAGTAGAGATTTCAATGAACAAAATGCCCACCGATTGTTTAATAGGTATTTTGAAACGAGAATTTTCCATTAAAAACTGAAAAAGGTGAAAAATAATAATAAGGTAAGTTTTCACCCAATTTCGTACAAAGTTGTAGATCTTATTATTACCTACAACTTTGCATTACAACTTTTTTTCATAAGACTTGTAGTTTTGCCGGAAATCGAAATACCATTTTTTACCATTAAAAACTCAACCCACCCACTTCGGGAACTCAGCTTGCCCGTAATTTATTTTTCCTTTCATTTTTATCATATTCACCTCTTTTTCCACTGGGTTTCACCCTGTTATTTTTTTTTTACTTTTCAATGTTTTTTGAAGGCTTTGGCCCTGGTCTATAGTGGCTTCAATTTTTTTTTTAATTTTTTCAAAATTAAAATGTCTTTAGGTACATAAAAATAAAAAGATTTACGAATAAAATTAAATGGAATCTTTTTAATCAAAACATTCAAGAAATTAAGAAGATTTGTTCCCTTAAGTTAAGACGGATGTCTTCTTTTGAAGAAACCATACAGAAATCTTCTTAATTTTATACAGATTCTAATTGATTTTAGAATGTGTTTTTGCTCCGTGTAGGGTAACCATGTTAACAGATAGAATTATGGCCGACTACTAGCGACTCATGTGGCCGACCTCAGGAGATGGGCCGGCCAACTACACAGGATTCATACTACAGTAGACGTCCAGTATAACGAATACCCGATATAGTGAATTTTCCATATAACGAACACTCTTTAAATTTACATTGGTATTTGCTGTGTGATACCAATAACGAACGCATGGATAAATTCACATTAAATGTGTTCTTGTTTTCATTGTTTTTTTTTTTAAGTTTCAAAAATGACTTTTCTTTTCAGCTTTATATGTACGTACTAAAATCGCAGAATCGAAAGCTTAAAATAATAGAAAAACCAATTAAAAAGAACAAATTGATTCCAACACTGTGGAAAAAAATATTAGCAGCATAATGTGTGCTGGGAAAATTTAAGGTAAATGGTATATGAAAGGGAAAAAATAAATTGCCCACAAACAAATCGGGGGAATGAGGGTGGGTGGGCGAAAAAGTTGAATGCAAAAGTTGTAGATATGTAGTGAAAATGTCTACAACTTTTACTTGAACCATTTTTTTATAAGACCCCAAAAATATTGAGAAAAATGCTAAAATGCAATTTTTTTATTTTTATCTTTTACGAAAAATGGTTAGATTTTAACAAAACCTTGTTAAAAACTTTTTTGTTATGTTTTTTACCTATTTTAAATGTTTTTTTGAGCAAAAAGTAAATTTTTGGATTTTTGACGAATTTAATTTGAAAAAATATCCTATTTTCAATCAAAAAAGTTACCGAAAAAAATTTAAAATAAAGTTATTTAGATTAAAACCATTTATTTAAGATTATGTAGAAAGACTTTACTTTTGTTTTAAAAAATTGAGAAAAATTGAAAAAAAAAATGATTTTTAAGATCGATTTTTCCGTAAATGACCGTAGTATTGGTGAGAAATATTTTTCCATAGAAACCAAATTATACTTTTCTAATGGCCTTAGACCTTCTTAATTCGATTCTAGCATTAGAATGTCTTTAACGTGCAAAGTTTTTGAGATATCGAATTTTGAACTTTCAAAAATAGTATTTTTGTGATGCTTTGATTTTTTGTGATAATTCTTTCAACTTTTGCTCTCTAAATATTTTAATTTTTATTGTAAATATTAATTAAAAGATTTAAAGGGCTATTAGCACCGTAGTTTGATCTACTGTAAATGTTAGAAATTGGCAACTGCCTTCTCAAACTATACTGACTAGCAATGAAATTTAATCGACAGAGGATCGATGGAGCTGAAATCGATCCATTGATTATCCCGACAATAAAACAAAATTGTAGATACGCTCTGTGACTAGTTAGAAATGGAAGATTTATAAGTTTAATACGTTGAGCGTAAGGTGGCAAGTTAATTCGATTTGACCATGGTAGAAATCTTAAGCAAAATCTCATAAATCTTCTTTGATCTCAACTTAATGAAGTTAGACAGTACAGTGCTGCTAAAAACATTCCGAATTTTTTTGTCATTTTTATCAAATAAAATTTTATAATACAAAACTGGAAAAAAATATTGTTTAAATATTTTTTCTAGGTCGTTCATATATCAGTTAAGCAATTTCAATAGAAAATAATGATCTTTAACACATGCAAAAAATTTCAAAAATGAATAAATGAAACAAAGCCAGAATTTCGGCTGTGAAATACTAACCGGATTTTTTAATGTTAATGTTCAAAGTTAATATTTTGTTCAGAAACCTTTGTTTTCGAAAACTGCTTGGCACCAACGAGGCTTGGACTCGGCCAAATTGAATAAAATAGAACTAGGAATATGCTCCTAGTCATTTTTCAAAGCTACAAGTACGTTAGTTGCTGAGGTTTGCTTTTTCTTCTCTACTTAAAGATGACCCACAACACCCAACATCTCTCCATTCAGGAAACGATCCATAAATCCCTTCATTTTTGTAACGGGGTAGAGCCTGCAGCTGAAAAAAACTCAATCCATCACTGATACTCTACTGTGCTTCACGGTAGGGAGCATATTTTTTTGGTTTCAAACATGTCCATGTTTGAGCGCCTTTCTGCCATTTTACAATCGGAATAAAACAAGTTAAAATTGCTTTTAACATTGAAAAACATATTTTTCCGTTTCAGATGATTTTTTGTAAATACAGCTATGATGAAGTATTTTTATTTTAAAATTTAAAGTGTTTCTTAAGACCCTTTCATTGTCTACCTTTTTAGGCAATGCTTAGTATTAAAGAATGGTTTTTTTCCAAGTAGAAAGAGCGATTAAGACCAAATCTCTCAAAGCCTTCCTTACTGTACATGATGTGGAATGCAGATTAAGCTCCTCACAATTCGTTTAAGAAGTCGCAAAAGGATCTTTTATCAAAAGATTCTCTATTTGCCTATCAGTTTTTAGGGATATTTTGTTATGGCATCCACCCAAGTGATCTGTTTGAACTGATTTTTCTCTTTTTTTACTTTTTGATGATATCATACTCACTTGACGTGGCAATTTACAACATCGCAAAGGGATAACATTTTGTTTTATTTCGGCTTGAAAGTGTTCTGCGACTCATAAAGAATTGTATGACTATAATGCGTTTTTTCCGTTATTCCATTAAATAACTTATACAATTCACAAAGCTAAACGATTTGTTTGTCACTGCTAACAAAAATCTTACAGAAATGACGCCTAAACCCGTTACCCCAACACCAAGAATCGAAATCCTTGAAAAATCCGGTTAGTTTTGCACAGACGAAATTCTGACTTTCCTTCATTTTTCAATTTTTAAAATTTTTAAATGCATTAAAGAACATTATTTTGTGTTCAAATTACTTAACTGATATATTAACGATCTAGAAAAAATATTAAAACGATATTTTGTTCCAGTTTTGTGTTATAAAATTTCAATTGATGAAAATCACAAAAAAATCCGGAATGTTTTTAGCAGCACTGTAAGTAACTGATTTGTTTTCTTTATATATTTTTAAAATTTGTGTGTTAAAATGGCAGGATTATTAAATTAAGTATTAACAGTATAAATACATAGCTACTCATAAATAAATTTATAAATCAGTTAGGTATTCAACTTTTTTAAATGAAAAATTGATCGATATAGCGAATGTTCTCGATACAGTAAGTTTGCCAACTACTGGCTGCACCACCCTATGCACCTAGGCACTCAATATTATCCTGCTCTAACCTACTCACCATTGAGAAAATATTAGAAAACAAAAACTGGGATTGTTCTTAAAATGGAAATGGAAAATTCATTAACTATTCATAGTATTGAACCAACCGTAACGTCATGTGCGCTTACTACCCAACTACACATCCCTTAAGTTAGTCAGAGTTCTTTTTTTTTTTTTTGTTTAAATATGTAATTTATTAAATTGCTCAAGAGTTAACAGATTCAGGGTATTCAATGTGGGAGTATTAGGTATACCTTTTTCTTAGTTTAAAATCCAAATTTAAAACCCGTTCACTTCCCAAAAACCAATCCAATATTTCATCAAATTTAATCACAAAAAATATAAACAAACCATAGTCCATTTGAAAAGACAACTTTAATCACAGTTTATATCAACCCCCTTCTTTTTTATTATAGTTATATGACGCCGACTTCACTTTTGATTATTTTATTAATAAAAATAAAATAATTCAAGTCACTATCATCATCCTTCCTTTCCTACACCGGTCGATATCATCTTTCTGTGTTTTCTCTCTTTTACACCCAAAAGGAAAAATCGATAAAGTAAAAACAGTGGAACAGGGAGTGAAAATGAAAAACCGGAAAACCCTTCCTGGGAAAAGCCAACAACCAAAAAAATAGAAAAAAAAAAGTAAAAAAAAAAGACAGTCAGCCCTCTTTCTCAGGTAAATCAACCAAAAAAAACTAGCGTTAACCTATCCAAGTGACCACGATACGATAGCAAAATCACTTGTTTTCTTTGCTTATCAATGAAAATAAGGAAAAAAAACTGTGAAAGAATAAATAAAAAAAAAAAAAACAACTTAAAACGTGTACAAAATGCTTATCAGAATAATAATTAGAATTACGCTACGATGAGCTGTAAATTTGTATATTTTTTTTATGTAACGCGAAAGAAAAAGAAGTGTTTTTTTTCTGTATTTTCTTTCTATTCTCCTGGCACGAAAATGCACTCTGCAATTTTAAGAAAAAAAAAAAATACCAAGAAGCTGCGCCGCACTACGAATACAAAAAAAAAAGGAAAAAATATAATTTGCACATTTTTTCATTCGACTATACCGACACTGGCTGTGTGCTTTTGTTGTTGTTTTTTTTTAGTTTAAACTTAACTTTATTTCAATTTTACTTTTGTATAATTTAAAACTTATAAGACACAAATTGCACTTACTAAAATACACTTTTTTTTTCTTATTGGTTTTCTTTCTTTTTTTGTTGTTTTATTTTTCTCACTAAAAACACTCAGCGCGACCGCAATCGATAATTATTTTTTTTGTCGAATTTTTTTTTTTGTAAAAAGGAGACACGACCCCAACACAAAACAACTCAAGATGGATGATTGAATTGAACTGAAATTTAATGCACTGTTATCTTTTTCTTTTGTGGTGTTTTTCCTTTGATTCGTATGAATAAAAATACTGGTTTAAGGGAGAAAGATCTCTTTGTTTTTTGATACAAAATGTGAAATTGTGAATGTCAAAAATAGTGGGTTATTTTATTTAGGAGGTGTTTGGTTTCAAAATGTCAGAATGCAATGGAAAAGGTTTGTTTGTGTACTATGAATTTGTGAGCATTTTCAAATTTTATTATGAAAGATTTTTAGAGATGATACCACTTATTTTAATAGCAGAAATCTCACTAACTGCTATTGAAATCGTATGAAATTAGTGGATTTTCCTTTGGATGGATGATTTATTGTGAGTTCAGTGTTGAATTTCTTTCAACTAATAGCTGCGTTCCTGTGAAAATATTTATCTACTGCTTAGTACTTAAAGCTGCTTTGAACTACTTTTTAAAGCAAAAGTTGTATTCAAAGTAGTTTTAAGTACTAAGCAGTAGATAAATATTCCCAAAGGAACGCAGCTTATATGTCCCGTTTAGAACACAAGTCAAAATATAATAACAAAAAAAAAAAAAACAAAAATAAGCAAGTTATATAAGCTAAAGGGCAAAACTGGATCAAATTACGGTAGGTATATCGATTACGATCATATGTTACGGCCATATTATTAACTAATTTAAAAAATACATCTGGATGTAAAATTGTCAAATCTCAAAAATAAATCCAAATCCAAAATAGTTATCGCATTTAACTATGAAAATAGTTAAAAAAAATAGTTAAAAATGACTATTTTTTTCTCTGTGCGAAAGTGAATATTATAGATTTTGATTTATTTTTGACATTTCAATTTCTTTACATCCAGATGTATTTTTTAAACTAGAGAATGATATGGCCGTTAAAGTTTGAATATTGGTGTCTCTATATTTTGTAAGTAGAAAAATATAGAGAACAATTTTGAGTGAAATAAACTGATAACAATCACAAATAATTTGAAAATCAAAGCAAAGCAAAAGTCAAGGTGTCAAAGAGTTCATTTGTTTATAAGAATACATCTAACAATTAAATACAAATAAAATTTGTGTAAACTACAAATAATGAAATCTGTTCATGTATACAAACTCTACCTATCTTTAGCGTTGTAATTCTCGTGTGCAATTGAAGAAAAAATTTCCAAATGGGATAATTTTGCAAATGTAAGTGGGAAGCTGCCCGACAAACAATTTTGGTTCTATAAAGCTTTACAGATGCAATTGTTGCTTCTGTAAAGCATTATAGAAGCAAAATTGTTAGTAGGGTGGTTCAGGTCCATATCCCAACTAACATTTCAGTTTATTTAAAGGTATTACAGAAGATACATTTCAGCTTCTTTTTAACTTTATTTATGTTCCCTACTAACAACTTTGCTTCTATAATGGTTTACAGAAGCAACAATTGCATCTGCAAGGCTTTAGTACCAAAATTGTTTGTAGGGTTGTTGGACATGGAAAAAGGAGAACGTTACACAAATTTGACCCTTTATAAGAATGTACTTATAGATCTATAAGAAGCTTAAAAGAAGCTCTGAGATTTCACAGATAGCTTCGAAAGAGCTTGTATAGCTCTTAAATACATGTCTCATAGAAATTAAAAAACAACTACAAAAACAAAAAAGAAATTTTCTTTTTCAATTGGTTTTGATTTGATTTAAATCATGAATTTATCTTCTAAGCCTAGTACACAGCTGAAGCGAAAAGAAATTTTCCATACTAAGTTCGATAACGAAAAAATTTCGTTTTGCTTTTCGTTTTTCAGTACGAAAAAAATGCGAAACGAAAAATGTTCAAGTCTTCAAAAGGCTTAACTACATACACCACTTTTTGAAAAAGTACAAAAGTGAAAATATTTTTTTTCTGGCTAGCGCAATTGTTGTGTGAAAATGAGTATACAAATTGTTTTTTAGACCAAAAAATAAGCTTTCTGCATCATTTGTTTTAATTTTCCAGCCCGGAAAACTATATAAAAATGCATTTGAAAATTTTCACTTTTTGAGCCAATGTAGTTAACCCTTTCGAACCCAAGCTATGAAAATCAATATTAAAAAATGTTTTTTCGGTATTATCGGGTCAAAAACATCACAACTAAGAAATATGAATAGCAAACATTTTTTTTCCAAAATAATAAATAGCAAAACTAATGTGTTTTTTTCATGTTACATGTAAGTAACATGCACTGCCTATGACCACTAAAAAAATTAAAGGTATACTAGGCATTATTATCTTTCAATTAAGCCATCGTTACCTAAAAAAATGTTTAATTTAATATTTTTTACGAATTTTTAAAAAAATGTTACATGAGAGTAACGCTGGGTCCGAAAGGGTTAAGGCTAAAGTCGACAATGAAAATGCTAACAAAAAATATCATCGAGTATTCTGTCAAAGTTAAAATAAAAAAAATTCAAAATTAATTTAAAATCAAGAAAAATCAACAGAAAATAATTTTTAAATCAAGAAATAAATGAATTTAAATTGGAAAAAAACGTCAACACTGCTCTTAGACTCAAGAAAAATGCACAGGTCAGTAAAAAATAAGTGACAAATGAGTGAAAACTCTTCAATTTTTCGCTAGAGCTTCGTACTGAAAAACGAAAAGCAAAACAAAATTTTGCGTTCAGGATTTCGTTAACGAAATTTTGTATGGAAAATTTCTTTTCGCTTCAGCAACGTACTATCCCTAAATAGTAAAATTTGTGTAAACTTCAAATAATGAAATCTATGCAATATATAAAATAATTTATCTTCAGCGTTGTAATTTTCGTTTGCGATTGAAGCGAACATTTCCAACAGTCTGTTTTGACTAGAGTCCAAAGAGGAATTTTATAGTTGAAAAAGTTAATGTATGGTCAAATATCCAAAGTCATAAGAAATTCGGGGAGTATTAAAAAAAAAAAATATTTTATGAACACATTTTGCATAGAATTTTTTTTTTTTTTTCAGTGCAGAAAATTTTTTTATCAACGCAAAATATTTTTATTTGCAATAAATATTTTATTTTCAATGCAATTTTCTTTCATTTGCAGTAAATTTTGTATTAATGCAAAATATTTTTAGTTTCAATAGCAAATATTTTTCAGTCGCAATAAGTCAGCTATTACATGAAGCCTCAAGAGGCGCGCCTCTTTTCAAAACTAATGAGTGCAAGAGAGAAAGAAGATAAACAAAAAATTATCCGACCGGAGAGTCGTGGGCCAAAATTCTGAGACTCTTTTTTAATGTTTCTTTTTCCACTCTTTATTTTTTCAACATTCCCTTCCATTTCTTTTTGCTTTTTGGTGGAATACAACAACAACAATACTTAAATTAAAGGATAAATAATGTCAAATTTGAGTCTTTGACTCTTTGACTCAAGAGGCATCGTGTAATAGTACGCGCCTCACAGAATGATTATCAAAAGAAAATTCGAAAAAAGAGTCAAGCCTCTTGAGGCTTCATGTAATAGCCGACTAAATATTTTTTTTTTAATGCAAATTTTCTTAAGCCAGAACTATAATTGTCGGATCGTCGGATGAAAACGGAGGGGAACAGCGCTCGCAACCGCACTCGACCGATGAAAACTTGTCGTAAATACAAAGAAAACAACAACAATTGACAGTAGCTTCCGACTCCATCCGCCAATTATGGTTCTGGCTTTAATTTGCAATAAATATTTTTTTTTAATTTGTAATGGAAATCAAATGCATAAAAAATAAAATGTTTTTTTTACAACCCTGCTCGTATCATAATATTAAAGCCAAGTACGCAGCTGAAGCGAACGAAATTTTCCATACGAAAATTCGATAACGAAATCTTGAACGAAATTAAATTTGTTTTGTTTTCGAAATATTACTTTTAAACCAAACCAATTAAAAATAAGAAAAAAGTAACACCCTGTATAACAACTTAAATCAAACACACCTTTCCAATTCTGTCAAATAAACTCAATGCGTTGACATACGTCGCCGCACATCTACTATTTCTCGTAAATAAAAAAAAAAACTATACACCTCTCATCTTTCTCTCTCTCACACGCTACTCTCCTGATTAAAATATAAATTTTTTTGCTTATTTGTTGTTTTAAAACAAAAATGAAACAAATCAATCAATCAGTCGATGTGTAATCAATAGGTATCCATTCAATTTCATTAAAACCTATTCATAAATAGAAGTAGCTTATTAGTATATGTGTCAATTTTTGCCAATATTCAAAACAAATAATTAAAAAAAAAATCCATTGATTGTGTCTACACTGAAAGTGAATTGAAGAAAATTAAAAAGAAGAAAAGCAAGCATATAAAGAAAAGACAAAAAAAAAAACGTCTCCATCTCCAGCCACAAGAAGAACACAGTGAAGTAGTATATTTTCTCCTCTGCACACCACCTCCATGGCTTGAACAACAAAAAGAAAAAAGATCAAATCAAAAAAGTAAGTACTTGTATGTATTAAATTCAATTGAAAAAGATGATTTATGATTATACTGATGGGCTGTTTCTCTCTGTTTTTTTGCTTCTGTTTTCATTTTCAATCAAGTCAAGGGATCATTGTCAGTCAGCATTGTCTTCTTCTTTCTTGTCTTCTTTGCCTTTCTTGCACTTGCACTCTTGCCCACCCCACAACCAGCAAAAAATAGAAAATACAAATTTCCAACTTGTAAAACACGATTTATTATCCGTCTTCTTGCAGCAACACAACGAACCTGTGTTAATTGATAAATTCATCAATTAGTTTTTTTCTTAAATCAACTTGCAACTTAAATAAACCAAAAATATGCACTTTTCAATTCCGGACACACAGGAATTCTTCAATGACACAACTGGTTCCACCTACACAGTAAGTATAAACGCAAAACCCACTTGGTTGCGATTTCACAATCTCTAAAATCCTCCACAGGGTTTTAATATACACATAAATGGCAGTTTCCATTGCTGTTTGCGTTTCAAACAACTGCACAGCCTTCACGAACAATTGAAACGCTCTCTAGCAGCATCCAGCAGCACTTCCAATGTCACTCTTCCATCATTTCCCCCCAAAAAGTTGCTTCCTTTGACAAACAATCAAATCGAAGCACGAAGAATTGCTCTAGAACATTATGTACAGATTGTCGGGCAGGACCCGATCATATCCAAATCAGAGCTATTGCGTACATTCCTCTTAAGCGCACAACAAGAATCTGCATCGATTGATACCCGCGAGACTACCATCGATGTACATTTAATGAATGGATTTCGAATATCGGTGAATTGTTATACAAATGAGTACTCACTGAAGGTGCTGTCGAAGGCGTGCCAAAATATAGACTTGCCATGTAGCTATATAAATTATTTTTCATTATTTTTGATGCGAAAAGATAAGGATGGGGGCGTCATTCTTATAAGGAAATTAATGGACTTTGAATCACCTTACATATCACAACGGATAGCTGAGGATTGCCAAATTGTTATAAGAAAAAGGTAAATTCATGGTCTTCTTTTATTTTTATTTTTTGTGTAAATTATATTGAATGGTAAATAATCACGGAAATGTAGATTTTGTTAAAGATATAAAGAAGGTCAAGTCTAGCATATTTTTGAAGGTAGATTCAACACAACACATTTACAAGTAGGTTTGGTCAAGGTTATTGCGTACCGTCAAAATGCTAAAAAGAGTCGTGTCGATGCGTTTATATAAATTTTAATAATCCCGGATGTATCGCCTGGATCACCAATAAGTCTTTTAGGAAAGACCGATCTTTGGCAAAATATGTCCAATTGTCGACAGGTTTGCCATACATGGGGTTTGGACATCATTCCAAACACACTCAGTTTTTTTTGATACTTCACAGATTTTCCAAGCTGATAGTACAATTTTTACACTTTAATAGGACTTATGGGGAAGCTTTTTTCATGTCGCTTGTCCAAAATGCCCCAGAAATACACAATCACCATTGATAAGCATCCTTTAAACCACTCCTTTTTATATGTGTTTTTGTGAAAAAGCTTCCTGAATGAATGCTTTTTTAAAGCTTTTAGAAACAAAAAGCATAAGTGTGAGTTAAGATATTTAGTTTTTTTGAGTGGCTGGGAAAGCTGAACATGTAATTTTACCGCTATTGACTTTGAGGAATAATTTGTAACTCGGGTTGTACCGTGAAATTATAAAGTGAACTTAAATTATAATCTTAGCATTATTGCTTTCACAAAGTTCTGCACGATCTATTTAGAATTAATTTAATATTTTTGGGACAGCTTAACCAGTTGAAGGGACTATTATAACAACCAATCATCTATCAGTGAATCGATTATAGTTAATTGGTGGTTCAGAAACGTCAGTGGCTATTCATTGAAGAGCAGTGGCGTAACTAGCCCTTTGGGGGCCCTGTATACACATTTTCTTGGAGGCCCCCTTCATATCCTAGACTTGAATACAAGCCTTAACAACATTGCTTTGTATGGGTACCATCCCATACAAAGTGCGATCAAAAATATAATGACCATTTTTTTTTAATGAAACGCCTGTATTATCATTTTATATGATTTATTATTGCAAAAAAATGCATTAAGTCAGTTTTTTTTAAAGTTTTGTTATTTTGAAGAAAAATAAAAAAAGGTAAAACAAAAAAAAAAATGGTTAATACCGGACATGGAACCTGACTGTCAGTCGAGCACCTTACCCTTACCCTCTAGTTCAGTCTTTTATAAAAATAATAGTTCCAAAAAGTAAATTTTTTAGTTTTACGTTGTAATTTTTTTTCTCCGTGTATCGTCATTTTAACTCGTATTACTCGGAAAGGGGAAAAAACTGCGATATTATTTCGAAAGGCAGGACAGTATTTTTCATTTGAGAACTTAAATTGTAGAAGGCACTCGTAGGCAAAACAACTTAATCTCCAATTTACTGACAATTAAGCTAAATAAAAATGATTAAAATTGCTTCGCTAACGAGCCCCATTACAATTAGCCTTAATGTTATTTATTTAATTTAATACTGTTAACAATTTTTTGACACCTGCTATCACTATCACAAGTTCACACCTTATAACTGCAGCGATAAGAAAACTGTACCTTTTTTTATATACCGACTTTGAATGGCTATTAAGAAATGAAAAAAGGGGTAACCGTAAAACTTTTTTTGGTTTTGGTTCGATGGGAGATTGTAGAACGTTGTTTAATCATTGGATTTTAAAAAAAAACTGACATTTGCTTTTTTTATTTTGGACCTATGGCGGTACCCACTGTGCATTGGTTCGAAAAGTGAAAATTTGCAAACGCATTTTTGTATAGTTTTCCGGACTGTTTTGCAGAAATTTGAAGTAACCCAGACCGAAATGCAATGCTGAAACCTAGATTTTGCAGCTGGATTAGTTTTCTACAAAATCGGGAATGTGAGCGATTCATTTCGGTCTAGGTTACTTCAAAATCTGAAAAAAAATTTTAATTTGGCAAAACGCTAAAATCCTTGTTTAAATTAACCCATCGAAATATGTAAACTTTGACTTTAAAGTAAGATTCTGGATTTGAAATTCTTATTTAATTACTTCTGTCAACTCATCAAAAGAGCGCTTCGTTATGTTCCTGCTTTTATTTCTGAAAACATGTCTCACTTCCATGAGACATGTATCATGAGAAATTTCTAATGAGACATTTCTCATGAGACATGTCCAATGACAAATGTCTTATGAGAAATGTCTCATGAGAAATGTCTCTTGAGAAATGTCTCATGGGACATGTCCCATGATAAATGTCTCATGAGAAATGTCTCATTAGAAATGTCTCATGATAAATGTCTCATGATAAATGTCTCATGATAAATGTCCCATGATAAATGTCTCATGATAAATGTCTCATGATAAATGTCTCGAGATAAATGTCTCATGATAAATGTCTCAAGATAAATGTCTCATGATAAATGTCTCATGGTAAATGTCTCATGAGACATTTATCGTGAGACATTTACCTGAAATGCACTAATACACCAAAGATTCAAACACCTGGGAAACAGTTACACTTTATGCTGGAGGAGTTGCTTTAATATTAGGAACCAGCTCAGACAGCTTCAAATGGGCAAAATATGTCTTATAGGTCTTAGTGCATCTTACATCCCAAATTTTAATCAATCAATCATACATAACTTCATAAAAACTGAAAGCAAAGTGCTCAGGAAAACAAACGAACGATCTTACTTTCCACCTCTAACAATCCTAAAAAATATGGCCTAGCTTCGATAATTAGAATTTTTTTATGAAAGGACTAGTCCATTAGCTAGACCAAACATCCACAAAGAACGAGGCGCTATATTAAAATACAGACACGAATAAATCCAGCTCCCTCACTTCCATATACTTGCATAAGAGTATGTCTGAATGAATTTTAATATTTCGCTTTATTAGATCAAAATAAAAGAACAAATAAACAGTAAAATAAACAGTTAAATATTTTAGATTATTCTCATTCAATTAAAAAATTACATTAATAAACCGCAAAACAGAGTGGTGAATCATACTTTTTTACTCTGAGCGTAAATTAGACGTGACTTGGTTAAAGAAGCATAGGATAAATTTGTTTGCATTTAAACAAAAATATTGCAATTCGAGCATTTTTTGCATTTTTTAATACAAATCGAATGTGAATGTTTTTAATAAAATTAAAATTAATTCAGAAAAACAATCTTTAAATTTTAAGCAACCGTTCCTATAAGAGAAAGAAAGTTCGAACAAGTCGTGCATTATATTGTGTATGTAGTCAAAAACCATTTAAATAAAAGACATTGATTGAGATCTAACTGATGAGCCCACTGTCGTACCTGGGCGAAACGCTTTATAAATTTTTGGAGTTGAGGTCACTTGAACTTATAAATTGGACATTGATTGAGTTTTAGTTTATTTTCAAGACTTATAATTCACTTTGTTTTCTCGGTATGTGTGTCACTAACCAACTTTAGTGTAATGATCACATAATTATTTTTGTAACTATCTCTCAAACACAATCGTTTTGTTCATAACGCTATGATAACATTCGAGTTATGACCATAGGATAATAATTATCGAAGTTAAGAAATTCACCAACATCTTCAGAAGGCTATTTTTGTAGATCAAGGGGCACGGTAGTGCCCAGCCAAGTTCTCTAGCAACTTTGGCACTACACCCTTATTTACAGGAAACAACTCAGGCCATTTTCGACCCCCCTCTAACTTCCACACCAAAGATGCTAGAAATTTCAAACTCACTACATTTGTTGAGCTCGTAAAAACCAAACTCCTCACAAAATTTCAGCCTCCTACGATGAGTAGTTTCTGAGATATAGGGCTTCAAAAATCGCAAAAACCGTAACTGACTCACTGACTCACTGACTCACTGACAGATCATCAAAATTATGGAGAACTTCCCGATATCGTAGAATCTTGAAATTTTACACGGTGATAGGACTTGTGGTGTATATAAAGGAAAAAATCGAAAATTTGAGATTTTCAATTCAGGGGGCGTGGCATCCGCCCATTTCCGCTGAATTTTCATCATATATTATAGAGCACTTCTGATTATCGTAGAATCTTGAAATTTGGTAGAATAGTAGAGCTGGGAGTTAATACAAAGGAAAAAATTTAAAACTTGAGAATTTCAGCCAGGGGGCGTGGCAACCGCCCATTTCCGCTGAATTTTCATAAATTATTATAGAGCACTTCTGAATGTCGTAGAATCTTGAAATTTGGTAGAATAGTAGAGCTGGTAGTTAATACAAAGGAAAAAATTTAAAACTTGAGAATTTCAGCCAGGGGGCGTGGCAACCGCCCATTTCCGCTGAATTTTCATAAATTATTATAGAGCACTTCTGATTGTCGTAGAATCTTGAAATTTGGTAGAATAGTAGAGCTGGGAGTTAATACAAAGGAAAAAATTTAAAACTTGAGAATTTCAGCCAGGGGGCGTGGCAACCGCCCATTTCCGCTGAATTTTCATAAATTATTATAGAGCACTTCTGATTGTCGTAGAATCTTGAAATTTGGTAGAATGGTAGAGCTGGTAGTTTTTACAAAGGAAAAAATTTTAAATTTGAGAATTTCAGCCAGGGGGCGTGGCAACCGCCCATTTCCGCTGAATTTTCATAAATTATTATAGAGCACTTCTGATTGTCGTAGAATCTTGAAATTTGGTAGAATGGTAGAGCTGGTAGTTTATACAAAGGAAAAAATTTAAAATTTGAGAATTTCAGCCAGGGGGCGTGGCAACCGCCCATTTCCGCTGAATTTTCATAAATTATTATAGAGCACTTCTGATTGTCGTAGAATCTTGAAATTTGGTAGAATGGTAGAGCTGGTAGTTTATACAAAGGAAAAAATTTAAAATTTGAGAATTTCAGCCAGGGGGCGTGGCAACCGCCCATTTCCGCTGAATTTTCATAAATTATTATAGAGCACTTCTGATTGTCGTAGAATCTTGAAATTTGGTAGAATAGTAGAGCTAATAGTTTATACAAAGGAATAAATTTAAAATTTGAGAATTTCAGCCAGGGGGCGTGGCAACCGCCCATTTCCGCTGAATTTTCATAAATTATTATAGAGCACTTCTGATTGTCGTAGAATCTTGAAATTTGGTAGAATGGTGGAGCTGGTAGTTTACACAAAGGAAAAAATTTAAAGTTTGAGAATTTCAGGCAGGGGGCGTGGCAACCACCCTTTTTCACTGAATTTTCATCAAATATAGAGATTTTATATTCTAGAGCAATACCTTGCAAAAAGTAGTGAAATCACAACAAAAACATTACTGTTAAAAAAAGAGCCAAGTTCTCCTATGTTGAAATTATGCTGGCACAAAAAGTACTGAGATGTAAAAGTGTACCAAGTTCTAAAGTTTGGGTTCAAATTCGTATCAATAAAATTTTGATTGTTTACTTGGCAATTTTTGAAATAACTTTAAAAATCGATAATTAAGAAAAATTGTCAAGAGAACAATCAAAATTTTATTGATACGAATTTGAACCCAAACTTTAGAACTTGGTACACTTTTACATCTCAGTACTTTTTGTGCCAGCATAATTTCAACATAGGAGAACTTGGCTCTTTTTTTAACAGTAATGTTTTTGTTGTGATCTTCTTTACCCGGTCTTATATGTTCAATTTCAAGTTCAATTTAAGATCAAGGATTACGCCTTTATATCTTGCACTAAAAGACGATGATCAAAACAATACACCTGGTGTAAAGTGAACAGTGGTATTTTAAGTGATAACGCGGAACGCATAAGTTTAAATGTTTATAAAAAAAGAATAATTTTATAAGATCCAAAACAATTTGGTGATGATCATAGAATTTAAGATTGATTTAAAAGTGTAAATAATGAATTGTTTTCATTCACAATAATTCATGTTCTATTGGATCAGATATAGCTAGAACAATTCTCTCTTCTTTCTTTAACGACGGCATGCAATTGTTGATTTTAATATAATTTTTTATTTAATATAACAATTTTTTTCAGTTACTGGGATCCGTGCTATGATATACAACTGATGCAAGATAAAATTGCTTTAAACTTACTTTTTATACAAACCATAAGTGATATCGAAAGAGACTGGATAATTGTTGGACCTGATGTTAAAAAAGAACTCCGAAACCTACAAGAGCGAGGAAATAAAAAAGAAGTATTATACATATATTTAGCATCATACTTTAAACTAAATAAAATAAAACATTTTCAGTACATCGAAATAGCAAGAAATCTTCCTTCATACGGATGTGTGCAGTTTTCCAGCGCTGTAGTTGACTATCCCGAACCTAATAATATAGCAGTTATAACAGTTGGTAATCGCGAACTAAGTATTCGATCTCATTTAGGTCAAAAAATTCATGAAACCAAATTCCGTGTTACTCGAATGCGTTGCTGGCGAGTAACAACTATTCATAATGTAAGTAAATATAACTTTAAAGAATTAAAAAAAAAGTTATATGTGTGTCCTAATTTTTTAGAACGAAGAAGAAAACACTTCATCATTAGATAACTCAACGCAAAGTCTCGAATTGTCTTTCGAGTATCTCATGTCCAAAAATTGCCTAAAATGGATAACAATTGCTAGTGATCAAGCAATGCTTATATCTGTTTGCCTCCAAGGCATGGTAGACGAACTAATTCATCAAAAAGATGGAAATCAATATATTTATAAAGTAAGTCAAAGTATTGTTATTAAAAATTTAATCTTCAAATAAAATGTTTCTTTTCAGTCCGATACTGTGCCCTACCAACCAATGTGCTATATTCGACGAGATGGTAGCTCAGCTAATCAAATATGCGATTCTAGCTCATCGGATACGCTCTCTAGTTTGGTATGCCATAAAATATTTCTTAAAAATTTAAAGAATTTCTTTCTCAAACTTGTTTGCTATTTTTATTCGCAGAATAACGACATCGATATGCCAATTCAATCGCAATCAAACTTCCTATCAATGAGACGTAAGATTAAAAATAAAATGTCTACAACGGTGTTCTTCCGCAATGGTCGCGAATCAGTGCATAATGAAGCATTTGAGGGTATCGGCGATGATGATCTTTAAGCAATAAAACTGCAAAGTAGATGGGAATTCCCTTGCAACCGGATGGCAATGAAATGATGATGATGACAGAGCAGCCATAAAAATTATTTATAAGACAAAATAACAAAACAAAAACAAAAAAATTACTGAGGGACATTTTTAATATTACTTTTATTATTGTTATTAATATAATCAATGGAAAATTATATATATAAGTATATACAACATGCAATGTTTAAAGTACATTTTGTTACATTATTTCTTCACATTATAAAAAAAATATAAATACTTTTTTCTAATCTAGACGATTTACAGAGCAAAAAAAAAAAATAATAATATCAAACAAAAGAATATAACAAGTATTTTATATAAATAACAGTAAAACTGATGAGAGGAACAGATCGAAGAGGAAGTAATATAGGATATAATTATTATTTGTGTTTAGAGCTTCGTCTCATGCCGACAATATGGCAAATGAGTTGCTGTACTCTTTGATAGACCATAAGTCCTTACTCGAGGCCGATTTGAAAACTGACTAAAATGTCCAACGTCACTAACACCACTAATTAAATCTAAATTATTTACAGCTATTGATGGCCCTTCGTTGAGTGGTGATGCAGTTTTACTATTACTACTTCCAATTTGAAGTGTTTTCTTAACAATAGGTTGTGGCGGCAGTTGATGATGTTGAATTGGGGCAGTGCTGGCGGCAGTTAATATTCGATTTTGGCTACGATTATGGCCATTGTGGTTGTGGAAGTTATTCGAAGCTATTCTGGAATTTGGAGGAGGAACTGCTTTGCATTGTGAATCATCTGAGTGAGAGTTGCCTTCGGATTCATTTTCATCGCCACTATCAACGTCACCTATATGAATGAATGGAAAAATCATCATAAATGTTCAAAAACAAAAGAATATCCATTTATTTCACAGAATTCATCAAGATTTTAAGAACTTCATTTGAATGTAAAGTTAATGTCCATCATAAGACAAATTCTGTGCAAGTTAATGGTGAGTATATATTTTTGTTCCTTCTTACCGTCACTGCTATTGGTGCTTGTTATGAAAGTTTCTGTTTTAATAATTTTTCGTGGTTTATTTCTGCGATAGTATTTGAATTCTCTTGGAAGGGTATATGATCGTGGAAGAGAAACCTTTTAGACGAAACAATTACTTCCAAATCGATTCATTTTTTTTAAATAAAAGAAATTTACCTGACTATCTATATCAGATGAAGCTCTATGTCCGACAGGTTCATTCAAACCAAGTACACTATCGTCTGCTGCTGATACATCTAGATTTTCGTCTCCACTGCTTACCCGATCCGGATTATGATGGGACCTTAAAACACACACATTTTTTAATCAAAAAGTCTAAAAGTTAGAGAAAAGGTTGTTTCATTTTTACCTATAGGGATGTTCTCTTCCAACCCAGTCGTAGTAAACCCTCGAATTGTCAAGATAGTGTGGTGCTAAGAGGACTTCGGGGGTCTTTGCCCTTTGATATTGACGCTGCGATAACTTGGACAGAAAATCAGCGGCAGCTAATTTTTGGGGTGATTGTTGTTGCTGCTGTTGCTGTTTTTGCTGTTGCTGTGTGATTGTAATAGATGGTGTTGGTGGTGTTGACCGACTATCTAATTTCGACCTTGGTGGAGGCAAAACGTTATAAGGAAATGGTAATCCTCCCTCTAAACCTCCTTTAGGGTTTTCAGCAGTATTACTACTATAAGTCCCTGAAATTTGTCTTGGATGATTGATTTCATGGAAAATGTTTTGTCGATTTAAGTGATCGAAGTTTCCATTGGCACTTCCATGCTGATTGCTGCAGTAATTTTCAAATAGGATTGGATTTAGGGGTACATTGTGTGGAATTTTTGTTCTAGCGTGCACTGCATGTCTTGTGAGCGAATTACTTTCGGCTGCCGAGAGTTGTGATGAGGAGGGAATCGATGACGCGACTGGTTTTGGCAGTGGACTTTGTTGTTCCAATGCTGGAATATTAATACCACTCAAGCCAAAAGAAGAATACAACTCATCGGCGCAGTATTTATTGAGATTATTCATCTCATCAAAATCACTGAAACTTTTTTCTAACATTCCCGGATTGGCTGTGCACCATTCCATGGCATCGAGTAAATTTGTATGTTTTTTGGTTCTTGGAATCGGTTGTCTAGGCAAGGATGTTCGTCCATCATCTCCCGAGCTCAGAGTATTTGTTGTTGGTCCACCAAGTTTACCTTGTTTGATTTCTTCTTCGATAATTTTCAATTCGGCAAGTTGCTTTTGTTTTTTCTCTTGGAGTTTTTGATGGATATTAACACGTGAACCAGCACTACTACCTTCGTTTTCACTCGAACCAGCCTGGGAACGTGATAAGGGTCTGCGCCAGAAAGGCATTGCCATAGCTCCGTTTGTGATAATAGAGCTTACCGAACCTAGTTGTGGAGTATATCGTAAATTGGGCGGAGGAATGAATGTTGTTGGTTTCTTCTTCTTTCTTTTTGTTGCAGCGCTTTAAAAAAATATGATAAAATACTGTTTTTTTCTTTGTTAAAAAGCCGTAACTTACTTTCCAACTGGATTTGTGAACCTACAGTTGAAGACTCCTGCAATAGCTGGCTGACCTGTCGAACCATCAATTTTGCCGGTCCCTTTTCGATTGTTATTTGATCTGAATTCATTTTCGTTAGAAGGATAACGACCTCCAGATTCCCAATTCAGTCTTCGAACATGGAAGAATCTGAAATTTCACAAAAGAAAAAAAAAGTGTTTAAATTTGACAAGTACACGATGAAGGGAGTACCTACCTATAATATAAAAGCATGAAGAAAATTCCAATAACAAAGGTTCCCAGAATCAACAACGGTGTCACATGCCATTGCTCAGTTCTTCTGTCCCAAATTCCAGCCAACCAAAGTGACACCAACAGTGCATTCTCAAGAAACATCACAATATAGAATGTAAACATTTTCTGTCTATGATTAACTTCTTGAAGATTAATATAAGCAAAGATATAAACGAAAGCTATCAAAGCTGAGAGCAAGGTTTTGCGAACTTTGGAAATCCTTTCGCCATGGAAAACATTTTTCGGCGAAATCAGCCACAAAAGCATTGAAAACCAATGCAATATGATCACCAAAAACACCCAATATTTATATACCGAGGCGTATACAGTAAGTGATGCTATTCGTGATGTTACAGTACCCAATCGCCATATAAATTGAAATATAACTCCCAGCCATGTAAGAACCAAACGATGGACTTTTTGCAAACGAACATTCTTGCTAAAACTGGCAAGAGCCCAACAAACGCTAAACAATGATAAAGATGCTGAAACAACATTGAGATCCTTGAATGTTTTCTCAGTTTGTTGTTGGGCCAAACTCGATTGTTGTGTGATTGTCAATCCGGGTGAGTAGGTCTTCCCACTTAATGTTTTCAATTTCACTTCAGATCCTTCCGAAAGAAATTTGCTATCACTTTGGATTGTTATGAGCAGGTACAGTTGCAGTAGGAGCATAGGAGCAGCTTCACAGAAACCATGAACCAAACGAAGCATACATAGATCGCGAACTTCATGCTTGACACGTCTCAAATTGACTGGAACAAATAGTTTCGCATATCGCCAGAGAACTCCACATTGTATAGCGTGAACAGCAATAATAGAATAAGTCTTAAATCGCATTGCTTGTGAGTCCCCACAATCTCCGAAAACATCTTTCTTTTCGGGAACTGCCAGCTCTCCATTGTCATTGGCTTGAGCTGAATTTGCTGCTAAGTCAGCTCTCTTGCGCTTCATATTGTTCCAATACCATCGAAATGATACAATTTGAGACACAATGAGTGATAACAGGACAAGAGAAATCACAATAGTAAAATAGCCAACACGACCACGTTCCAGTAGAGCGTATCCCAGTACAACATCGAAGACAACATCACAAAAGTATCCAGCTAATGATATAACGTTGAAGAGGACGTCACATAGTGGTAAGAATTCAGACATTTTTTCGTCTTGTAGATTTATTAATTTTATATTTATTTAAATCAAATCAGTCTCAGAGTCTCTCTCTCTCTCTTTTTATTATTAATATTATTAGAATAACGGGAAAGAAGATAATGGGAGTCTTAAATGTAAGATAATCCCACATGATTCACAATTATAATGGATTCCGAAATTGTTCTTCGATGACCCATTCTATATTTTCATTTGATTTTGCAAAATCGAGTTCGTACCTTTGTTGAACTCTTTTGTTTAGGGTTATCTTGTACTATGTTCTTAATGGAAAAGGTTATTTGTTTTACGAGTTTTTTCTCAAGATTTATATATAGCTCGAAGGTAGCACGAGGAAATTGTTACATTGGAATGTGATCTCCAGTGAAAATTTGTTGGACTTTTTTCTTGTTATTGTGGTGCCAATGCTGATGTGTGGGTTTTATTGATAGTGGTACCCAAAAAAAAAAAAAAAAAAAAAAAAAAACTACTCTAAAGGGACCCAATGGAATTTGTTCATTTTCTCGTTTAAATTAAAGCATTTTTGGAAAACTAATCACTTGATTCGATGAATGGGTTATTTATGTACTCGGAATAATAAAAATAAAATTTTATTTTAGAAAATTTATTCACTTTTAGATTAAAAATAAAATTGCATCTGACACTTTGCGACACACTCAAATTGAAGAATGGTAAACTGCTGCAGCATATATGGTACATAAGTGCAGGTATGTATTCGGTTAGTGGTCAGTGGTTTCACATTCCTTAGGCGTGCTTCGCATCGACATGGAATGGTTGCATTCAGGTAGTTACAGGTGATCATTTCTTTATAAGAACATTTGGTAATACACGATCGGAAAATACAGTAGATTATTTTTTGTAAAACTGGTTTGAATTGGGATAAAACTGGAAAGAGGGATAATGATGATGAAAACTAATATAAGTGATTGTTGTCATCCATGGTCTGAGTTTTTTTTGGGTTTGAATTTGTAAAATAATTTGAATACCTTTTTACTATTTTGAGTTTTTCAATTTTGGACTCTAACGATTACCATTATACTTAACCAGTGAGTATTTGCCATCCATTGATGTATTATCCTCAATGCATAAATTATTATTTATCTAATTTTATATGAAGAAACTGCTTTTATTTTATTTTAGTTAAATTTGACGAAAGTTTTAAGCTTACATAATTTATAAAGATAAAAAATATTATAAGCTCAAGAAAGATAAAATGTTGGGAATGCTTCGAAATATTATTTCTTGAATTATTATGATATTGGTATCGATTCGGAATTTCTAGAGTATTTTTCAAAGTAATCCCAAAATTATTTTTGTTTGGCTCTCCGACAGAAAAAATATTTCGCCCCATGATGGAGTAATATTTCGAAACGCACGCAATCATTTAATTTAACAAATTTTAAAAGTAAGTTTATTAAAAATAAAATTAAAATTAAAACCCACGTAAAGCTTTTTTTTTGTATTTTATTTTAAAATTCACAAAACTATGGTAATAATAAGATATAAGAACTAATGTAACATTCTTATTATTATCATAGTTTTGTGAATTTTATGAAATTAAAAATACATATGTAGGTATTTGTTCTTATGGTAAAAGTAAAAGAGAATATCTTTAATTTTTATCTTTTTAAAAACCATAAAAGGAAAGTTATAATTTATTTTTTTAAGGTCAAAATTAAATTATCAACACATTTTTTGAACGCAGGCGAAGGAGTTGCAGCTGTTTCACGGATACAAATCCGATCATTAGACTCCTTTATGCCATTTATTTGTGGTGCTAAGTGTAGCAATTTTTCATTTTATTTGAAAAATTTTTTCCGTCCCACTTGAGCATTGAACCAAGGTAAGGTACACTACATACTACGATTCCTCACCCACTTAATTTGTTTCAACGAAATCTCTGGGTTTTTGGCTTATCAATGAATAGACTAGCATTTTTACAAGCTCCTTCAAGTATTCTACTGTTATAGGTTTCTTTCAGGTTTTTCTCCATTATCTTTTGAATACCAACAATTCGTTGCATATTCAAAGAGGGAAATTAATTAAAAATTTTATTTAGACAGAATGCCTTACAGATGTCGACAGTGGCCCAAAGTAACCCAAAATCCAAGATAACTTTGTGCCACACTTTCAAAGTTACGAAAAAAAATTCTCTTATTTTTTTTTAAATTGATAATACATTCTCATTCTTGTTTTCTTTTTTTACGAATGTGTGATTTTCTATCTAAATATGGACAGAACTCGACTCGATCTTTGTACTGGGCTTAAGGGAAACAGAGTATGTTGCTAAAAATATCAAAATCTGTCACCCCAGTTTACGGTATCTTATTTATAAGCGAGATGATTGTGACGTCATGTCAGAATTGAGGACGGCTTTTTCACTTAAAATTTTAACAAAAAAAAGCAATCTTTTGGTGCATAACCGACGCACATGCGACTAAAAATGAAGTTCTGCCACTTCATCCACAGTGATCCTGAAAAAAAAGTAAAAATGAGGCTTTGTTCCTGAAGATCTCAGCAATAATTGCTGCATTAATTTAGAAATATTTATATGATGTTTACTGCTTTGAACTACTTTTTCAATATAGCAAAATTAGTTCAAAGTAGTTTTAAGTACTAAGCTGGAGATAAATGTTCCCAAAGGAACGGAGCTAATAATCTGATTTTACCAAAATCGAATTAGATTTTTTTTCAAGATATCCCTGTAAACGTGTTTTTTCTTCAAAAATCATATCAACGCAACACAAGAGTGCGATAACTTGGGAGCGAAGGATTGATAACGGTTTTTTTTATATTTTACTATTGGAGAAGGTGTCTATCTCTATTTAAAATCTGTGGTTCTTAAATAATACTGGTCAATAAAATTGACATTTTTTTGCCACAAGAACCAAGATTGGCTTTCGTTTTTGAAATATTACCGTTATAAAAAAAATGATTCATTTTGGCTGTTTTCGAGGTTCTGTTTTTTTTTTAAACAGTTTTTATGTGGGATAATTCGTTATACAGGGTGTCCCAAAAGTTAACGTCGAAACGAAAACGGTAGATAGGGTAGGTGGTGACAGTTATTAGAAAAATAATTTTAAAAAATCGCAGCCATATATTTTGTGAGTTATGGGCATTTGAAAAAAAGTCGAAAAAATGGTCACCCTGTGACGGTTTTTCATGTGCCGTGACTACAAATCTTAATTTTTCTCATTTTTTTCTTTTGTTACGGAACCTTGAATAATCCTGCTACCAAATGCATTCAAAAATTTTAACTCAGCTGTGCAAAAAAAATGCACTACGCTGTTTCGGCAAGTTACCTTAAAAGTTGGTGTGTTCAATTCTCTTTTTAAAATGGCATTGTTGAGAATATTCCATAAATAACCGGGATAAAATTTATTTTCTTAAGAAATCCGACTCTTTTATTAGGCTATTTTTCCATATTATTAAAGTTTTGTACCCTTTCAGAACCTTTCAGAATATTATTTTTCTGATAACTGTCACCACCTACCCTATCCACTGTTTTCGTTTCGACTTTAACTATAAGAACAAATATTCTTCTTTCAAAAACTGTTTAAATTTACCCAATATCTTTTTTGTTGCTCGAGATATCTTAAGTTCCAAACAGAGTTTGAGTCACTGGTCACAGAATTTTTGCCACAAGAACCAAAATATACTTCTTGAAATATAACCGTTATAAAAAAACCTTTTTTTTGCATTCTATAACGGTAATATTTCAAGAACGAATGATAATAGAATTTTTCTGATTGCGGATTCAAGTTCAGCAATCCAAAAACCTCTAGAAAAGTATATTTTGTTCTTGTGGCAAAAAAAGTTTAATATGGTTGGCCAGTACCTACTGTTTCTGAGTCAAAGACTGCTAATTAAATTTTAAATATCTCAGTCAGTAAAAGAGATATCGGAAAGATTTAAACGTTTTTTGGAGGAATAAAGCCAGTTCTTGTAGGCACCCTTAGGGCCAGTTTTACAAATATTTAATCCGTGGTTCGGCAACTTTTATCTTCTGAATTCGGTGGTAAAATGGATTTTTAGCACTGGACCTAGAACCAGTGCTAATCAATTTTACCACCGAATTCAGAAGATAAAATTTGCTGAACCACGGATTAAATATTTGTACAACTAGTCCTTACAAATGTATTCATAATGAATTATCCTACATAGAAACATAACTCCGAAAACAGCCAAAATGGAGGTGGCAAAGTACTCCCTTTCAACGAATTCAATACAAATCGTATCTACTCGGTAAGAATAATAATAATATGTAATTATTTCCAGATTTGGAAATGCAGACGTATGTAAATCCACCATAAGTAACCCCATGCTGAAATTGTAAACCAAGCATGTTAAATTGGAGGGCCGCATGCGGGGCCCATAATTACAAACTTTGCAGCCTAGCCCATTAAACTAAAAACATTAATTTTCTATTGTTATTGGCCTTTTTGTTCTTATAAATGAGTTGTTTTAAAATTCTAAAAACCGTTTAGTTTGGCATACCTAATGTAAACCGTACAGAAAAAACTGGGAAATTTCCCTCACTACATATCCCACTAATAAAATCAAAACCTCATGAACACACCCAACAAGCGGATTTGTGCGCCCGTCAAAAATGTCAAAAACGCGACATACATCTTTTTGTTTTGTTGGTATGTTTGAAAAAAAAAAATGCACTAAATTTTTGACACTAGAACTTGTTTTTTTTTTTTTTTTGATAGAATATTTTTAATCTACAAATTGTCAAAAAAAAAATCCATTTTATTTTTATTGCACTAAAGATTTATAAGATTTATTCAAAGGCAACAAGTTGTAAGTATTCAAAAACAAATTTCTTAAAAAGAGACCATATAACATAAATTCAATATTTTGCATCGATTTTACCACAAGGTAATCATGGACGACGATGTTATCGTAATTTACGATGAAATTGAAGAAGAGCCCGAACAATTCACTGCTCAAAACTATGAATACATGCTGGCACAATCACTTTTAACTAAAGAAGCTATCCAAGAGAAACTAGCCGATCCCAGCGAGAATGCAAATTTTCAATTTATCAGCAGCTCCTCTCACAACAGTTCGATTTGGGATAACTTTCAAGCTATTTCATATGGCGGAGTAGAGCAGAACTTTTTTAAGTGCCGCAATTGCAATGATATATTTGACAAAGATCCACAAAAGTCTCTTGGACAGTTAAGGAATCACAAATGCAAAAAAATTGTTCCTAAACGAGAACGAGAAATATTGGATTATCAAGAAATACTACCAAAAACAACAACAACAACAACAACACCGAAAAATAATTCCAATCGGAAAATTGCAAACAAAAACAATGACAAATCCAAACCACTTACTCGCGAACAACTTGAGGAATTGTATAGCAATCCCAAGGAAAGACCTAATTTCATTACCAAACAAAAGAACAATTTCAGATGTTTTGCTTGGCAATGGATGGATTTGGTTTTTTATAAAAAACAAAGGCAACCTTTTGCACGGTGTAGATTTTGTGAGATGTTGGTAACATATTCAAACAAAAATGGGACATCTTCAATTCGAAAACATGCCCTCCGTTGTTCGGCTATTTTGGCAGCAAAGCATAATTTGGGGAAGCAAGGTATACAAGCTCCAAATCTTCAAATTAAAGGTTCGAATAATGCGAAATTTGAAGATGAGGATAGTTTCTCTGAAGATAGCAACAGTCAATTAGAATGTTCACTGATACCAGATGTGGAAATGTATGAAGAAGAAGAAATGCCATTGAATTCGCTAATGACGACCATGACAACAAATAAGCAGTCTCAACCACAACCAAAAACTCAGGCTTCAAAAAGACAAGGCGCACTTTCTTTGGCCCAGTTGAGATCGTTGTATAATTCTGATAAAAACTCAAAGGCTTTTCATTTTAGCAAGCACAAAGTTGGAGGAGTGAAGAATACAATATATAACTGGCTCGAAATGGTTTTCTATAAAGGTGGGTTTATTTTTTTAAGCAACTATACATTTTCTTAATTTTTATACTGTTGGAAAGAAATGGCTTTCTCCTGACTATTAACACGGAACAGACTTTGTTTATTATGTTCACTTTGTTTTTTTATGGACAAGAAATTAGTTTTATCTAAGGTGGCGCTTACAATTCTGGGTGAATCTCGACTTCAACTAACAAGTTTTTCCAGCCAGCTCGGTCCTTAGCTCATTTTCTAAAGTTGAACACGTCAAGTTGTTAGAGGTTCTTCTGCACCTGACCACGCCACTTTAAATAAGATTTTCTTTTGTTACGTTGTCCATCAGGCTTGGTTAAAAACGAAGACTCGTAGGCCTTGTGTGTCGGTGTTTAAACGCTTCACATGTCCCCTGTCGCTTAGCCGCTGTATCCAGATCGATGTCGTCTACACTCTCCACCGATGGTTACTGGACCTTCGTGGAATCTTTTTCTCAAAGCAACCCAGAAAGTTTTGATCGGCTCTTTTCAATGTCCATTTTTCCGCTCCATACAGCATGGTTAAGGTTTAGGGCTTCCTTGGTTCTAAGATTTTGCTGCTACATCGGTGTCATTGTCGGGGTTATACTGGAGCCCAAAGTCTCTATCTAGTTCAAAATTCTGTCCGAGTGAACTGTTTCATTTACGGCGGAATCCATTTTTGCCGATCCGTTTCAAGACCAGTAAAGGCACTATGAGCAGGGTTAAACGGGGTTTTAAAAAATTAGCCCAACTTTCTGCTCTCTTTTACACATTGGCTTGTCTAAGAAGTAAACCTTTCTCGATATCAAGGCTTTGGTGAATGCTCGCTACTCCGTTAAAGAAGCCCAGACCACTTTAACAGAGTAACAAGAATTCTGCATAGTCATCCTGCACAAACGAAAGACATGGTACTCCTGACCTAGTCTTCTCTAGATGTTGATGTTGAGTTTTAATATCGCTGTTTTCACTTCTTCTAGGTCATCGCCCAATAGGAATGGATTATTCTGCCTCAAAACGGGATATTAGGAAACTTAGCCGAATTTAGGAAAAACGTTTCTTAAACCATTCACGTATTTCCAACCATATTCCCGTTCTCAACACTTAAACTTCTTATCTGGGTCGATACACTTTTGTCCCTCAATTCCCCCACATAAACGAGGGATGCGTTCCAAAAAAATACCTCGTATGTTGAGATTAGAAGCTGATCCGCATAATAACTTAAAAATAAATGCAAAACCTAAGTTTTTTTCGTGTTGAGCCGCTTAGGAGCACCGTATCTTCAACATTTGAAAGAATGTTCGAATGTTAGACCTGTCATAACCATCCCTCAATAACATAAGCCTTCATTTTTTTCAAATTGCTTCTCCTTTCGTCTTAGGACAACGGTTTCTCTATAATCTTTTGGATGTAGAACTCACGAGCTGTACTGTCAGCAGTTCTTGGGCTGCAGATCGCCAAGTCCCCATAATGAATATTGAGGTCTGGGAATAGAGTGCTTGCGATGATGACATTTTGCCCTGCTGCGAAGTCGATCAGCCTACGGCGCTCGCCCATAACTCGATACAATGATCGATTGATACGAATTAAGTGCTGACACTGCTCGATTGTATCGAGTTAACCCGATTGTTGAAAGTACCCTCTTTTCCGATATGGCGTAAAATTGAATAAAAAAAGAATTATCTCGACGTAGAATTTCGAGCACTTATCATATCTTCCCAAAAACATCCTATAATTTCTCCTGTACTGGATGCGGATTGTGACAAGGCACTTCCTAACATAATTTTAGGAAATGTAAGCCCACGATTTTTAATCGTAGGTGATGAGTGGAACTAAATATTTTTTCACATTCTTTTATATGATTTCAGACCTGCGCAATTAAAAATGTAAGCCCTTGCATAAAAAAACGTTTTTTTTTTCTTGTCATTTCAGATATGCGACAAAATTGCTACCGATGTACTGTTTGTGATAATTTTCTAAATAGCGCGAATGAAAATGAACTAGCTTACCATGTTCAAAGCCACAACATTAAAAACAATCATAATTCCAAAAAAATGCCAGTTATCAAAAAGGAAAAACTAATTGAAACAATAACAGAACCAAAATCAAAAGCATCTTTAAAAAGACATAGTATGCCTTGTCCAAAAACAGAACCAATTGAAGAAATAATTGAAGATCAACCGGAAACTTATGTTGAAACGGAACATGATGCAACAAATACTGCAACGCAAAATCTCATAGATTGTGTTATAAGTAGTGGTGGTCAGTCATTAAGTTTTATGGATGATCCAAATTTTCGATTATTTGCCCAGAGTCTAATAAATTTAGGTGCCAAGTATGGCGAAAGAAATTCCAACGATTTCTTACCGAGTATTGAAACAATACTCAAATACAGCATACCACATAGGATGAGAACACTTAAAACGGAAATCAAAGAAATTATTGCCAATGAATCGCACCTGAGCATCAGTGTAGACCTAGTGAAAGATAGTGCGCCGCATTCGAAACCTGTGTCTTACTTTACAGTTAAAACGCACATAATATCCGAGAGTTTTACAAGCAAAACATACGTCGTAGGAATTCAGGATTTTCAAAGTGACAAAGCTACTGACGAAGTAATTCGGGAAGCTTTTTTGGAAATTATGAAAGAGTATTTAAATACCGATGAATTGAAAAAGCGATGTATTATTGTGCTGAACGAACATAATGAGGCTTTAACAAAGGCTTTTGCAGATTACACTTGTCTGCCAAGCATTACCCATAGCTTGGAATCAATAATAAACAAAGTTCTCGTGGTTCAAGATCCGGAATTGAAAATTTCTGATCTTGTTGTAAAAGTACAAGAACTCTTCGAACATATAATTAAAGAACACAACTATTTTCTTAGCAAAGGAGAATGCCTGTTAGATCTGTTGGAAGAGTTCTATGAAATGAATAAACCAATTGAAAAATTATTAAAAAGTACCAGACCGTGCCAAAGAGATCACAGTGTGTTATCGGATATTCCAAAAAACAAAGTTAAAACCATTCTAAATGGATTCGAAGTTATAAAGCTGTGTATAGATACAATAAGACAAAACCAAATAACTATCAATGGCATACTGCTGTGGAAGAAAAAAATGGTGGAACAATATTCACCGGTTCTGTTCGAACACCAAATGAATGCTCGTTTAAAATTTCACACTCTCGAGCTGATTCAAACGCAACTTTGTGTTGATGATCCCATCTATAAAATTGCCTTATTTCTTAATCCGAATTTCAAAAATCTTAAATTCTTATCAGAATCTGAACGGAAGGAGGTTTTCAGTTCAATCAAAGAAATGTATTTTTCAAAAATACGCCATATCGAAAAAGAAAAAGCTTCTGAAGATGACGCAGATATAATAGACAAAGAAATCCATAATTATTATGTAACAAAGAGTTTTGATAGTTCTAGTGAGGATTTGTTAAAATTCTGGAAAAGAACAACTAATTTTCCAAATCTTAGAACTTTGGCTCGGTATGTATTAAGTTTGCCAAGTACCTCGGATGGTGTTCATGAGGATATATTCCACAAAGCACAAAGATCACTTGCAAATGGTATTGGAACGAGTGCTGATTTTAACAGCATTATATTTTTAAACAGTAATTTTGTTGAGGTTTCATAGATGATTAAACTTTTTTGTTTTGTTAATAATTATAAAAGAAAGAAAAAAATCAACAATTATTATTATATACATTTTATGAAATGTTTTTGTTTTAGTTACAGTTAAATTTGTTTCATTTGCATTGGAAATAAAATGTTATGAATTTTTTAAACTGTGTTTTTCTTGTAAAATTATGTTACTTTTAGTTTTTGGAATTTTTCCACTTATATATGTAGGTACAAAACCATTTTCTGAATCAAGATCTTTAACTAAAATTAACTGGGGGTCTATCACGTAATACGAAACGAGAGGCAAGTCAACGATACTGAAGTAAACGATAGTAACGACAAAGAGCGATTATGTAAAACGAAAAAGTCGTTTGGCCAAACTAAACCGAAAAAAATATTTTTTTAGGTTCACCTTGATTTTACCAGCATTTATGCAATAATATTATGACAGCTAAACGAAAACGAAAGTCAAACGATAGGTAAAAGGCAGTCGTAAAGATTAACGAGTATCGTTGAAGTAAAACGATTATCGTAATACGTAGTCGCATTTCAACGAGAACGAAGTAGTTTCAACGATAATCGTTTTACAAAATAGGGCCCCTGTAGTTAAGTTGCACTCAAATTTTAATAAAAATGAGTGAGAAAGTTTTTGAGAATTAAAAAAAAATTGTTTATAAAATCTTAAAGCCGATAAATAAGTTAAAAATAATTCAGTAACCCTTTTTCGAAAAATTGATTTTAACAAAATCAAACGTTTGTAATTTTCCATTTTCATTTATATCTGTGCTGTTTGGTATACTGGGTACTTTTTATTTAAGGCTCTCATGGGTTAATTGAAATATTGTCAAAAAGCTTTTGAAAGTGTTACACTTAAAAGTACCAGTCACCTCAAGTACATTCAGTTTTCATGGTTGAAATTGTGAAAATATGGAAAAATAAGTATGTAGTAAGTAGTCTTTTAATGACTTTTTTTTTAATACAGTTATCATGTTTAAAAACCAATTTGCATTTAATAGTTTGGGTTGAAAAATCTATTTGCTGTCGGCCAAACATCACAGATATGTTTAATGGGTACACGATTTCATACGAAGTATGCTTCCAGGTGCATTTCCGACAGATAAAAACTGTCCGATTAGGATGAATTCGGACAAAATCCGCTCCGTCGCGACGGAATACATCGCTAGGGCCGACTAACAGCATATTACGTTTTTAAATTTATGTGTTGCAAATCGTTACGAAAACGTTTGTTCTTTATGCGATACAGCACGTAACTTCATACAATCGAATGTGGTGACACTATCGATTATAGACATCTAATTTGGTTCAATCGAAGGTTTTCAATGGAAAATGATCCGAAATTGGTGCTGCCACTGCTCGATTGTACACTCCAGATTCACAATCCAGAAATTGACCCCTGAATTGTACTTTAAAAGCTGCCTTTGAAGAAGAGGGGCTGTCGTTACTAAAAATTTAGCTGCGAATGATCCTCAAAAATTTCCCAATAGTATATGGGCCTTATGGGCACACCTTGAAGAATTATTCGTATCAAATCGGAGAATTTTGCGCTCCGACGACTGTAGCGAGAGCCGATTAATCTAGTCAAATAAGAATTCAACTTTGGAATGAATGCTAATTCGTTAATTTTTTCTCTTCGAATTTCTAATAAAAAAGTATCTTGAATTCATGTATCACATGTTGAAAACAGCCAAAATATCTTTTTTAAGTTTTTGAACCTGCACCTCCCAGACGACCTTAAACATTTTTTGCCGACATTTTTCTAAATATTTTAGGTAACTTAAAGAAACTTATAGAAATCTTTATCTACAGAGCGTTTAGCCTATGAGCATTCATTCCGAGGTTTAACCTTGTTTTGGGCTAATTTGACTGTACTACATTACATGTAGATAATGCTTTTCAAAAATCCACAATTTTGTTAAAATCAAATCATGTTTTTCAATATCGTTTTTAGCTTTTATTTCGTTTTCGTTTTGAAACTGTTCGTTTGGCACTCTATGACAGTTCTAATTCTGAAAAGAGAAAATCGATTCCCGATTTAAAGACATACATACAATTGCAAATCGCTCTCTTGAAATAGGTTGAATTCATAAATGCATCACTGCTCTTGCATCAGAACATTTTGTATGTAAAGAAAACACTTTCTTACATCTTACCTACAAACCATCAAGTTTGCACCAGAAATATTTTTGATGCGTCAATGAATCGAAATTTAACTGTAGCATTTAATTTGCGAAAGTTACACTTTCTTACATCTTACCTACAAACCATCAAGTTTGCACCAGAAATATTTTTGATGCGTCAATGAATCGAAATTTAACTGTAGCATTTAATTTGCGAAAGTTACAGATTCCGCATCAAAACGTGCTAGAACGATCAATTTCCTTTTTCTTACTTCAAAATAACTTATTCAAAGAGCATTCAGTTTTTATTTTATTCCATGATAAAAATAAATTATATTTTAAAATTAAAAAAAAAGAATAGATGATAACATTAAATGCTTTTTCGCAAATATCCAATTTTTTTTTTCATTCGTTTTTTTTTTTGTTTTTTGTTAAATACATAATTTGTATCTAATTTCTATTTAAAATTCTAATAAGTATTTTTTGTTATTACATATTTTCATGATTTATGTGTTTTTTTTTTCTTCAAAGATTTAAAAGTTTTTTCTTGTTTAAAATTGTATATTAAACAGTTATATTATAATATGTTCCTAAATTCTATAATTCATATATATATTTATAATTTTTTGTTTTTTTTTTGTTCAATTTTTAAATATAAAAAAAAAATAAAATAATAGTTATTGCATGATTTTTACATGCTTAACGCATTTAAATGATTTTGCTTTATAGTTTGCTCTAAAATTCAACAATAAAATACTAGTCCAAAGAATTCAAACTATAAATAGCAAATAGGGAGGGATGGTGTATAGGAGTGGAAAACGAAAACAAAGAGAAAAAAAGAAATATATCAAAAATGTTAACCATGATTGTTGTTGAAATAATCCAAACAAAAACGTTTCATAATAATTAACTCCTACTGCGGCGGTACAATGGCTGACTGCTTTCCAATAGATTCACCGGCGCCGCCGCCGTACATGGGATGAGTTTCAGCAAGGCCAGCACCAGATTCGGAATTACTTGTAACTGAGCCCATTACAACCATATTCTGAGTATTGGCATCTGGCACTGCTGATGATTGTTTAGAAGTTGATGACGATTCATTGTCCAACAGAGATGCATTCTAGATTTGTGGAAATAATGGAATTAGAAAAGATTCAAAAGAGAGGATTCTATGTTAAATTCTGTGTTATTCTATAAAAATGTGCTTGGGATACCTACAGCAGATGATTCATGTGTCCGGGATTTACCAACAGAGGACGGATCGGCTACACCTGCGGCAGCTGCTGCTGTTGTGGAGTTGGTGTTGGAACCTTTGTTCGGGTCATCACTGGGTGGAGAAGCACTCTTGCGAGTTTGAGGTTGGTATGGCGCTCGCTGTACAAACATGTTGTCCAAAATATGATCAATGTTCTCAGCACTTCCAATTGGAGCATTTGCTGATGTAGCAGATGCAGTTGAACTGTTTGTTTTTGAGTCTTCTTCTTGCTTAGTCTCTCCGGTTCGCTTCTTTTCGGATGGCGGTAGAATTGGTATAGCATTTGTGGGTCTTCTTTGTGGCAGAGCTGTTGGACGAGCTGTCGGCTGCGGTGTAGGAACGAAGTATGTTGTACCCCCAACTGTATTGAAGTTGGGGGTGTAATTGGTATAGTTCGGATAAGCAGCTGAAGGTGCGGTCGCCGGATTTGGAGGAGCCGCTTGGACATAGTTGACACTGCCTGGGGGTACCTGAGCTGGGGCAGAAGCGGCTATTGGAGGTGCCATGGCGTTCTGGCTGATCGGCTGTTGCGTTGCGGTCGGATTAAAGGCAAGTGGAGCTGCTGCGGACTGAGACTGCATAAATGCAGTAGGTTGCGGTGTGTATTGTAGTTGTTGGGGTGGAACAGCTGCTGGTGGTGGCGTGCTGTAATCAGGCGTTGATGCCGCGTAATATGTGGCAGCTGGTGGCCCAGAAGATCCAGCAGCGTACTGCTGAGGGAGTGTAGCATAAGGCTGTTTAGGAGCAGCTGGTGGCTGTGGAGCAGCTGCCGGAGGCAAGCTAGATACTTGTAGAGCTTGCATCTGAGCTTGAAGATTCTCTTGATGATAAAGCTGCATCAAGTTAGCTTGTATCAATTGTTGCTCTTGCATCATCAATTGCTGTGGTGGTGGATGGACGTTCGATGATATTTGTTGTTGATGTTGCTGCTGCTGCTGCTGTTGCTGCACTTCGTGTTGCATTTGCAACTGCTGAAGAGTATGCTGATCCAAGTGTGGATTGCTAGGCACGGATCCGGCAGTATCATGTTGCGTTCTCTGTCTTAGACTGGAATATCTCTTTGATCGAGCTTGTTCTTGTTGATTTACAACCTGTTGCATTTGTTGTTGTTGCTGCTGTTGTTGGTGCTGAATTTCAACCATAGCATTTTGCATAACATTCTGGTTTGGAACTTGTGGACTGTGTTGATTGGCCAATGTATGCATTTGAACACTACCAACATGACTGGGATCGTTGCGATTCTGAGCTTGTTGCAAACGAGCAGACAAGTTCGAGGTTGGAGCCGTCACCGGCCTGGGACTCTGATTACTATGATTGTTTGTAAATTTGTCATTTATATCTCGTGGATTATATCCACTCGCACTAGCATTATTGACTTGTTGCTGTTGAGACTTATGCATGGCTTGGCCTTGTTGCTGCTCATAACCATTAAATGGCTGCTGATTAATAACTTTGACTGTTTGTTGCATATTCATAGATTTGTTATTTGGATTCGAGGATATTTTTTGGAAATTCGATGACTCTACAATGGACGATTGTTCAATAGCTTGATTATTGACAATTGATCGAGTTATATTGACTCCATCTCGGTCAATGTTATTATTACCACGATTTGAGTTCATATGGCCAGAATTGTTGGAACGATTCTTGTTCTTAAATTCCATACCATGTTGTCGACCGCCTGAACGAACATGCTTTGGGTTACCCGTGCTTCGTCTAATTGGTTCTTTATTTTCGCGATTGGGTATTTGCTGTCCGCCGCCGCCGCCACCTCCGCCTCCTGCAGCCGCAACTCGGTTTCGATCGGTTTGTTGGCGATCGAAACGATTTTCTTTTTCATCACGATAACTACGAGATTTTCGGGCTTTTTGTCTTTCTTCCAAGGCCGGAAAGTCTTCGGGCCGTGGTGGCTTTCTTTGGGCATTGCTAGCCTTGATGTAGGCTGTTTCATCTTCCCAATTTCTAGAGTACTTACTCGGACCACGGGCATATCGACGGCGCCTACGTGCTCGTGGCGGACCATCTTCATCCCTTATATCGTATCTGAAAATGTGTTTTTAACGTGTATTTTTGTATCTCAAAATTATAAACAAAACTTGTCCAAAATGGCAATTTTTGGTGTTGATTAGATTCCAAAAAGAATTTAAAATTATTGCATTTTTTGAAGTTGAAAGTTAATTAGTTTACAATAAGCAAAAGATTAAGTTATTATCTTCCAAAAAATTGGAAATTATCTTACCCATAAGCAGATACAAGTTCAGTTCGAGATTTAGGTGCTTGTTCACCAGCAACAAAACGATCATGAGACCAACGATCAACTCCTGAAGCAGGTTGCCATTTTTTCATAGTCTTTGAAGCCTGAGAAATTGTAGTCGGTGAAGCAGACTTATTTTCTCCTCCAGCTTCACTTGTCTCAGTTACTTGAGAGGCTTGGACCTCCCTAAAATGCACATAACAAATAAAATACATTTTGAAAGCCAAAACTAAGATTAATTTTCTTTCTTACGGTTCATCAGCAGTACGATCATCGTGCTCGTAGAAGGTTCCTTTCTTTGGAATATACTGTGGATTGCTTCGATCCTCATCTACTTTCTTCGTATAGTCTGCCTGCTCTTGGCCATCGCCACGTTGTCTTTCAGCATCAAATTCAACACTATCGGTGTCACTATTTCCGACTTCTTCAACACTATCATCATCGTCATCATCTTCTTCGTCGCCTTCTTCGTCATTATCATCGTCATCCTCATAATCGTCGTGAGTGCCACCTTCAAGATCACTAGCTGTATCATATTCCGAATCATGGTGATGAGAGTTACTCGATTTTTCCTGATTGGGCGAAGTTCCCAATTGAGCGGCCGATGATAAATCATTTATCTTTTTTTGCCAACGAAAGGAATTTTATTAGATATATTATTAAAATTAATAAAGATAGAATAAGTGGTGAATATGTTAATATGAAGTTACGCATTTATTTCTTATTTAGTGTTTTAAAAGGGTATCCTTCAAGGTTCTTTTTGGTAAAAACGTAAACGCACAGAACCAAGAAGGCAAAGAATAAAACAGCTGAATGTTGCAGACGCATTGACTCTGCTCAGAGTGGCGAAAGCTCTCTTATTTCATTGGAAAGGATGGTTTAAAGTATTGTAAAGAGCCATTACACACTTAAGACTTTGAGTGTATAAATATCAGGCGAAGATTATTAAAATCGACGAAATGAATGGTGTTCGTTTGATCAGTTGTGTTAATTGAGGTTGTTCCATTATGGTGATGAATTAAAAATACTTATTTTGTTTTACCGAAGTTATTTTGTTTATTGGGGATTGCCACAGTAAGAGACTTTACTTAGCATCGGATGTAAAACAATATGTGAATATGTCGCATAAAATCGGTTACGTACAAAAATCTAGCCAATTGGAAAAAAAAATTATTCTGATATGCAGCAAAATATTGCAATTGAGATTCAGAAGAAATCATGGTAATTTATGGTTTGTTAGATTTTTCAGCAAATATTTGTAATACATTTTTTAGGTGATAACTAAGTAAGGTTTCATGGAATGGCGAACATTCTGCCACAGTATTGGTTATCACGTCAATTATTGCCGATATTTCAAGCAAATAAAAGTAAAAAAAAAAAACAAAGATTTCTTTCAAAACTTAATCTGAATTAATTTCTTGTATGAACCCTAACTAACTTACACCTTCTTTTCCGGATTACTCTAATTTAGTTCTCTAAATTAATTCTAATTATATTTTTGAAATGAGTAGAAGGAGCTTTTTAAAACTGCATGGACAAAGAAATAGCAAGCACACACTCATTTCAAAAATTGAATTTATTCGATCTTGAATATTATAATTTTTTTTCAGGACACGAATTAGCTTTTAAAAATTAATCATTTTTTTTTTTCAATTTTGAAAAATAAAAACTTGTAAAGATTAATTTTTTCTTGTGAACTATTTCCACACAATCCTAAAATCTTAAAAAATTATTTCTCAGCAAATTCTAACAATTTTCAATAAATTCAGTATTAACAAGTTACATATTACCTTGTAAGTTGACCGCGATTTTTTAAAGAAGCTTGGCACCTCTTTGGTAAACTTTCAACTATAGTCTAGTATCTGCTTTGTGAAGTAAGGTACCACGCTTCTTTGAATCCGGCCCAAAGATCTTTTAAATTCTTGCATTGTTTTGCGCAAACTTAAATTTGACATCTTTCCAAATGTTCTATAGAGTTAAGATGTTGAATTGCTAGCCAGGTGCAAACATAGATTTTTTTTGTCCCAACACCACTATTTTTAATGCATGTTTGGGGTTATTATCATGTGTGATTTACTGGCAAGAAATATGGTTCTATGGTATTTTTAAGTCCACAATCCACCTAACCAAAGAGCCCTACCCATGGCCATGCCAGGAAAATGTGCCCCAGATTATAATACCGTAACTTCCTTGTTTCATCGTTTTGAGAGTGTACTATGGGTTGCATTCTTCACACTTAGCGCGTTCGGGTCCACTGCCATAAAAGATTGAAAATAATTCTCCTTTTTCCCGATTTTAATGAACTTTTATTTCCATTTTTCAAAAACACTTGTTAATTAAATACACTGGTCGGCAAAAAAAAACAAAACAAAAAAGTCGGGGCAATAACATTGTTAGGTGATTTTAATTGATTGTAGTGTGCTGAATTCAAAACTTTTTTACAGATTTAAGCTACCACGTCCTTTGTATATAAAAAATATAGTACTATCTTGAAGTGAGATTTTTTAGTTTGTTCGTTACCTGAGTGGCCGCGAGGGTGCTTAGATCAATTCAATTATGGGAGCAAGGAGATGAGATATATGTATGTACATTTCTGTTTGAAATTTGACATATTTTTTAGTTCGTTCGTTAGCTTACTATTTTGGTGGCGCTGTTTTTCTTCATGATAGTACTATAGATTTCATATACAAAGACCGCGTCTAGTTTTTGAGCTACACTCATCACTATTTTCGCTATAAACAACCAAAAACTAATTTTCAATTAAGTTTTTTTTGTGATTTTTAGTCATATTTTGTCCAAATTTGAGGAAGCAAACTGGAATTTGGTTCAAAAAACCATTCATTACTTTGAAAAAAAACAAGCAAGATTTTGAGATATTTTTCATAAATTTCTTTTTTCAATATCTTTGAGAAAAAAAAAAAATAATTTTGAAAAACAAAAAATAAATACCTTAAGGAAGTTTTAATATGGCGTTTTGAGATTCCATAACTTAACGGTGATGTAATTCGACATCAAGCATGTCCAAAAAACGCGTGTGTTTGAACTGTTCATATTAAAGTACATATTTCAAAAACGTAACTTGCCATTAAAATTTTGACCAGCGATATTAGCAACAAAACTTCTAAAACTTTTAAAGGCAGAATACAAAATTAACGGTTAAAAAATATATGTACTTTTCTGTGCCCCTAGTAGACATGAGTCAGGAAAAGCAATATTATGCAAATGCAAATAAATATCGATACTTTCCCGTAAGAATGTATTAAGCGACATTTCTAAAATTGTTCAGGAAACGCAAAAAAACAAAATTATTCTGTGAGGAAATTTATGGGCTGCACAATTTTATTTTCTGTCTAGTTTCATTTTTATACAATATGATAGAACAACCAAAATGGTACTAAAACGTTATGCTCAACTTATAGTATATTTCCACATCAAAAAGTCATTTTCGAAAAAAATGTCGCTTAATACATTCTTACGGGAAGGTATCGATATAAAAAAGACAATAGATGTGTCTTATTTTCCTCGTGATCCAGATCAGATCATTGTTTTTATTAGCTTTACAAAATAAGCTGGATTTTGTTTTGTTATTGTTTCGCAAATAAATACAATGATCTGATGGATGATGAGGAAAATAAATCACAGCTAATATACCTTCGCAAGGAAAAAGTTGAAGTTTGCAACTTAAGCCGACTTATCATTTATAGAAAAGAATAACGTAGGTGTCCGCTAGCATTTCTAAAAAGTTGAATTTCTAAGTTCGTTTACCTTTGCATCTAAAATCTTATCCGAGCTTTCGATCTTACATGAATATTTATGTTTTTTAACATAATGACCAAAAGTTTTGAATTACATATTATCAACATCTTACATTACTTTGCAAAATATAAGAAACATCTACCCTTGCTCATGACACCAGATAAACTGCATAAATATCTACCTCTTGTAGTAAACAAAACTTTCCAGTTTATTTGCCCTTCCTCCTTTTTTTTTCAGGTTATTATGAACCCTCATTTATCGTTTTTATAATTTTCAACTAACGAAGAATAAAATGACCAAAAATATGCTAAGCATGTCTACCATTCCACTCCAGCACTGCATTAGAATGTTAATAGAGTGTGCTCTCACTAAGGCAAGTTTAGTTGACGACGTAGAAAACAAAAATAGAGATAAGCAGCAAAAATGCAACCCGATACACATCCGATTCAAAATCCATTTTCAATCCCAAACCAATATGAAAAAAAAAATCCATTCTTTCACCTCACGAAATTTATTTAACAAAAAAAAAATCAAAAAAGAAAAGAAGTCATCATCTGCCACTGCCACAATCGAGTGCCGCGTATTTATAAGGCAATTGGAATCGAGGTCATAATAAAGCAAAAGCAGCCTATAATGATTAAACGAGACAGCCACCGCCAAACTTTCATTTTAATTGTGCAGCCACTCTCTCGACTCGACTTCTCCTCGAGTGCTGCTCTAGCTCTAATATATTTATTATATAGGTACCTTTTTTCTTTTCTTTTTTATTTAACCTACGTTTTTTTTCGTGAATATGTGATAAAATGATTTTCACATTCATTGACGACTAATCGGACAATTATTTTTTTATAATTATTATATACAAGAGAATAATGATTATGAACAGAACAAAAAAAAAAAAAAGTATACAATTACCTCATTTTTAAGATTTTCATTATTTGGTATATCAGCAGGGAGAGCAGCAGAAGCTACAGCTACAACCGAAGCCGCAGAATGCTCCGTTGAAGTTGGTGGCGCCTGCGATGGCAAATTAGCAACTTCAGCCATTTAATTTTATTATTTGTTTGTTACACTTTAATTTAGTGTAGCTATTGTTTGATTATGGTGAAATTGCTTTATTATTTCTTATAATATTTTCCTTTTTTTTTTTTTTTGGTATTTGGAAAATTTTCTTCCTTCTTTTTAAAACAAACGCAACCAATTGCGAACTATCACCAAAAAAATTTTACCGTGAAATGAATTTTTTGCTACACTTTCTTGAGAGAGAGAAGGGAACAAATAGATTTACACAAAAAAAAAAATTATATTTTTGTGTGTGTATGCAAATAACAGGAAATTTTTTTTTCTTTTTCCACTGAGTGTTGTCCATAAACAAAAAATACCAAGACTGGAAAATTTCGTACGTCTTTCCCCGCAAAACCCTTTTGTGTACAGTGCTGTCTGTGAATATATGTGAAAGCCACCACGTTGGTAAATGACGTTAACACGCACACATTTATAGATTCACGACATTCACCACACAGCGCACACGAACACAACGATAGGTTCACGACATTCACCATACCTCGCAGCTTGTAGGCAAACGTCAGTTGACCGCCGAGTTTCCAGTCTTGGTATTTTTTGTTTATGGTGTTGTCTTTCTCTGAATGTCAGAATTTGCGGAATTGGTGAAAAACTTAAGAGAAAAGGCACGAGAAATGGAAAAAAAAGTAAACTGTAAAAAAAAAAACGCAAGGTGGATTTTAAAATACGTAATTTGAAGAAAATTGGGATATAGTAATTGGAATTATAAACAAAGTTCTTGTTCAAATTTGTATTTGATATATTTATTAACTTTTTTTTAAGGTTTAAAAGGTTCTTTTTTTTTTCACTATAAAAAAAAGATCTGAAATTGTGAATGAAGTTCACACAAATGAACTTCTTAACTTCTTTGATGAAATCTTTTCACTCACTCTTCTTTTGGAAGAATCAATTTACACACAAACATATATACAACAAAAACAAGTTTAAAAAAGAGAAGTATTTTTTTATTATCTCTCTTTTTTTCTTTGATTTGACAGTTTCTCACAATGTCCTATGTGAAGAAAATAAAGGGATTTTTTTTCATGTTAATACTGCCATCTGGCTGTGAGACAGTAGTTTATGTTAGACCCACACCACACTTAGTACCTATGCGTATTATAAAGGCTTGGCGGTACGGGTAGAGGTAACGGTACTTGTATGAAAAAAATTCCAAACTGACATATCAACGTTCAGATGTGGAATTTTTTTCATACAAATATCGTTACCGCTACCCGTACCTCTACCGCATACCCTCCGGTGTGGCCAAGCCTTAAAGGCTGCGTTCCTTTGGAAATATTTATCTACTGCTTAGTCAGCTATTACATGAAGCCTCAAGAGGCGCGCCTCTTTTCAAAACCAATGAGTGCAAAAGAGAAAGAAGATAAAACAAAAAATTATCCGACCGGAGAGTCGTGGGCCAAAATTCCGAGACTCTTTTTTGACGTTTCTTTTTCCACTCTTTCTTTTTTCAACATTCCCTTTCATTTCTTTTTGCTTCTTGGTGCAATACAACAACAACAATACTGAAATCAAAAAAGAAATGTCAAATTTGAGTCTTTGACTCAAGAGGCATCGTGTAATAGTACGCGCCTCACAGAATGATTATCAAAAGAAAATTCGAAAAAAGAGTCAAGCCTCTTGAGGCTTCATGTAATAGCTGACTTAGTACTTAAAACTACTTTTGCTATACTGAAAAAGTAGTTCAAAGCAGCTTTAAGTACTAAGCAGTAGATAAATATTTCCAAAGGAACGCAGCTAAAGAAGGTCGATACATGGCGTATGGAAATAATAACAGAAGATTCTGGTCATAAAAAAGCGACCTCCTATAAGAGTGCTATGGAATACTTATAGGACAATTCAATTCTATTTACGAGGAACTTGTACTTTCAGTTTAAAAGGAAAAAAGCTTTTCAACAAATGGAATCAACCCCGCGAAAAACAAATGTGTAGTGTATGCCAAATTTCAGTTTCGTTAAAAGTATTACAGAAGCTAAATTTCATCTTCTTTAAAACTTTAGTAAGGTTGTTGGGCATGGGAAAAGTAGATAGTTATACAAGTTTGACCCTTAAAAAGAATGTACTTATAAGGTTTATAAGAAGCTTAAACGAAGCCTTACCGAAGCTCTACCCAAGCCTTGAAATTTGACAGATAGCTTCGGAAGAGCTTGTGTAGCTCTTTAATACCATGTCTTATAGAAATAAAAAAAAAAAAACAACTACAAAAACAAAAAAGAACTTTCTTTTTTAATTTGTTTTGATTTGATTTTAAATCATGAATTTTATCTTTTAAAGGCTTGGCCACACTGGAGGGTATACGGTAGCGGTACGGGTAGCGGTGAGGGTACTTGTATGAAAAAAATTAAAAACTGACACATCAACGTTCAGGTGTGGAATTTTTTTAGTACAAATATCGTTACCGCTATACCGCATACCCTCCGGTGTGGCCAAGCCTTAAGGCTTGGCCACACCGAAGGGTACATGCGGTAGCGGCACGGGTAATTGTATGACAAAAATTCCACATCTGAACGTTGATGTGTCAGTTTGGAATTTTTTCATACAAGTACCCGTACCGCTACCGTATGTACCCTTCAATGTGGCCAAGCCTTTAAAGGCTTGGCCACACCGGAGGGTATGCGGTAGCGGTACGGGTAGAGGTAACGGTACTTGTATGAAAAAAATTCCAAACTGACATATCAACGTTCAGATGTGGAATTTTTTTCATACAAATATCGTTACCTCTACCCGTACCGCTACCGCATACCCTCCGGTGTGGCCAAGCCTTAAGGCTTGGCCACACCGAAGGGTACATGCGGTAGCGGTACGGGTAATTGTATGAAAAAAATTCCACATCTGAACGTTGATGTGTCAGTTTGGAATTTTTTTCATACAATTACCCGTACCGCTACCGCATGTACCCTCCGGTGTGGCCAAGCCTTTAAGTCTAAAATTATATACAAATTCCATTAGTTTTTAGTATATCTATTAATAATAATTTTAAAAGTATATAACTTTTTTACCACACCCCCCTACTAACAATTTTGCTTCTATAATGCTTTACAGAAGCAACAATTGCATCTGTAAAGCTTTATATAGAACCAAAATTGTTTGTCGGGCCCAGGAATCGAACTTCGTACCTGTTTGGTGGCAGTCCACCACTCTACCCACTCGGCTATCCTAGTATATATTCATTAATGAAATCAAAAACTTATGGCGTTTTCGATTGGCAGTCCGGAAGCGTCCGGAATCATTCTGAAAGCGTTTTATTCGTACAAAACTGACAGTTTTGTGTGAATAAAATTTTTTCAGAATGATTCCGGACGCTTCCGGACTGCCAATCGAAAACGCCATTAATCAGAACAAATAGCAGAAATGTCAAAACAAAACAAAATGTTTGAGCTAAATTATTCAATGTCAAAACCAAAAAGTGTCCGAGCTAGATTATTTAATATCAAAACTAAAAATCAAATACAAAACTTGGTAATTTCTGTAAAGCTTCTATAAATTCATTAAACAAACTTATCCGAAAAAACAGGATTTCTTCGGTTCAGTTTCTTTAACAGTATTTAAGATGTTAAACAAGTTCAAAGCAATTATAGCCTTTTCCCACCAGAACCAAAACGCCGTTTTCGGCAAAAAAAAAATCAAAAACCTAAAATGTGTTCCCACCGGAAATTTTCAGGTTTTCGTTTGAGGTTTTAAGGCTTGGCCACACCGGAGGGTATGCGGTAGCGGTACGGGTAGAGGTAACGGTACTTGTATGAAAAAAATTCCAAACTGACATATCAACGTTCAGATGTTGAATTTTTTTCATACAAATATCGTTACCTCTACCCGTACCGCTACCGCATACCCTCCGGTGTGGCCAAGCCTTTAATTATTTTAATTATGCAACACCCCAGACCCCTTCAAATTAATGGCAAACAAAGAACTCTCTTGAACGGTGTTCTATTATTTTTTATTAAACAAGTAAAAAGAAAACATCTAGTAGCACATAAATAGTAAATAAAATTTTATGAATACATTTTTTTTTCGTTTAATTTGATGACCATTTCTTCCAAATGCCATAGATCAAGTCATCAGACAACATCTTATTCTTGTTTCGTGTTTTCTTTAAAGACAGAGAAAGACAAAGATAGTTTTAGTTCACCCAAATTCATTTTTAGTACACCTCCATAGAGAGCTGAATTGTTTCACTTTTCAGGTTTTGAGTGGTTTTATATAAAACTTAGAACAAATCTGCTGAGCATAAATGTATGGTAAAACCTGAGTTTTGGTGCAGGTTTTGGATTTTTTTTATTGCGAAAACCGCGTTTTAGCTCAGTGGGAAAAGGCTATTTAATTCTAAAGCAATTCTCAATACAAGCTGTATAAAAAGTAGTACCTGCTAGATTTCAATTTATAGAAGCTGTTGTGTTAGTTGGGTGTGTAGCTGATTTCATCCAAACGAATAAAAAATTATCTCACTTAAGCCTTAACTACAATGACCTAAAAACTGAAAAAGTGCCGTTGTAGTTATACCTTTAGGGCCAGTTGTACAAATATTTAATCCGTGGTTCAGCAACCTTTATCTTCTGAATTCGGAGGGAATATTGAGTTTTAACATTAGTTCCAGGTCCATATATAGCTGCGTTCCTTTGGAAATATTTATCTACTTTTTAGTACTTAAAGCTGCTTTGAACTACTTTCTCAGTATAGCAAAGTAGTTCAAAGTAGTTTTAAGTACTAAAAAGTAGATAAATATTTCCAAAGGAACGCAGCTTATGTAAAAATAGCCACATCCATGCTTGAACCAAGGTTGACCCGCAGCTAATCCACCGAAATCGGCGGCTTAAATTCCTGACCCGAGGCTGAACCACATTTGTACAACTGGCCATTGAAATTATTAACGAAACTGTGTCATGCCCTAGTCGAAAAAAAAAACAACTCATAAAAATAATATTTACTGCACACCTGCCCTTAAACTTAAAAAAATCCCACTATTCATAAACTTCCTATTTTTTTTGACATAAGCATACCACGCCATTTAACACTAGCGGTATAAACAAAACTTCATATTTTTTTCAACAAATAAAAAATATTCGGCAAAAATTTTCAGAAATATTCGCTCGCAGACTTGAGGGTGTATCCCGAATAAAATTTTGTCTTAAAACCTATACAAAATGGGTCTCCTAACTAATCCATCTTTAAATCAAAGAAGCAAATTTGGTCGTACTTTAATCAAACACAACCGAAAATTATGTTTTGTTCTTTACATCGCCGGATTGGTGTGGTTTGTCTGCTTGGGTCATCCAGATTTTAATCATTCAACTTATTTATCAGAAAATGCTTTATCACCTGGTTTGTATAACTTAATATTGGTCACATAAATGATTTAATCAATATTTTATCGACGAAAAAAAGGTTTAGTTTATTCCGAACTGAAACCCGATTCCGGTCGATTGGCACAGACTTATTTGGAAGAATTGAAAAAAGAACGAGAAGATCATCGAGCTAATATGCCTTATGCCTGGATTCAAGCTAAAATGAAACAAATCGGTTTGGAAACTCATGTTCATAATTTCACATTGAATTATCCTTTTGGTGGAGGAAAAGTCTTTCAGGGGAAGAATGTTTATGGAATACTCCGAGCACCTAGAATCGGTTCAACTGAAGGAATTGTCTTTTCAGCTCCATATCGACCACCAAATTCGGTTCATGCTGATATAACCGCAAGTGTTCCATTACTTTTGGCCTTTGCAGATTTTGCACGCAGTAAGTTTGGTTTCAAGTTAGATTTTGATAGTTTTTGAGAAACATGTTTATTGACAGGAAAGAACTATTGGGCCAAGGATTTGATATTCCTTGTAACTGAACAAGAGCAATTGGGTGTTCACGCGTGGTTGGAAGCTTACTACGGTGGAGGTATGGGTGACAAATCAGTACTAAACAGTGGCAACTTGCCTGCCAGAGCTGGAGCTCTACAAGCAGCATTGAATTTAGAAATTCAAGATTTTGATGCTGGTATGAAAACTTTTACAAAAAACATGGTGTCCGCTAAACTGAAAAGTCAGGGAACACAATTTTGATCAGGAAAAGTTAGGGATTTTGGGAAGAGGTCATAAGGATTTGTTCTATATCACTTTTTTTTGAATATTTGCTAGGAAAAAAATGTATAGTTACAGGCAGCGAACGTATTTTTCTAACTTCGTTATCGTAAGAAAGTATAGAATTTTTACATACATAATTCATGTCTCCCTGATTCTAAATTTCAATTTAGTTTTTTTTTACTCGTTAGTCGTTAGTTCCTTTTCTGCCTTTTTTACTCATCAGTGACTTTTTTTTTTGTATATTTTTGGCAATTTGGTTTGCTTTTTTTAAATCGAAAGAATCTAAATTTCTATGTACCATAATAGCATGAAATTTAGTTCACTTCAATTGAGATTATTTCGCTTTGAAATATGGCCGTAACATAATCTTAAGAAAACAAAATAGCTTGAACTGAACACATTAGAAAAAGGAAGATTGAGTGTTTACTTTTCTTTTCTAAATTAAATTTCTTATTTTTTTTCTCAATTTTTGAATTTTGTTTGACTTCAAAACCCAAATTTTCGAAACCTTGCGTAAATCAGGTAGTTTTGAGAGACTGTAAATGTATATGTATATATTATGTATTTACTTTTATGTTTAAATCTTGTAGTAGAGTAACTAAAGCAAATTATTAGGGAACCCGGCCGAACAGCTCTGATTTTGACGATTTTTTTTTTCAAACGTAGGTAATTAAAAATACTTTAAAAACTATAGATTAAAAATTGCCGGTGTTGCCGTATTGTTTTTTAAAATTAAAATTAATTTTTTTTTAACAAAACCATTTTTTTGCTTAAATTTCATAAAACAAATGATAGCAAAAGATTCTCTAGGTAATTTAAGGAAAATATATAAAAGGCAGTAAGGGACAATCTTCCATCGTTTAAGCGATAAATGCAATTTTCTAACATTCTGACCTCAAACACAAAAAAAATATTTTGAAAACAACGGCAACACCTACAATATTTTAAAATACATTTTTAAAAAGCCAGAAGCTCATTCTTATCTCTTAAATTTAAATCCACTAAATTTAGCTAAGACTTTTTGAAAAAATGGTCCTCAAACTCAGAATTAAAAAAAAAAATGTTATTAGAAAAATTTAAAATGACTTTTTTCCAAACTTTTTCTAATAAAATATGAATTTATTTTAAAAAAAATTTTTGGCCATAAATATTATCAGTTGAATTTCGAAGCAAAAAAGGTAAAATATATCACACTTTTGAAAAAAAATGAAAAATTACTTCAATTTCAATGGTTTTTTTTTATTAAAACTGAATTTTTGCATTGAAATAATTAATTTTCTCAAAGTCTGTGGTAAATAGGAACTTTAAATTTTTGCTATTTAACTTTCAACAGTAAGGGTTATTAAATGAATAAAAAATAATTTTATGTTTAGATGTTGAACTTTAAAAAAAAATAAGTTACATTTTTTTTCAAAACTTTTATTAAAAAAAGTTCTTCGAAAATGAAATACTTTTTAATTTTTTTCATAAACCGTAATACATATTGACATTTCCTTTTATAATTTGAAATCATAATAAATGCGGCCAAAAAAATTTGAAAATAAATGCATTTTATATTACGACCAAGTTTAAAAAACGACATGTTAAAATTTTTTCAATAATTTTTTTTTCAAAAATCTGAGTTCAATTACCATTCTTTCAAAAGCCGTTCATTCAATTAACTCAATTTTAATTTTACATATATGACTAAGCTTCTAGCTTTTAAAAAATGTATATTTGAATATTGTAGGTGTTGCCGTTGTGTTTGAATCAATTAATAAGAAAATTGCATTTATCGCTTGAACTATGGAAGATAGTCCCTCACTCCCATATATTTTTTTTCCTTGAATTTCCTAGACAATCTTTTGGCATCAATTAATTTATGAAATTTAAGAAAAATTTTTGAAAAAAATTTGTTTTTGTTCACAAAAATCTTCAATTAAATTTAAAAAATCAAAACGGCAACACCGGCAATTTTTAATCTATAGACTTTAAAGTATTTTTAATTACCGACGTTTGAAAAAAAAGATCATCAAAATCTAAGCTGTTCGGCCGGGTTCCCTAATATTGCCAATTTTTGAGCTTTAGTTACTCCACTATTGGCAAGTGTTCCCCTTTTTGAAGAATATCAAAGAAAATGAACTATTGAAAATTCACTACTTTGTTAAACTTCATTTAGAGACTGAAAATAGTTGAACAAATAAATTCTGTAATTAATGGCCATATCAACTCCAGACTTCCCGAAAACATTGAAGTGAATAACTTCGACAGTTTCAAATTGGGGTTACTCGTTTCTGCTCAAGTAAAGAGGTCTTTCAGCTCATTTAAGAAGATTCTTGGAGAAAATCGCTGGAGGCTGTTTCCTTTGAACTTTTTTCTTTTTATTTAATAAATGCCTTTTTCGCCTTTATTTTATTTTTATAAGTTTTTTTTTTTTTTAATTTCTTAGGTCATAAAAATTCTTTCCCTGATTATACATACGTTATCAATCACGGCATCGTGCTTTACTTTCACGATAAACTCCTTGAAGCTGTAAAGTGTAAATAAATCTGTAAAGTAGCTCAAAAAGGACAAATGAATTTCGTTACTTCGATGAAACGAAAGGCATAACCTGTTAAAGAGATATATTTCATGGGATTATTTCTTCACTTTGCAAAAAGATTTTCCGAAAACGCAACCTTTCGAAAACCTCAATTTTTTTTTAAAGACGAGTTCTTGGAGCCTAAGCTTATACACTATTACATCGGAATTTGAACCTTACTTAACAAAAATATCAAGAAAAACCATTAGTTTTTTACTGATATGAAGACTTATGTACTTATATTTATAAAAGCTAACTATTACGTTTATTCAAAAAAAATCACTTACTATTTTACAAAAAAGTTGGGAGCAAGAGCTCTAGTTTTTGAGCTCAACTCATCACTTATTTCGCTATAAAGTCTCAAAAACTTATTTTGAATGAAATTCTTTTTGATGTTTGATCTAAAATATAAATATATTTTTCAGTAATATTTTGCTTTATTTTATCCAAATCAGTAGTCGAAAAATGGAATTAACTTCAAATCTGCTTCATTAATAAGTTACGTTAACCACTAAGATTTTGAGATATCATAAATTTCTATTTCAAATACTATTATTTTGAAAAAAAGAAAAAAATAAATACATTTAAGACGATAAAATATGAGTATTTTTGTCAAAAAAAAAAAAAAAAAAATTGAACGGCATTGTGATTCGACACCAAAATTTTAAAAAGAAATAACCTTTACACAAAGAAATTTCAAAATCTGCTTCATAGTCTCTATAATTCTAATCGTAGAGGCGATGAACTGAACGTAAATGCGTGTACAGTTGCAACTGCGATTTTTAATAAGCAATACACAAACTTTGTTTGTTTTTAATGAAACAACATATAAACTATAAAGTTTATAATTTTTATTTCAATATATAGATAGATAGATCTTTAAAAAATACAAAGTATGTTCTTTTTGACTGACATTTAATAAACTCCATTCAAGAATGTACATTTCTTATAATATATCATACATATACAGGGTGATTCAGGAGTAATGTGCCAAAAAGCTAGAGCGTGTAGGTTAGGTCGAGACAAGAAAAAAATCGTATCGGAGGGGGGGGGGGGTCTATTCCCCCCCGTTTAGCGGGGAGGGGCACTTTAAGAAAAAATTGACTTATTTTGGAAAAAAAATTATTTAAAATCAACGGTTATACTTACAATAACGTGTTACACCTTTTTGTAAAGCCAAAACCCTAGTCTTTTACAAACATTTTAAACAAAGCCATTTTATGGCACAGTTTTTGAAAAATTAATTTTTAAAATCAAAATTTTGAAAAAAAAAAATTTCAAAGTAATTTTTTTCAAAATTTCATGTAATTAAGTACTAATTTAGTTTTTAAAATTCGATGCTTTTCTTCATTTTTAAACAAAAACAGAAAACCAGATTGAAAAATATCAAAAAACCAAAACTACTTTTTTCTAAAAAACCTCTTTATTTTTGTTTTTACATGGCTGGACTTATTGATAAATTAATTTATAAAAAAAATAACCATTCGTCAACTATTTTTTAAACATTCAGACTTAAGTAAGGATACATTAAAGTGATACCGTATTGGATTAACCCTGAATTGATCAACTTTTTTCATTGATAACACCTGAAAACTTACCTGAGCATTTTTCTTACTATGGCTGGGGTGCTCGCCGCCCATGGATTCTAGCTTTAAGGGCTTTCAGGCAATAAAATCGCAATTTCTTCATGGAAATTGAATAACAAATAATAATGTACATCCAAAAGATTAATCGAGGACAAGAAATGGCAAATACGAAGGAAAAGAACTCAAATGTTATCTAGGGAAAAAATGATTCTCTTGAAACCTTTAAAAATCAAAGAATATGATTTAAATAGTCCTTTTTTTTATTTTGAACTGCTTGGGCATGTACTATTTCATTGTTTTTCATTAAAATAAAACAATTATACTGCCTTAAGACGCTTACAGCTAGAATCCATGGGCAGCGAGCACCCCAGCCATAGTAAGAAAAATGCTCAGGTAAGTTTTCAGGTGTTATCAATGAAAAAAGTTGATCAATTCAGGGTTAATCCAATACGGTATCACTTTAATGTATCCTTACTTAAGTCTGAATGTTTAAAAAATAGTTGACGAATGGTTAATGTTTTATAAATTAATTTATCAATAAGTCCAGCCATGTAAAAACAAAAATAAAGAGGTTTTTTAGAAAAAAGTAGTTTTGGTTTTTTGTTAATTTCTCGAAAATCACAAGATATTTTTCAATCTGGTTTTCTGTTTTTGTTTAAAAATGAAGAAAAGCATCGAATTTTAAAAACTAAATTAGTACTTAATTACATGAAATTTTGAAAAAAATTACTTTGAAATTTTTTGTTTTCAATTTTTTTTTCAAAATTTTGATTTTAAAAATTAATTTTTCAAAAACTGTGCCATAAAATGGCTTTGTTTAAAATGTTTGTAAAAGACTAGGGTTTTGGCTTTACAAAAAGGTGTAACACGTTATTGTAAGTATAACCGTTGATTTTTAATAATTTTTTTTCCAAAATAAGTCAATTTTTTCTTAAAGTGCCCCTCCCCGCTAAACGGGGGGGAATAGACCCCCCCTCCTCCCATACGATTTTTTTCTTGTCACATTACTCCTGAATCACCCTGTATACAATATACAGGGTGTCCCAAAAGTAATGGATGAAACGAAATATGCTGATAGGCCAACCTTAGGGCTCTCAGAATTTGGTAACTTGTTCATCCCAAATCCTTACGGTTTTCGATTTAATGCAGTTTTTGTGAAATTTCGAAAAATCCCGACTTGGCAACAGTATTTTGCTTCCTCCGCTCATAATTGATTTTTGTTTTTTACAATTCTTTCACTAAAACATTGCCTAATAATAAGAAATAACTAATTAATCAAAATATTTTTTATTTGATACGCCATTTTGCTGCAAGTTAATTAACAGTTCCATGTTTTATAAAAACTCAATTTCTTACTTTTATTTCAGAGCATCATCCCGAAAAAAATTTGTATGGTGTGACACTGGTTTATTATTTTAAAAACTTGCCGTGTTATTGCAGTTTTCAAAAATGTATAAAAGTTTCCAAAGTTGAAATTAGAACGAAAGATATTACAATTTGAATGCAAAAAAACAGGGCTTTTCAGAGAAAAATAACAAACAAAAATCGAGGCTTTTTTTCAAAAAGAAATAAACAAACAACAATCGAGAAAATGTGTTTATTTTTCTTTGTTATTTTTCTCTGAAAAGCCCTGTTTTTTTGCATTCAAATTGTAATATCTTTCGTTCTAATTTCAACTTTGGAAACTTTTATACATTTTTGAAAACTGCAATAACACGGCAAGTTTTTAAAATAATAAACCAGTATCACACCATACAAATTTTTTTCGGGATGCTGCTCTGAAATAAAAGAAAGAAATTGAGTTTTTATAAAGCATGGAACTGTTAATTAATTTGCAGCAAAATGGGGTATGAAATTAAAAATATTTTGATTAATTAGTTATTTCTTATTATTAGGCAATGTTTTAGTGAAAGAATTGTAAAAAACAAAAATCAATTATGAGCGGAGGAAGCAAAATACTGTTGCCAAGTCGGGATTTTTCGAAATTTCACAAAAACTGCATTAAATCGAAAACCGTAAGGATTTGGGACGAACAAGTTACCAAATTCTGAGAGCCCTAAGGTTGGCCTATCAGCATATTTCGTTTCATCCATTACTTTTGGGACACCCTGTACATACATAAACGTACCTACTAATGAAATGGTATTTCAAAACAATGTTTTTAAATTTTTTGGTCAGGAAAAATTTTGAAATCGGTACTAGGGAAAATTAGAGAATTTTATTTTGTCAAATAGTGGACACCATGCAAACGAAAAAATCCTTTTTAGTTTAACTTTATCTTTCCACAGAGTACATCGACGTCAAGATTGAAGGTCTGAATGGACAACTACCAAATCTGGATATGTTCAATTTAGTTCAACGCTTGGCCGTTCGCGAGGGTATATCATCGGGTTACAAACAGATTCCAAGAAAGAAGCGCAAAGCATCCCAGACTACTGTCAAAGAAAATCTTAAAAACATTCTCGCTATGATTGCTAGTCAGGCAAATGGTGTCCCAACTGGAAATCATGGACTCTTTCATCGACATCGCATTGAATCACTTACTCTAGAGGCTGTAAAAGGAACTTCCTCAACTAACTCGAACAGCAGGAACATAGCTGCTGCTGTAATTCTCTTGAAAACCGTCGAAGGAATTTCTAGAAGTTTAAATAATCTTCTCGAGCGATTCCATCAAAGTTACTTCTTTTACATTCTAGTCCAAAATGACAGATTCATATCGATTGGTGACTTTATGCCATGTCTAGCTCTAATGGCTGGTCCATTATACATCAAAGCCTTCCTGCTTTGGCTGAATTTGAATAGCGTTGACGAAGAAGATTCCGATTCTGAGAAAAAGACAAAGGCAAAAGAGCAAGAAAAAGAACTACCATACATAAAAGTCTTGATTTTCATGGGAATGATAGCACTTCTTGGAACTATAGCCAATCTTCTGCCACTAAATAAATTTCTAGGCAATTTCTTTGCCGAAAATGATATAACCACACCGATTGGTGTGACATTCTTCCTTTCGTTTATCACAGTTCTTGGACTCTTTATGCCATTCTTCATTCACTTGGATCCTGCTGGTTTGGAATTACTCCATGTTGGATCACTTTTAGCTTTAGGATCGGCATTGCTTGTTATTGGCTTGCTTAATTTTGCTCTAGGATTTTTCATAGCTGTGGCAAGTTGTCCTTTAGCCATTCTCATCAATACGAAACATGGAAATTCTTTTAAATTCTTCACAACAATTTATACATTCCTACTGAATCCTTTGGTTGTTATTTATTTGCAAGTTTTAATTCTGACAATGTCGACATTCAACGAACTTTCGTTGGGTAGTGTGTGTCTTAAAGCTTTTAATGCATCAATGGACGCCATAACTTATGGACTAGTTGATTCTATTGTGAGTTTATTTTAACATACTCGTAACGTAACTATTTTTGAAAATTGAAAATTACTTTTATTTTTAGATTTACGGAAATTGGCTGTTTACAACATTGACCAGTGTTTGTTTTCCTATTTGGGTGCTGTTTTGGTCTCTTAACTTAATTTCCGATGATGTCAGTCATTCCAAGTCTAAGAAACTTAAAATGAAGTGATGTATTTTGTATTCACATTCGTTATTTTATTTTTGTAATTATTTATTTAAAAAAATATGATAAAAAAAAAATAAATAGTTAAACACAAAATATGTATTGAATCTGTGTAGGGATTGAAATATTTATTGTTTTTTGAAATTTTCCTAGTTTATCACAAATCCTTCGTTTGTTATTTATGAAGAGGTTATCTAAAGGCTTTGTTTGAGTACTTTTGTTTAAGATTCTGGGATTGCAATCACTTTGTATGAAGGTAAAAAAAATTAAACAGCTGACGCGCGTCTTTTTTGAAAAGTGGCAAGCGTCATTTTACAAAATCGATTTAAATCCAATATTAATAACGTTTTCGTCTAATTTATCCTCGTATTTTGATAATTTTTAAAATACTTTGTATGGTTAAAAAATAAACTATCAAGTACATATCAACAAATATATTAAAAAAAACTTGTATGCCAGGAAGATGGTTAGTGTTACCTTTGCCTTGAAACCAAAAAAAATTCTTTAACTTGCTGACCAACACACCAACGAAGAGGACTTTAGGAAAATATCACGTCTAGCGCTTCTAACTGTCAATATTTGACCCGGAAGACCTACATAAATATATTTTGAATGTTAACGATTCTACATTTAAATTCTACTGTTTATACAGAAAAGACCTACACTGCCGCTCATCTGAATAAGTTCACATTTTAGTTCATCTTACTTTTAGCCTGTCTTGGTATTTAATGCAATGGCACATCTTTTTTATATATGACACGAGAGAACATCTTTATGCGCTTAGTTTAGGAGAAAAAAAAAATGTCCTAGGGCCTACCGTTCTTCTCACACGGTAGCTAGACCAAATCTAGTCATAAAATCAAGCATATTTTTTGGCTCATCTGAATAGGTTCAAAAGCAAAAATGATAATAAATTATGAGTTGCATGGGTCAGTTGGACTCAAAATTGTGTCTATCAATAAATCTGATTGTGTATTACGTGTAAGGATGAAAACTGGTCTTGAAAAAGCCTTAGGCGCGAAAAAAATGAAGAAAATAAAAGAAGTCTTTGAATTAGGCCGAAACTAACGATGCATTATGACACAAGTTAAAATTTAGTAAGCAGTTATTTGCGCAATATCCAAGGGTATAGAAACAACATTAAAAGTCGATGTAACTCAGTCACAACATGGGCCGATGGATGTGCAATGGTCAGAACAGCATGACTTCGCGCTAAAAATTAAGCTAAAAACCGGTATAAAATGCAGTTTAACGACGGCAAAACGGGTTGTCAGAAATGGTAAACAATTGAGAAGAATAAAACTTCTCAAAAATTACCACTTTACAAACCACGAAAAGAAACCAACTGACCCATGCAACTCATAATTTATTATCATTTTTGCTTTTGAACCTATTCAGATGAGCCAAAAAATATGCTTGATTTTATGACTAGATTTGGTCTCCTAAACTAAGCGCATAAAGATGTTCTCTCGTTACATATATAAAAAAGATGTGCCATTGCATTAAATATCAAGACAAGCTAAAAGTATGATGAACTAAAATGTGAACCTATTCAGATGAGCGGCAGTGTATGTATATAGCTACAACCCACAAAACAGTAGAATTTATTTTACATAAGAAGGTCACGATAAAAGTAATAGAGTTACTTTTGATTTGACACCAATATCGTTTTTTAGATCTATGAGATACACAATGCACTTTGCCCCACCAATCATGCTAGGATGCGGACGGGAAGAACTGTGATTTTCGTACCTACTAATAGCCACCTTTCACTTCCAGTTCAAAATTTATTTTCGTTAGCTCGATGAGTACCTAAAGCATTTCTGTTTCTGCAGTGCAGTCTGTAAGGTTTTAAATACAAACAAATTATTTAAAAACTGTGTAATAAAATTGGATATTAGAACCTAATTTTTTTTGTATTGAAAAAGGCCTGATTAAAAAAAACCTACGACAGAATTTTTAACTGTGTAGGATAGGAGCCCATCCAGACTAAACTATAGGCCTATAGAAAGTCTGTAAAGTGAGGGAGCTCTTACGTTTCTGAAAAAAAAACTAAATTTCTTAGCTGGTTTTAATTTCTTAAAGGTCATAGTGCGAATGTATGTCTTCAGATTTGATTGGAGATTGGACATGTTTGTTGTACTTCTTTGGCCCAGGTGTCATATAATTTTGAATGTACAATGTACAATTTGAGGGTGATTTATTTTGTTAAATTATTAAGTTGCGGTTACGCTTAAATTAATGAATTTTTGTTGGGTATGCAAAAAAAAGGCCAAAACTCGCTTAAGAAATTGACTAAAAATTTTCTTTAGAAGTACATACCTACATAATTCAGCAACCCGAACTCCTAAAAACGTATGGTTTCCAGTTATGAATAGGGTCTAAAAAGTCCTTTCTTTGTCTCATTTGATGGATTTGGAGAAAATTTTTGAAAATTCCGTATTTTTAGACAAGGGATAATTTGCGAAAATCTTAAAAAAATAGATTTGTAATTTTTTCACTAGAATGCATAGGCCAGTTCACTGTGATCTCATATCTGTAAAGCAAAGAGTATTTCGGGACTTTGATCCGAAAATATCTGCTTCCGAATGAAAAAAAAAATATTTCGATTGCAAATAATTCAGCAATCCGAACTAATACAAACTTTTGGTTTTCAGTTATGAATAGAGTCTAAAGAGTCCTTTCTTTGGATGTCTCATTCCATGGATTTGGAGAAAATTTTTAAAAATTACGAATTTTTAGACAAGATCATTTTCGAAAATCTTAAAAAAATAAATTTGCATGAAATCAACCGATTTAAACTTCCAAGACTTTCCCCAAAAACGTAGGTACATAGCCTCTTTGTTAGTTTATGTGATTTGCAAGCCAAGTTTTTTCCTGTTTTGATTGCAAACTTCAAAAAAACACCTTGGTGCACGTACCTACACACACATAGTCATATAGTCAATACAAAACTTATACATTTATACGTTTGAAGATAAATGTACATGTTTGCGCAATGCATATAAATTTCATGCCTCAAAATTCTTGTTTTGCTTGATGAAAAATTAATCAAGGCACCGAATGCAGTGCAAAGGGATGTGATGGACTTCGGCGACGTTGATGAGTTTTATACCCCCTCCCTACTACCTTACCTACTGCATTCTCTTGGCAAAGAGGCCATCGTCATAGTTTTCACTCCTTTAGACTCAATTTTTTTTTTAATTTTTATTTTTCACAGAAATAGTTTTTCTATTTTGTTGTTGTTTTTGTTGTTTTATTTTTTTATATTCCTTTGTGAATGTGAATGCACTTCCATTTTAGTCATCATCCTCTTTGAGTTTGTTATTTTTCTTGTTTTTTTTTTTTTTTAATATTTATTTTTTTTAAAGCTTAAAGCCAGGTCATTAATGGAACACCCCATTTTTTTTTTTGATTTGTTGGTTTCATCAGACGTCCTGTTTTTCCCGATTTTTGTTTTGCTATTCCTCTAGATATTTTGTTTCATAGATTTGCACTTTTTTTCTTGTTTTTGAATCATTTAAATTAATTGAAGATTCAAAGAGAAAATAGAAAAGTGCAATTTGTTTTTTTTTTTTTTTTTAACGGAAAGAAACAAAAACAGATGAATCTTACTTTTGGTTTTGCTTTATGCATAAATTAAAAACAAAAATAAGTCTTAGGTATAGATACTAAACTTTAATTTTAATATTTAAAATTTTTCATCAGTTTCGAGGATCATTCCTTTTTATTTAGGTTATGTAGAATACAAAAGATACTTAGAAATATGATTTTAAATCGCATCATTCGAAAGTAAAAATTTAAGTTATAAGTTCGTTCGATTTTTACAATGCCTGATTGCTTTACCAAAGAATCTTATTCAATTTTGTTTGCAAAATGATCATCTGGCTTTGGAAATTGCTTCAACAGACCTTCTGTGATCAGACTATCGTAAACAAAGGTATATGAAAGGTATAAAATATTTATTGATTCGAGAAAGCTTGAAGACTTGGCCTTCCTATCCTTCATGGGTTGCTGCGTCACAAACTATTATAAAATGGTCACTTGGTTTAAATAATAATATTGCGAGAGGAGAATTTTTAATATTCAGTTGATTTTTGTCAAATGAAAAAAAAAGTTACGTATACACCACAGTGACCCACTTGAACTATAGTTTACAAATACTGTATCTTTGACAATCAGGGAATATAATCAGATAATTTTGTTAATTATTGTACATTTGTGTTAAATTAATGATTAAGTTTGTTTCAAGTGCTCATTTAACGATATATTATATAGTTATATGGACCATTAAAAAAGCCTTTCATCCCAGTCATTCTGACCGTCGCGAAATACGAAATTCGTTTTATGTTAAGCTTTACTTACAACGACTTTTCGGTTTCAAAAATATAGAGTCGGATATTAATATTAGAATCCCGATGCGATTTGGTTGAGTTCAAAATGGCCAATTCTTTAGCTGGTTGAGATGTTCTTAGTTCAGTTGAACTGAGTTCAGTCGAAATTTAAGCTAGCCAAACTGAAAAGTTTACATAAATATGTACTAACTAAAGTACTTAAATTTTGATGTAAAACTGAATATTGAAAATGGGCAAAGTTCTTCCTAAGGAATTTCATTAAATTCAGAAATGGTTTTTTTTATAACAAAACGAATTTCCTTTTATTCAAAAATAGAAACAAAATTTTTTTGCTCCCCATCAAATCATACAAAACCAATTTCATCATGGTCTTTTTTCTTCTATTCAATTAACAAAAAAAAATCATATCATATTACTTTCAGTCATTTAACACATGGAATCTACTCAAAGCTTTTATTCTTTCAAAAAAAAAAAAAAAAAAAAACAAATACAAATACAAAACTGTTGTTGTAATCATAAATGAAATGAACAGATACAATATTCATCAATCTTCATAGCTCCATTTTGTTTTGGTTTGACAAAAAGCAACCTAATGATACCAAAAAGGTAATATAAATGTTGGCAGCATCATAACTCATATAGTCACTCACTCATACCTATTATATAACCCAGACCAACAGCACCACCACCACCCCTAGTCAAGTAGTCAAGGTTGACAAATTTCGATGATGTGAATTGTGAATTCTTCCACAATCTGTATGCGAGTAGAAACCTATTTTATACAATAAACCAACAAGTGTATACGAGAGAGTCAATGTACTCTTCCAGGTATAAGGAAATAAGAACAACTCAGAATTAGGTATGGAATAAGAAGTCTCCAAGAATACAATTTGTTTTTTGGTTTTCTATAAAGGAGGGCTTTTGAGGATTTCTTGAGATTTGCTAAATTTAATTAATTACCTACAGAGTTTGAGGGGGGCTTTACAAGAACTTTATTTGCGTAATTTGACTTAATCTTATATCCTATTCGGCAGGGATTTCTTTTTTGTAAGAGAATAGCGATCAAAATTTATGATTGAAATTTGTGTTTGGCGGGTATATGCTTTTTAATGTGTACAAAGAAAAACGGTGAAGGCGGTATGAACATTAATTTTTTCATTGTTTTAGCTACAAACGATAAACCTATTGAAAAAGAAACACTTATTCATAGAGTTTTTTATTTGCATATGAGGCTACAGTTTTCCATGACTTGAGTCCTTAAAGTGTACCTACAACAAGAAGGAAAGTAAAATAAGCAGGTCTTACATAAAATGAAACTTTTTGTGAAAAGGGTTTCAAGATTTGCCATGGACAAAGCGTTTTATTGCAATATTGTTGGAGTGTCCAACGCTCGGCATGTCTGGGCATACATGCACTAAAACACCATTGGCAGTAGTAGATATAGTATTCCATCTGACCTAACCTAACCTAACCTAACCTAACCTAACCTAACCTAACCTAACCTAACCTAACCTAACCTAACCTAACCTAACCTAACCTAACCTAACCTAACCTAACCTAACCTAACCTAACCTAACCTAACCTAACCTAACCTAACCTAACCTAACCTAACCTAACCTAACCTAACCTAACCTAACCTAACCTAACCTAACCTAACCTAACCTAACCTAACCTAACCTAACCTAACCTAACCTAACCTAACCTAACCTAACCTAACCTAACCTAACCTAACCTAACCTAACCTAACCTAACCTAACCTAACCTAACCTAACCTAACCTAACCTAACCTAACCTAACCTAACCTAACCTAACCTAACCTAACCTAACCTAACCTAACCTAACCTAACCTAACCTAACCTAACCTAACCTAACCTAACCTAACCTAACCTAACCTAACCTAACCTAACCTAACCTAACCTAACCTAACCTAACCTAACCTAACCTAACCTAACCTAACCTAACCTAACCTAACCTAACCTAACCTAACCTAACCTAACCTAACCTAACCTAACCTAACCTAACCTAACCTAACCTAACCTAACCTAACCTAACCTAACCTAACCTAACCTAACCTAACCTAACCTAACCTAACCTAACCTAACCTAACCTAACCTAACCTAACCTAACCTAACCTAACCTAACCTAACCTAACCTAACCTAACCTAACCTAACCTAACCTAACCTAACCTAACCTAACCTAACCTAACCTAACCTAACCTAACCTAACCTAACCTAACCTAACCTAACCTAACCTAACCTAATGATTAAGTTTGTTTCAAGTGCTCATTTAACGATATATTATATAGTTATATGGACCATTAAAAAAGCCTTTCATCCCAGTCATTCTGACCGTCGCGAAATACGAAATTCGTTTTATGTTAAGCTTTACTTACAACGACTTTTCGGTTTCAAAAATATAGAGTCGGATATTAATATTAGAATCCCGATGCGATTTGGTTGAGTTCAAAATGGCCAATTCTTTAGCTGGTTGAGATGTTCTTAGTTCAGTTGAACTGAGTTCAGTCGAAATTTAAGCTAGCCAAACTGAAAAGTTTACATAAATATGTACTAACTAAAGTACTTAAATTTTGATGTAAAACTGAATATTGAAAATGGGCAAAGTTCTTCCTAAGGAATTTCATTAAATTCAGAAATGGTTTTTTTTATAACAAAACGAATTTCCTTTTATTCAAAAATAGAAACAAAATTTTTTTGCTCCCCATCAAATCATACAAAACCAATTTCATCATGGTCTTTTTTCTTCTATTCAATTAACAAAAAAAAATCATATCATATTACTTTCAGTCATTTAACACATGGAATCTACTCAAAGCTTTTATTCTTTCAAAAAAAAAAAAAAAAAAAAACAAATACAAATACAAAACTGTTGTTGTAATCATAAATGAAATGAACAGATACAATATTCATCAATCTTCATAGCTCCATTTTGTTTTGGTTTGACAAAAAGCAACCTAATGATACCAAAAAGGTAATATAAATGTTGGCAGCATCATAACTCATATAGTCACTCACTCATACCTATTATATAACCCAGACCAACAGCACCACCACCACCCCTAGTCAAGTAGTCAAGGTTGACAAATTTCGATGATGTGAATTGTGAATTCTTCCACAATCTGTATGCGAGTAGAAACCTATTTTATACAATAAACCAACAAGTGTATACGAGAGAGTCAATGTACTCTTCCAGGTATAAGGAAATAAGAACAACTCAGAATTAGGTATGGAATAAGAAGTCTCCAAGAATACAATTTGTTTTTTGGTTTTCTATAAAGGAGGGCTTTTGAGGATTTCTTGAGATTTGCTAAATTTAATTAATTACCTACAGAGTTTGAGGGGGGCTTTACAAGAACTTTATTTGCGTAATTTGACTTAATCTTATATCCTATTCGGCAGGGATTTCTTTTTTGTAAGAGAATAGCGATCAAAATTTATGATTGAAATTTGTGTTTGGCGGGTATATGCTTTTTAATGTGTACAAAGAAAAACGGTGAAGGCGGTATGAACATTAATTTTTTCATTGTTTTAGCTACAAACGATAAACCTATTGAAAAAGAAACACTTATTCATAGAGTTTTTTATTTGCATATGAGGCTACAGTTTTCCATGACTTGAGTCCTTAAAGTGTACCTACAACAAGAAGGAAAGTAAAATAAGCAGGTCTTACATAAAATGAAACTTTTTGTGAAAAGGGTTTCAAGATTTGCCATGGACAAAGCGTTTTATTGCAATATTGTTGGAAACTTTTTGTGAAAAGGGTTTCAAGATTTGCCATGGACAAAGCGTTTTATTGCAATATTGTTGGAGTGTCCAACGCTCGGCATGTCTGGGCATACATGCACTAAAACACCATTGGCAGTAGTAGATATAGTATTCCATCTGACCTAACCTAACCTAACCTAACCTAACCTAACCTAACCTAACCTAACCTAACCTAACCTAACCTAACCTAACCTAACCTAACCTAACCTAACCTAACCTAACCTAACCTAACCTAACCTAACCTAACCTAACCTAACCTAACCTAACCTAACCTAACCTAACCTAACCTAACCTAACCTAACCTAACCTAACCTAACCTAACCTAACCTAACCTAACCTAACCTAACCTAACCTAACCTAACCTAACCTAACCTAACCTAACCTAACCTAACCTAACCTAACCTAACCTAACCTAACCTAACCTAACCTAACCTAACCTAACCTAACCTAACCTAACCTAACCTAACCTAACCTAACCTAACCTAACCTAACCTAACCTAACCTAACCTAACCTAACCTAACCTAACCTAACCTAACCTAACCTAACCTAACCTAACCTAACCTAACCTAACCTAACCTAACCTAACCTAACCTAACCTAACCTAACCTAACCTAACCTAACCTAACCTAACCTAACCTAACCTAACCTAACCTAACCTAACCTAACCTAACCTAACCTAACCTAACCTAACCTAACCTAACCTAACCTAACCTAACCTAACCTAACCTAACCTAACCTAACCTAACCTAACCTAACCTAACCTAACCTAACCTAACCTAACCTAACCTAACCTAACCTAACCTAACCTAACCTAACCTAACCTAACCTAACCTAACCTAACCTAACCTAACCTAACCTAACCTAACCTAACCTAACCTAACCTAACCTAACCTAACCTAACCTAACCTAACCTAACCTAACCTAACCTAACCTAACCTAACCTAACCTAACCTAACCTAACCTAACCTAACCTAACCTAACCTAACCTAACCTAACCTAACCTAACCTAACCTAACCTAACCTAACCTAACCTAACCTAACTTGTTTGAAACCCTTATAGTTTGCAATGAGAAGGAAAAGTGACGAAGAGAAAGAATGAATTTCGGGAGGCTTGTTATGCCTTGAATATTGAACCGGGCTTCGAAGGGTTCAAATTTTTTGTTGGAGCAACGTTGAGAAAAACCTATGGTCTGACCATTTTATAAAAACATCAGTAAAAAGCAGCTACATATTAATTGGAGTATCGTTTCAAATGAGAATTGGAATAAATGACTTGGTGCTGAAATTAAGGTACATATGTACCTACATATTTTATGAAATTATGTGTTTGAAATTTTGTTTTAATTGAACCACTATTCCTTAATTTACGCTACTTCAGGTAATTAGATTCAGACCGGCCGGCCTTAAAAAGCTTAATGTAATCAAATATGAAAACATTGAAGAGGAATTGAATGAACTTAATCCAAATAAAGAATGTTTGATTTCGTTCTCAGAAAGCATTGCTTTCTATTTGTTAATGCTCTCAAAAATTTTCTAGCTCAACGAGTAGTTCCTGGAAAATTCCAGTCATAACATTCTTTTGAGAGACCCAATTTTATTTCACCCTGACTAGGCCAGGATACTCGAAAACGAAAGCATAAATTGAAAAGTTTTTCTGCGAAAAAATATACCAGAATGAAAACGAATAAAAAAAATATTGACGTAGAGAGTAAGAGAAAATCGGGATACGTATAAAGCGCCCAAGTCAAAGTGAAATTAATTTATTTGTACAATCTATTTATGAAGTCCTTTTCCAAACAACTCAAACCGAACCGAACGAACCCCACAAGCCCACAACCCCGCAGCTCAACCAGAGTGCCAGCATCATCATCATTGACCAAACACCAGCGTTCACCAAGCCAAGTAGTGCCAATGCACTGGATAGCGTTGTGGCTAACTATTACAGGCTATGGCGGTGGATGCTAACTTAACTCACAGTCACAACTCTAAATTATTCCTGTCACCCAAAAACAGTATGCACCACACTTTAACGGTATGTAGTTTTAGCAACATACATATCAACTTACAGTGATGTTTAGACATTTTTTTTAATCAAACTATGAGGATGTCTGTCGAAACCAAATGACAGTTTTCGTACTATACTTAAAACGTCTTTATAGGCTATTGATTATGTCATTTAGAAAGGAACTAAGACGTTCACGGGTTTTTATTGCAGGAATCGTTCAATGGGTTATAAGAGAATATAAAACCGCGGAGTGCTATTAAATGAGAGGGTGGATACTGAAGATTGATTAAAATAACTTCATTTTAAAATTAATATTAAGTTTATAATTCTAGCTTTCGAAAAAAGTATCAATCAAAACTGTAAGTGTTGCCGTTGTTTTTTTAATAATAATTTTTTTTATTTTAAGTATTTTTTTTAGAAAATTGCCCCTCCCGCCAAAACGAGGGAACATAGACCCCCCTCCCATAGTAAACAATGATTGTATTTAACCCCTCTACAAAATCTCATTATCAGTTCTTGGTGCTTAAGTTATCGCACTTTCCCCTCAAATGTTTCTGTTTTACTTGAGTAAAACTAAAAATGCGAAAAAAGATAGATTAAAATGGCCATACTTCGGTAAATTTTCAATGAAAAAATTTAGTGAGCACAGCATTTTAAAGGAAATTTAATCTTCTTTTTTCTTTGGAGCAATGTTTATGCCTATCTCAACCCAAAAAAAAATGTACAACTAAAAAAGCAAAAAAAAAACTCAAAAAAATCAATTTTTTTGATATTTTTTTCATGATTGTTTCGACTATTTTGGTATGGAATTTTTTTTTCAATTTTTAAAAAAACATTATTCCAATAGAAAATTTAATTCTCTACAAAAAGTTTTATGTGCAATACATCAAAACTTTGCTTGGTTTACGAGGTATATTGAAAAAAACCCAAAAAGGGGGCTTTTGCACCCCTATCTTCAGTTTCCACCCTCTCATTTAATAACACTCCGCGGTTTTATCTTCTCTTTTATAACCCATTGAACGATTCCTGCAATAAAAACCCGTGAACGTCTTAGTTCCTTATTGCCATGTTTTTTTTCGACATAATCAATATCCTATTAAATTTTAGCTAAAAATCGCATAAAATAAAAAAAAAAACACATTTTAATCGGATGCAGCAGACTTTGATTTTGAATATAATTATTCGACTTAATTGTTCGACATTTAAAAAAAAAAAACAAGTTTTAGAGAAAACTCCTGCAAACTTTTACATTCTTTTACTTTTACAATTTTTATTTTTAAGAAAAAATGTTTTGATAATGAAAAAAAGTGCGTACAGAATTTTTAATTTACAGAATTTTAAAATACAGAATTTTGAATGTACAGAAAATACAGAATTCTGGAATCCGAATTTTGGCACATACAGAATTTTGACCCTAACCCAAAATACTTACGCGGAACGTGGTAGTGTATTTTTAAAGGACCTAACTGGAACACAAAAAATTTGGATAAAAGACTAAATCCATGTGGTATGGTTTATAGTTTAAATTCATAATACCTACCAGGGGCGGACTGGGAGTCAAAGGGCCTTCCGGGACTTTTAGGAAAAGGGCCACAAAATACTTACATAATTATTTACTTACTCGAAATATTTAAAAATAAAAGTTGATATGCAGAAATTGTTTTTTTATATACAGTGGTCGAAAAATAATTAGAAACAAGCTCTTTTTTTTTCAAAATGTATGTATGTTCTTAATATAAATAAAAAATATTAGAAATATTTTTTAACAGAGACATTTGAAGAGCTTGATGTTTTATTAACGATCTCGTCTTTATTGCACCTTCTTTTTCTAAAATATAAGGGGTTGGTCTGTCAGGAATATTTGTTAAGGACGTTTTATCTATTTTTTTGGAACATGTGGCAATTTACGAGGACTGCAACCACATTAACTGACTTATAGAAATTAGTCGGTGATAGTCCTTTTTATTAATTGTACCTACTTAAAATTAATTGACCAAGTTTGGAAAATGTAAATGCTAAAAATCATTTATTTTTTCAAATAAAAGCATTTATTTTTAAAAGTTTTCGTGAATTTATCCAGTGCTTTTGTTTGTCATGTTAAAGCTTCACAAGAAAAAGTTTTTTGAATAATGAACCCTTTAAAATTTCAAAACTTTTAATTACATGTTACAAAAAAAAAAATAATATTTTTAACAGTTACTAACAGTACCTTTTACTGAACCGGTAAATTAGGTACTTCGACATATTAATTAAATTTTATATCATTTTTTAAATTGATATTAAAATTCTTATAAAATTAAATTAAAAATATTTTTGTGAGTTATCAGGTACATAAAAAGCTTTGATATTCTAAGCAACTTTATCTATGCATTCTATTACGATTTTATAATGTTTTTTGTCCCGGATTTTGCTCCCAGAAATATGGTCACCGACGGTGACTCACCGTAATTATACCATAACTCGTGTTTGCTAAAAATTTGTTAAATATTTTGTATACAAAGGGTGTCCCAAAAGTAATGGATCAAACGAAATATGCTGATAGGCTAACTTTAGGACTCTCAGAATTTGGTAACTTGTTCATCTCAAATTCTTTTTTTCGATTCGATTTTCGATTTAATGCAGTTTTTGCGTAATTTCGAAAAGTCCCGACTTTGCAACTGTATTTTGCTCCCTCCACTCATAATAGATTTTTGTTTTTTACAATTCTTTCACTAAAACATTTCTTAATAATAAGAAATAATTAATAAATCAAAATATTTTTTGCTGCAAATCAATTAAGAGTTCAATATTTTTTAAAAACTCAATTTGTTACTTTTATTTCAAAATTTTGTCACCTAAATCTCTAATTAGGGGAGATTAGGTACTGTTGAAGCAAAGGACGGTTGAAACAATACAAGTAGCTCGAGAATCGTTAGTGATACAGTATGACTTATAGGGAATCGAATGTATTTGAAATTTCAATTGTTTGTCAAAAGAGCTTTTTTTTCGGAAAATGAGAGGAACTATGTGATCGAAGAGCTACCTTACGGAAAGGGTATGAAATATTGTTTCAGTGTATGTATTTGTTTTTAAAACATTGTGAAAATCGAAAGCTTGGTCTTGTTCAAGCTTTTTTAAAATGAAAGAGAGATATACAAACAAGCTACTAGGGGGAAGAAGAAAAAACATCGTGTTTACTTTTTTGTACTTTTTTGACTTTGTGTTTTGATAGTTCAGGCTTAACACAACAAATAAAGTACCTTGGCACCACTGTTTTTATCGAGAGAAAGTAAAATCTGGATAATTATCTGGATTTTTCAAAAATCTATACAGATAAAGTTTTTGTTGTTTTTTGCCTCGAAAGATTTATATAGGGCCCCCAAACAGAATTCGGTAGGAGTGTGTGAAGTTAGCCCCCCTTTTTTTGAAATTGTTATTTTTGAAAGTTGTTCCAGGTTGTTCCCGATTTGTTCCGGATTGTTCCAAATTTTTTTTGAAAAATTTTCAAAAATGGAGGTTTTAGAGCAAAAAAACCGTTTTTGACCTAGCCCCCCTTTTTTCGAAAATTGAAATTTTGAAAGTTGTTCCGGGTTTAAAAAGTTGTTCCGAACATTGTTCCAAATTTTTGGACCTCTAAGTTCAATATTTCGAAAGTTAGGGGCCAAAAACCAAAAAATTCTAGCCCCCCTTTTTTCGATTTTTTAGGTTTTTATATTTTTTTTAGCTTTAAAAAGTTGTTCTAAACATTGTTCCAAGAAATTGAGGTCCTAAAGTTTGTATTTTTAAAGATATGGCTTTGGAAACTTTTTTTCAAAAAACTAAAAAAACGACTTTTCCAATTATTATTTTCCAAATTTTTTTTCTGAAATCGAATATTTAACCATACATTCATATTTGGAGTGAGTTTCAGTCTTCTACAGTAAGAGTATCAACTCGAAAATGCACTTTCAAAATAAATCGTGATGTTTTCACATTTTCAAAAATTTCCATAGGCCCCCCTTTTTCGAAAAATAAAATTCCAAAAGTTGTTCCAAGTTGAACATTAATATTTCTAAAGCCAAACCAAAAATCGTTAAGAAAAACAAACAACTAGCCATTTAAACTAAAAAAAAAACGATTTTAGTAAACTCTTGCCCCAATTTTGCTCCCCTTTTGAAAATTTTAAGATCCAAAAATTAAAACAAATTAGTCTTCTGATTTTCTTTAACGTGTTAAAATATAATATGTTTCAAAGATATATCAACCCCCCAAAAAAATAAAAAACCCCCCACCACCCCCCAAATTCGAAAACCGAAAATCCAAAAACACACACATATGTATTATTATGAAAACCAAAATGTTCCCAAATTTTATCAAAAAATAATGAAAAATATGGATTTTAGAGCAAAAAAACTATTTTTACGATATTAGAAAAAACTTCTTATTGAACATCACAAATTTTCAAAAATTAAATTTTAAAAAACAATATTGTGATAATATAGTCCTTACAAATTAATTCCAGTTAAAACATAAGAAAAAAAAAATGTATATAAGTTTTTTTCGAAAACGTGCTCCCCCGACCCCCTTTTGACCAAAACTGAGAATATCAAATCGAGAATATCACTATACGAGTTTCATACCATAAAACTTAGACTTAGATACTTTAAAAAATAAAAAAAAAATTTACGATATAACAAAAAAAAAAAATTCTGGCTCCCCCTTTTCGAATTTCAAAAATCCAAAACTTGTTCCAGGTTGTTCTAGGGCTCTTCTAAATTGTTCCAGACTTTCGCTTCTTAATATTGATTTTTAGTATGAAAAATTTCAAAAAAATGCTCCCCCATCCCCCCTTTTGACAAATCCAAAATCTAAAAGTTGTTCCAAGTGCACAATCACTCAAATCCAATTGTTCCAAAGTTTCATTCAAAAATATTCAAAACTGAGCATTTTAAGCCAAAATTTCATTTAATATGGGAAAATCATGTTAAACTTGTTCTGGCTCCCCTTTTTCGAATTTCAAAAATCCAAAACTTGTTCCAGGTTGTTCTAGGGCTCTTCTAAATTGTTCCAGACTTTCGCTTCTTAATATTGATTTTTAGTATGAAAAATTTCAAAAAAATGCTCCCCCATCCCCCCTTTTGACAAATCCAAAATCTAAAAGTTGTTCCAAGTGCACAATCACTCAAATCCAATTGTTCCAAAGTTTCATTCAAAAATATTCAAAACTGAGCATTTTAAGCCAAAATTTCATTTAATATGGGAAAATCATGTTAAACTTGTTCTGGCTCCCCTTTTTCGAATTTCAAAAATCCAAAACTTGTTCCAGGTTGTTCTAGGGCTCTTCTAAATTGTTCCAGACTTTCGCTTCTTAATATTGATTTTTAGTATGAAAAATTTCAAAAAAATGCTCCCCCATCCCCCCTTTTGACAAATCCAAAATCTAAAAGTTGTTCCAAGTGCACAATCACTCAAATCCAATTGTTCCAAAGTTTCATTCAAAAATATTCAAAACTGAGCATTTTAAGCCAAAATTTCATTTAATATGGGAAAATCATGTTAAACTTGTTCTGGCTCCCCTTTTTCGAATTTCAAAAATCCAAAACTTGTTCCAGGTTGTTCTAGGGCTCTTCTAAATTGTTCCAGACTTTCGCTTCTTAATATTGATTTTTAGTATGAAAAATTTCAAAAAAATGCTCCCCCATCCCCCCTTTTGACAAATCCAAAATCTAAAAGTTGTTCCAAGTGCACAATCACTCAAATCCAATTGTTCCAAAGTTTCATTCAAAAATATTCAAAACTGAGCATTTTAAGCCAAAATTTCATTTAATATGGGAAAATCATGTTAAACTTGTTCTGGCTCCCCTTTTTCGAATTTCAAAAATCCAAAACTTGTTCCAGGTTGTTCTAGGGCTCTTCTAAATTGTTCCAGACTTTCGCTTCTTAATATTGATTTTTAGTATGAAAAATTTCAAAAAAATGCTCCCCCATCCCCCCTTTTGACAAATCCAAAATCTAAAAGTTGTTCCAAGTGCACAATCACTCAAATCCAATTGTTCCAAAGTTTCATTCAAAAATATTCAAAACTGAGCATTTTAAGCCAAAATTTCATTTAATATGGGAAAATCATGTTAAACTTGTTCTGGCTCCCCTTTTTCGAATTTCAAAAATCCAAAACTTGTTCCAGGTTGTTCTAGGGCTCTTCTAAATTGTTCCAGACTTTCGCTTCTTAATATTGATTTTTAGTATGAAAAATTTCAAAAAAATGCTCCCCCATCCCCCCTTTTGACAAATCCAAAATCTAAAAGTTGTTCCAAGTGCACAATCACTCAAATCCAATTGTTCCAAAGTTTCATTCAAAAATATTCAAAACTGAGCATTTTAAGCCAAAATTTCATTTAATATGGGAAAATCATGTTAAACTTGTTCTGGCTCCCCTTTTTCGAATTTCAAAAATCCAAAACTTGTTCCAGGTTGTTCTAGGGCTCTTCTAAATTGTTCCAGACTTTCGCTTCTTAATATTGATTTTTAGTATGAAAAATTTCAAAAAAATGCTCCCCCATCCCCCCTTTTGACAAATCCAAAATCTAAAAGTTGTTCCAAGTGCACAATCACTCAAATCCAATTGTTCCAAAGTTTCATTCAAAAATATTCAAAACTGAGCATTTTAAGCCAAAATTTCATTTAATATGGGAAAATCATGTTAAACTTGTTCTGGCTCCCCTTTTTCGAATTTCAAAAATCCAAAACTTGTTCCAGGTTGTTCTAGGGCTCTTCTAAATTGTTCCAGACTTTCGCTTCTTAATATTGATTTTTAGTATGAAAAATTTCAAAAAAATGCTCCCCCATCCCCCCTTTTGACAAATCCAAAATCTAAAAGTTGTTCCAAGTGCACAATCACTCAAATCCAATTGTTCCAAAGTTTCATTCAAAAATATTCAAAACTGAGCATTTTAAGCCAAAATTTCATTTAATATGGGAAAATCATGTTAAACTTGTTCTGGCTCCCCTTTTTCGAATTTCAAAAATCCAAAACTTGTTCCAGGTTGTTCTAGGGCTCTTCTAAATTGTTCCAGACTTTCGCTTCTTAATATTGATTTTTAGTATCAAAAATTTCAAAAAAAAAATGCTCAAAAAAAAGTATGGCGTATACGTACTTTTTTTTATATCAAAGAGGCCGCCAAATATCAAAAGGGCCGCAAAATTCAGTCTTGCCCAGAGGCCCTAGCAACTAACGAGCGCCATTGATCCCCTCCCCCTTTTTTACAAATGCAAAAGTTGTTCCTAACGCAAAAAAACTTCAACTAATGAAATAAAAATATCTTATGTTTCAAAGTTTTAAAAGTGCTAAATTAGTTTGTCATTTTAGAAATTAAAATACATATCAATTTCATCAGCTTGTCCTTTTAATTCTGTATTAACAATACAAATTATAATTTTAGCTTAGTCTTTTCTAAAATGTAAAAAATTAATATATTAAATATACAGGGTGTCCCACAGTCACCGCCCCAAATAAAAACCATCGATTCCTGAGGTCATTTTAAGTCCAAAAACTTAAGAGGTAATTTTCTCGTTTTCGTCCCGTTTTCGAGTTAGCAAGGTTTTTATGATTTTTGCTCTCTTGTTCTTTAACTGGCCTTATCTTTGCCAAACTAAGTTTGATTTGAAGGATTTTTTTTACGACCAATCAAGAATTTATTACAGTTTTAGTTTGTCTCAAAACTTTTTTCCTGCGGACAACCGTTTCTCCACAATTTTGCATCAAACACAATTTTCTTCGTTTTTTAAGTTGTTTTTTACACTTTCATATCATATAAGTCAAAAAAACACGTTAACGAGTATTAATTTTTTGTGCTTTTTATTAAAGCCCCGTTTATTTTCATAAAAAATAAATAAGTTTTATTTCATAAAAAAGGCTACTGAAAGTAATTTAAAAAAAATAAACAAACTGAGTGAATTAAAAAAAATAATGATTTTTAAATAAAAAATTAATTTAAATGAATTAAAAACTTTCTCTGAGCTATTGTGGTTAAGAAAAGAACAAATAGATAAAGCTCAGAAAAAGTTTTAGTTCATTTAAATTAACTTTGTTTTTAAATATTATTTATTTTTTAATTCACTCAGTTTGTTTATTTTTTTTAAATTACTTTCAGTAGCCTTTTTTATGAAATAAAACTTATTTATTTTTTATGAAAATAAACGGGGCTTTAATAAAAAGCACAAAAAATTAATACGTTAACGTGTTTTTTTTGACTTATATGATATGAAAGTGTAAAAAACAACTTAAAAAACGAAGAAAATTGTGTTTGATGCAAAATTGTGGAGAAACGGTTGTCCGCAGGAAAAAAAGTTTTGAGACAAACTAAAACTGTAATAAATTCTTGATTGGTCGTAAAAAAAATCCTTCAAATCAAACTTAGTTTGGCAAAGATAAGGCCAGTTAAAGAACAAGAGAGCAAAAATCATAAAAACCTTGCTAACTCGAAAACGGGACGAAAACGAGAAAATTACCTCTTAAGTTTTTGGACTTAAAATGACCTCAGGAATCCATGGTTTTTATTTGGGGCGGTGACTGTGGGACACCCTGTATATTTAATATATTAATTTTTTACATTTTAGAAAAGACTAAGCTAAAATTATAATTTGTATTGTTAATACAGAATTAAAAGGACAAGCTGATGAAATTGATATGTATTTTAATTTCTAAAATGACAAACTAATTTAGCACTTTTAAAACTTTGAAACATAAGATATTTTTATTTCATTAGTTGAAGTTTTTTTGCGTTAGGAACAACTTTTGCATTTGTAAAAAAGGGGGAGGGCAAGACTGAATTTTGCGGCCCTTTTGATATTTGGCGGCCTCTTTGATATAAAAAAAAGTACGTATACGCCATACTTTTTTTTGAGCATTTTTTTTTGAAATTTTTGATACTAAAAATCAATATTAAGAAGCGAAAGTCTGGAACAATTTAGAAGAGCCCTAGAACAACCTGGAACAAGTTTTGGATTTTTGAAATTCGAAAAAGGGGAGCCAGAACAAGTTTAACATGATTTTCCCATATTAAATGAAATTTTGGCTTAAAATGCTCAGTTTTGAATATTTTTGAATGAAACTTTGGAACAATTGGATTTGAGTGATTGTGCACTTGGAACAACTTTTAGATTTTGGATTTGTCAAAAGGGGGGATGGGGGAGCATTTTTTTGAAATTTTTCATACTAAAAATCAATATTAAGAAGCGAAAGTCTGGAACAATTTAGAAGAGCCCTAGAACAACCTGGAACAAGTTTTGGATTTTTGAAATTCGAAAAAGGGGAGCCAGAACAAGTTTAACATGATTTTCCCATATTAAATGAAATTTTGGCTTAAAATGCTCAGTTTTGAATATTTTTGAATGAAACTTTGGAACAATTGGATTTGAGTGATTGTGCACTTGGAACAACTTTTAGATTTTGGATTTGTCAAAAGGGGGGATGGGGGAGCATTTTTTTGAAATTTTTCATACTAAAAATCAATATTAAGAAGCGAAAGTCTGGAACAATTTAGAAGAGCCCTAGAACAACCTGGAACAAGTTTTGGATTTTTGAAATTCGAAAAAGGGGAGCCAGAACAAGTTTAACATGATTTTCCCATATTAAATGAAATTTTGGCTTAAAATGCTCAGTTTTGAATATTTTTGAATGAAACTTTGGAACAATTGGATTTGAGTGATTGTGCACTTGGAACAACTTTTAGATTTTGGATTTGTCAAAAGGGGGGATGGGGGAGCATTTTTTTGAAATTTTTCATACTAAAAATCAATATTAAGAAGCGAAAGTCTGGAACAATTTAGAAGAGCCCTAGAACAACCTGGAACAAGTTTTGGATTTTTGAAATTCGAAAAAGGGGAGCCAGAACAAGTTTAACATGATTTTCCCATATTAAATGAAATTTTGGCTTAAAATGCTCAGTTTTGAATATTTTTGAATGAAACTTTGGAACAATTGGATTTGAGTGATTGTGCACTTGGAACAACTTTAAGATTTTGGATTTGTCAAAAGGGGGGATGGGGGAGCATTTTTTTGAAATTTTTCATACTAAAAATCAATATTAAGAAGCGAAAGTCTGGAACAATTTAGAAGAGCCCTAGAACAACCTGGAACAAGTTTTGGATTTTTGAAATTCGAAAAGGGGGAGCCAGAATTTTTTTTTTTTTGTTATATCGTAAATTTTTTTTTTTATTTTTTAAAGTATCTAAGTCTAAGTTTTATGGTATGAAACTCGTATAGTGTTTTTTAACGTGGGCGTTTTTATAAGTATTCAATTTGATATTCTCAGTTTTGGTCAAAAGGGGGTCGGGGGAGCACGTTTTCGAAAAAAACTTATATACATTTTTTTTTTCTTATGTTTTAACTGGAATTAATTTGTAAGGACTATATTATCACAATATTGTTTTTTAAAATTTAATTTTTGAAAATTTGTGATGTTCAATAAGAATTTTTTTCTAATATCGTAAAAATAGTTTTTTTGCTCTAAAATCCATATTTTTCATTATTTTTTGATAAAATTTGGGAACATTTTGGTTTTCATAATAATACATATGTGTGTGTTTTTGGATTTTCGGTTTTCGAATTTGGGGGGGTGGTGGGGGGTTTTTTATTTTTTTGGGGGGTTGATATATCTTTGAAACATATTATATTTTAACACGTTAAAGAAAATCAGAAGACTAATTTGTTTTAATTTTTGGATCTTAAAATTTTCAAAAGGGGAGCAAAATTGGGGCAAGAGTTTACTAAAATCGTTTTTTTTAGTTTAAATGGCTAGTTGTTTGTTTTTCTTAACGATTTTTGGTTTGGCTTTAGAAATATTAATGTTCAACTTGGAACAACTTTTGGAATTTTATTTTTCGAAAAAGGGGGGCCTATGGAAATTTTTGAAAATGTGAAAACATCACGATTTATTTTGAAAGTGCATTTTCGAGTTGATACTCTTACTGTAGAAGACTGAAACTCACTCCAAATATGTATGTATGGTTAAATATTCGATTTCAGAAAAAAAATTTGGAAAATAATAATTGGAAAAGTCGTTTTTTTAGTTTTTTGAAAAAAAGTTTCCAAAGCCATATCTTTAAAAATACAAACTTTAGGACCTCAATTTCTTGGAACAATGTTTAGAACAACTTTTTAAAGCTAAAAAAAATATAAAAACCTAAAAAATCGAAAAAAGGGGGGCTAGAATTTTTTGGTTTTTGGCCCCTAACTTTCGAAATATTGAACTTAGAGGTCCAAAAATTTGGAACAATGTTCGGAACAACTTTTTAAACCCGGAACAACTTTCAAAATTTCAATTTTCGAAAAAAGGGGGGCTAGGTCAAAAACGGTTTTTTGGCTCTAAAACCTCCATTTTTGAAAATTTTTCAAAAAAAATTTGGAACAATCCGGAACAAATCGGGAACAACCTGCAACAACTTTCAAAAATAACAATTTCAAAAAAAGGGGGGCTAACTTCACACACTCATTCGGTAGGCCTCCAAAGATTCATAGGAGGCCCACAAACAGAATTAGGTAGGCCCCTAAAGATCCATAGGAGGCCTTCTATAAACATGATTCTGTGGGCCTCGAAAGATCCATATGGGGCCCCCTGAAAATCCATAGGGGGCCCACAAACAGAATTCGGTAGGCCCCTAAAGATCCATAGGAGGGGTTCATTGACTTAAACGCCATAAACATGATTCTGTGAGCTTCGAAAGATCCATATGGGGCCCCCTGAAAATCCATAAAGGGCCCAGAAACAGAATTTGGTAGGCCCCTAAAGATCCATAGGAGGCCTTCATTGACTTAAACGCCATAAACATGATTCTGTGGGCTTCGAAAGATCCATATGGGGCCCCCTGAAAATCCATAGGGGGCCCACAAACAGAATTCGGTAGGCCCCTAAAGATCCATAGGAGGCCTTCATTGACTTAAACGCCATAAACATGATTCTATGGGCCTCGACAGATCCATATGGGGCCCACAAACAGAATTCGGTAGGCCTTTAAAGATCCATAGGAGGCCTTCATTGACTTAAAGGCCACAAAGATAATTCTGTGGGCCTCGAAATATCCATATGGGGCCCCCTGAAAATCCATAGGGGGCCCACAAACAGAATTCGGTAGGCCCCTAAAGATCCATAGGAGGCCTTCATTGACTTAAACGCCATAAACATGATTCAGTGGGCCTCGAAATATCCATATGGGGCCCTTTGAAAATCCATAGGGGGGCCACAAACAGAATTCGGTAGGCCCATTAAGATCCACAGGAGGCCTACGTTGACTTAAATGCCGCAAACATAATTCTGTGGTCCTCGAAACATACATAGGGGGCTCACAAGCATAATTCTATAGGTCTTGAAAGATCCATAAGGGGCACAATAGATTTATACTGACTAAAAAGGCCAGAAACCGACTTGAAGCATGACGTGAGTGAATTTAAAAATTGAATTTCAAGTGCTTTTAAGAAATGTTTTCTTGCCCGAGGGCCTACCGGGAAAAATCCAGAATGCCCGGTGGGCCAGTCCGCCCCTGATACCTACATACATTTTCTTCTCACTAAGCACCACGGAAACATGAAATGAATCACTGCACTTTCCCTGCACAAGATACAGACTTTTGCCCACATAAACAAATAATACACTCATCGTGACCTTTCATTTGATATATGTCTCTATTTGTTAGACCAATCAATGGGCCACGTCCCACTCAATACAAAAGTGTTCTAAAAACCAAAAATTGCATTGCGTCATGGCTGAAAACTGGGGATGGAATAGGCCAATTGAACTTCCAACACCGTTATTATAATATTTTTGAGTCAATTTAATCGAGCATCTATAGTCAAAATGTATACTTCTCTGAATTTTACTACTAACATTTTTGAACATAAAATGCATAACTTCACTTTCCGTGTACGAGATACAGACTTGTGCCCATACAAAAAAATAGTACACTTATCAAGACCTTTCATTTGATGTACAGTCTCCTTTCTGGTCATAAAATATTTGTTTTTACAGTTTCATTAAAAAAATAAATATAGATCACACTAACTTTGAAAGCATTTTCATACTAAGCTATTTTAAATGCAGAATTTAAAACATTCAAGGATAAAGTAGTGGAGAAATATTTTACATTTCTGGGATTTATTAGAAATATTCTATTAGAGTTTTATATCCATACTTCTAATAGTGGCGCCCAACGTGGTACCCAAACCCACGAGAAAAAAAAAACAAGATCAAGTTAACGACAATCGTTTTGTCGATTTATTGTTTCAAAAATTAATGAATATTCCGACAGATTAGTAAAATATAAGTAAAAATTCTTACACAGTTCTGTCTTTGCAACAAAATAAACTAATAATACAGTCAAATAAGGAGAAAAAAGGGGTAAATCTCGGAATGAATGTTAGTAGAAATTTTTTTTGCTCAATATCTTCCTTTTGCCATTCTATAACATATCTCAAAAGTCTAGAAAAATCTCATGTCCGCTTGTGGCGATTTCAAGGTCAAATCGCGAAATGGAGATTTTCAAAATTAGCAAAAATAGGCTATGGTATTATATACACATATGATACATGATTTCAAGGTATTTTTTAATGCTGATTCCAAAAAATCTAAAATCAAGACAATCTGACGTCTCTGAAAAAAGTTATACCTGTTTTTCATCTGTCAACGCATATTATTATAACAGTTGCAAACTTACTGCCGAAAAACCCTTAAAAGTTATGGTAGATGAACCAAATTTTGCATGAAGATTTTAGAATCCATCATTATTAAAAATCAAAACAATCCATTACAACAAATATATATACCTACGAAATAATGGTATTTTTTGATGGAGGGGCAAATTTTAGGATATGCACTAAAGAAGATTCTTGTTCATCTTAGGAATAAGTGCTAATAGGCTAATATTTTCATTTTAATCTTTGTTTGGATATTCTTTAACTACCCTCAAAAATCTAAGAAAATCTCATGTCCGCAAGTCCTAATTTTCTTGGTTTGAATATAAGGTGCAGATTTGAAAAAATTGAAAAACTACTCTTCAGATATTTGTGTCAGATCAACATGAATAAGGTGCATTAGTTTTCAGGGATGGTCAGGTTGACTTGTTTGTGAGTTTTGTTGGAATAAGTGTTAAAAAAAACCTTTAAATCATGTCGCTTATGTTGGTATACATATAAAAATTTAAACTTTTCTTATTAATTTTTTAAAATCTGCACCTTATTTTCAAACCAAGAAAATTAGGACTTGCGGACATGAAATCTTTTTAGATTTTTGAGGGTAGTTAAAGAATATCCAAACAAAGATTAAAATGAAAAAATTAGCCTATTAGCACTTATTCCTAAGATGAACAAGAATCTTCTTTAGTGCATATCCTAAAATTTGCCCCTCCATCAAAAAATACCATTATTTCGTAGGTATATATATTTTTTGTAATGGATTGTTTTGATTTTTAATAATGATGGGTTCTAAAATCTTAATTCAAAATTTGATTCATCTACCATAACTTTTAAGGGTTTTTCGGGAGTAAGTTTGCAACTGTTATAATAATATGCGTTGACAGATGAAAAACAGGTATAACTTTTTTCAGAGACGTCAGATTGTCTTGATTTTAGATTTTTTGGAATCAGCATTAAAAAATACCTTGAAATCATGTATCATATGTGTATATAATACCATAGCCTATTTTTGCTAATTTTGAAAATCTCCATTTCGCGATTTGACCTTGAAATCGCCACAAGCGGACATGAGATTTTTCTAGACTTTTGAGATATGTTATAGAATGGCAAAAGGAAGATATTGAGCAAAAAAAATTTCTACTAACATTCATTCCGAGGTTAAACCCTTATTTGACTGGATTATAATCCATATACATATCTACTACATATACGTATATATATGAAAATATATTGATGTAGAATAAACGCGTATTTTTGAACACATGCATATCCTTAGGAAATTTATCATTCAGATGACGGTGCTGCTCAGCTGCTGTCGTCCATGATAACCATGTTGGTTGGCGACACCCGCGCATTACGGTCCATTTCAGTGTACCAAAAAGGAAGTTTTAGAGGGAGCAATGTTGTATAGTGCAGTTATAGATACATGTTCATAAGTATAGATATGGTTGGTCAATGTACTGCATCAGTTCGTTTGGTTGTTTGTTGTCATATATACTCATTTATAGAGGAATGGAGGACATCGATGACATTGCACCAAAACTAAACTATAAGAGCTTTAAAATGCTTTTAATATTAGTTATATGTCAATGTGGATTAGATATGCCAATAAGGGCTGAAGAACACCAAACCTGGCATCAGTTAAACTACCAACAACAACAACAAAAAACAACAACACTGGCAACGAAAAAAAGGCGCCAATACATTAGAGCAAAATGCAATTTTGGAGTCCTTTCAGTTGAAGCCGCCACCGCCAGTCGACAGCTATGAGTGAGTGTGAGGATATGCACCATACAAATACATATACATATATAAACAACAAACCCTGAGGGTATAAATTAAAAGAGATGTTAGTATACATATAAACAAATAATATAGGACTGGACAGGATGTAGGCTTATATAGCTGTTTCCTTAGTTTATAATTGGTTACAAGCAGGTAACTGAAAATAACGATTTGTGTGATTATTTCACCGTACCTTCAATTATTCGTGAGGTTTAAAGTTAATGTAAGGAATTTAATACAGAATTTAAGAATTTAATATGAATTGACCAAAACGTGAATACAATTTTTGATGGCGTTTAAGGACAAAATATTTTAATTTAACAGAATTTAAATGAAGTGTGTAATGTATTTCCTTTTTTAAATAATTTCCTTGTTCAAAATGTTTTGAAAAAAAAGAAACAATTTATTTATAAAATGATAAAATGACCTCGCACCCACTCCTTTAAATAAAAAAAAAATATCAAGGAACTATCAAATGCATTATTATATTTCTCAAATTAAAAATGCATTTTAATATTTCATCTTCTTTTTTTTTACAAAACTAAAATATGATAAAGTAACACTAAACCCTTGTATTTCTTATAATCCCTTACTTCTTTTTTTCTTCTTCTTCTTATTTCTTCTAAGACGTTAAGTTAGTGCACTTAAGAAAAATGTCCAATATGCAAATGCATCTTGAATCTCATTGAGAAGTAAAGTACAATAGAAATCTTCAAAATCCCTTTACCCGCATAACCCATTGAGAAAATAGTTTTATTTTTTTTTTTTTTTTAAACGCTATAAACACTTTACTTCAATGGAGATTTTATGATGGGTATACATAAATATACTCAAAAGAAGGATAAATTACAAGAAAAAAAAGTAAAAAAAAAAAAAATAAATAGAAATTCACTTTCCAAATACCCCAGTAGTAATGTATACCTGCAATATTCATATTATTATCCCAAATAGGATTGTACACGGAACTTTTGCTTTAATATCCCCATCATTAGATGTAAATACTTTACCAAATGCAAGACAAAAAAAAAAGAGTTTAAGAAAATTAAATACATGAGAAGGGTTGTAAGGACTTGCACTAAAATCTAAATGTTATCGGAGTTGGAATTATGAGATTGTTTACTATTTTTTGAGTACTCTATTAAAAAAAAAAGTTATAGCCATTTAAGCCATTTTTCGCTCGAAAAGGAACAGATATTACAGTCAAATAAGGAAAATTCGACGTTATATTACAAAAATTATTAGCAGGTTTTTGTTTCCATTATAACTAAATTTTTTACTTGTGATATACATATAAATCAAGTAATGCATTCGTACAAAATAAAAAGTTGAGATAACAATCAAACATGATGTTACTATGATAGAGAACGGGAAAAAAATTGGCCTCGAAAATCCGTTTGTCAGAATGTCTGTCGGTCTGTCTAAGGAGCTACTCTTCAAACTTGGAATATATCAGTTTTTGGGCACTGTACACAGGGGTTTTTGGAATATTTTTGTTTTTTTTTTACAAAAATTGCGGTACCCTCCACATACTAATTTTAGAAAAGTTTGATTTTCTCAAAAACGGTTCATACGATTTTGATTAAAAAATTCAAGAAATATTCTTTAAACAAGGTCTATCTTTCTATGAAAACATTTTTTTTCCCATAGAACCATTGTTTAAATTTCTGTCTATTTCCGAAACAAAGCTATGTTGAATTTTAACAAATTTTTTTATGCAAAAGCATTTATATTTTAATATAAATCAAAAAATTTAAAAAAAAACAATTTTTAGGTCTTTAAAAATTTTCGAAATTTTTTTTTGAAAAATCAAATTTTCGAAAACCTGACATTGAATTTGTTTGAAATTTTTATTTTAGGTGTTGATTAATAGTTGCTAAAAAATGGCATACCAATTTTATTTTTTTCTCTAAAAATTATTATAAAAAATTAGTTTTTTAAAAACCGTTCTAACGATTTCGTAATTTTTTTTTAATGCATTAACGAGGCGTGGGATAATTTAATTAATTAGTTTATATTCAAAGCAACCAAAAAAACTTAAAACTGGTAACAAAAAAGTATTAATTCATTAGTTATGAACAAAAGAACACATTATGTCATTTGCGTACTCTTATACATACTATTGTGTAAGAATGCGTGACTTAGTTTGTAAGAGTGCCTAGGCGTAATTTCGCACAAAAGTCGCAAACAAAACTTTAAATAAACAGTGCATTTTCGAGCCATCACTCCTTGCATGAATAACATTCTATTTAGTCTTCGACTCATGGCTCCGAGGAAATTTCAGCACATCTTAGTTCCTTCGCATTCGTTTCTTTTGTATTTGGTATCTTTTTTGTAGGAATTGCCTTTTCTAGCTCCTGCTTGCTGGATTATGGACAAATACCAGTTATTTTGAAGTTTTAGATAGCATTGGATTTTGGATCCATTTGCTGTTCCATCCATTTGCGTACTCTTATACATAATCATGGTGCGCACTCTTAAACGTTCAGACATAAAATCAAAGAATATACAGGGTGTCCCAAAAGTAATGGATCAAACGAAGTATGCTGATAGGGGATCTTAAGGGCTCTCAGAATTTGGTAACTTGTTCATCCCAAATCCTTACGGTTTTCGATTTAATGCGATTCTTGTGAAATTTCGAAAAATCCTTACTTTGCAACAGTATTTTGCTTCCTGCGCCCATAATTGATTTTTGTTTTTTAAAATTCTTTTACAAAAACATTGCCAAATAATTAGGAACAATTAATTAATCAAAATATTTTTTATTCCATACGCCATTTCGCGGCGAATTAACTAACAGTTTCAAGTTTTATAAAAAATCTATTTCTAACTTTTATTTGAGAGCAACATCGCAAAAAAAATTTGTACGGTGTGAGAATGGTTTATTATTTTAAAAAGTTGCCCTGTTATTCTAGTTTTCAAAAATGTATAAAAGTTTCCAAAGTTGCAGTTAGATCGCAAAATATTACAATTTGAATTCAACAAAACACGGTTTTTCAGAACAAAAAACAACCAAAAATAAACACATTTTCTCGAACTGTTATTTGTTTATTTTTCTTTGAACAAAAGCTTCTATTTTTGTTTGTATTTTTGCTCTGAAAACGCCTGTTTTGTTGAATTCAAATTGTAATATTTTGTGATCTAACTGCAACTTTGGAAACTTTTATACATTTTTGAAAACTAGAATAACAGGGCAACTTTTTAAAATAATAAACCATTCTCACACCGTACAAATTTTTTTTGCGATGTTGCTCTCAAATAAAAGTTAGAAATAGATTTTTTATAAAACTTGAAACTGTTAGTTAATTCGCCGCGAAATGGCGTATGGAATAAAAAATATTTTGATTAATTAATTGTTCCTAATTATTTGGCAATGTTTTTGTAAAAGAATTTTAAAAAACAAAAATCAATTATGGGCGCAGGAAGCAAAATACTGTTGCAAAGTAAGGATTTTTCGAAATTTCACAAGAATCGCATTAAATCGAAAACCGTAAGGATTTGGGATGAACAAGTTACCAAATTCTGAGAGCCCTTAAGATCCCCTATCAGCATACTTCGTTTGATCCATTACTTTTGGGACACCCTGTATATGTATTTTAGACTGATTCAAAAAAAAAATAATTTTTTTTTTGTTCGAAGCATTGTTGAAAATATTGTTAGAAATGACGATTTAATCTAGCCTTTTTGATGAACCATTAAAAAGATAAAAAATTCTAAACACAAATACACAATCTTTCCCATACAAATCGTATGGGAAATAGAAATTCGCGATGCGGCGGTACTAAATGTTAACATTAATTGCTGAAACTTTTACAATATTTTTTTTCGTCATTTCCAACAAAATTTTCAACAATGCTTTGAACAAAAAAAAAATTTTTTTTTGAATCAGTCTAATGTATTTCACAATGCACTTTTTGACCAATCTTATGTGTTCTTCAAATATATTTATTTTGTCGAAAGTTCAATATTAGACCAGTGCCAATAATTTTTGGAAATAAAAAAATTATAAGCAGCATAAAGGTGGTTGGAAAATTTAGGATAAATGGTGTATGAAAGGGGAAAAATAAATTGCCCACAAACAAATTGTGGGAAAGGGGGTGGGTGGACGAAAAAGTGGGGTGGGTGTCAAAAATCGTGGTTTTTTACAATTTCTGTCAAAAGTAGACCTCCTATTGAAAAAAGTTAAATGGAAAAGTTGTAGATCGTAAAAGTGTCTACAACTTTTACTCAAATCAATTTTTTTATATAACCTCAAAAATATTGAAAAAAATGCAAAAACACGATTTTTTATTTTTTTATTTTTATCTTTTACAAAAATGGTTGGATTTTAACAAAACTTGGTCAAAAATTACTTTGTTATATTTTTATTTTATTTTTTATCGAATTTAATTTGAAAAAATAGCCTATCGATTTTTCCGTAAATGACAGTAAAATTGGCAAGAAATAATTTTCAATAGAAACTAAACTATACTTTTCTAATGGAATTTGACCTTCTTAATTTGAATCTAGCATTAGAATAGCTCTAACGTGCAACATTTTTGAGATTTTGAATTTTTAACGTCAAAAAACACTAGTTTTAGTGATGTTTTGCATTGTAATATCTCAAAAACGTGATGTGATAGAATTTTTCTGGCTTCGGATTCGAGCTCAGCGCACAAAAAAAACCATTAGAAAAATATATTTTGATTTCTAAAAAAAAAGGCATTCTATTTTGTCTGCCCTGTTCGATTTCACTAGTCAAAAAGTTTTCAGTCTTATATCCCCTTTCAATTCGTAGTAAATCGCTTTGCGCACTCTTATCGCCCGCGCACTCTTTTACCAGCCTACCCTACAGTTATCAATGAAATTTGTATATAAACACTTTATAAACAGTCTTGAGTTCGACTCAGTCGCGCATTTTATTTTTCTTGGAGTCCAAGGTATAAAAAGACAAATTAAAGTATTCTCTCTCCCCTTTCGGTTCCCCGACCCTGAATTTTTAAATTGAGCGCAAAATATTCAACATTATAAACATTTAATAGCACTTTTTGGTTACTGCAACAGAAGTCAAAATCATTTAAAAAGGGGTAAAAATCTAAAAAAATTGATGAAGAGGGGCGTTAATAGTCATTTTATTATCCCTATAACTTTGCATTTAAAGTTTAAGGCCTTAATGTTAAAAAAATTAAAAACAGTATTTTGGGAACCTGCTCTCTATCTTAAAAGTACTTCACAAGAAAAATTGAAAATTTAAACATTTTTTCTATCACCAAACCATCAAAAACTTTGTTGTCGAGTATAGATTTTAAGACATTTTTTAACAATTTTTAATTCAATGTCTTCAATAATTGCCTTAATTTCAGATGGAAGAGGAATTTTTTTTTTTTTTTAGGCTTGAAAATAAAATTTTCCAACTTGGTGGTATTAAGCACATAAGACCTACTTTTGGTAATCCCTTTTGAGAATACATAAATTGAAGATGACTGTAAAACTGACCCTACCTAAAGCTCGAAAATTTGTCTGAACCCCACTTGTTTCTATTTTGTTTTCTTATCCCTGCATCCAAATTTAGTTCTTCTAAGAAAAAGGGCCTAACCTCTATCTTTTGCAAGAATTGTCCCAACCTTTTTTTTTTAGAAGAGACCGCAAATTTATTAGAATATACACTATAGTCCTTTGTGTGTCATGTTTGATTAAAATCCCTAGAAATTATATCTTTCGAATTTTTATATCAAATCCATAACTTACCTTTACAGTACCTATATCACAATTTAAAAAAAAATGTGGGAGAAAAACTTCTATGACTGTCACTCATAAATACATCAAATCTAAGCTATATTATTTAGGTTGGAATGGGATGGATGGATATATAAGAGAATGGCGAAGGAGGAAGGTTGTGCATCTTTCTGAGTTGTTTTTTTTTTTTTATTTTTATTTTTATTATTTTTTTTTTCTGCTCAACCATTTCAGATATAATAGTGGATTTTAAGGACTTTTTAATTCCGATAAAAGGGTTCGTCGACATGCAGCCCAGTTACCCATAAAAAGGACAAAAGCAGTTTACCATCATTCTATAACCATAGTATTATTATCAGTTTTCTCCTTTTATATACCATAGTATAAGCAGAATAATATTAGGGCGGAATATACCATCACCATATTATACGGAAAAGGAACAGAAAAGGACTATATAAGGACTCTATGGAAGGATGAATGTGTCTTCCTGACACGGTAAATTAACATAATGGATTTTTTTTTTGATGGAACTAGATTGTTGGGCTGGTCTGGGCTCTATACACAACACCACCATGTCGCGCGAATATAACAAAAGACACAAAAATAAAATAAAAACACTTAAGTAGCTTAAAGTCTAAAGCACACTTTTTTATCTATCTTTTCTTTTTTTTTTATTTTATTTTCCTGTTTGAAATGAAATTTAAAACAACATCACAAGGATGTGCGACAGTGCTGATGACGATGATGACAATGTTGATGATGATGATGACGATGGTGAGGTGGCGTATACTTACTATTTTGGCATTATGAAGGTTGCTTCGTCAAAATTCCTTTCTATACATACACTTTGTGTTTGTGAATTTGAGAGAGTCAAATTTTGTGTACTATAAACCTAGTATAGGTATATGCAGATAGATAAAATAATATGCAAGTCAAATTTTGTGTAAACTAATTGTGGAATTTCATTAATTAGTCTTAATTTAATATTCATGGCCGAATTATAAATATTCATTTAAGTTAAACAGTTGAAAATTTAAAATTTTAATTAAAATAACTAATTTTGAGCTTAAAATACCTTTAGCCTTTAGGTCCTATGGGCCACCTGCTTATGTTGAAAATAGAGCGCCGTTCACACGGGGGGTTGAGATTATGGGGACAGATTTATTATGATTTTATTATTATTATTATTATTTTTCGGGGTATTAAATTCTATCGATGATGGATGATGAGAAAATAGTTGTTTTAGTTGTTGTTGTTGTTGTTGTTGATTTTTGTTTGTTTGTGTTATTCAAAAATATTTGAAGGATTTATTTTCTTTACGTTTGTCAAATTGACTAACGACATTTTGGGGAAATATGCTAACATTTATGAACCGCAAGTGGTCGGTTTTAAAATTAACCTTTTTCTCTTGGTTCAACTTTGATTATGGTAAGAAATTAAATTAGGTCATTAAAATACAAAACCCTTAAAAAGTTCATTAAACTGGTTATGAAACAAGGGGTTGATTGTAAAATGATTTAAACTCAAAGGACATTTTCTATGTTTCATATTTCAATTATTTTATTTTAGGGGAATGAGTGTAGAGTTTTAAACAACTGTGGTTAAGCAAACATCAAACCAAGTGTAAACCAAAGAGACAAAAATTAAATAGAGGTATTACTCTAATAAAGTTAAGCAATTTAAAAATAGTAAATTAAAATAAATTAAATTAAATTAAAATGGCTATTTCAAAATAGTTTTTTTAAAATTATATTTGAAATCCAAACTATGCTTAATTTGTAAGGATATTTGAAAACTCGGATAGCGGAATAATTTTTAGTCTTGATGGTAAATCGTAGCCGGTTTTTACATATTTATATCGCGCCCTTTCCAACAATTTATCGTAAGTGCGAAAAAAAACTTAAATTACGGACAACACTTAATTCTATTTTTTTCTTTACTGAGAATGAATTGGATACTATTTTTTTGTCTTAATTTTGTTAACAGCTGCACCAGAAAACATACAAATCAATATCAGCTCCAATTAAGTAGTGTTAGAAACGGTTAATAAAAGTCTTGGTAAAGTCCGTTTCAATATTATATTTCGTATTTCAAATAGCCAAATTCGTCTTGCTTGATCCTTTGCTTTTTAATTTGATTGTAATTTTTGATTTTTAGTTTTTCAAACATTATAAATATCAGCTCCTATTTATATTCCAAGTTTTGAGTAGGTCAGTTATATTCTTCAAGTAGAACCTCCTGTGGTTCTATTTGAATGATTCCTCTTTGTTTTAATAGATGTATCTAACAGTAGGTAATTGAGTTTTCTTCTGTAAACTATGCTGTCGCTTACGATAAAATGGTCTATATATACAAAATTTCAAACATTTTTAAAACAAATTTGATATACCATTCAAAAGAAACTATTAATCCATACATTAAACCGAAGAATTGTGAACGAATTGATTTTTCAAAAGAGTATTTTTACAAAAGCTAAAAATGTGTTTTTCGAAAGCTTTAAGAATGAATTAGATTTGTTAAGGAATTTCATTTTGTTTTTTTGTAAACCTTATTCCAAATAGTTTTGACCAGGAAAAGAGTTATGCCATTTTGTTTCTTGTATAAGAAGAATTTTTTTTTGAATTGTAAGAGATATTTTTTTTGCTTAATAAACTACTCAAAGCAAATATTCACCCGTATAATATTAGCATGACAACATTTGAAAAGTTAATTTTTTTTTGGCTCAGTAATTGCTGCATAATTGCCGTGTTTATGCCGTGAAGTCAAAAAAATTGAAGCGCACTTAGTTTGGTCAGAATCGGTGCACAAAGGCTTGTCATGCCAACTTTATATAAAGTTCGCATGACAACTTTTAATTTTTGATCACTTTCAATTTTTTTTTTCCCTAATTATTTAAAGTTTAATTGCCGTAATTATGTCGTGAAATCGAAAATAATATATCTCTTTTGGTTTTCTCAAAAAAAAAAAAAAAAAAAAAGAGTGTGTGTACACATGTACACGCGACTGAAGTTATACTTCTCATTCAGTTTTATGTAAATGAATTTCATTTGATATTTTTAATTTCTATTATTAAGTAATTAATCCCCACTTATTTTTTTTACATTTTTATCAAGTGAACAATATATAATTCTTTCATCCTCCTTGCGTCCATGTAGTTTTCAATTTATTCTGTGAAATTTACACATGTTGTGCGGTTCAGAACGTACGGTATACGCTTAACGACTTTTTTCAAAATTCCGAGAAAATCGGTTTTGAAAGTTGGGGTACATTTTTTTTTTCGAAAAATCCCCGAATCTTTAAACGCTCCTGAAAGCTAAATCGCTTTAGAGCAATTTTTGGGAGTGATGCCAAATGATAGCTTGTGTCATGGGCCTACGCTTTGCACATTATCAGATTTTTAAAAAATCGCCTTCCATGTTAAACCACCACATCATGCCTTTTTTTTCAGAATCGCGCCTATTTTTTTTACTTTTAAGTTCTCCCGGTTTGAGAACGCGTGGACCTACAGGAATGGGAGTTGTACCCAAATGTAGGTTAGAGTCCCCGCTATCTTTTGGCATCAAAAATTTTATTCATTTTCTTCAAAATTCCACGATATAGGCGTTGGAAGTTGGGGGCGCGAAAAAACTTCTGGGAGCTGAACGCTTTGATCTAGAGACAGTGGAGTGGTGCCATATGAAAGCTTATATTCTCAGCTACCCGATTGTGGTATAATCCGGTTTTTCGATTTTTTTCAAAATTCCGAGAAAATCGCGTTTGAAAGTTGGGGTAAAATCTTTTTTCGAAAAATCCCCGAATCTTTGAACGCTCCTGGAAGCTAAACCGCTTGAGAGCAATTTTTGGGAGTGATGCCAAATGATAGCTTGTGTCATGGGCCTACGCTTTGCACATTGTCAGATTTTTCAAAAATCGCCTTTCATGTTAAACCGCCACATCATGCCTATTTTTTCAGAATCGTGCCTATTTTTTTTTTTTACTTTTAAGTTCTCCCGGTTTGAGAACGCGTGGACCTACAGGGATGGGAGTTGTACCCAAATGTAGGTTAGAGTCCCCGCTACCTTTTGGCATCAAACAAATTTTTTTCATTTTCTTCAAAATTCCGCGATATAGGCGTTGGAAGTTGGGCGCGCGAAAAAACTTCTGAAAGCTGAACGCTTGAGACAGGGGAGTGGTGCTATATGAAAGCTTATATTCTCAGCTACCCGATAGTGGTATAATCCGGTTTTTCGATTTTTTTCAAAATTCCGAGAAAATCGCCTTTGAAAGTTGAGGTAAAATTTTTTTTCGAAAAGTCCCTGAATCTTTGAACGCTCCTAGAAGCTAAACCGCTTGAGAGCAATTTTTGGGAGTGATGCCAAATGATAGCTTGTGTCATGGGCCTACGCTTTGCACATTGTCAGATTTTTAAAAAATCGCCTTCCATGTTAAACCGCCACATCATGCCTATTTTTTCAGAATCGTGCCTATTTTTTTTTTACTTTTAAGTTCTCCCTTTTTGAGAACGCGTGGACCTACAGGGATGGGAGTTGGACCCAAATATAGGTTAGAGTCCCCGCTACCTTTTGGCATCAACAAAATTTTTTTTTCCATTTTCTTCAAATTCCGAGATATAGGCGTTGGAAGTTGGGGGCGCTCACTTTCAGCTCAGCTCAAATGAGCTGAGCTATGGTACCTATCTCAAAAGTGAGCTAGCTCAAATTTGAGCTGAGCTGAAATGTGAGCTTTTTGCAACCCTGGCAACTTGCCACATGGAAATTACCACATGCAACTTGTCACATGCAACTTCCCACATGCAACTTGCTACACGCAATTTGCCACATGCAACTTACCACACGCAACTTGCCACATGTAGCTTGCCACGTGCAACTTGCCACACGCAACTTGCCACATACAACTTGCCACATGCAACTTGCCACATGCAACTTGCCACATACAACTTGCCACATGCAACTTGCCACATGAAACATGTAACTTGCAACGTGTTGTGTGTTTTATGTTTGCCGTACTACGGCGTACTGCATTTTTAAATACTAAAGTACTGCCTACTCTAAATTTGAAACGACAGCCCTGCTACCCAGGGTGATCGCGTCATAATCCCTTTGACATTCTTGTCAAAAAGTAAATTTTCATACTCACCCTCCCATAAGAAGTATAACTTCAAAAATAAAATCTCTTTTTTGTTAACTCTATTCCACATCAAGTTAGCATGACAAACCCTCTATTTCTTAAATCCTTGGTAAATTTTAAAATTTGTTTGGCCAATTAATTGAAGCATTGGGTTAATATAAAAACTGCAAACTCAAAAAAATTGCCGCGCTTTTGGTTTTTTAGTTTATATTACTGAGCAATTACTGAGCCAACAAAAATTAACTTTTCAAAAGTTGTCATGCTAATGTCGTTTTCGATTGGCTCTCCGGAAGCGTTCGGAATCATTCAGAAGACTTCTGAAACCGTTTTATTGGCATGAAAATGACAGCCAGAACGCTTCTCAGAAGAGAAATTCTCTTCTTGATTTCAAATCAGAATCAAATCAAGAAGCACTAATACACTAATACTCACATGCCAAAGATACACTCAATCATTGTTTTTTATTATTTTTCATTCAATTTTTTTTCGTTTTCTGAAATTAATTTGTTTATTTATTTTCAAACAAATAAATTAAACTTTTAAAATATTTTGCAAAACGAATTCCCGATTAATTTGTTGAATATTAGGTACTATTTTCTTCACATATTAATTATTTTTCAAGTCTTATGCCATATTTGACATTTTAAATTTCACAGAAAAACAAACACAAACACAAAAAAAAATAGAATTGAGTGGAAGCAATTCAAACTGTTTTATTGGATTTCAGTATGAGTGAATCCTTGAGTGATTCCAATCGAAAACGCATAAGTTTATATGAGTCAAATATTCGTAGCTATAACGATTATAGAGAATACCAGAGAAGTAAATCCTGCTCTTCTGTCTGTATAATATATCCAGCTATAGCTTAAACCACTGCAATGCCATGATTTTCTTCAAACTTGGTAACTATCAGTCTTCGGTGATTCCCAAGAATTATATTTTAAGGAAGAAAGAAAAGTGAATTCCACGTAAACTGCATAGTCAATTTTAACAAACATTTTTATTGAAATTTTATGTATATCAAAATTTTTTTGAAAACGGGCAAATGACTTATTTCAAAAATTCATTTTTATGTGTTGACTAATATTTCCTTAAGAATGGCATACCAATTTTTAAAAACTCTTTCAAAAACTCTTTCCAATAACTATTTGATTGGAAAAGAACCTAAAAGCATTTTGGAAACCCGTTAACTCTGTAAATTTTATTTTTAAAAATGTGTTTATATTTTTATTGAAGAGGTCGCTAACGTTGAATAATCATTCTTTTTGAAAATCTACATAAATTATTCCGGAATGTGTTATTATAATATCCTGTACTGCAAAGTACTTTTTCAATTCATTTTTAATCGTTTAATGATGATTATTCAGCTGATGTAGATAGTATTCCTCCAATAAATATGTATGTAAGAAATTGTAAAAATTCATTTCAGTTTAAACTTTCCATCAAATCAAGAACCTTTTCCCTCATTTGTAAAACATCATTACTCATTCCAATTTTTATAATAGTCGGAAATAACCAATGAATTAAATGCACGACTTATGATGAAAATATAGCTTTACATTTCATCATAATGTATTTAAAAAATAATCATTTTTCTAAGTATTTAAAAAAAATTTTTAGAAGTCACTTAAAAACGTTGAAACTAGTAAACGACCACATCAATGCTATAGTAAACTAAGCGAACTCATTTGCTCATTTAAAAATGCAGGGCAAAGGAGTTTGATGATCCCTTTTCCACACTTTATATGCTTCAAAAGTATGGATGCCCTTTAATAAAAAAAAAATTAATATATGAAGGGTTTAGTATGAGCAAGATGGCATATATTTTATGTTAGTGGTCAAATCAAATGCTTTATTATTCATTTTTTTTTCTAATTTGTATGTAATTATTTGAAAATGTATATCATTTACTCATTCCAAAACCCTTTTATAACCTCTAACTCAACTCTACAAAATGCATTTAATTTGTATTCTATATTTGTTTCAAATATATAATATATATATACATGTATCACAATCTTCTACAACTTTGTATACCGTTAATTAATTTAACAAATCCGATTATAATAAATAACAATGGAAATTTAATGAGCCAATATCGATTGAATTATGACTGCCAGTTTTTCAACAGAGCAACTCCTTCCACTCATACATACATTCATAGAACAAAAAAAATGTATAAAAATATATAAATATTTCAATATGCTTTGACATATCTTCCTACTTATCATTCTTTTATGTTTCGAACATTCACATGAACCTTCACAAAAGAAAAGTTGTTCTGGTATAATTTTTTTTTTTTTTAGACTTCAATGTTTCGCCCATTTTGTCAAATGACAGTATCTTGACCCAGAAATCTGTCCATCCCTTATTGTCCATTATCTTAGTGCTATGCAAGGCAGTTTTACACTCGGCTCGAAAACAGAGTATACGACCGAATGAATGAACGCCATGCCGCGCCGTTGGACATTAGAACGAAGGATGAACTGAACAGAACAGAATAAAAAAAAAAACAAAACAAAACACACACATTTTTCGCCGGACACTTCCCCGAACGAAAGTTCATAAATAATTCCAGAGGGTAATATAGACATGAACTTGTGTGAGCGCGGCAAGCGGCTATATGGAAGGCAACCCTCAGCCTAACCAACCTACATACTATTTATACCCTAACCATCTATACTGATGGTGATGCCAGAAGTGAATATCAAAGCTACTTACCCACTCGACAGAAACACTTCAAGCTTGTTAAAAAGTTTCGTCGGAAATACGAATCTTTATCAATGCTACCAGAACGTATTTCGAACTGTGTATACTCTGAGGGAAAACTTAGGCACATTATCCCGAACCGAACCCCCAACCATACCGCACGATATGAAATTTTACTTCATCTTCCACCCATTACACCACCTACCCACCTTACCCTATTCTCTATTTCTACTCTATCAGTTTGTATTGTACTGTTAAAATTTTCTGCATCAGCTTTCCACCCCACCAAGTGTATATATCAGTAGACGAACGACCAACGACCAACCAACACGTCCTTTAACAAGGCTTTCGACGTCCTGTGCACACACAAGTAAAAGAATCAATGGACCGTCCAGAGAAAGGATACTCAAGCTGGTACTAGATATTGTGACGTACGTATAGTACCTAAAGTTGAAATAAAAAAAAAAAAAATATTCCTCTACAATGCATCCATCCAGCGAACGATTCCGGGGCACCCTTGAGTATTTTTTTTGTTCTCTCTTTTTTTTTTTTTTTCTTTTAGTCTTTTTCATAGTTTCTACTTCTATTTTTTTTCTCTAAAAGGACTCTCAATCGAAAATCTAAAATTGATAGAAAGTTAACCTAAAATGTACACAAAATCCGGACAAAGCCTTTATCTTTCCATATTCTGGCGACTGACAGACAAAAATAAAATTTTCGAAACACAAAACTTATAGAGAAGACAATCGTATTCGCAATTCGTATTCGTATATTTAGATATTTCAATAGTTCTCATGGTTGCCATGCAGGAACATTATTATTTTCCCTTTTAAAAATGACGATTGAAAACGAAGAAAGACCAATTTTGAATATTTTCGAGTTAGTAGGTTAAGCGATTTTGATTTACTTTGTAACAAAAAATGAATCATCACGTTCGTTGCGACTTGCGAGTATTGGTCCATTCGCTAATATCTTGGTAATATTGGTCCCCAAATTCAGCGGTAAAATAAGTTCCCAAATTTCGGACATTTTATTAAATTTCGTTTACACGAATTTGATCTTTGGGTTCAATTTGCAAAAATTTTAAAGAGTTTTTATGTGCATATATAGAAATTTGGAAATTGTAGTAAATGAAAAATAAAACATTAAATTCGTTTTTCAAAGAAAAAAACAAAAATAAAAAAAACAGATCTGAAATGAAATTGCGTTCCAAAGCAAGTACATATGCAATTTGATGTCTTTTATCAAGATGCATTTTTAGAAAAAATATATTTCCAAAACGTTACAGCCGTTTTTTTTTTTAAATTAATTTTTGAATTTATTTTTTATAAATAATTTTCTGAAAAAAATAAAAATACAAATTAAAATAATGTTTTGTAGAAATTACTAATTTTGTTTCGATTGGACGTCCAGAATCTTCCGGAAGCAGTCTTCTGAAAGTGTTCTATTGGCTCGAAAATGACTGATAAAACGCTTCTCAGAATAAAAATTCTCTTCTTGATTTCAAAACAGAATTGACTCAAAATCACTATGATATTTAAATAATTAAACGCCAAACAAAATTTCCTGGTAGAAAAGCAAACAAAATTTATTTGATTATTCACCAATAAAGGTATAAAATTTCAGAATTGAATGGAAGAGATTCAAACTATTTTATTGGATCTCAGAATGAGTGAATCCTTGAGTGAAACCAATCGAAAACGACGTAATTGACACAAATGTCAAAAAAATTTTGTAGAAGCAAAAAAAAAAAATGATTTTTGTTTGATTAACCAATATATGTACATACATATAAATATCAAATTTCAGAATTGAGTGAAAGCGATTCAAACTATTTTATTGGATCTCAGAATGAGTGAATCCTTGAGTGAAACCAATTGAAAACGACATAATCAACATCTTAAACCAAAATTAAAAAATCAATGCCCCTTGTTTGAAAATTTGATTTTTCAAATAAAAAATTTCAAATTATATAAAAATGCTTTTTTATAAATAGTGAGACGGCTTAGCATTAAAAAAGAGCTCAATTGTGCGCTTTGTGATAAAAGACTGCAATCCTATTAATTTGATCCCTTTATCACAAACTGCACAATTATTTTTCATACTTTTACTTTTGCACCTTACTCCTTTAAAATTTGATTTTGTATGTAAATTCAATATAAAATAAAAGAAGTTCTTTATGTATGGTGGAAATATTTTATTATTTTTTTCTTTTTTTCAAAGAGCAATTGGTAATATTCTGATTCTTGCTATTTAAGTTAAAGACTATTCATAAAGAGTCCAATAACGTTTTACATGATGGTCGAGACATTTAGATATTAATTTTATTCGATCGTCCGCACATAGGAGTATTCTGGTCGAAAAGCTGGACAAAAGTCGATTTTCTAAAAATCATAATTTTGAATTATATTTTTACAAAGCGGATGGTAAATATACATGGGCTAATATGATGAACTTCTTTTTTGTGTGGTGTGACAAAACAAGTTCAAAGTCAGCTGTTTATTTTCTGGATTTTTTTTTTGTAATTTATGGTGATTTGGTGAGTATTGTTAGGAGATCGATTGTGATCGAGTGTGCTTTTAAACATAAAATTTTCAAATGAAAAATACAATTGCAGGTATTGAATAATAATTAAAGAGTAGTTATGGAAATATTAAATGTTTTTTGTTCAATTAAATGACAGTGGGAAAAGAGTGCTACATTTAAAATTTTTTTATTGCTTTTTTTTTAATCTAATTGCTTTGTTATAGTATACCCTACGATTCTGCTTCCATACATAGATTTATGATAACTTTGACTATTCTTTAAATTTAATATACAAAATTTGGGTGCAACTTTTTGCGATTAACAAAATAATTTGCGAATGAAATTTTCACTTAAAAAAAAATCACTCATACGGCCTACGTGTTTTTCTTCCTGGTTGGTAACATTTTCCAGAATTTTTTTTATTGAAATTAATGCATTTTGATTCACTAAGCCTAAAAATCACAATGGTTTTTTTCTACAAGCTCTATTATTTTAGATATTATAATTTTTCACATTTTGGGTGTATGAAATTTCATACTATTTTTTTTAGTTTTTCTTATCACAAGCGTTTTTAAAGGTTTTCAACTTATTTACATAAAACGGCTTCCATTGCATAAATAACAGTTTCTAGCAATAATAAATTGTTTTACTTCAAAAAATAATTTTGTCCAGGTTTTTGATCGAAATACTCCTATGTGGGGCGTTAAGAAACACCTCGAAATCATGTATCATATTAATAAAATTGTTTTATTACTTATACTATGATATGCAATAAAGCAAGTGCAACACACAAAAACTCTTGTATCTACCCTTCCAGATAGAATACAAGGTGGCCCAATATCTCAAAATAACTCTTATATTGACTACTACCAATGATGTAAATTTCATGCTTTTATCACAAAGTGCACTAAAAAAAATTTCGTTCAAACTGAATAACTACTTTGGAAGAAAATCATATTTAATTTGAAAAAAAAAAACTGTTTAATCTCAGGTAAATGATTTTCGATGCAAAATTTTTCATTAAAAGATAGACCTTCTTTGAAAACTAACATTAAACAAAATTGTTGGAGCCGTTTTTGAAAAAAGTAAAAGATTTCCGAAATTGGTCCAAAAAAATTAAGTCCAACAATCTCTCTGGTGAGTCTCCAAAAAATGCTACATACCAACTGTTAATAAATTCTAAAAAAAATATTTGTGTAATCAAAATAGTGAGAACTGTTTTTTAACATTTTAATTTTATTTTAAATGATTTTGAAATTTTTTAATTTTTAATTCAATGTTTTGTATGTCCTTAAAACTTTTGAAATTTAGCTGCATTCTTTTTTCTTTCATTTTTATGTTGTTCCTTATTCCAAAAAAGTTTTTCTGGTGTAACTTTTCAACCTGAAAAACACAAGCTAGAACTAAATAATTGACAAAAAGATTTTAAAAACTAATGGTTTATTCGAAAAATTAGTAAAACCACTGTTTTTTCCAAAAAATGCTACATACCAAGTTTGATGTCAATTGGTCTATCCATTTAGGCTATAGCTCCTTATACCGACAGACTGACTGAGGTCCTGACATACACTCCGCTTCAACTGAATAAGCACACAAATTTTCAAAGGTATTTTGTCCATTTTTTCCTAAGATTGATCTTTCATGTAACATTTGATGATGTTTACAGTTAGCTTACGATGTTGAGAAACCAAATCAGAAAGAATAATTCTCAAAGTACCCCTATTTTTTTTCGTGTTCTCTTACAAAGCGCCCCATATGGAAAAATGCTGTTTTTTTTTGCGTCAACTGAATAGACACACGGTCTTTCAAGGTCAATATCTTCGCTGTTTATGGGAGTTTTGAGGTGTTTGGCATACCAAATCAAAGGTTGAAATTTTCTCAGTGAGATTTTGTCATTTAATTAAAATTTAAAAAAAAGTAGTAGATTAAAAGCTTTGAATACTGTCGACAGAGCTAAAATTAATTTGTTAACGGAACAAGTACTGACCGGGTCTGCTATAGCTACCAAAATTGATCGGAGTTTTAGTGTGTTGTCTATTCGTACCTCAAAAATAAAAGTTCGTACAGGAAAAATATGAATTAAGGTAAAAAACGGCAAAAATAGCAGTTAATCGACGAGAAATTTTGAGATCTGCCTCCAATTCATTTGACTCTGGGGCAAAAATCAAACAAAAAGCTGGTGTTTCTGCAAGTGTTTCAACACTCCGCAGAGTAATTAACAGCACGGATCATTTTAGCGCATTAAAAGTCTAAAAGAAACCAAATTTAAACAAGCAACAAAAAGGTATTCGTTTAGAATTTTCTAGACTCCATATGAGCTGGAAAAAAGTGGTTTTTTTTCATTTGAAGAAGGTCAATTTTGATGGCCCCGATGACTTCAATTATGAATCCATCAAAATTAAACTTTTTCAAATGAGAAAAACCACTTTGCGTCACTCATTTTTCCAGCTCATATGGAGTCTAGAAAATTCTAAACGAATACCTTTTTGTTGCTTGTTTAAAGTTGGTTTCTTTTGGACTTTTAATGGGTTAAAATGATCCGTGCTGTTAATTACTCTGCGGAGTGTTGAAACACTTGCAGAAACACCAGCTTTTTGTTTGATTTTTGCCCCAGAGTCAAATGAATTGGAGGCAGATCTCAAAATATCTCGTCGATTAACTGCTATTTTTGCCGTTTTTTACCTTAATTCATATTTTTCCTGTACGAACTTTTATTTTTGAGGTACGAATAGGCAACACACTAAAACTCCGATCAATTTTGGTAGCTATAGCAGACCCGGTCAGTACTTGTTCCGTTAACAAATTAATTTTAGCTCTGTCAACATTATTCAAAGCTTTTAATCTACTACTTTTTTTTAATTTCAATTAAATGACAAAATCTCACTGAGAACATTTCAACCTTTGATTTGGTATGCCAAACACCTCAAAACTCTCATAAACAACGAAGATATTGAACTTGAAAGACCGTGTGTCTATTCAGTTGACGCAACAAAAAAAACAGCATTTTTCCATATGGGACGCTTTGTAAGAGAACACGAAAGATCAATCTTAGGAAAAAATGGACAAAATAGCTTTGAAAATTTGTGTGCTTATTCAGTTGAAGCGGAGTGTAAATGATGTAATGACAGCGGTAAACTTTAAAATGTAGTGTTGCTAACATCAAAAAAATTATTATTCTTCAAACCACAACTGAAATGTTCAAAACTTATAGCTGCAAAATTTGTTGACCTCTATAATGTGAATGTTAAAAAAATATGGTTCTGATTTTTGAAACTCAAGAATAAAAAAAAAAGTATTTGTTCCTCTCTCTCCACTTTGACATCGATTGTAAGCATGTACTAGTTGCAAGTTGCAAGTTGCAAGTTAATCCTATTTGTATTAATGTTTTATACCCAATTATTGGAATTTCTAAATGGGTTGAAATCTATTCAAATTATTTTTTGATAAAAAAGGCTTTACAAAATTAGGTAGGTATATCAATTATAAACATTTCTTTACCTTAATTCTATATGTATCAAAAAATTTGGAGTTTATATTTCATTTACCAAAATAATTGCATTGTCATTGTCATAAGCCCCAATCAAGTGAGACATTGAATCCAAAAAATAACAGTTGTATTTCATGTGCCTAGGCACAAAATAAAAAAAATATTTTTGACCCAATATAATTATAAGAAAATAATTGGAAAAATACTGACATAGTTCTAGGCCTAGCATCAATTTCAATTAAAACAAACCAACCTTACAAAGGCCGATCTATACCAATATTGGCAGAAAACCACACAAAGAAATCGAATCTAATTTACTAAATTGGTAACCGTAAGATTTTCGGTGTTCGATATATAAAGTCTGAGGCTGAAAGCTAGTTCACCATCATCATCAGCCAGGATTTTCAGTGGCATAGCAGCCAAGCCAGCCAACCAGCCAGCATCAGCACATAGAACAGTTAGAGCAAATCATAAATACAACATTATGTGGCCATTATGCAATGGTGGCTCTTGCTCCTGCTCCTGCTTCAGCTCCCAGCTCCTTGCCTTGTATATGCAACTTCCTCTTGTTCCTTCCTCCACTTATACTATGCGAATTTATATTGAAAATGTCCTGGTGTACATTTGCCAGGAAAAGAGGACTGAAAGAGACGTTTTCAACTCAACTGGCAGTGGTAGTCATGTGCAGTGCCTTAGTTCCACAAAAGTTCAATAAATTATTTTTACTTTGACAATGTCGGTACTGCCCTGCAATGATCTATCTTTGTTTCGCTACTTTGCGGAATATCTCTCTTCCGCTTTGGATTTTTGCTTTTCTATCCAAAAAATAAAAAAAAGAAATAGAAAAGAAGCAAAAAAACAAGGATGATGGTAATGTTTTCTGGAGGAATATAGAATGAAGTGATGAGGAAGGGAAACGCAGGCAGGCAGGAATATCTTGCAACCCTAGCCAATTGAGTTTTTTTTAGCTTTTCTTGATCCTGTATTTGATTCTACTATTTTGCGTTTTCCAAAACTTTGATGGGACGAGAGAGCAAGCAAGCAAGCAAGCAAGCAAAGAGCTGTGCCTTGCTATGACCTAACCATCAGATTCATATAATACTTTCGCACCAACAAACTAAAGTCCTTGATGTACGTTTTGATTTTCATCCTTTAGTAGGTTGCGCAGAGAAAGAAGGCCTCTTTTCTGATTTCCCTGGATGGATATCGCTTAAAAACTAAAACTTCCATTTGCTTGGTGCTGTGTGTTCTGTGGTTGCATTTATAGTATTTTACGCTTAATCGTGCAGTCCACTTGATAGGGAATGAAAATTTACTCGCATAAGAAACTGCAATGCATTTTCCCAGTGAAAGTCATTTCTTTCTTTTTTTTATGTTTTTTTTTTTTTGAAATAAAAGTTTGAATTGACTTGGAGTTTTCATAGAGAATGGTAAAACTTGTTTATGTGGTTCTATTTGAATGTTTTTTTTTTTTTTTGAATTCGCAAGAGGATTCTAAATGGAATATATGCGTGTATAAGTTAATGTTGTGCCAAATGTATTTTTCGCATAAATAAAAATGTATTATTTGAGTTTATATATATATAATGCGGGAGAATTGTTTACCTTTTTTTACACACGCGGAAAACATGTTAAATGTGTGGCTTATGTTTGTTCATTGAATTAGGATAAAATATTGCCTTTGTATAGATAGAAATTTTGAAATTTTATAGTTATTTACAGTAGAACCTGTATATATGGATAATGTGTTGGGATAATGCTTTTAATTTTTGTATGAAAAAGACACTTTTTCGAAGACTCGTTAAAAACGAAAATAAAAATGTTGAACGTGAATTTTAAAGTTTTTCCGGGTTTAAGTTAGGTTAGGTAGAAATGGCTGTCAGGAAAACAACTGACACACTTAGACCACTTATTGGTCCGTTGTGATACCATGATTTTGCAAGGAAATTCCTCACTAATTAAACTACATAGTTGGATCTTTGGATGAAGCGGTGAAGATTGAAGATGTCAGTATTAATTAGTTCACTTGTATCTTCTAAGACATATTAAAAGCAAGCTTCAGCCAAAAATGCTACTAAATTCATTGATGCTTTTCTGAGAAAACGGCAACACTGGTTGGTTTTCAGTTTTTATTTGATTTATCTCGAACACTATCTAACTTTTTATGAAAAATTAAATTTCCTATTAAAATATGTTAGGTTTACATTATTTTAAAGTAAAATTTGAATCCAAAATCAATGAAAATAAATTGCACGACTGTTGTCGCACGTACTTGCTCTTATGGTAAAAGTTACTCTAATGTTAAAATTCTTCATTGAACAAAATAAGGTATATGATATTTTCAAGGAATTTCATAAGTGGAAAAAAAAAATAAAATCTTTTTTTATAAATAATTAAATACAGTTTTAAATGATCTTTTACAAAAATCTAAGTATGCCATTTTATTTCTTGTATAAAAAGGAATTTTTCGAAAATCGTTAGAGCCGTTTTTTAAAAAAATAATTTTTTATATATAAAAAATTTCTAACATTTTTCAAAAAAAAGTTGGTATGCCATTTGAGAAATAAATAATTTACACATAAAACGGAATTTCAAAATTTTTTACCAACCCGTTTCCAAAAAATTGATTTTTCAAAAAAAAATTTTGAAATAACTTTTAAAAATTCAAAAATGTGTTTTTTGAAAAATTTAAAATTTTTTTTAAATAAAGATAGTTTAAACGTTTCTGTACAAAAATTTTGTTTGTCGTTTACGAGAAATTCATAAATCAAAAAACCATTCTATGGCAGGTACCGTTAATAACGGTTCAAAAATTATGTTTTTTATTTCCAAAGGAAGCTTTTATGTGTTACACTACACACAAAAATTTTAGTCAAAATCGTTAGAGCCGTTTTTGAAAAAAGTTAACTTTTCTATATCCGTTATATGAAAGGTACCGTTAGTTTTGGTCCTAAAAAAAAATTTCAATTTGTCCTCTAGGGAATCACCCAAAACTCTTAACTACCAAGTTTGAAGGAAATCGCTCCATTAGTTTAGGTGGTAGCTCGAGGTACACCCAGACAGATAGACAGACGGACAGACAGACAGACAGACAGACAGAATTGCCGGACCCACTTTTTTGGCATTCTCCATCATCGTAATGTCATGTAAAATTTTTATCTCAAGTTCGATTTTTATTACGAATCCTAAACCAGCTCTATAGTATACCTATATCGCAAGTAAAAAGTTAAGAAAAAATAATGAAATTAATCAATTACCTAATTTTTTTAGTTTTTGTTCTTTTCTTTGTTAAAAAATGAAAGAGATGTGTTGGACATTAAGTACTAAAGTAGAACTTTTTATACTTTTTTGGTTGAAAGCATTATAAAATGTGAAAAAAAAAATAATAATAACAAGAAAGTTTAAAACTTTAAGGTCTGGATCGATTCCCAGCCTACACCAAATAAAATATGAAAAAAAAAGTTTTTTTTCCTTTCTCGCAAGAAATTGACAAAGAATTCAAAAGTATTATTTTCAATAAAAAGTTGAAAAACTTCATAATCTACTGATTAAAAAGATAATAATCAAAACTCCAATACATTCAGATTCTATCAATTCAGTAAGTCTGCTAAAAATTAATAAGGAAAAGGTGATCTGATTCTACACTAACTTTTGGTCAAAACACTACCGTGGTTTCAATTGTTTAATAAAAATAGAAAAAAATTCTTCACTCAGTTTAGAACTATGTGTTTAAAGATTTCTTTTCAGTTTCAGTTAACTGCAAGATTTTTATGAAAAGATGTTTTTTCAAGATTTGATTATGGCCAAGTCTAAGAATATGTAATGTAGTTCCGGTTCCGGAAAATCATATATATGATTTTAAATAGGTACTTTATAATAAAATATAAATTATGTTGAAAACCCATTTATCACAATTTATAAATTATAACCATAAAAGGTTTCATTAAATAAATTTAATTAATAAATTAAAATTACCAATTAACTATAGTGAGCTAATTCAATTTTAAAGTTCAGGTGAATTATATACAATCGCTCCACTTAAATAAAAATAATTTTTATAAGTTTTTCTTCGTTAATATAGTGAATTATAATGTAAGGTTGCTCATTATGGCATTTCGTGGCAATCAAAAAATTAACTTACAATTTATAAAAAGGCTATTCCACACCACACAGATACCCCACACAATAATAGTTATAACGTTAGCAAGTTGAGATTTTTATTTTAATTAAAAAAATTAGAATATTTCAGTCAACTCGACACAAAATAGATCAATAGCAAATCATTAGTTTTATAGTGACTAATAGTAACTTTTTTAACTGCGATAATAATACCCCAAATTCAAAAAGGTAATTATAACAATACAAATCAATTGTAATTCCAGTTTTAAGTTTTCTGTATGTCATACAGAATTAAAAAAAAAAAAAACAAAAAAAAAAGTGGTACACTCGGGCGTATGAGTGTTTTTTTTTAATATAGAATTTTAATGCAACCTAAACCTTACAATGTTTTCCTTGTGTAAATAACACAGTCACACAAAAAAATATAAAAGTTCTGACCTGGGGTTGCTACTAGGTTTTTCATATAGTGTTTGGGTCGCTGAAACCGAATCCGAAGTCCGTTTTGCACCATCACGTCAGGTTTTCGAGATAACTTCAAAAAATGTCACGCACAAAAAAAATAGTTTTTCTTTGATCTGGATGTGCGAATATGTTAATAATATAGTTTTTGGATTCGAAGTCAATTTTGCCCTATCACGTCAGGTTTCTGAGATATCCTCAAAAAAATGTCAAACCAAAAAAAACAAAAGTTCTTATCTGGGGTTGCGACTAGGCTTTTCATATAGTTTTTAGGTCGCTGAAACCGAATCCGGAGTTTATTCTGCCGTATCACGTCAGGTTTTTGAAATATCCTCAAAAAATGTCAAAACTAAAAAAAAAGTTCCTATCTGATTATTGAAGTGAAAACTTCTTTAGTATCGTAGTGATTTGAAACAAGATGAAACGAAAATGCGACACGACTTCAACTTGTTATAACTTTTTTGTTTTAATAGATAGATGAATGAAATTTGTACTGTAGATAGGTAATAAAATAAATTATAATTGTACAATTCCAATTATAATTGTACAATTTCAATTAATTTCATATTCAAAATTTGGAGATAACGGTAAAAAGATGTTTTTTTCCAACACACGTTATATCTTTTGATCTAGTGCACATACAAATTTGGTTTAACTTTAATACGCATGCTGATAACATAACCTTTTATTTGATATATCACACATAACGTTACGTGCTCTACAAGTTACACAATCTTAAATTGAAAAGAATTGAAAAATACCTCAAAACACCTGTAGAGATCTGTTGGCGATGACCAGCTACCAGTGTTGGAAGTACTGTAATCTCAGTCTGGAAATTCGACATGGTTGACTTTAAAAAATTCTAACTTCTCTTGTAGACATCTTTGAAATAAGATTTATACATCATTATACAAGGTGAAACAATAAATAAGCTTTCATATGGTATAAAATTTTTTATAGGTTGTCAAACAAAAAAATTGATTTAATAGCATGAGAACATAAAAATAAATGTTTTTTTTTTGCTTTTAGGATGAAATTTCATCGAGTTTAAAAAATTCGCTTTCAGATGGTATTACATTTTTTATAGGTTGTTAGGGAAAAAATGCATTTAATAGCGTGAGAAGATAAAATTACGTGTTTTTTCGCTTTTTGAAGTGAAAACTTCTTTAGTATCGTGGTGATTTGAAACAAGATTAAACGAAAACGCGACACGAACATTCAACTTGTTATAACTTTTTTGTTTTGATAGACAGATGAATGAAATTTGTATTGTAGATTGGTAATTAAATAAACTATAATTGTACAAAATTTTAATTAATTTCATATTCAAAATTTTTTTCAAAAACGTTATATCTTTTGATCTAGAGCACATAACAAATTTATTTAACTTTAATACGCATGCTGATAATATTACCTTTCATTTAATATGTATATCACACATAACGTTACTTGCTCTACAAGTTATATAATTTTTAATTGAAAAACTTGAAAAATACCTTAAAACACCTGTGAAGATTTGTTGCCGATGACCAGCCAGTAGGTATGTAGAGGAAGTACCGTAAACTCAGTTTGAAATTTCGAATTGGTTGGCTTTAAAAAATTCTTACTTTTTTTGTAGGCATGGTAGAAGTATGATTAAAGCGTCATATAAAAGGTGAAATAATAATAATATAAAATTGATTATAGGTTGTCTTTTAAAAAATGGATTTAATGGCTTTAGAAGAGAAAAGAGATTGATTGTTTTGCTTTTTTTATGAAAACTAATTGGGTTAAAAAAAATTCTAGCTTTTTTTGTAGATGTTGTATAGACATGGTCGATATAAATATTTTGAGCTGAAACAATAAGCTTTCAGATGGTATAAAATTGATTGTAGGTTGTCATATAAAAAAGTGATGGAATAAAAAAAAGTTATATTTTTTCGATTTTTTTAAAAATGATTTTTAAGGTTTCACTTCAACCACGTGTGAATTACACACATGAGTTTTTTTTTTTTTTGGCTGTGTAAGGCAAATTAGCTGTAGAAAGTTTAAACCTTTTACAAATCCATGCATAACTAATAATATTGAACCATATTGTCAAATCGAATAGTATAATATTGTTGATGTTGACATTAAAGAACAAATGTTTTTTTTTTTTTTAACTGGAGCAGATGTATCTTTTAGTTACACAAAACAATCTCCATATATAGTCTAGTTGAGTTTGTCTTCACAGCAATAATTTATTTTCATGTTATCAAATAAGGTTAATAAATTATATTGAACTTCTTGGGATCCATGCCACCAACCAAAATCAAAACTTTAATCATTTAAAATTTCAAGCGGTTTTTTGTTTGAAAACATAAAATTTCTTATACTAATTTAAAAAAAGGGCTTAAAACCGAGTTTAACTGTAAGTAATTTCGAATTTAAATTTCCCATCTATGAATGTATTCGTATTTATTATCAAACTTTACCTTTAGTCAAATTTACCAAAAAAAGAATATTTATAGTCATGTTTTTCTCTTCACTATACTCGTATACCCGCATAGTACATATTAAACAACACATAGAAACTCTTGTAAATTTTTGTCTCCATTGCTAATTTATATTCCGTTGAATTTGCTCAATTTATGCGATAAAATATGAAATTCAGTTTGCTGAAATATTTTGATTAATATTGTTTGTGAAATTAATGCCATGGGGTTTATGCGTATATGTATAGTATATGCATAAACTCTTACTCATATATGAAAGTAGATGGGTGTTTGTTCATTTCACTTTTCTAAATCCTCAAAATAAATTCAAAACGAATGGTTAACCCACCGCGTAACCCTTGAGTTCATTCTATTGCCTGCTGCTAGAAAATATGCGTGTTTGTATGAATGTAAAAGTTATTTTGGAATTTTAGAACTTCAGTAGAGTCTATATGACTGGGTCGTGTCGAAGGGTCTAACCCAGGAATCATATACATACTGGAGAGATATTGTGTGCGCGTTTTTTCCACCAAAGCAAGCCAACGAACGCTATAAGAACTGTCAGAGTAGGTACCTACCAATATACCAAGTACCAAGAGGCCATGGAACATAAATTATAGTCCCACCATTGATTTATTGTGTTTTGTTTAGTTTGGCTGGCTAAAATGAATTGGAGATGTTTTTCTCCAACATTTTGGTGTTTTTTTTTTTGGAAATTTTGTTTTTTGTTTTGAAATACTTGCAAGAACTGCGGAAAAATATAGATAATTAATGCTCAGATAAATAAAAGGTACCTACGTTAAACTTTTTCAATGGAAAATGAAAGGAAAATCTATATTCTATATGTAATATGTTTTAGGGAGAAAACCAGAAAACCTCGTTGTGAGGGTCAAGGAAGAGAAAACTATATAGACAGATTAATTAGTTATTTGTTTGTTTGTTGTTTATAACTTTTTTTGTTTCTTTTGTTTCATCTTTTAAAGACAAGTACAATAATTAATGTTTACGTTAATTTACAACCTATATTTCAATGTTTAGTCAGGTGGAAGAAGAATTGCTCTTTGAAGATTAAGAATCCTCACCATAATAAAGCTTTGTTTTTTAGAAATATTTATGAAGAACTTAAACTGCTCACTTACTCAAGATGGTTTTGAATGTTTTGGATGGATTTTAGAACTTGAGTACTTTTCTTTAAAGTTGATTACACTGGCCAACAATTTTCAACTTTTTAAAATTTTCCAGAAAGATTTATATTAAATTTTATAGATTTGCTTTCAGTAAGCTCAAAAATAATATTGGTTTCTTTCTAGCAGCTCTATTTTTTGAAATTTAAAATTTTTTATATTTGGCGAAATATTTATACTAATTTTTAAGTTTTTCTAATTTTGAGCCAGAAAAATTTATATTAAACTCAATGTATTTGGGGTCAGTAAACCTAAAAATCACATTAATTTTTTTCAAGAACTCTATTTTTTTTAATATTTTAGTTTTCCGCATTTTTGGGGTTATTTCGTACTTATTTTTAAGTTATGCTTATTTTAGCTGTTTGTTAACATTTTTCAAGAATTTTCTTATCGAACCTAATGCATTTGGGTTCAGTAAGCCTAAAAATCACACTGGTTGCTTTCTAGGAGCTCTATTTTTTTGATATTTAAATTTTTCACATTTTTGGGATAGTTTCATCCAATTTTTTTAGATTTTATTATTACAAGCGTTCTTTAAGTTTTGTTGGACAACGGTCTGGAAAATTTTTGTGTGTTGGGCAGTGTTATGAATGTTTTCCAAAACTCCATTTTTCGTGTAATATAATTAAAATAAGTGTTTCATTTGTGACGTTTGCCACATGTTCATGGAGACTGAATTTAAAGATTGTTATATGCTGGTGCCTGAATTTTTTTTTCAGTTCCAGCTATGTATGTTATATGGATGAAGTTTAAGATTTTTGGTCACGTCATGTTGCTGATAAACTAATGGTTTATCGTTGGGTTTTCTGTACCCCTCAACTAGCAGAAATCTGTGTATACAAGTATCTGCCTCCGAATGTCAAAAAAGTATGTTTGGATGCAAATAACTAAGCAACCAGAACTCCAATAATCTTTTGGTTTTCAGTTATGAAAAGAAGTTAAAAAGACCTTTCTTTTGTTGTCTCAATAGGTGAATTGCTGTTTTCAGCAAGGGTTAATTGATTTTTTCTTGAAAATCTGGAAAAAAAATAAACTCGTAAGTTTTTCGAAATAGGAAAAAAATAAATTTGTGATTTTTGTATCCAAATGCAAATAACTGTTCTCTGTAAACCAAAACTTTTTTTGAGACTTTGGCCAACAGATATATATGCAAATCTGGCTCCGAATGTAAGAAAACAAATTATTCAATGCAAATTACTCAGCAACCAGACCTCCAACGAAAATTTTGGTTTACAGTTATGAATAGATCTTCAAAAAAACCTTTCTTTTGGTATCTCGTTTGATGACTTTGGTGTAAGCTTTTTAAAACGCATTTTTTGGTATTTTTAAATTTTTTTCGAAAATATGGAAAAATTGATTTGTACCTGTTCTCAGTAAATGTAAAGACCTATTCTGTGTAAACTCATATCCGAAAACCAACATTTGTTTCGAGACTTTGGTCCGCAGATATCTGCACATAGACTTCCGAATGTAAAAAAAAGAAAAAATATTTTTTGATGCAAGTAATTCAGTAACCATACCTCCAAGAAAACTTTTGGTTTCCAGTTATGAATAGAGCTTAAAGATACCTACCTTTCATTTCATGTCTCACTCCATGAATTTGAAAGGAATTTTTAAAATAATTTTTTTTTCAACAAGAATTAAAAATATATATAGTTTTTTTTACTTAAATGCATAGTACTCATATCTGTAAAATTTAACTTGTTTCGCTGTTTTGGACTGCATCCGAAAAGAGTATTGGTTATAAAATGAGAGAACTCATAGAAACAAGCTCTCAAAATTCTTAAAGAAAGCTGATATAAAAATTAAGAGGCTATGTGAAGTTGGCACCCCCAAATGCTAATTTTTTTTTCAAACTTGCCTGATTCGTTTCCCCAAGGTTAGCCTAGAGTAGCCCAAGATTTTTTTTTCGTTAGCCCACCCTTAGTTCAAAAATTATAACAAAAAACTTTTTTTCAAATTACCAACCTCTTAAAAATCAAAATTTGTTTTTTTTTCCAGTGTAAACATTTCTGAAGTAGGAAAAAAGTGATGTAATTTTTTGGAATTACCAAGGTTAGTACAGAAAGTTCTTAAAAGTTCTATTCGTGTACTGACAAAGAAATCACTTCACATCACTTTATATTTATTGTTACTTTTGAAAAATGTTTGGATAGATTTTACCAAGCATGTAGCTTTTCTAGGTGCTTATATGGCAAACCAAAAAAATTAATAATTTTTACACTTGAAGAAATATTTATATGTTGTGGTTTTTAAGATGTAATGAAACAAATCAACTTAACCTTTTTAACAGGAATGTTATATGGACTACATTCAATCAAGTAAAAATTCTAAGTCAAATAAATTTGAGGCGCAATGCAAAGACCAGTGGATTTAATTTTCCTAATTATAAATTAAAATAGGTCACTGTGGTGTATGCGTACTTTTTCTTTGTGGTGAATAAAAACTCATTCTTCTATAATTTTTAAACTAAGCGTAGGATAGCGAAAATAAAAGTGGGGCTATTGAATCAGGCAGGTTTGAAAAAAAATTAGCATTTGGCAGTGCCAACTTCACATAACCATTGAAAGACTAAATAAATGTTCTTGCTGGTTGCAAACTTTTTCAATTTTTGAATATGGTAGGTACATCTGCTAGAGACATCTCTTTTTGTAATAACCAACTAAAACCAAACTTTATTTAAATGTCAGATTATATAGATTTTCATAAAATGGTATATTTAGTTTATGTTCATGATATGGCCAATTCTAATTAATCAAATAACTTTTCTGTCTACGTCTTTCAGTTCAGGTTCAAAGGCCCTCTACCCATATCAATTTCAGTTAAAGCGTTTTATTCAATCTGTATGTGTGTGTGTGAGTTTATATTTTTTGTAGTTATGATTTATTTTTTTATTTTGTATTTCCTTTGAAGTTAACATTCTGTTATACAGTAGTGAATAGTTTTACAATTTACTGCACCCAGTTTACTCAATCATAAAAGCTTCCATCTTCCATCAACGTCATGTCAGAGAGTAATTGACTACAGCTTGCTTGCAATGCCAACCGACCAACCAACCAACCAACCGACAAACGAACGAACGTCTGCTGAATGCTATACTGCTACTCTACCCCCAAATGTGCCTTATGCATTTCGTATAAAGTATATTTTTTTACATATATATGCATTACCACCCGAATAGGCTTCCCCAAAAGCCAGTACCCCTCCATTTAGCCGTCATTTAGTGCCAGCGACCAAAACAGAGAATATATGTACATACAACCCAAACATACATACAGACACATCTACAACAGACCAATTCTCATTCAAAAAATATTTTGCATGCAACAAATACAATTATTCATATTTTTGGCATCTGCAATGTAACAATTTAATGATTAATTTTTTATTTATTTTATTTTATCAGTGATTTATTCATTTACTGCATATTTGCAAAATGGTTATGGCAAGCGTGCTATTTGGTTACGTTAAATTGTTGAATTATATTTATGAAGGTAGATAGGTTTTTAACGGTGTATATGGAAATACAGCAATATCTCTCATTTCCGAAAAGTATGTTTTTCTATTGATGTATACCAGATTCATCAGGATTTAAAAAATAGCAATCGGAGAGTAATTCACTATTTTCTATTATAAAACCTGAATTTTTTGTTTTCAAAGTCTTTAATAGAAAAATTGCTTTTCTAGAAAAAACTATAAATTTTAATTGATTTTTTTGAGGAGCACTTGTTCATTACTAAAGCCTTTTAAAAAGTCATAAATTACTTTTAAACTTCTTAAAACTTAAAAATAATACAATATTTGTTTTTTTAACATTACTACAAAAACATTTCTTTGATCTTCAAACTATAAAATTTTATGTCTAACAAAATACTTTTACATACTTTTGCTTGAAAATTTTTAGAACAGTTAAAAAAAAAAACATAGTTTTTTATGCATAAAACTTTTCTAAGTTTTTCAAAAGAAAAACACATGGTATGTATATAAAATAAAATTTTATTCGACACAAAGTAAAAAAAAAATCGTTTCCAAAAAATTGATTTTCAAAAAAAAAAAAAAAATTGAATTATTTTAAAACAGTAAAAAAGATAATAACTTGGCACTATTATCGAGAGAATTGACAAATAGTTCGAGGTATTTGAAATTTAAGCAGTCACAAAACATGTTTTGTTATAAAACTTGTCAATAATATGGGCGTAAATAAAACCAAAAAATTCAACATTAAAGTTATTTTAACGTTTTTGCTAAAAAATTTTCGTTGAAATCGGTTCCATCGTTTATGAAGAAGTAAGACATCAAAAAATGGTTAAAATAATATTTATCTTACATTAAAAGTAGGACCTTTAGCACAGTACATGTATTTAAAAAAAAATATAAATCTTAGTGCCGCTTTTGAGAAAATTAAAAAAAAAAAAGCTACACATACACCACAGTGACCGTCTATCTAACATAACAAAAAAAAATTTAGTTAACTGATATTGAAAAACAGTGCCAAAATGTTATAATTTGGAACTGTTTTATATCTTTTTGACTAATTTTTATATTTTCTGACCTTTTTTTGAAAGAGCTTTTAAAAAAAAACATTTAAAAATTTTTGTAAGCACAAACAAAGGAAAACAAAATTTTGTGCTCTGGTGCAAAACGAAAATAGAGTTGGACTTAGCTTAATTGTTTCATATAACTTGGATTTTAAGATGAAATTGAAATCTATACCACACACAACTAACGGGAAGTGGAACGTCAGCATGAGTCGCACTTTAATGTGCATGCATCCAGTGTTCATTAATTTACACTCCGCTTCAACTGAATAAGCACACAAATTTTCAAAGCTATTTTGTCCATTTTTTCCTAAGATTGATCTTTCATGTAACATTTGATGATGTTTACAGTTAGCTTACGATGTTGAGAAACCAAATCGGAAAGAATAATTCTCAAAGTACCGCTATTTTTTTTCGTGTTCGCTTACAAAGCGTCCCATATGGAAAAATGCAGTTTTTTTTTGCGTCAACTGAATAGACACACGGTCTTTCAAGGTCAATATCTTCGCTGTTTATGAGAGTTTTGAGGTGTTTGGCATACCAAATCAAAGGTTGAAATGTTCTCAGTGAGATTTTGTCATTTGCTGGAAAAATGAGTGACGCAAAGTGGTTTTTCTCATTTGAAAAAGTTTAATTTTGATGGATTCATAATTGAAGTCATCGGGGCCATCAAAATTGACCTTTTTCAAATGAAAAAAAGACCACTTTGCGTCACTCATTTTTCCAGCTCATATGGAGTCTAGAAAATTCTAAACGAATACCTTTTTGTTGCTTGTTTAAAGTTGGTTTCTTTTGGACTTTTAATGGGTTAAAATGATCCGTGCTGTTAATTACTCTGCGGAGTGTTGAAACACTTGCAGAAACACCAGCTTTTTGTTTGATTTTTGCCCCAGAGTCAAATGAATTGGAGGCAGATCTCAAAATTTCTCGTCGATTAACTGCTATTTTTGTCGTTTTTTACCTTAATTCATATTTTTCCTGTACGAACTTTTATTTTTGAGGTACGAATAGGCAACACACTAAAACTCCGATCAATTTTGGTAGCTATAGCAGACCCGGTCAGTACTTGTTCCGTTAACAAATTAATTTTAGCTCTGTCGACAGTATTCAAAGCTTTTAATCTTCTACTTTTTTTAAAATTTTAATTAAATGACAAAATCTCACTGAGAAAATTTCAACCTTTGATTTGGTATGCCAAACACCTCAAAACTCCCATAAACAGCGAAGACATTGACCTTGAAAGACCGTGTGTCTATTCAGTTGACGCAAAAAAAACTGCATTTTTCCATATGGGACGCTTTGTAAGCGAACTAGCGAACACGAAAAAAAATAGCGGTACTTTGAGAATTATTCTTTCCGATTTGGTTTCTCAACATCGTAAGCTAACTGTAAACATCATCAAATGTTACATGAAAGATCAATCTTAGGAAAAAATGGACAAAATACCTTTGAAAATGTGTGTGCTTATTCAGTTGAAGCGGAGTGTATAAGACTTTATCACATAATTGGTGATTTTACGTGTTTTAGATAAAAAAAAATGGTTTAAAAATTATTGTAAAAAAAAAGAAAAATTAAAGAAAAAAGGAACCTTGGTCCTCTGGTGCAAAAGACAAAATCGTTCAGTGGTTCAATGGAACTGTTAAACAATTAATAAATCAAATAAATATGTTGACGAATAGGAAAGTTTAATTTTTCTATATAAAAATGTTACACATACACCACAGTGACCATCTATTTTTCTATTTTTGTTCACAAACAAAGAATAAAAAATTAATCACTGACAGAAAAATGAAAAAGGTTGACTTTTTAAAATTTTTATGAATGTAAGAAATATATGTTAACCCTTTCGGACCCAGCGTTACTCTCATGTAACATATTTTTAAAAATTCGTAAAAAATATTCCATTAAATATTTTTTTAGGTTTCGATGGCTCAATTGAAAGATAATGATGCCTAGTTACTGGATTATTACAAAAATGTAGTCTAATATCATACGTTTAATTTTTTTTTATCGAAAAAGGAACTGAATTTCACTTTTTTTTCTTTTTTTTTGCAAACATTTTTTTTTTTATATATGGTCATAATTTTGAAAAAAAGATATAAAAAAAGTTAATCCAGAAAGTGTTTTGCTTTTTGGCTTAGAAGAAGTAGCATATATTATTGTTCTATAAAAAGTTATTTTCTCAGTTGTCCGACTTTTTTTGGTGGTCATAGGCACTAGGCGTGCATGTTACTTACATGTAACATGAGAGTAACACATTAGTTTTGCTATTTATTATTTTGGAAAATAACTTTTTGCTATTCATATTTCTCAGTTGTGATGTTTTTGATACGATAATACTGAAAACACATTTTTTAATATTGATTTTCATAGCTTGGATTCGAAAGGGTTAATAACACATTAGCGGTATATGATGAAAGTTTGAGAAACTGCTTAGTTACTTAAGCTTAGTTCATACTTGGTGAAGCAAGTAGTGAATTAAATCACTCGTGAAAGTTCTTGAAAACCTTTGCGTTTGGAAAAAAATTGGAGAGTTACGACACGTGAAGTTGTTCACGTGCAAAATGTACGGGAAGCTCTTTCACTCGTGAACATACTCCGCCTATATATTTTTTTGAAAAAAAAATTAATTTGAAAATTGAAAATAAAAAAAATTGTATGAATTCACTTCACGACTTGCTTAACAAGTATGTTCTAGACTTTACCTGGTTGGAAATATTACTGCTAAAATGTAGTGCCAAATTTTAAGATGCTCTAAAAAACAAAAAAATAATAAAAGTATTTAAACACAATTTTCAACGAAATTTATCTTCAAATAAGGTATACAATAGAGCTGGGCAAATCGTTCATTTCAAAAGATCGAAATCGAATCGTTCAAAGATTGATTTCACCAAAGATTCGGTCTTTTCTATCAATCGTTCTTTCGTTCATTTATTCGAAACCATTTCTTTTTCACTCATTTCGTTCTGAAAAATGAGAGAAGAAACAAGAAATCGCATATAACCTTACATATTAACATTTCAATGCAACCATATAAAACAATTTTTCGTTTATATTTTCTATGAGAGTTTTTTAAAAATTTAATTATCTCCGCTTTTTTTTTGAAAATATATTTTTGGAAAATTTTAATGGTAACTTTGATTATCAGTAAGGCATTATGTCTCCGCCAAGTTCAAAACGTCGAAATAGATACATCAAAAACAAAAAGAAGTCAAGGTCAGATATTCGATAGAAATTCCCAATCGAATCCGATTCAATTCAAACTCTGAACCTGCTTATATAAACTTGTATCAGTTGTATTCATGGAATCGAAATGATGATTGAGAATGAATGGAATGAACGAAATCCGAGTTCTGAGAGATTTTTTAGATGATTTTTGATTGTGAACGATTTGGATGAACAAAACGTTCTTTTCCACTTCGTGGTTTTTGATTGTAAACGATTTGGATGAACGAAATGTTCTTTTCCACTTCGTGGTTTTTGATTGTAAACGATTTGGATGAACGAAACGTTCTTTCCCACTTCGTGGTTTTTGATTGTAAACGACTTGGATGAACGAAACGCACTTTTCTACTTCGTACTTTCTTATTTTATGAACGAGATTGATATAAGAATTGATTGATTTGGTTTACAGTGATTGCAATCACTCAGAATTTTCGGTGAACGGGTCAAAAAGACCGAATCAATCACGATTGACACAGCTCTAGTATACAATTTGAGTTTTTAGAAACATTTTTAGAAAACCCAAAAATTAAAAAAATAATTTTATATAAATAATGTTTTTTTTAATACTTTATTTTTGGTAATTCATTTTATAATAATTATTTTATATTAATTAAAAAAAAATCAATAAGCCGTTTTCAAAAATTCTAAAAAACAAAAAAATAATAAAAGTATTTAAACACAATTTTCAACGAAATTTATCTTCAAATAAGGTATACAATTTGAGTTTTTAGAAACATTTTTAGAAAACCCAAAAATAAAAAAAAAAAAAAAATAATTTTACATAAATAATGTTTTTTTTATTACTTTATTTTTGGTATATTAGGTGTGTTTTTTGTTTATCTATATAGATTTTGTGCAAAAAAACGACATCGGGATTTTTGAAATCCATGCAAACATTTGGCACCACTGTACATATACTTTGGCAGCTGTCTGTCAAAAATGTTGCTTTTGTTTTTTTTTTATTCTAACTCCGAAGTGGGAAGGCCATTACATCCATGTTGGATGCAAACAAAAATTTTCATATGGCCATGGCATCCATGTTGGATTCAAAAAAATTGTTTTTTCACAAAAAACCAAAAATTATCTGTATATTCTTAGCTACATTTTAAGACCATGACCATTAACATTAGTTGCGTCGCCATATTGAATTTTTTTTCGATTTTTTAAAAATCAAATGTGAAAACTTTTTGATTTTTATTTCTATTTTTTCGAAAAAACTTTGGTAATTTTATATACATATCTGTTCAACAATCTTATCAGGATCCATTTAAGACTTTTATCTGAAAAGTGCACTGCGTATATCTCGAGATATTAACATTTCAATGCAACCATGTCAAACTAATTTTTGATTATTTTTTTCTATGAGAGTTTTTTTCAAACCTCGTTTTCTCCGCTTTCTTTTTTTGTTAATATTTTCAGATATTTTTGTATGAACACAACAAATAAAGTACCTTGGCACTACTGTTTTTATCGAGAGAAAGTAAGATCTGGATAATTATCTGGATTTTTCAAAAATCTATACAGATAAAGTTTTTGTTGTTTTTAACACGTAAATTGTTTTGATTTCAAAAATCTCGATGTCGTTTTTTTGCACAAAATCTATATAGATAAACAAAAAAACACACCTATTACTTTCATTTTATAATAATTATTTTATATTAATTAAAAAAAAATCAATAAGCCGTTTTCAAAAATTCAATTTTCAAAAAAAAAAGGAAAATACCAATTTAATTAGTTCGTTCTCCTTCAATCTTTATAGGGACGTCTAATGAGTGCAGTTTGATACTTTCGTAGTTTTTTTTTAAAGTTTCTTGCTCGTTCTACCTAATTTGTTCGAAGTCATTAAAAAAGCTTTGCCCAGACGTGTGAGTATATAGTGTTTAGGAGTACATATAATTCATACTATAGACTCTAGTATGCAATTTCTTTCCGAAACCGTTGCATACGGTTCCTTTACAATCAAGTCAAAGAATTGATTTTTGATTGGAACAAATACATTTCTACAAAACAACTCACTCTTAAAAGAGAATCTACTGTTTTAATACATACACACAAAATAAAATACAAAAAAAACTTACTGAAACCCGACAAACTCACTACGGGTGTAAAACTGACCAAAAAATGGACAAGAAAAAAAATATTATATATAAATGTATATGAACAATATATATAAAAAAAATTAAAATACAAAATAAAAAAAAAAAACATCAGGAATTATTAACGGTACCCTTTTAGTGCTTCGCTGACTATTATGAACACGAAGGCTTTTAACGAGCACCAACATTCATCTGCGGTCTCGGTGTGGCACGAAAGGGCTGGCTCTGAAAAGCCGTGCACCCAAACACAGGCATAACCAGGAAGAATTGTGGAGCTTTAAAACCATATAGCCGGAGCACCAGAAAGCCATATGATAAAATCAGCATGTACCCGTTATACCAAGAGTACACACATGAAAAATAATTTTTTACCACAATCATAAAAATTAAAGTGCGCAGTGAACATAGCCAGGGGTTGTGTTAACAGTGCAACCTTGCCGCGATTCAATTAAAAATTGTAAACGTTCGACATTAGCTGGCGAATAAATTATACCCCAGCACAAAAAAAAAAAACCAACAAAAAATAAAACGCAACCATAATAGGAGTCCCTCTGACTTCCTGTCCCTGACACCGCAACCACCGAGTTATACAAAAGAACTCCTCTAGCATTGGTATTTACAGCCAGAGTCATTTGTACTCTGTAAACATGCCGAAGGGGATAGGTGGGGGAGAACTATTTAAGGCTCTCCCCATGTCCGTTCTCCTTGCAACTTCTCATTTGAGAATCAAAGCACACATCCATTTGAAATGTGATTACGACAAGAGTTGATATAATTGAACACAGAATCCTAGCCGGCAGATGTGCCTCGGTCGCTGTGTTCTTTGAAATTTAAATTAAGCATCACATGAGATGAGGGTGCTGCTGCTACTATAGCCAGCCAGCGCTGCATTATGACCAAACCAGGCTATAGAGGGCATCAAAGCCAATAGCACCATCATCCAGAAACAGTAGTAGATATCGCAGCAACAACAGTAGCAGCTGATGTGGTCACTGATGCCGCCCTGGGAAAATATTTAAATAAAGTTTGTGGTTATCCGTAAATAGTATTAAATTAACAAATTAATGAAATGTACACAGATTTTGAAAGTTTCAAGTGTCATAAGACTCACAATACGTGCGGTGATTAATTTGGCATAACACAAATGAATTCTACACAGACACACTATATTTTGTAGACAGACAAAAACATACAACAGACAGGACGAGACAAACAGACATAGGGCATGGATGCCATATCGCCATGGAGTTGATAGGGTAGGATACTCTAGGGGTGACATTCCATTTGGATGTTTGATGAGAACAAGAAAGCATTATAATCGCTACTGATGATGAGGCTCTGCCACTGGTGCTGCTTCCATTCTACTTTTGCTGCGACTACTCGTACTCTTTGTCTGTCTGTCTGTGCGACGAAATTCGTATATAAGTTAAGATTTGTTTGGGGACCGCGATTTAAGAGCTACAAGCCGTTGGTATTTAATCATGCTTTAAGTAAGAAAACGTGATTCGTGTTCTAAATGAAAACCAAAAATTTTCTTACTATTTCTTTGAGAAAATACTCTTTTTAGTTGAGCAGATAAAAATGCACAGGGTCGGACTTAATGAAATACCAAACGGTTAAGATATAAGAACTGGTGTTAAGATGAAAGGTTGTATCCTGAAAGTGAACACTAAGAAAGAATTTTTAAAAATTCAATCATTAAATAGGGTAAATGAGGCTAAAATTACAGGCTAAAAAAAAGGATTTTTAAAAACCATGCAAAGAGTAGAAAAAGTGGATATAAAAAAGGTAGAGAACATTTTTTTTATAGAAATTTGAGTTATTTCATGATAATGAGCAAAATAGGCGCCTAATTAGGATTTTTGTAAGCCCTGATTTTCAAAATATGAGTTTTTGAACTGTTTTTTTTTTTTTATTTTTAGGAATTCTCTAAAGAATTTTCAAACTTAAAGGATTTATAGGTGAGATTGATTTACGCACGTGTGTAAAAATTGGATAGGTATCTAAAAAGAATTTTTACTGAGTGTGACTCATCCTCACGTTTCACCTCAGCTTGTTAGCAGTGTAGCTTAGATTGCAATTTCATTATAAAGCAGTTTTTGGATTCTGTACAGAAGGATTTTTGGAACTAATTTTTTTGGTAGGGGAGAGTGGGGCAGTTTTGAACACGGGGTACATTTGAACACTGCATATAAAATTTTAGTATATCAATCTTTTTTAGAAGTATTTCGATATTTGAACCCGTCAACACGATATCCATAAATGTCAATGACTTTCCATCGTTATCTCGGCTGACTTTCAGATTTATAGGTGGAAGGTGATTTTTATAGTGGTTTTGCATTATTTCAGTTTTTTAGATGTAAGAGTTTAAAAAAAATTGGTACGTGATTTCAAAACGCAATATAATTTTTTTTAATGGTTAATGAATTTTAAACTAATTAACGGTGAATTTTTGAATGAATATATTAATGTTAAATATTTATTCAACATTTTATGTCGTTGACACAGTTGGGGCAGTTTTGAACAAGTATGGTGGGGCACTTTTGAACATGTTCAAAACCGCCCAAGTAGTTTGTATCAGACATTTTAAGGACACTTGAATGTGTTTTATTTAATAAATCGTAATGTTCTTATAAAAAAAAATAATGAAACAAGCATTTCTGAGCAAAATTAAAGAAAAAATGGGAATATGTACAACATTTAAAAAAATGCCTGAATTCTTCAAGTTCTGCTAGACTGTTCTCGATGAGAACTCGATTATATACCGCTTAAGCGTTATAGAAATTAAAGTCAAGCTTCCTACACCAATTAATGCTCCTGGTACATGAAGAACATCCGCTTTGTTAACATTTGGATTTAATGTCTAGAAATATATCTATATGTATATTGAAAATAAATATATTTCTCTCTCAGAAGCATAAATGGTATGAATACCATTTTTCTAAGATATATTTTAAATTAATTTTTCTTGGTTTTTGTTTTTCTTTTGAACTTATAAATGTGATAAACTGATAACTATAGTTTAAATTTTAATGTTATTTTTTCTGAGTTTGTATTATCTGTTGGTTAATTGAATATGATATAATAATCAATTTGGAGTTTTTGTATGTTCTTATTAAAAAACTAATAAAAAGATAAGTATTATTTATTCATTACAACGAAACTAATACTGCTGTTCAAAAGTGCCCCTTCCATGTTCAAAACTGCTACATACATGGGGCACTTTTGAACATAAGAGCCTATATTTTTAAAACATCAAAATTCAATATAAATAATTTGTTTAACTAACCAAATGTTCTTTGAAATCGAAGTTCAATGTTAGTAAACTTTACAGATCAAGAAAACGAACATATTTCGTTCAAGCAGTAGTGAAAGCAAAAAGTGTTCAAAACTGCCCCACTCTCCCCTACCTGTCATATACCAATTTTGGAAAAGTTTAATTTTCTCCAAAAAGGCTCCAACGATTTTTATTAAAAAATCAATTATTAGTTTTTAAATAAGGTTTATCTTTTATTGAAATTTTTTTTTTTTCAAAAATCCTTATTAACGGTACCTCAAAAATCCTTATTAACGGTACCTCCCAAAGAACCGTTTTTTTAGTTTCAAATTGTCTTTCAAATTACAACATAGTTCAATTTGAACGAAATTTGTATGAAAAAAACATTTTTTATTGCCTAAATATAAATCAAAATTAAAATTTTGAAATAAATTTTGGATTTTTAAAAAAATTTTGAAATTTTTTTTTAAAGTCGAATTTTCGAAAGCGTGACATTGAATTTTTTTTTTATGTGTTGACTTAAAGTTTCTACAAAATGGCATTCTAAATTTATTTCAAAATTTTTTTTCAAAAAATTACTTATAAAAAATTACTTAAAAAAACGTTTTAAACGATTTTGAATTTTTTTTTAAATGCATCTTTATAAAAGAAATTAAACTGCATACTTTTATCAATTTCCTACAAAAAAGTTCTCAGAGATGAACCTCTTTTATTGATGTTTCTCGATGCAATAAGTTTAGATTTGTTCATTATAAGTGATTTTCATTACTTTTGTTTCATGTTTGGAGTGTTATATTTTCTAAACAGATCAATTTTTACTTAATCTACAGGGCTAGTTTTGGTTTCGCGTAAAAAAATAATGTCGTAGTTTCAATCAAATAACATTACGATGATGGAGGTGTAAAAAAAAATTATTGAAAAAAAAAAAATATTTTTTTTGAAAATACCAAATTTTTTTTTTCATCTTTTTCTGATATCTTACCAAATCGATAAATTTCCAACGGCAAGCTAATATAAATGTTCTTAAGACAATAAGAGCAAGTATTTTATTTTTTTGAGAATTCAAAATATTTTTGCTTGCATATAATTTTCCTTTTATTCACATTATTTTTTTTTATTTCAAATACATTTTTTCGTATTGATATTTTTACACCATTAGTTGGGGTCATAATCAAAGCCATATTGTTCTACACACCAAGCGTAATTTAACACAAAAAAACAAAGTTCAATAATTACTCAGAGGAATAAGAAGAAACTTAGAGGGTCACTGTGGCGTATGCGTAACTTTTTCACTATGTGATCTCAATGACTCAATTTGTTACGAAAATGTTTGCAAATGGGATCCCGCACTACTACATATTCTTATTCAGCTGAGATATCTGCCTGAATATGATTTTTAATTTAAATGTTCTTTTTTGTGGAAGCTATAAGTAGCCTTACAAAAAAATAAAAAAAAAACAAACAAAAAAATGTCGTGGGAAATTAAACCATAAGAAAATCGTAGTACAAATGTTATTATACTTTTGTACCTTTTAACTAAACCAACCATTAACATCTTTATTGAATTCCCAATAAATTTTTGCCTTAAACTAAAAAATCAAGTACACTTCAGTTATGGATTTTTTTTAATATTCCAAAAAATTTGATTAAAATCATGAACAATTGTTGAAAATTCAGCTCAAGATTGTATTGAAATTATACATTTATTCAAGATAACAATAAATTAACTCGCATACAAAATTCATTAATTCACACTAAATACATCCCTGTCAAAAAGCAGGATCATCAGGAAATAGCGAATGTGCGAGATAAATTCAGAATGGGTAAGAAAAGTTCACTCTTCTATGTAAGTTGCAGATTTAATACAAACCAACTTATAGATAAGTCACGTTTGTGGTTTCGTATTGATCACGTATTTTTGTGGTTTCTTTAATTCCTGGATCATCCTACATAACAGAGAGAGAAAGAGACCAGAAGACCATTAAGAAGGGAGAGAAGACTTTATGAAATCGTAAAAATACTTTTGCGGAATAAGTTAATTGCCACTATACTCATTCATATGTATTTGGTTGTTTGTTAGTGTGAATCTCAAAGTCCTTAACCTTCTCAAATTCGAATCTCAAATCTCTTGCACTGATTTAAACAGGTGATATGGTGTAAGCTTTGCTGTTATTCTAACTAATTATTTATTATTAACATGTATATTAGTATATTATTATGTTTTTCTCTTCGATTTCGATTAGGGTATAACGAGTAGTAAAAATATCTTTATTCCTGGATAATTTTATACACAAAGAATTTTTTTCTTTGCGAGTATAATCATACAGGGAGAAAGTAAGGTTGCAATAATCATTTCTAGGCAAAAATCTATAGAAAAGGGGATACTTTGAAACGAAGGCTGTTTTCGACAACATAATAAAATGTATTAGAAAAGCAATCCTGCTACTTTAATACAATGAAAACAACACCAACAAAATATATTTAATAATATTTTGAACCATAAGAACGATTAATAAAGAAATCTCAAAAAAACTTGTTTGGTAAAAAGATTCTATAACAACAACTGTTTTTTGTTTTTTTATAATTTAAAAGAATTTTTCAATAATTTTCTCGCATTTCAAGAATAAAGTAAATTGCTCACAGAAATAGCTATTCATATACATACATAAAATCAATTATTTTCTCCCTGCAATAATTATTCTCACATGCACCAAGTTTTAGTTAAAATTTTAGCTTGATTGGTTAGTAAAATATATTCTTTAAACCTTTAACTTTAGCCCAGGGAAATTAGTAAATTAAATCGCATTTTTCGCGGGACAAAATTTTTTTCATGGAATGTGTTCGGGTGGTTGTTCTTATCATAAAAGTCAATTTGTTGGGATAATTGGAGGTTGGGAACAGAAGCCATCTTGGAAAAGAGATTGGTATCGTTTTTAATGAATAGCTCCATTGTTATTCATTTTAACAAAAACTGACAAAGGTAAGACTTATTAACAATAAATTTATCTAAAAAATCATATACAAAACAATTCCGTGAGTTGATTAAATAAAATTTTATAGTTGGTCAAAGTGCGTGTTTGTATCGCAAGGTTGGGGCAAAATGATATTTGTTCATATATCTGACGAACTTTTGATTTGTTTGGATAATTCTTCAAAAATGAACTATAGTATTTATAATTATCTATAAAATGAGACCACAATCGTTATTGTGACCATCATATTGTAAAAGTAATCTAACTCCGAAACTCTCCATGTACTAGTCAAAAGTGAGAAAAAAGCTAGTTTTTTGCTAGTAGGCCGAGCAAATTTTGGGAGTAGAGGTACAACCAAAATATAAGTACGCAGTTTTGCAGCCATACGCGTCTTAATATCGATTTCAAATGCCTGACAACTCTAATTTTGTGCTTTATACGGTTTTCGGGGGGTTAAATAACTTAAGTTTTCCACTTAATGTGAATGGGCTAAATTTATACTTTTTGAAATTATAAATATACAAGCTGGTGCTTTATTATTTTTCCTAAATCTGGACATCTCAATCTCTGCGATCGGGTTAATAGAACTCAGGATATAAGCTTTTGTAGTACTTAGTTGGGCAAAAAAGTAATATTTGCTTTAAAACTGATGCAGCTGAGTTAAAATTTTTAAATGCATTTGGTAGTAAAGTTATTCAAGGTTCCGTAACAAAAGAAAAAAAAAATGAGAAAAATTAAGATTTTTAGTCATGGCAAATGAAAAACCGTCACAAGGTGACCATTTTTTTGACTTTTTTTTCGAATGCCCATAACTCACAAAATATATGGCTGCGATTTTGTTTATTATTTTTCTGATAACTGTCACCACCTACCTTATCTACCGTTTTCGTTTCGACGTTGACTTTTGGGACACCCTGTATTATATTCTTTTACAGATGTAATGTTCTTCAGTGGCAAGGTTACTTAGGAAGCTTACGAATGATGACTCAAAAGTGCATTTTTAAGTATTTATGGTGGGTCCATATTCTCGAAAACGTTGGAGAAAAAATTGTTTAAATGGTGGTCTTTAGTTGACTGTGTCACGGTAAGGAAGTCATAATTGTTGATCATGTTCGGATAGACGCCTTGACACAGGAGGCCCTTTTTTTTTGAGTGGGTTTTTTGATCAATTATAATTGACTAACTAATTAAACTAATTAGTTTTATGTACCTATTTACCGACAACTAAAGATCGAAAAATCCAAAGATCCAAAGATTAGTGACTTGGGCAGTTACGAAAGACCAGGTGAAGTTTCTGTGTGGACCAAGGTTGAGTGACATCAATCTATCTCTTTAAGTTAGAATTTCAGTGCCATTCTCTATATTTGTTGCTGTGAATGACTGAAAATGTATTTGAGAAAACATTCATTCGAAGAATTTTCATTAAAATAAATAATTCCTGTCCGCAAATTAGTTTCTTGTCTAAAACTGACAAACTTGGCACTAACTTGTTTCTTTGCAAAATCAGCAGTGGGTAGTAGCAGATAATTCTTTAAATTTGAAGAACATCGACTTTGTGCACTTTAATTTGTTCTTTTTGCTTTTGGAGTGTAGAAATCTGATTTTGTAATTCAGAAATGACAGAAGCACTGTCGCAAGCTCTCTCATCTTGGTAAGTAGCTAATTTTTCGTTGAGAAAAGTCAACAGTCTTTTCTGTTCAGATTCTTAAAATGCTGACAGAGGTCGAGTCTTCTGTCCATTTTTTGTTTTGTGGCAGAAGAAGATTAGTTACTACATTACGAATCTCGTTCAGCACATTTGCTTCAAGGTTTTCAACGAAGATTTCATTGGTGTCGTAATCGGCTTCAAACTGTAGGAACCAGAGGTCAGGGCTCCGATTTCAGAATGCTTTAAATTCTGCTCCTCCTGATCTTATTTTATTTTCAATCAATGTTTATATAAAAGTAAAATGACATTAATTTACTTATGGTACATAATTATCTTAACATCGTTTTCGAATCGAATTTGCCTTTAGGTTCTAGAGAGAAGCTTTCTTAAAAAACGTCGTGTTTGTCTTACGTAAGCCCATGTTCGCTTATGTTCCTAATATTGGAGTTTAGACTTGGTGCAAAGTATGTCGGTCGTACATTTTTCGCTCATATTACGAAAGCTAGCGAGTTTTTCTCTCAGTCTTTCACTGACCCCAAATCCATATCCAAGCTTCCGAGTCTTCCCATCAAAACTTTTTTTTCCGTAAAAAGTATTATACTGTCTATGTCTAATTGAGCACCGCTTTAGTGTTTCAAGTTTCTACCAAAAAAAATCTTAAATAAAAGTACTTATATCCGATATACTTGGTTAATAAACGTTTCTGAAAGACTTCCCCAATGCTTCAAAAGTATATTCTACGTCACTCCAGACAAACCATTACAGTGTGAAAAAAAACTCGTGTAAAGCTTCTTATCTGTCATTTCAAATAAAGTATTCATTATGTTTAACATAACTTTTGTTTCATGTTTCCAATTTCTTTTCTGAGTGATATATTATATAAACACAGTGCAATATTGTTTCACAATAATTATAAGGACCAAGTCAAGCAGAGGATATTTATTTATTTATTTATTTATTTATTTATTATATAAATATCTAGATGCTTTACACCACAAAAAGCCTAAAGTAAAAGTATCTAGGTAATTTTTAGAGAGATAGACAAGGTTTTATATAGCCAAGACTCTCAAAAAACTAACAACAACCAGGAAAAAAAAAAACAACCGGATAGCTGCGCCTTTGTCCTTTACATAATAATAAACCAAACAAAAAAAAAAAAAAAATCATCTACTTTGAGAAGAAAACTGCAACATTATGTTGTTGTAGAACAAGAAAAGCAAAATGTAGACCTCTTTTATAGACGTTATGCTGTAATACTCTGTTGCTGGCTGTCAAGCTTAGGCAGCCCTAAAGAAATACGGAATTATCATCTTTATTGGGAAATTATACAGCAAGGATGCTGAGATAAGATAAGAAGAGAAGAGATGACGCTCCGGCTCCTTTGCGCTTCAGCAAGGACATATCCAAGCCAAAGCTATACACTACATACAACAAGACACGACGACGACGAGGCAAGGCAATGGCAATGGCAACCTTTATATAAATATAAGGACAGAGTAGGTATACTACACGATTCTAATTAGTTGTGAACCCATTGGGTAAATGAATATATGGCATATACCCGCATTTATATGTTTGTAAGGTATGGTATAGATACATTCAAAGTGTTGTTTAGCAAAGAAAAGAGATGGAAGGGGAAGCGCAACAGTTCCTCGAACCAGCCCCAGCCCCAAACCAGCATCACCAGAAGAAGAAAAGCATCCTCAATGATCACGATTCAGGTACACGTTACGTATACGTCGACTAATGGCAATAAAGTTGTGTGTGCCTCTGCCTCCTTTTGCCTGGGAGGCTTTAAGTAAGAATCTAAGGGATGCCGAGACGCAGCAGGGGTTACTACTACTTGGTCGTATTGGTATAGTTGGTTGGTTGGTTTTGTTGGTTAGATATGGAAGGAAGCAAGGAAGGATGAAGATATCTTCATTATTATGGAACAATTCTATTCTGCCGGTTAGTAAGTTAATACTGTTGAGTTGAGTTGAATGGTAGATTGTATTTTACCTTGGCCTTGTTCACCCCATATAGCACATCTATACCTTCTATACAACTGACAATGTTACGTAGATACCTAACCTATACAATACACAAAAGTGAAGGAATATGAAATCAAGATGTTTCGTGTATCTTCGTGTTAGTATATTTTATGCTTTTCCGACGGGGATTTTTCGTCCTTATACCTATAGTAGTTTCTTCTTCTTGCTTCTGATGTTGTTATTGTTGTGTTTGTGTGATTATTGTTAGAATTGTTTAGCCTTTGTTAAGTAGTATATGCCTTGGACTAAGATTTTGTGTGATGTGTGTGCTGATGTTATAGTGCTATTTGTGTATGTATAATAAACATATCTTCTTGGTCTTTTGTGTTATACGTTTTGTGTGTTATGCGTATGATGGTCATTAACTATCTTAATGAATTTTTGTTCGACTTTTGAAAGCAATTTGTTATTATATCCACTTTAGTTGCCGGTACAAATGAAGGATATGATTACGAGATTTAATTGACAGGACTATTTGAGGAGGCTTTAATGTATTATTTATTATATTAGTTGTTGTAGTCATCTTCGTAGACGGTAGATAGTGGTGTTTTGAATGTCATTGGTTAATCGGAGGAAGTTGTTAACACAATATAGTTATTGATTAGGAGAGAAATAGACATATGAAGCTTATGGATATTAAATTTGATGGGGTGTCTTTTTTTTTTTTTTTGTTTCTTCTCCTTTGAAACACATTGTTATTCATGTCAAGGAAGGTTTCTATTGACAATGATATGATAATAGAACTTATTTTGGTAGAAGATTTTATTTCAAGGATTGTTTTGCTTAGAAAAACATAAGGTCTTATTATTAAGGGGGGTCCTATATTGAAATTTCATGCAATTTTTTCCCCGAAATATTTTATCCTTCCGAAATATAGGTTAGTAATTAATTTCTGACAATCTCGTAAATCAATTAATTGATTTTAAAGAAAAATTTCAAAAACTTCAAAAAATCAATTTTGGATTAAAAAAAAAAATAAATATTTCATTTTTTTTTATTTTAGAAAAATCAATATTTCAAAAAAAAAAAAAATTGAAATTTGGTGAAAAACTAATTTCTTCAAAATGGAATACCTACAAATTTTTTTTTGAAAAATTTTCGAAAATTTGTAGATAGATATACATAGGTACAAAAAATTTTTTTTTTTAAGAACGGCTCCAACAATTTTCAAAACAAAAAAAAAGTCAAATATTCTTTGTTACACAACAAATAAAATTACATGCTCCATTTGCAGATTTCAATTTAACAAAAAGGTGTTTTCCTAATTTTAAAATCAACTTTTAATAATTTTTTACATTTCTTATAACATTAATGAATAAATAAAATTAAAATTATTTTTTATAGAAATCTTTTATAATCTAAGCAAATTTGACCATAAGATTAAGTACGTTCGACCCAGTAAAGCTTTTTTTTTTCTAATACTGAGCCTTTTACATTTAAATAAGCTAAAAAACTCAAATCAACAATTAACATAAATTTAATGAGAAAGCTTAATCTTAAAACATTTCGACATTGCTGGCCATTTGAAAATGCCTTACGAAAGTGTAGAAAGTGTCCCAAAAGTTCCCGAACGTGCTTTGAATATATCCCGAACATGCCCCAAACATGTCCCGGACATATCCCGAACATTTCCACATGTCTCGAATGTGTCCCGAACAATTTATTTGTGAGAGTTATTAAATATATAGAGTTATAATAAAAATATATAATTATGAATATAATTTTTAGTTAAATGCTATTAATCAGAAAAATACATTACAATAAAGCCTTAAGTGCAAAAGCTATTACTAGACCCAAATATCAGCAAGTACCAGTTGCATTTCAAAAAAAAAAAAAAAAAAAAAAAAAAAATGCACGACTGGGTCGCACGAACTTGCTCTTAGAGTTGAAGTTGCTTAAAGTTTTAACACTTTTTATATAGAAATTTGGGAAATAGTGGTAGGTACTATATACAAAAGAAAAGAAAAAAAGAAAATTTCCCGCAAAAACAAGTATGTAGTTTTATTTGATATATTCAAAATTATTTGATATATTCAAAATCGTTAGAGCCGTTTTTTAAAAAACTAATTTTTTATAAATAATTTTTTGGAAAAAAAGTTTTAAAATAAATTTGGTATGCCATTTTGTAGAAATCACTGATCAACATTTAAAAACATGATTTCAAAAAAATTCAATGTCCCGTTTTCGAAAATTTGATTTTTCAAAAAAAGTCTTCCTCTGGAGAAACGACACTTTATGTATCTGGAATAGTAAACAAAATATTTATAATAGACTGAAAAATAGAATTTTTGAAATAAAAACAAACAACATCCCTAGATGCTCACCAAAGTAAATTAGGATCCAAGTGAAGACAAAAGAATTCCAGTATCAGAAATTGTGAGAAATGTAATGCCTAGATATACTCCCCTTAAGTTGTCAAGTCTTGGATAGAACAACTTGGGAATATAGCTGAGTAGGTATATGACATAAAGCTTCTGCCAACCTTACAAAATTTTCATTTCGAAGAATAGAATCAGTTGTTTTTAACTGTATTAGATTTCTTTAAGAGCAATGATAGCGTTATACAAGTTTATTGCGCATCTGCTGCGTAAAAGGCGTATTTCGAAGAATTAATTTCACAACTGCAGTGGAAATTTACTTAAAAGCACTTTCCTAAAGTGTCAAATTCCAAAAAAACAACTCGACAAAAAAATGAAAGTCCAAATTTCTATAGAAAACAAAAGTACCTAAGTAATTTTTTTTCCAAGTATGTCGCTTTCCAATTATATTAGCATTTTTGTTTTCTCTCTCTAGTCCCTTGTCACAATAGACCTTAATCTCGAGCACACAAAGAACAAAGAAGCAATATAGTTTCGTTAAGGTTTTACTTTTAGTCCTGCAACACGTAACATTGAAAACCACTATATCGTCGTCTGAACGATCTCCTTTCGGTACAATTCTATATTTTCATGCTTCTTTTTTGTTCATCCACAATTATAGTGAATTCCTTTCTATTCCTGTCCTTGTATAGTTGCGTGGCAAAGTATAACAAAGCAAAGTGAAGCAAAGAAAAAAAAAGAAGAAAATACAAAAACTTAAAGGCTCGTTCGTTTAATAGTGAAAAAAAAAACGAAAGAAGAAAAGTTAAAACTTTTCTTTGAAAATCTGACTGTTTTGTCGGAAGTTTTCCACTCAAGCATTTCATTTCAAAAGGTTTGCTTTATCTTAGCACTTAAAGCAAATCTCGAAGGTCATGACGACTAAGTACATACAATATTCTATACCTGGGCTTGATATTTTCTCCAACAAAACTCCATTTAAGACTCTTCTTTCTTGTGTCTTGAAAGTCCATACTCTATTTAATATTCACAGATTGAAAACAAACATTACTTTGGGTTCCGTCAAACTTTTATAATATAATTTTTTTTTTCTTACTCGTTGTAGTATCGTGTCGTTGTCAGTGTCGTTGTTTCTGCAAGAATAAGGCATTCTCAGTGTCATTTCGAGAGTTGAAACCATTTTGGAATTTTTTCTTCATCTTTGCTGTTGGGAGTGATTCACCTCACTTATTCAGCCTTGAAAGTGCCAATTGGGATTTATAAAATGAAAGTACTTTTTCTTTTGAAGTTTTTGTCATACAAAAAGAGGTATCTCTATGTACTGGTATATGGTATATTCTATACGTTAACGTACTATAACGTTATATATACTTTGTCAATGTGGGTTTTTCTTTTACTTTTTTGTTGTTATTTTAAAAGCTGTCATCTTGGTAAATTTTCTTTGAGGTTTTAAGTGCAGAAAAAAAAGTTTTTTTTTTTTTTTTTTTTTTAAATGATTCTGTGTGATGACGAACTAAAAGCTGACATTACATACATTTGAATAATGTTTCATGAATTGGTCGAGTTTTAGAAGAAAAAAAAGTAACTGATTGTGAAAAAGTGGAAAAATGATAAGAAAATGTGTTAATGTAAAAAAGTATGTCTTGAATTTTATAAAAATCGTAGAAAAAGTTGAGATTGCAGTGCATTTTGTACAGTTTGTTCTTGTAACATTTATTTTGCATTAAAACTTTTCCGATTGAGATTTTTAAAAGTTTGGAGCTTGTACATTAAAGAATTTTTGTTTGAAAGTATTTATTTCACAGAAGTTCTCAGAAATTCGATACTTTACCCTGATTCTTAGAACTTCAAAAAATTTCATAATATTTTGGGAAATTGCAAAATACAAGGCAACCTTTTAGAATTATTACAAACCAGTATCAAATCATAAAAATTCTTCTCTAAATTAAATCATATTGAATAATAATCATATTGAATAATAATTATTTATAGAAGTGTGACTCCGGTTCCATTTCTTAAATCTACCATTATTTTAAAAGGGTTTTTTGGAGCTTTTTTTCTTCGCACTACAATTTGTAAATGTTTTTACATGACAACATACCATAAATTTTAAATCATCTGTAAACTTATTATTTTAACTAAAAAAAATATACCCCAATCATGTCTGTACAACATCTACAAAAAGAGGTGAAATTTTTGCAATCCATTTTCATAAAAAAAAAACTTTTTTCCCTTCCATATTATTTTATATTTTTTAAAACTAAAAATCCAAAATTGAACATAGAACAATTCCTATACAAGCACGTTTTTTTCCTTAAATAAAAAGTGGACTCAGAACAAAATATGATGGGACTTAGAACAATCAAAAATACTCGGGCTCATTTTCAAAAGGCTACTTCCCTGTTTTTTTTTTGTTCTATGTCCCATTAAATTATATTATCTGCGGAATGAAATTTTTTTGACAAAAACGGTTTTCAAATTCGGAAAGAGCACCCTCAAACTGCATCATTAACTCATTTTCGATTTAGAACAATTTTGCTTTACGCCGACGAAATGTAGAAATTTAAAACTTACGGTACCCAGTACCCACATTCCACAGCAATTTCAATTTTGCACAATGTTATTTTTAATATTATATCAAATAAAAGGTTACATATTAGGGTGGGTCAAGAAAATCGAAATTGTTTTTTTTTTTTTTTGATTTTGTACTCCGAAAAATCGATTGCTAGACACCTCTAGAATATACACACCAAATATGAGCTCTTTATATTAATGGGAAAGTCCTACGCTTCGCAATTTTCCATTTTTACATCAAGCTTGTACTAAATAAAAATAATTTTTTTATATTAATTGACTCTTTAGCAAATTTATTTACATATTCTTGTATGAAATTGAACGCTCTATGAAAAAGGCCTGATACACTTTTTTCGTTTATCTAACCATTTAATAGATATTTGAGGTCCAAAAATCGAGAAAACCTTTAAAAATTCGTTTTTTGTTCTTAATTTTGTAACAAATTGAAAAATTATAATAGGTAATCAAAGACATACATACATATTCTTGTAGGAAATAGATTGTTCCACAAAAAAAGTCTTAATAACTTTTTTTATTAATTAATTATTTCTAAATTATAAATTAAAAAGGTCACTGTGGTGTATGCGTACTTTTTTTTTTGTATCTTTTGAAAAAATAGTGGAATAAAGAAAAAACAAGTTGGGATATCATTTGAAATAATAATAATCATAATTTTAACTATATTCCTGTAAGACCTTAGGTCTTTTAAATGCATGCTGCACGGCACTACTTAGAAGGAATAGAAAGATAGGAAAGAATTTTTTGTTGGTACCTACAGTGAATTGAGAATAAAATGATTATTATCTTATATAATCCCACTTGTCACACTGATAACGAAATGTAATGTAAACATTTTACTACAGCTCCAAAATCTTGGACCTTCAACCATTGCAAAAGTTGTAGTGTTGTCGATTTTCAACAGGTTCCAGAGTATTTACCTGTAAAAAGAAAACAATTTTTTTTTTAAATTTATTTCACAGTCAGTCAAATCTTTACCTATCTAACTTTGAAATAGTCTCTAGTCTACTATTACAGTTCTTGGATTCGATAAAAATAAACATCAAAGCAGTCATCAAAACTTAAAAACTATTGCGGCGTATTTGTATAGGCTTGGCTTAGAAGTTCTTAATAAGAATTTACTAGGCAAAACTGAAGTTAATCCTATTCGTTTTAATATAAATTTGTGAACCAGAATATAAACCAATTTCCAAGAAAAATAACACTGGTCTGCAAGGAAATCCTCCTTCACATAAAACTATACTTTTCTAAATGATTTTTGTATGCTGATTCTTAATCCGAAGTCAGAATTGACCTAGCACGTCACGTTTTTTTCAGATATTCCTGTTAGGAAAATCTCAAAAACCCATTTTTTTGCTGTTTTCGAAGAAATATTTTGGCATATTGTAATCTTTTTCAATTAAAATTGTAACGGTGTATGAAAGAACTTATTTTTTTCTTTCAAATTCAGGTTCAATCTTTTCAATATCTCTCTTCTTCTTCGAGATATCTTAATTTAAGTAAGTTTAGTAGGTTTGGCATATCTTACCATAAAGAAACTGATCTTTAAAAATTAATATATCTTTCTCCCTAGAACAAAATTATACTTTTCTTATGGACTTTAGTATGCTGATTTTGAATCCGAACTCAAAAAATTTCGGTCAGCTCTGTTTTTTGAGATATAGTAGTTTTTTTGAGATTTTCAAAAAAAAAAACTTGATTTTGTAATATCTCAAAATCCTGACGTGATAGAATTTTTTTGACTTCGGATTCTAACTCAGCACATCAAAAACCATGAAAAAAAATATACTTTTGTTTCTAGGAGAAACAAATCTGAAGCCATTAATCTTGCGGCTCACATCAGAAAAAAAAAGTTAAATTTTGCAGACCAGTGTAATCTTGTCTCATTTGGGTATAAATTTTAAAAACCAAATTAATAACACTCAGGTTTAAAAACATGTACATTGTCTTCCATCTCTTAAAAAAACATTGAGTCATTTTTGTAAGCCTCAAATGAAGGTATTGTATGTAATGTTAAACATCCTTTAAATATAAACTACTCACATTGTATAACAACATCATATAGGTACTCGGTATAACATTATTTTCTGTTTGTCTGTGGGTTAAATTGTGTTTTCCTTTTTACTTTTATTCTTCATCCATCAAAACGAATATACTCGTCGTATACTGAAACAATTCACCATGAATGCGTTTATTTAATCCGAAAAGTGTTTAAATTCGTGACTGATGTTCTTAAATTTTAGGTGACACGTTTAAATTCGTTTAGCCTGTTGTAACAATGGGTAGTGACCACGAATGCAATGCACCAGGATAACGATAATCACGAATTGAAAATGAACGCAGCAGTCGAAGTGGTAGTCGAAATGGAAGTAGAAGCAGTAGTGTACCATCAGTATAGCAGAGACGAGGACTATAACGTAGTCTCGTACTTCAGTTCGTATAGCATGTGGACAAATTCGATTTTCGTCTGTCAGAATGGAAAAGCAACAACTAATTTAATCGTCGTCGTCGTAGTCATCGTCATCGTCGTCGTCGTAGTCGTACACACTTCAAATGCAACCCAAAAGCAGCAAGCTCAATATAGCAATATATCTGGAACACTACTATTGTATAGAAATAGGTATAGTTTGGTAAATAGGAGTAGGTAGGTATATATATTGGACGTGTATAGACAGACAGAAGGCGAGAGAGCTTGTGACATTCGACATAGCAGCTTCGACTACTCGTATATACTGTATTAAGGGTGAAAGTCGGTGCTGCTGCATTGCCAGCATACCAATTCGTATAAAATGAAGTCAGTATAGAGCAAGAGCTACCCCAAACTTCTGACGTAACGTACTATAACAGCAGCAGCAACACCATTACACAAAAACCGTTCATATTGTAGGTATACCTAGCGTCATCCTTTCTACCAAAGGGATTTCCAAACGGAACGGAACGCAATGCAGGAGCGAATGCATTCCTTAATTGAATTTGTAAAATCCCAAATTGAGTTCTATCGCAGCACTTTTGAACGAGTTATGCATTTCAATGAAGCTTCCCGCCACTAAGCCCACAATTACCACTGTTTTATCTCAAGTATACCTACCAGTCGACTTTTGTTATTTTGTTGTTGTTCTTGGTGGTGTTGTTTTTGCTGTTGTTGTTATTGTTCATGTTGTTCTTCGAGAAATATACAAAAGCCTTGAAAAGCCAATAACTACCACCTTAAATGAGGCTCACATCAAACAGAAAATTCGCATATTCTACAACAACGTTATAAAAGCATATGGCTTCGATGGCTATACAACAGCATGTCCTTTTGATAGTCAAAATACAATACACTGAAAAAAAAATCTACAACACAGAATTTATAGAACAAAATAACGACATAAAGAATTTATCAAGAAAATACAAAAAAAAAAAAAAACTACTGAAAAATGGTCTTCTATCAAAAATGATCAAAACGCTCCTATTTCTGGATTTTAATTAATTTTTGTATTGTGTTAATCATGATAAATTTTATTTCTACTTTAGTTTCCGCAGAAGGTATCGGTACGTCTTATTCATCAAAATTAAAGTTGGTTATCATTCCACTCATACAATTAACTTACTTGATAGAGTTCCATAGGGAACCATTTTAGGTCCTATTCTATTCAGTTTGTCTAAAATTTGCTCAAGTGTTCACCATTTAACTTGTTAGGGAACTTCAAAAACTCTGTTTATTGAATTCAACTAAATCTGAAATAATTGCTGTTTCTAAGCCAACATTTTATCAATTAAACTTCCAGCTATGATTGCATCCCGGTTTAAATTAGAGTTAACATGTGTGTAGTGTAGTGTATGTACAGTAATAAAACTAGGTTTAAAAAAATTCGATCATTTTGAGCAAATCTCAAGAGGCGGAGCATCATTATACATAAAAGATTGTGTTAAACACTCGACAGGTCTTAAGCTTGAGCTTGAATCGATGCAACTTATAAGTGTGCAAGTTGAAACTAAGCATGATGTACTTAATATCTCATCTATATACTGCCCTCCGCGGTACAAAATTGATAAAAATGAATTTTCAAACTTGCTAAAATTACTTAGACCAACTTTAATTATCGGCGGCGACTTTAATGCAAAGCATTCGTTTTGGGGTTCTAGATGTATATCTCAAAAAGGCCGAGCGTTATACGAAGCCGGTATGGAGAACAATTGTGACTTTCATTCTACTGGGAAACCAACTTATTGGCCGGCAGATACCTCCAAAATACCTGACCTGATTGATTACTTTATAGTCAGGGGAATACCGTCAAATCGAATTAAAATAACGGAATGCTTTGATCTTTTTTCAGACCACTCTCCCGTTATACTCACAATCAGCGAAAGTCTTGTTAAAGTTGAAATGCCACCTAGACTAACAAACGGTAAAACTAACTGGGAAGGCTTTAAGAAAGATATTGAGGATAATGTTGAATTAAGGGTATCACTACAGACACCTCTTGAGCTTGAGAAAGCGGTAGATAATTTTGTGCATGTTGTTCAAAAAGCCGCATGGAACAATACCCCTTGCCAAAGAGAAATTTCAGGGTACAAAGATGCTAAATATCCCCAAGAGATAAAAGACGTACTTAAAGAAAAGCGAAAAGCGCGTAAAAAATGGCAACAAACTCGTGCTCCTCAACACAAATCTAATTCAAATCGCTTAAGTAATTTGCTTAAAAAAATGATATCAGATTTCAAGAACCGCGAAGCTAAAAATTACCTTGAAAATTTGACGGCAGGTAAAGAATCTAACTACTCTCTATGGAAAGCTATAAAAGCCACGAAAAAACCTAAGCTTCCAGCACCTCCGATTATGAAAGACCAAAATGCATGGGCAAGAAGCGACAAAGAGAAAGCAAACGTTTTCGCTGATTACCTAGAGGACACATTCAAACCATTCAATGGGCAAGCATTGAATGATAGTATAAATATGAATTTAATGTCAAGTGAAAGCTTTATCACAAGAAATGTTACACTCGCCGAATTAAACAAAGAAATTAAGAAGCTAAAGCCAAAAAAAGCACCCGGATACGACTTAATTACAGCGGAAATTCTTAAAATGCTCCCACGGAAAGGTTTAATAAATCTCCTCTATATAATGAATGCCACTTTAAGGTTAGAATACATTCCAAATCAGTGGAAATTCGCAGAAGTAATAATGGTCTTGAAACCTGGCAAACCATCACACGAAAAGAAATCATACAGACCCATTTCACTGCTTCCTGTAGTATCGAAGGTTTTCGAGAGAATATTTTTGCAGCGACTTCAGCCAATAATAGAAGAAAAAGGTCTTATACCTGAACACCAGTTCGGTTTTAGAAACAAGCACTCGACGATAGATCAAATGCATAGAATCACCGATGTGATTGAGAGAGCTCTCGAAGAAAAGAAAATTTGTTCAGCGGTCTTTTTAGATGTATCTCAAGCTTTTGACAAAGTATGGCACGAGGGCCTCAAATTCAAGTTAAGACAAGTCCTACCTGAAGGACTCTTTACCATTCTTAGAGAATATCTAGAGAACAGAATTTTCCGCGTCAGACACGGAAATGATTACTCAGACTTTAGGGAAATAGTGGCTGGGGTACCACAAGGTAGTGTTTTAGGTCCTATTTTGTACCTTCTATTCACACGCGATATACCTCAAACAGAAAACACAATTGTAGCTACTTTTGCTGATGATACCGCAATACTTGCAGTAGGCAAAACAATCAACGAGTCTACAATTAAATTGCAAAATGCCCTTAACAATGTCAATGAATGGACAAAAACGTGGCGAATAGCGCTTAACGAATTTAAGTCAGTCCACGTGGACTTTACATATAAGAAAATAAATAGACTACCTGTTTTTATTAATACTACTCAAGTCCCATTTGCAAATGAGGCAAAATATCTCGGGATGACTCTCGACGCGAAATTAAAATGGAAAGCGCATGTTAAAAATAAATGTGATCAATTAAATATGAAATTGAGAGAAATGTACTGGTTGCTAGGACAACATTCTAGACTAAGTATCGAAAACAAATTATTAGTTTACAAGCAGGTACTAAAGCCTGTCTGGACATACGGTATTCAACTCTGGGGTTGTACACGCGATACAAATTTAAATAGATTACAAACTTTTGAAAATAAATTATTAAGATCATTTGTAAATGCGCCGTGGTATATAAGAAACGAAGATCTACACAGGGATCTTGGAATCCCCACGGTTCGCGAAGAAATAAAAACGTTTGCCCAAAAACATCGAAAACGGTTAGTCGAACATACTAATAGAACAATACTAGAAATTCTCGACGAGACAAACTTAGTACGACGTTTGCGAAGGACTAAACCTTCCGATTTGGTACAGTGAAATTTTTCAATTTAATTCCTTTATTTCGAAATATCGGCATTGATTAATATAAATTTAAATGTTTTAGAGATTTTATTTATTTAACTTCCTTTAAAATATTTTTTTGATAACAAAAATTTAAACCATTACTTAATGATTTAATTTAAAACAAAAGTTATTTATTTATTTTTAAATATCATCAGTAGGAACTTTCATCGGAAAGTTACCTACAACACGTAACTTAACTTCGAGAAAGATAAATTGCTAGATAAGTTCCATCTGAACTTAGTTGCAATCGGGAGGAGGAGGTGGTTTTAGTGGTTAAGAGTCCCACATATCTATGAGCACGCGTTTTCCGGTCCTCATAGAATCTTTTGAAGATTTCAACACCTACCCACGGACAAAAAAAAAAAAAAAAAAAAATTTTGAGCAAATGCCCATATTAATCTCTGTTGGTCATGTTTCAGTGCTCCTTGAAAATGAAATACATGCATACCTATGTTTTTCAACTTAACGCCGTCTCTGTGGGTTGGAGTCAAAAATTTTGCGGGCTGACCTAGCACCTTTACTCTCTTTGCTTGATTAGTGTAGTTAGTATCCTCGAATAACCCGTGCAGTTGGATGTTGAATCGTCTTCTCCAATCGTGCTTGAAATTAAAGCTTGAACAAATTAAATACACGACGTGCTCTTATAGTAAAAGTAACTCAAATGTTAAAGCTTTTTATTGAACATTTTTATTGAAAATTTAAGAAATTTCATAAATAGTGTAAACAAATAAAATCTGTTTTTATAATTATTGTTTTAAATGATCTTTTACACAAAACTAAGTATGCCATTTGATTTCTTGTATAAAATTAATTTTTAGAAAAATATATTTAAAAATCGTTAGAGCCGTTTTTAAAAAATAATTTTTTATATACAAACATTTTCTATCATTTTTCAAAAAAAAATTTTGGTATGCCATTTTTAAGAAAATATTATTCAACGGATAAAATCGAAATTTCGATAAAATTCATCAACCCGTTTTCAAATAATTGATTTAAAAAAAAAAAAAAAATTGAAATATTTTATATTAATTCAAAAATGTATTTTTTGAAAATTTTTATAAATTTCTATAATAGGTTTATTTTGACGGTTCTGTACAAAAATTTTGGTTGAATGCTGCGTTTTCATTTACTAGAAATAATTTTTGTATGTGTGTTACACTATACACAAAAATTTGAATCAAAATCGTTAGAGCCGTTTTTGAAAAAAGGATACTTTGCTATTTCCGTTATATGACAGGTACCGTTAGTTTTGGTCCTAAAAAAATGTGTCCTCTATTGAATCACCCAAAACTGTTTTCTAACAAATTTGAAGAAAATCGCTATAGCAGTTTAGGCTTTAATTCGAGGTACATACAGACGGACAGACAGATAGAATTGCGGGTTCGATTTTTTTTTATAAAATTTTTCCTTAATAAATTTATAAAAACATCTCTTTAAGTTATTCAAAATCCAAACAAAGTATGCCATAAAATAGCTTGTGAAATAAAAAAAAAATTAAGTTTTTTTGTGTGAGAGCCGTTTTTGAAAGAAATTGTTTTTTTGTGTATAAAAATTTTCAAACATTTTTCAAAAAATAAAGTTGCCAATAAAAATAAAATAATAAAAAAACAAATTTTCAACAAAATTCATTGATTAAAAAAATTAATATTTTTTTAAACCAAAAATAATTTTTTTTTGAAAATTTTGATACGTAATTCGCAGATTTGATTTTTTTTGTATGCCAGATAACAGAGTGTTGGACTAATGTACTATTCAAAATAATCATTTTTAACAATAAACAAAACCGACTTTTCTTTATATCGAAATATATTATGGTTTTCTCATGGATTCTATAGTCATAACTGGACGAAATTGAAATGATACCACACTGCAGGTACCAGCTTTCGAATTATCAAAATTGGTTCACCAAGTCCAAAGTTATGAGGTAACAAACATAAAAAAAAAATACAGACGAATTGATAACCTCCTCTTTTTTAGAAGTCGGTTAGATAAAATTTACTAAGAGTTCAAAGGGGGATAAGAACTTTCTCTAATAATAATTAACATTAAATAAAATTAAAAATTCGTTTTAATAAAGAAATTTTTTTGTTTTATTTAAAAGAATTTGATTATTTTTTTCCGAAAAATGTGCTTGTCATTAGATAAGGGACTCATTGAACAAATATTAAAAAAAAAAATTAAATAAAATAGTAAAGTAACTGAAGCAAATTATTAGGGAACCCGGCCGAACAGCTCTGATTTTGACGATTTTTTTTTCAAACGTAGGTAATTAAAAATACTTTAAAGTCTATAGATTAAAAATTGCCATTGTTGCCGTATTGTTTTTTAAAATTAAAATTAAATTAAAAAAAAAAAACATTTTTTTTGCTTAAATTTCATAAAACAAATGATAGCAAAAGATTCTCTAGGTAAGTTTCCAAACTTTTTCTAATAAAATATGAACTTATTTAAAAAAAAATTTTGGCCATAAATATTATCAGTTGAATTCCGAAGCAGAAAAGGTAGTATAATATCACACTTTTGAAAAAATAAAAATTAAAAATTACTGCAATTTCTGCAATTTTTTTTTGATAAAAACTGAATTTTTACATTGAAATAATTAATTTTCTCAAAGAATTTAGTAAATAAGAACTTTAAATTTTTGCTATTTAACTTTCAACAGTAAGGGTTATTAAATGAATAAAAAATAATTTTATATTTAGATGTTGAACTTGAAAAAAAAATAAATGAGTTATTTTTTTTCAAAACTTCCATAAAAAAAGTTCTTCGAAAATGAAATACTTTTTAATTTTTTTCATAAACCGTAATACATATTGACACTTTTTTTTATAATTTCAAATCATAATAAATGTGGCCAAAAAAATTTGAAAATAAATGCATTTTATATTGCGAAAAAGTTTTAAAAACGATATGTTAAAATTTTTTCAATAATTTTTTTTTTCAAAAATCTGAGTTCAGTTACCTTTCTTTCAAAAGCCCTTAATTCAATTAACTTAATTTTTATTTTACAAATAAAATATTGTAGGTGTTGCCGTTGTGTTCAAATATTTTTTTTTGTGTTTAAAGTCAATTAATAAGAAAATTGCATCTATCGCTTGAATGATGGAAGATTGTCCTTCACTCCCATATATTTTTTTTTCCTTGAATTTCCTAGACCATCTTTTGGCATCAATTAATTTATGAAATTTAAGAAGAATTTTTGAAAACAAATTTTTTTTGTTCACAAAAATCTTCAATTAAATTTAAAAAATCAAAACGGCAACACCGGCAATTTTTAATCTATAGACTTTAAAGTATTTTTAATTACCTACATTTGAAAAAAAGATCATCAAAATCTAAGCTGTTCGGCCGGGTTCCCTAATATTGCCAATTTTTGAGCTTTAGTTACTCCACTAAAATCTTCGACATATTTTCAAAAAAATTGTTTTTTAAAAATAAAATTAATTTTTTTTGAGATCAAATAATGTGTGTGCTATTTTTTTTTTTTTGAAAATTAGGCAAAATTATTATAATCTGGAATGTTTGAGTATACATGACAATTTTATTATCAAAAGGGTTTTTGAGATAAAAAATATGACGCATATGTAAGTCATATGCCAGGGATCGTTTATTTCTCCTCTAAGGAATCACTGGAAACACCTTGCTAGTAGCTACCAATTGTAAAGTTAATCGCTTGAATTGTTTTGCTTGTGGGTCAAGATAGAGATAGTTAGGTATACATACAAACTGACAGAATTAAATATTGTTTTAAAGCTTTAAGTTTTGTTTGTAATAAAAGTCATGATAAGATATTTCCAAAAATATTAAAGGAGATATTTGAAACAAAATAAAACTTAAAAACAAAATAAGTAAAATTCTTTTAAAGTAACTACTTCCACCGATATCCTTTATTTATGTTTTAAGACAATGTCACGCCTCAAGCCTTTATTTCAACTTTTATTGCTTAAGGCAACGGAAACAAAAATATTATTATTTATCTCTTTATTTTGTGTGTGTATTTTCTATCAGTGTATAACAAACAATACCTTATAGTACCTTGTTCTTTCAATATAAACTAGACTATCGTGCGGTAGACAACTATTTAAAAGTGGGAGTTAAATGTGTTGATACTGTTTTGACCTCTTTCCAATCTTCTACTCTGTTATATAGCTTTCGACGACTGTTCGTTTATTCGTTTTTGGTCCTTTGCCTTGATGTGTTCTTGTTCTTATTTCTATCGTTTTATTGGTGGCATTCACCGGTCGGTGATGTTGGTGGTGGTAATTCAAGTCAGATGATGGTTCTTCGGTTAAATTGGATTTAACATCCGGCTTCGACTTCGACGAACAGCCAGCAAGAGCTATATAGAGAGTGAGAGAAGTTTTATTGATATTAGGGGTTGATTTTGTTCGTTTGGTTGGGAAAACATGAGCTTTCTGGCATTTCTCATAGACTCTGTCTCATAGAGAGTATAGTATCGAGACTTTTGGCTAGAAATCGTTTATATTTATCCACATTCACTCGACTCTATACATCCCTAGATGACGATGACGATGACGATCCCTCTTTTATCTGCTTCCCGTTAGCGTTAGGTAGGCCATAATTGATTTTGTTCTTCTTTAAAAAGCATTAAGTATTAAGGACGTACTGTGTTTCTTAAGTATCTTATCTATATAGTCTTCTGGTACCTTTAGAGAGCAAAGAGGTATGCGTTTTATTGTGTTTGCTTTGTTTTGTTGGTTTTTTTTTTTTTTTTTTAAGAGAGAAAATATAAGACTCAACAGAGAAAAAGATCCTAACTTAGATTAAATTCCGAAATGACACAAAATGTTCGTTTTGACTTTATTGTTCTTTATTTTTCGATTTTATTTTGTTTCAAAAAGTTCAGGTTAACTCTGGCAGAGTGTATCTTCTTTATAGAATCTCTATCTACATACATATATACCCTCAGAGACTATTTGTATCAATCAGATATAATGAAATGCGAGATATTAGATTGCCTGCGGCGGCAAACGGCAATGATTATTATGAATAAGTTTTTCCGTGCAAGCGAGAGTGAGTGTCCACGTGAAAACAACAAAGCAAAATAAAGTGGAAAATTCCATTGTGATTAGCATATTTTGGAAATAAAATCGATAGATACTAGCGCCATCTATTTTGTATGGTATATCCCCTGTTTCCCCCCTACACACATATTTAGTTTCTCTTTCTCCTTCCTCCCGCATTGAAAATAATGTCTTTTTCATTGACTAAAAAATAACTAATAGGGACGTTTAAATGTTGTAATCTCAGAGGGTAATTCCCAGGACCAAATTGGCCAATTATTATCATGATTCCCCTTGACTGCCACTAATATTCAATTCAACATATTCCATGCGTTTTGCACAGAGTATCTAGAGCTCCAAAAGCTGGATATTATTATTGTTACAGACATGGCAAAAAGTTTTTTAACCTATTTATATAAATGACTTTAGTTTTGGTTTCCTTTTTTTGTTTTAACTGATGTGTTTGTTTCTGAAGATGTAAATATATAAAGAAGAGAAATATACGAAGGAGAGCGATTAGGTACTCTTGAAATTTTGAGCAGACTAGATTATAATTTGAGTTGCAGAGTGTGATTAATTTCGTTTAATTAGAATTTTATTTAATTTTTCTAAATGACAATGGCTCATAATGAACTCAATGAGAGCCGATAAGACGTATACCTAAGAGTTTTTGCTATTATTTGCCAAAGCTGTAAGGAAATCGGTTTCAAAAGAGTGATGGCTACAATCGGAGTGTAGGGCCTTATACTGCCAATTACTTTCAATTACTGAATGGACTCACTAATGTGAAGTAAACTAACTAAGGGCAAAACTCTTAGAAATCAACGTTAATCTATTACTTACATAAACTGTACTAAAAAGCTTTGACTTAATTACGATGATAGAATTCTAAAAGAAGATTTCGAACGAGAACATCGTTTAATGGCTTTTTTCTTTTTGGTTAGGGATGTCATTTAGACGTCAAGAATACAAAAGGGTCTTGCACCGAATTTATGGTTGATGGTGACAAGCCGGTATGCGGAGGAGGGTGTTCGAAAAGCTAAAAATACGCTGACTTAATTGTCTCAGCTACAACCGAAAGGGTGTTCGAATCCCAGTCCTAAAGTTCAAGATGGCGAGGAAGTCCGAAATATCACTTCAAAGCCCAGTGCATGGCATATAAACAGGTGAAGAACACTAGAACCTCACTCTAACGATCGTGTAGGATGAAAAGCCAACGTTCAGGGACCTTGCTCTCAGCTCTTTCCCACGAGTTCAATAGTAAGCCAAGTCCAGAATAAAATCAAATTACTATTTTCTATTGTTCCAAGATATTTTTGAATGGGTTGGAGGAGACATGTGTCATTTTGTAAAAATGTTGGTAGAGTCTATAAATTAGACCTTTTATTAAAACACTGTCTTCATTTTTCAATATCAAGCATCCAACAAGTAATTTTATGAGAGTTCAAGTAAAGAGCCACTTGTCCCATCATTCTGGAATTTTATAAAAATTTGGAGTGATTTTACTGGAATCCAAATTCCGTACAAATAACTATGTCTTTTCGTTAGAGACATATTTAAGTCGTAAGAGTAGAAGTTCTTCTGATATTTTGCTGAGATTCCAGACACATAGCTGTTATTAGATACCGTTCTTCGTAATTGGATACCGTTCTTCGTAGTTGGCTCGGGTAATTTGTCAGGACATAGTCATTATATCAAATCAGTTCTTGATGACTATGAAAAATGCAACAACTGCACTAACTGAATGAATCTTCTTCTTCTAGAAATTTGAGTTTTTAAAATAATCTTTTTTTTGAACGCCAAATACAGTCAAATAAAGTCTGTATTTACTTTTTGACTTGTTTTTAACTGGATGTAACACCACCGACTGACAGTGTGATGATTATTTGGTCAGAAGGTCTATTTCAGATCAAGCTAGGTATTATTTTTTCAGAATTCTTCTGATCCTGGTTTGATGGTCTGGAGTATCTGCTGGTACTGAACGTCATTCAACAACATAAGTTCCTTTAAATTATGTATGAAAGTCATTATTGCTCTGTGCTAAGCTCTCTTCGGTGAATCCTTTGAAGTCGCTTCCTTAGCCTCAGTTTAAGTGGGGAAAAATTTGGGATGTACACCGGATGATGCTAAAAATGATTATTGATCCGTGAAGTTTTGCGCGGGATCGGGTCAAAATTCTGCTTTTTTTTTAACGAAAATTCTGTTTTTCAAAATTCTGCTTTTCAAAATTCGATGTTGTTTGATACAAAATATTCCTTTTCTTATTCATATTTTTGAATATTTATCTTTATTTGATAAATTAAAAAAATTTGAACTATTTTCGGAAATAATTAGTATTAAAAACCTTTTCTTAATATTTTCAAACTTATTCATTTATAAAACAAAAATTAATATGCATTCAAAGAATGACAAATTATGTGGGTAAGTTTTCAAATAAGTAGATAATTTTTCAAGAAGATGATTTTACAGAATTTTGCAAAAAATTAAAAAAGGGTTTGGAAAATGTTAAAAAGCGAGCGTTTTTTAACATTTTCCAAACCCTTTTTTAATTTTTAGCAGAATTTTGAAAAACAGAATTATGAAAAACAGAATTTTGAAAAACAGAATTTTGAAAAACAGAATTTTGAAAAATAGAATTTTGAAAGGCAGAATTTTGAAAGCAGAATTTTGTAAAGCAGAATTTTAAAAGCAGAATTTTGAGAAAAGAATTTTGACCCCGGGGGAATTTTGACCCCAACCCGTTTTGAGCCACTTTTAGACCCCAGAGTCCTAAAAATAGCATCCTCTTTAAATTGCTTATTTAGAAGTTTAGAAAGTTTATGTTTATGTTGGTTGTAGGTTAGGCGATTCGCTGATTGACTTCTCCTTGTAGCTTAGTACCGACTTTGGAAGAATTGGAGTGCTATTAAATTTTTCTTTTGTAATTTGTTCATAGACCCCTATCGCACCTTATAGCACGAGTGACAGGTTAGGATGGTGCAGTTTACATGACTTGCTAGTTTATATGAACGATAGTTTTTCGGATTGCTGATAACGTAAATTTTTCCTTCAATGGCACCTAGGTAAATGCTTATTCTTTTCATATAATGTTTAAACCAAAATTAATTAACTTTAAAATTTAAAATTTTTGTAAAAGTATTTTTTTTTGTATGGTGACAGGGCAGTCAACGTGTTAGTATTTCCTGGTAGTACGAAAACTTGTTTTGAATTTTCCGGTGTTGACCATCCTAATAAAAGAATTCTACATCCACCTTTCATGCCTGATGGAATAGTAGTTGGCAACGCTAAGTTCATTTGCTCCTGATGACGCATTATCGTCTGAAAAAAAAAACGCCATTAGCATCTCGGTTTTCGAAATCTTCTGCCTTTTTACCGACTTCCAAAAAGGAGGAGGTATTCAATTCGTCTGTATTTTTTTTTTTTTTTTTTATGTTTGTTACCGCATAACTTTGGACAGAGTCAATCAATTTTGATAATTCTTTATGTATTGGAAAGCTAGTGGCTGCAGTGTGGTCCCATTTCAATTTCGTTCAGTTAAAGCCATAGGAACTATTAAAAAAAACATAAAACCCCGTTTTGAATCATAGAAGTCGGTTTTGTTTTTTTGATAAAAATGATTATTGAGTGAGCTGGTTCCACTGCATTACTTGACTTGCAATGCAATGTTGCCTTTCGCATGTTCAATCTGCTGCCACTCAAGTTATTGAAATTAGATTCAAAGAAAAAACCTTAGAGAAAGTTTTGGCATTCTTTTTTTGCACTGTCCAAATACTTTTTGTGATGACTGTCTTATAAAATAGAAGTATTGAAAAAGCCTTCGAGTGGTAGGCCGCACCAGCATTCGGTTTGGATTGGTTTGGTTTGGTTTGGTATTGGATTCATTTAAACATTATGTGATAACCATAGCCGTCAGGCATAATTGCTGTGCGAAGGGTATGATATTACCGGGGATTACCAATGTGCGATAGCTTAAATATTTCACTTGTCTACCGTAGGCTTAATTTGCTTTCTGGTTGCATGTTTATCTGTTTGTTGTTTTTTTTTCTTTTTTTTTTTTATTATTATTTTTGTTTTTAATTTCATGAAAGCAAAGTCAAGCCACTAACACAGCCATATAAAAAAACATATACTGCATCGGGCAATTGGGGATCAAAAATTTTAAATTCAAATGAAAATTGCAATATTTGGATTTTCGCAAAAACGGGGTTTTAATTTATTAATTGAAAGAAACACGCACATGTCAGTCTCTCTGAAAAGTCGAAAAGTATATCTGCATTTAGTATACATGCGAGGAAATTTATGTGCATAGAATTTTGTAGTATTTTAGAATTAAGTCACAATTTGGGGGAGCGATATTGAATGGAATTAGTGTGGTTTGTGTAGAACTCATTTGTCTGTCCAAATGTCAATTGAAGCAAGTTTGGCATTTAAATTTGGATATTTTTGGAAAATTATTTTTTAATATTTTGGCAAACGTTTTATAGTGATTGCTGATTGTTAAAATTTATAAGTTGATAAGTTGTATCTACTAAGAATGAAAATAAATACAATGGACGTTCCTGAAAAGTGGTTTTTCTTATTAAAAGCGAAAATGACTATTTTAATATTAGTTCGAGTGAAATATCTTTTAAGTCAAATATAAAAATAATTACACTTTAGATCATTTAACTAATATTTTTAGTAATATTAACCAGGCAGATATGGTCGCAACTGGGAACTTATGCCTTTAGAACAAGAAAATAATTGAATCAAGTGGAATTTCTTCAAAGTAGAAAACTATTGATCAATAAATTGACATTTGTGGGGTCCCAATAAATGTTTGGCCGAAAATTGCAAATAAAATACCATGTCTTTACACAAGCTAAGCTGTTCTCAAGTCTCAACAGTCATTCATGAAATTTGCAAAAATTTAATCGAAAGTGAAGGAGGAAATTTTGTTTGAGAAATTAGATATATATCTCTGGAGATTTTTTTCACCCCAATTAGCTATGTTTTCATGATCAGCATTAATGCGACTTACACAATGACAATATTCAATTAGTCCAAGAGGGCAGCTAATTTGAAGTTGAGCGTCATTGGCATAGAGTTGAATGGTAGAACTGGTAATGATGGATGGAATATCATTGATAGTGAAAAGAGCAAAGGCCCAAAATAAAGCGTTATGGTACTCCTGTAGGCAGTAAAGTAAATAACCAGTAAATTGTTTGCATCTTTTTTTTATAATTTAGCGACAGTGCCTAAGTAGTTTTTATGGAATATTAATAAGGAGATACGATACTGTCTGCTAGATGCTGTATCTAAATGTTATATTACTTTATAAATAAAAAATTATAAGTTGAATCTTCATATAAAATTAAACGTAAAAATAGTTTTCTTTTTGTGTTAATAAGGTGATAAGTTATACTATTTCACATTATTGTGTGATAAAATTAAGTGTTTTCTAAAGGCTAAACTCTCATCTAATTGAATCTGTAAAAAAAGAGGTTGTCTGTAAAGCCGGTTTACGGACGATGATTTTACGTGATAACGTCGTAAGAAAACAGGTTGTGTGCTTTTAAAATGAGCCATTTGAAGGGTTTATTTATTTCAAACAATCATAATTTACAAGAAAAAGCTAAAAAAAAAATACCTTTTTTCTTTTCTCATTATATTATTTTTTTTTTATTTTAAAAGCTCACAAAAAAAATTAATTATTGTAAAAATTTTTAAAATTATTAAAATAATTCATTTAAAACAATCATTTTCATCAAAAAAAGCAAAGAAAACACGTAAATTTATCTTCTCACGCTATTAAATACATTTTTTTTAAACAATCTATAAAAATTTCACCAATTACACCATCTGAAAGCTTATTGTCTTAGCTAAAAACATATATATAGATAAAGTCTATGAGACATCTACAAAAAGAGCTAGAATTTTTTAAACTCGATGAAATTTCATCAAAAAAAGCAAAAAAAACATTTATTTTTATGTTCTCATGCTATTAAATGAATTTTTTCCCTAACAACCTATACAAAATTTTATACCATGTGAAAGCTTATTGTTTCACCTTTCAAATGACGTATCAATCTCATTTCAAAGATGCCTACAAGAGAAGTAAGAATTTTTTAAAGTCAACCATGTGGAATTTCCAGACTGAGATTACGGTACTTCCCACACTGGTGGCTGTGATGTTTTTCGCAAGTTTCTTGATTTAACATTGTGTGGCTTGTAGTTAATCTAGCGTTATTTGTGATATACTAATTGAAAGGTAATTGTATCAGGATGCTCATAAGTCATAAATGTTTAATCAAATTTCTATCTGCTCTTGGTAAAAAGTTATAACCTGTTGAATTCTAAAATTTTATTTTACCGTTATGTCAAAATTGTGTTCACGAAAATGATTGAAATTTCGCACACATATAGTCGTAGCCATGGTCTATCATTACTCAATATATGATATTCCTCTATCTATTAAAGAAAAAAAGGTAAAAATAAAAAACGATGAAAATCGGTTAAAAACGGCCAAAAAACCTGTTTTTTAAAAATTTATTTTTCTTCGTATTCAGTCAAAACTCTTTTAACGATTCCAATTTTTTGCACATGTATGCGCATTTATCAGCATTACATGTCCCATATAACTTGAGATTATATAGATTATAATCAAAAACTACCCAAAAATACCCCTAAAAAAGTAGGTATTTTTCAAAAATTCATATTTCGCAACGCAGAGTGTTGAAAAAAAATCCGTATGAGACGCCTAATTTTTTTTTCCTTCATCTTTCACGTGGAACCTTTAGAATTGTCAAAAAAAAATTCCCCTACCCATAATCAACATTTTGTCATACTCACAACACCTGATCAACGTTCAAACAAAACGTTATAGCGGAGTTCCAGAATTTTTTTCGATTTTTTTCTTAAATGCAGGTATCCTTAAATCAATCTCTTTTATTTATAACAAAAAGAATTAACTCTCTACGATCACGAGTTTAGATTTTAGCCCAAATTTCATCTTTCCGTTTTACCCCTGTTTACCCTATTAAATGACGGAATTTTTAAAAATCCTTCATTTGGATTAGGCTTTAGATTATCATCTTTCAAATAAGCTTTAGGAGATTTTTTGTATCTCTAATAGTTTATTTTTAATTTTGAATTTAAATTCTTTGCCGCACTACGAAAGTGCGAGAGTGTAACGCTAGAAAATGGCGTCACTTTTTTGTGGTGGCTGCCATGGTTCATCGATATATAAGACGTTATCACGTCAAAAATTGCAAATAAGTGCAACTTCGACACGTTTGCCTCTCTTAAACGTTTTAGTGCATCTATGTTTTTAGTTTTTTTTGTCAGCGTAAAACTAGCAAATACCCCTATGTGCGTGGACATACACTATAAGTCGAGAACAAAAGCTTGTGTACGACATTTTTATGGAAAGTGAAAACAATGAAATTGATGGTATTCGGCCAAAATCATAAATTTATAAGTGGTATAATTTAATAATAATATTGCAACTTGAAATTAATCAATATGGAGTAGTATATCTCAAAAATATAACTTGTTCTTCAGTCAGCCTTTTTGTTTTAAGTGTTTGACTCCATTCCAGAAGACGGTGCAGTAGGGGAAGACCTTGTCTATGGTGGTACATACAAGCTGGTTGTTTTGGTTGAGGCCAGAATCCACAATAGATTGTACACTGAGGGAAAAAAGGCAACGTAAAATTTTCAACGTTGATTTAATGTTGAAAAAATTAATATGAAACTTCTTCAAAATAAAATTGAAGCAACGTAAGAAATTTTTTTATTTTTGTTGGACTTCAGCTTTTGTTGCATTTTATCACTCTAATTTTCAACAGTGAGATAGCACGTTGGTAAAGCATTCGCCTAGTAACCCAAGAGTTGTAGGTTCGATCCCCAGCGGCTGCCCATTTTTTATTTTTTTTTAATAAATTGATGCTTTTTTTAAAGTTGAAACAACTTTGATTTAAAGATGTTTTATAACGGTAAACCACTTTAAACTAACGATGTTCTACTTTGATTTTAAAATTTTCGTCTTCAGCGCAAAATCATTCCGAAACATAGTTGAATCAACGTGGTTTTCGTTGATTTTAAGTTGTTTTTTCCCTCAGTGTAGAAGCACCTTAAGGTGCTAGTCACCCTTAGTAAGTAAGCAAGTAACCAAATTACAATATCGATAAGTGGTCTATCACCGAAAATTTTTTAATAATAGATACATTTTTGCCGATACAAAAACTTACGCATACACCATAGTGACCCACTTGAATTAAACATACATAATGAATTTTTGACCATTCACGTTAATATTTTTTGATTAATTTTTTAATTATTTCAAAAAAGCAAACAAAATTACAGGCATTTGTTAAAAAAAAAACATGTTTAATTTTGTTTGCATTTTGCTCTTAAAATCCCTATTTTGTTGAATTCAAATTCAAATATCTTTCGTTCTAAATTATACCAAGCTAATTCTTAAATGAATAAACCAGTATCAAAATATACAATGTTTTGTTTTCTTAAATGAAAGTTGGAGTTTGAGTGTTATTAGGTCTTCGAATTGTTAAATAATTTGTAACAAAATGGTGTACGAGATAAAAAATGTCTTGATAAATTAATTTTTGTCAACTATTGATCAATGATTTAGTACAAAAAATTAAAAAAAAAAAACTAAATTCAATTGTAGACAATAGGAGAAAAATACTAGTTTAAGGCAGTGGTTCGGAATGAACAAGTCAACAAATTCTGAGAGCCTTTAAGCTGGCCTTTTAAATTATTTCATTTGGGCAGTTAACATTAGGACGACCTGTGCATATAGAGCCAGCTGTTCATGGTGTTTATTTGCTGAACTATTTATCTTTGGTACATAAGGTCCATAATTCTTATCCCAATACAGAACTTTTTTTTGGTTAAAAAATTAACCTTTGGTTTTACAATAATGCTACATTCACAAAATCTCCATTTTCTTTCCATCTCTACTGTTGCAGTGCCACTTCAAGCCATAATCCCCTTCTCAATGATTCCTCGCTCTAAGTGTGAAGTAAATTGTGTAACTCAAAGATTGATTTTTCGGAAAACTTTGAAGTTCCAATGATATGAATAATGGTATTCCCCATCAAAGATCAATCTAAGTGATTTTTCTTGCATATGACAAATCCACATAGTTTTATGTGAAACCCTTTTTTTTTTTTCTTAGTAACGATTCAATTTTCAAAGAACAATCACATAAATTAAAACTTTATGTTCTTCAAAAAAAAAAAAAAAAAACGTTTAGATTCATCTATAGTATTGACCTCATTCATTTATATTTCTCCAATTGAATTTGAGGTTTGAATTTATTGTTCTTTTGCTTAAAATTGAATTGACCATCCTATCATTCGTTTATCAATTGAAAAAAAAATTCGAGATTGAAATTTCAAGTGTTGAATTTGCGATGGGTCTAAAGTGCATCATCCTCTGATGGACTGTTTTTCGTTTGAATTGAGAAAAGAACTTTTTGATATATTGCATTTTTTTTTTATGACATCAATTGAATTCTGATGAAAATGAAATATTTTAGGTCTTTATACGAAATGAATTCAGCATTTATGATGCAATACCAATTTATCTCTCAATTGGATTGCCTGTGCCTAGTGCCTCCACAACCTTTTGAACCTATTTGAAGTTGAAAGAAGACGAAAATAAAAAAAAAAAAAAAAGAAACAACATCGATGTATAAGAGATCAGAGAGTGAAATGTTGCCACACCCTCAACCCAAAATGATTACTGATTGCATATGAACTTGTAACCTTCAAATTGACAGTTAAACACGATAGCACTAAAAGGATAAAGGATACTATCAGACGATACCATCCCTGTGCGCACTCACATTGCCTGCAGTACGGCTACGAGATACATAAGCAGACAGGAGATTCATTCAATATTTTTTTCTTCTTTGTTTTTGTTGTATTCACGAGGGAAATGCTTAACAGTTGATTGCCTTCTTTGTGTCATCCTGTCACCTGTGTGTGGTGTCTTATTCCTGCTGTTGCAATTCTACATATATAACATGAACCTATGAATATGTGCATTGACGTGATACTCCACTTGAACGAGCAATATATACTTTTTTTTACTTCGATTTAATATGATTTTTTTGCTCAGAAATGAAGTGATGTAAAAGGAAATTAATACAATGGTACATGAGATAGATTTTGATGTTTGGTGATTTTTTTTTCAAATTGGTTTTGATTTAAATTTAAAAATATTAACTTCCCGACATATGCACTTTTAGAAATAAAAAATGTCTATGTGATTAAAGAAATTGATTTTTAGAAGAAACCAATACAAGTTTTATATACTTTCCATTGTCAACAAAACAAAAGTTTCAATATTGTGAAGAAGAATTTAACGACTTTTTTCACTTCACCAAGAAAACCAAAAACATTTTTTTTCATGTAGAGACACTTTTTATTTCGAGATTTTAATAATGTCAACATTACCATGATGTAGGAAAAAATTAGTTTTTGTCATCAAGTCCGTTGGCTTGTGCGTCTGTACTTCTGTACGACCATCTGTACTAATTTGCACTTAACGGGTGGACGGATTTTTTTCAAATTTAGTCAAGAGGATTTTTATGAAACTTTGAAATTTTTTTTTATGGGTCTGTGATTTTAACACCTTACATGTTAAATTTTGTAAGACCAGTTATGAACATTACTTAAAAAACTTAGACTGGAGTTTATCCTATTCAAATAACATTGGACAAAGACCAGTCTAAGATAAACTGTGGTCTAACTGTTTAAGTTTTTTCTATGGGAAAAAATAGTACGTATACACCACAGTAAACAAAAAAAATTCGATTCGTCGCTTGAACATTCTATTTAAACAAAATTTTTAAGGTATTGACAACAGTGGCCAGCAAATTTTACAATTTTTTGGGTGCAGTCAGCCTAAAAATCATATCGATTTGTTTCTAGGAGCTCAAGTTTTAACGTTACTGTTACTGTTGGTGTAATCTAATAAAGAGTTGAAAACTCGGTTTGATAGAAAAAAACCATAACCTACTTGTTTTAATAAAAAAGAAGTCTAAAGAATTTCAATTTCGAAAGAATGTTTACCGAAGAATAAAAAAAAAATCCTTACAATTTTTCAGAAAAATAATTTTATAATACAGCAATGAAAACCTGAAAGTATGTATTTTGAAGATTGCTTAGCCTATAAACTGTTTTTAGTTCCAACATTTTTGTCTTATCATTTTTAATTCAAATGATCCTCATTGCGAGTGTCGTAATCTATTTCGTTTTCAATTTTAATATCGACTGTCGGTAAAATATGAAAATGAATATTTTTGATATTAGTTTATTAGAACATGTAACAAGTAAATTAATCAAATTTACATACGTTACATTATTTATTGGTTGGTTTGGACCAGAGTTGTTAAAATCATTTTCATTTGAATGCATATGCTTTTCATTAAAAATAAAAAAAGTATTTATAGTAAATAAAAAAAAAAATGCATTGAAAATAATTGAAATTAATAATTAATTTTTATTAAAAATAAATTGTTGAAAATAAAAATATTTTGTATATTACATATACCAAATTTTCTGCGTTGACCAAAAAAAATCAATTGGAAATGGTAATATTAACTATTTTAACACAAGTGATTACTTCTTTTACTTATTACCAGCGTTACCAGCGTTACAAAATAAAATTTTTTAGGTTTCGATGTCTTAATTGAAAGATAATAGTCTCTGTGTACAAAAAGTTAGTCAAATATTATAATTTTAATTTTTGTTTATAGGAAAAGGGACTGAAATCAATTTTTTTTTGCAAAATAATTTTATTTTTATACATATGTATATGGTCATAATTTTGAAAAAAAAAAAAATTCCAGAAAAGTTTTGTGTTTTGGCTTGGAAGAAGTAGCATACATTATTGTTCTATAAAAAGTTATTTTTTCAGTTGTCGGACATTTTTTTGGTGGTCATATAGGCAGTGTATGTTACTAACAAGTAACATGAGAATAACACATTAGTTTTGCTATTTATTATTTTGGAACATAACTTTTTGCTATTAATATTTCTTAGTTGTGATGTTTTTGACACGATAATACTGAAAAAAAAAAAAAAATTTTAAACATTGATTTTCATAGCTTGGGTTCTAAAGGGTTAATGGAGGTCTGTAATCGAGTCAAAAAATTTACTTAAATTTGTTCTAAAAGTTTCGTTATAAATATACAAGAATCCAAAATTAAAAAAAATATTACTTATTTACTATCATGCCACTTTTCAAAACAGAAACTCTTGAATCAAGTTTATCTATCTTTTTCTATTAATTTAAATTAATTTTAGTTTTATGAAGCTTCACACAAAACATTGCCACAAAAAGAAAATATACCTTTAAAAAACTGACTTTTCGATATTACTTTTTCCAAGTAGGTACCCACCAAGGTACAAGTTCCTTTTGGCTAAAGTAAACAAAAAAAAAAAATTCCTTACCTACTCTTTCTTCTGCAAAATTAGCTTGGTCATATCTTTTTGTTAAGTTTTTGCGCTATTCAAAGACACCCTTAAGCTTAACTGAATGGATGTTATCGTTGAAAACTCAAGACCCCAAAACCATTCTCCCTCTTCTTAGCTATACTATTCGAAAAAAGGGCAAATAATAATAAAAAAAAAAAATAAGAAAAACTAACTTTTCGGAAAGACAATTCTTTTCGGACTCAGGATGAAAACTTATAGAATCAACCTCAAAAAAAAAAGTAGATACAAAAAAAATAACTGAACGCACTACCTCCATACCACCGGTTAAACGAATGAATTCAATCATAGTAGAAGCCCCTTTCTCTCTAGCTCCCCGCCTTTCAAAAGAATAACTTTATTCGCAGCAGTAATAATATTTTTGAATCTATAAATTGTTTTTTTTTTTTTTTTTGTCTTCTTTTGATTCAACTTCGTAACTAAACCAGGCTAGCTTCGCATAGACAATATAGCGCTATGCAAACTTCCATACCAACCCTAACCCTATATATAGGTATATGAGCCCTAACTGTTCAGTGTTCATGTTCAAAAGATTCTATTGCAGCAAAACGAAAGATGCCATTGGCAACTTTCTTTCATACTCAGGTAGGTAACTTTTTAATAAAATAACATCCTTTCAGTCGAATTTCCATAAACTTTCATTATTTTAAGAAACTTTCTTTTCGCCTGCTGCCGTTGTTGCCGCTACCTACCAAATGCCGCCTCCAACTCTTGCCTCCGTCATCGTACAAGTCGTGTCGCTTTCGCTGTCTCTAACGCTCTACCATGTTCTTCACCTGGATTCAACACCCGCCGCTCTTATACCGACTTACTCCTTTTCAACCAACGCCACCAAAGAATAAGAAGAACAACAACAAACAGAAGATGAAGAAAAAGAAGAAAAAGAACACCTTAGATGTGCTCTTTACTTGAACTAATTTTCCAATTTTCCATAGAATCTTTCGTTTGGCCCGGGGAGACAAGGACCAAGGACCAAAACCGGCAAATTATGTCGCGGCATCTTACCTGTCGGTCGGTTCGAAAATCCCATAATGTGACGCTCAAACCTAAGTACGCGAAGACTTGAAGAAAAAGTACCAACCTATATCTTGGAAAAAAAAGGAGACGACTAAAAAAAAAAATGTTGTTCCTTCTTTAACTGAAGAAATGTCGTTCATTTTGAACAATAATAAAATGTAGGTACGGAATTGCCACATAAACAGTTATATTTATACTCTTCACCTTATTTTCACTGGAAACGAACGGGTACCTATGCTAGAGGTTGGATTCACAAAATCTGTTCATCTCACCTACTTGCAGTTCTCTGACTTCCTAAAGGATATAAAACCTCTATCTCTTCTTCTATCCCGATCCTTGGCTGGGATCCTATCTTCTATATCCTTGTCTATCTTCTCTGTTTCTGGTTGAGTATACGAGTAACAAAGTATGATGGGAATAGTATGAACGCGTCTTTAGTGAGGCTATCGTTTTAACTTTTCGAAATATCGCATCGCCTGCAAGAGAAAAGAAGACTGAAGCGTATAGCTAGCTACTATACAGAAGGAATACGAAGGAACACAAAAAATGTCTGCCTCTGTTTGCTATTATTTTTTCGTCTTCTTCAGTTTCAGGCTTCAACTTTACGTCGATAATAGAAGAAACTTAAAAAGTTGTTAATTATTTTCATAGAGAAACTTTTTCTCAGACACTTCAGATTGCTCCTTATAGTCTTGCTCCATGCTCCTGTAGAGTCCTTACTATGATTCCCGTTCCAGGTTTAACTTTTTTTTTTTTTTTTTATTATTTCTCTCTACTTCTTTTCTTGTGTTTGGTTTTGTGTTTTTACTCCTAGATGTATACTTAGCATTTTATATTTTGGTTTTTTTTTTTTTCAAGGAGATATAGAGAAACAAGATCCTGTGAATCCTGTGATTTCGATTCCATTTTATTGGCCTAAGGGTATACTGCTGCTACGAGAGTTTTGTATGGTGCGAGAGCGCAAACTTCTTAATTTATTTATTATAGAGAAAGCTGTACTTCCATTTAGATTTGGTCGATTTATGAAAATTTTCAAACACCCGGCAAACCGCAAACGGCACTATAGCACACAGAGCATCATTCTGAAGGTTCAGAATCATAGTATAGCACCAGTTGAGGTTTTTATACTTGAACTTATTTTAATTTTATATTTTTTTTTTCAAAAGTTCTAAATGAAGTGTAGAATCTAATTGAGAGGCATCATTGTGCGCGGAAAGTGCAAACAAAATATATATACTATATATATAGGTTATGTTCTATTTTTAAGTCTGGTGGGAAATTTTTTTAAAATCATGTTAGTGAAAATTTTGTTTCTGGGAAATTGGAACATAGAAGTTTGTTTTTTTTTTTTTTTTTTGAAAAAATAATATTATTATGGTTTATTTAATTTGAAGTGGGGAAAAAGATATTATTTTTTAAGGAAGATTTATGGTTAAACCAAAAGAAATCTTTTATAAGATAGAAGGACGTTATAGTCTTGTGATGAGGTGGAGAAAAGATTATAATCAATTTACTTTAATTTGTTGCTTAGAGCCATTGCGGACAGCGGACTTTAGCTTATTAAAGTTGTTGAACATTGTTCCAGGAAGTCTTGTCCCTTGTTAGTTTTTACCAAGGTAACAAAATTGAAGGTTTTTATTTACTAACGAGAATTTTTTCGTGTGGATTACTTTTTATTTTTTTTAAATTGGATTATTTTAATATCTTCCTTTGGCGAAGAATAAACATTTAAGGAGCTGCTTATCAGAATTCAATTGTTGCGGTAATATTTTCCAAGATCAGGGATATCGATCGGTTTACCAAAAAAATTAAATGAACGACTGGGTCGCACGAACTTGCTCTTAGAGTTAAAGTTGCTTAAATTTTTAAGACTTTTTATATAGAAATTTGAAAAAAAAAAAATAAAAAATAAAATTCGTTTAAAAAAAAAAAAAAAATAAAATAAAATCTGAAATTAAATTGCCCTTCAAAACAAGTATGCAGTTTTGATTGATATATTAAGATGCATTTTTAGAAAAAAAATTTTCAAAATCGTTAGAGCCGTTCTTTAAAAATAATTTTTTGGAAAAAAAGTTTTAAAATAAAATTGGTATGCCATTTTGTAGAAATCACAAATCAACATCTAAGAACAAAATTTCAAAACAATTCAATGTCCCGTTTTCGAAAATTTGAATTTTCAAAAAAAAATTTTCAAATTTTTTTTAAAAATCCAAAAATAATTTTTTTTCAAAATTTTATTTTTTAATTATATAAATTTAAATTATATAAATGCTTCTTCACAAAAAGTTTCGTTGAAATCGAATAAGCAGTTTCGGAGATATTCGGATTTGAAAACGGTTCTATGACAGGTACCGTTAGTAATGATTTTCAAAAAAAAAATTGTTTCATTGAAAGATAGACCTTAGCTTAAAACTAACATTTGAATTTTTTAAATAAAATCGTTAGAGCCGTTTTCGAGATATTTCAATTTTACTAAAATCGGTATATGACAAGTACCGTTATTTTTGGTCCAAAAAAATTATTTCCAAAAATCCCTCTGGAGAGTCACCAAATAACGCTACATACCAAGTTTGACATTAATCGGTCCATCCGTTTAGGCTGTAGCTCCTTATACAGACAGACAGACAGACAGGCTGACAGGCAGACAGACAGACAGACGGACTTCCGGGACCCACTTTTTTGGCATTGTCTACTATTGTAATGTCATGGAAAAATGTTATCTCAACTTTTGTTTTTTTTGTTTTTTTTTTTGTACGAATGCATAACTTGATATATAGTACCTATATCGCAAGTAAAAAGCCAGAGAAGATTTTAAAATTGAATATAAGATCTTAAAAACGTCAAAAGTCACCTAATTACTAACACAGGAAATTTTCAGCATCTGCTTCTGAACAGAAAGAATTTTGTCTGATAACAGGGTCATAGTTGCAGGAACTACCAATGCATCACATCTCCCTCTGCTAACATTTCGATATGTATCAATAAAAAAAGTAAAGCTGTTCTTGAAAAAATCACAACTGTTTTGCAAGTTCTTGCTCTTATATACGAGTAATTAAACTTTTTTTCAATAATAATAATTTGAATGAACAAAATCATCAAGAGTTTAATTTTAATTAATTTTTAAATGGAAATGTAAAAATATATTTTTTTTACTACAAGACTATTGGTTTTTATCTCTAAATGAAGCATGCCATTTAATTTCATGTACCTACAACAAAGAGTTTTAAGAAAAAAATAATTTTTAAATTGTTGGAGCCTTTTTTTTAAACAGTTTTTTTTTCTTAAAACATTTTTAAAAACAAAAATATGGAATGCTATTGCTAAAAAAACTATTATTTGATAAAAAAAAACAAAATTTCAAAAAAAAATCATCGATCTGTTTAAAATATAAAATAAATCATCTTTCAAAAAATTTAATCATAAAATGATGCTTTCAAATTTTTTGAAGTGAAAACTTCTTTAGTATCGTAGTGATTTGAAACAAGATGAAACGAAAAAGCGACAGGAAAAATCAATTGATAATAACTTATTTGTTTTAATAGATAGATGACTATTCAAAATTCTGAGATTACGGTGAAAAGATGTTCTTTTTCTAAACACGTTATATCTTTTGATCTAGAGTATATAACAAATTTATTTAAATTTAATACGCATACTGATAATATTACCTTTCATTTGATATATCACACATAATGGTGATCTACAAGTTATATAATAAAGCGGGCGGCCACTGCAGAAACTCCCAACTCATCGAGGTAAAGAAAATTTCAAATGGGAAGTGAAAGAGGGCTATTAGTAGTTACGAAAACCACAGGTCTTCCCGTTCGCATCCTGGCACGATTGGCGTGGTAAAGTGCATTGTGCATCTCATAGAGTTGAAAGACAATATTGGTGTCAAATTAAAGGTGATATTGTCAGCTATCAAAATTCAGAGGTCTTCCGGGCGAAAGTCTGGCAGTTTTGTCATGCAGCCCGTTTTAAGGTTAGAAGCGATGAAAGTGAGTTTTTTCATAAAGTCTTGTTTTTTTTATTTTGGTGGATGAGTTAAGGAGTTTTTTCACTATAAAATAAAAATATGAGTTATTAGCATTTAAATATAAAACGATGTTTTGGAAATTGCGTGATAGTTTATTAACAATGACCCAAAGTATATGCAAAACTACGAATAATTCACGAAAAAGTCTCAAATAATACGCTGCGCCCCTTACAACTTACCGAATTAAAAGTCGAATTCAATTTCAAATTAAAGCTAATAATGTCTTTTTTTGAAAACCAGAGGTCTTCCAAGCCAAAAATTGGAAGTTAGGTCACGCAGCTTGTTTTAAGGTTAGGAGCGTTTTTTACTTAAAACGTTCACCCAAGCTCGGGGGTGAAATGTCAAGATGTGGCTTGGAAGACCTCTGGTTTTCAAAAAAAGACATTATTAGCTTTAATTTGAAATTAAATTCGCCTTTTAATTCGGTAAATTGTAAGGGGCGCAGCGTATTATTTGAGACTTTTTCGTGGATTATTCGTAGTTTTGCATATACTTTGGGTCATTGTTAATAAACTATCAAGCAATTTCCAAAACATCGTTTTATATTTAAATGCTAATAACTCATATTTTTATTTTATAGTGAAAAAACTCCTTAACTCATCCACCAAAATAAAAAAAACAAGACTTTATGAAAAAACTCACTTTCATCGCTTCTAACCTTAAAACGGGCTGCATGACAAAACTGCCAGACTTTCGCCCGGAAGACCTCTGAATTTTGATAGCTGACAATATCACCTTTAATTTGACACCAATATTGTCTTTTAACTCTATGAGATGCACAATGCACTTTACCACGCCAATCGTGCCAGGATGCGAACGGAAAGACCTGTGGTTTTCGTAACTACTAATAGCCCTCTTTCACTTCCCATTTGAAATTTTCTTTAGCTCGATGAGTTGAGCGTTTTTGCAGTGGCCGCCCGGACTATAATCTTTAATTGAAAAATTTGAAAAATACCTTAAAACACCTGTGAAAATCTGTTGCCGATGACCAGCCACCAGTGTCGGAAGTACCGTAATCTCAGTTTGAAATTTCGACATGTTCATCTTCAACGCCAAATCATTCCGAATAATAGTTAAATCAATGTGGTTTTCATTGATTTTACGTTGTTTTATGGTGACTTTTCCTCCTAGGGTCACTGTGGCGTATGTGTAATGTGCAAACTTTTTTTTTTATAGAAGATTTAATATTTAATATTTATTTATTCGTATAGTCTTACACAATAAGATAATTTATCTTTTAAATTAGTATAAGATTAATTAGTTAATAAATTGATGTATTAAAAAACATTACAAATTTAACAATTTAAATAAAAAATTATGAAAAGAGATGCAAATGCAGATAACATTATTAATTCATTATGTTGTATCATAGAAAAACTTTAAATTTAAATATGTTACTATTATTACAAAGAATTCATTGTTATAATACCTAAATATAAATTAAATCATATTATCAAAGTCGGTAAGGCAAAAAAGGTAAGAATTTCATCGTCAAAATGTCTCAAAATACTCTCTGAGTTTTATCCTGAAAAGGGAGGTACAGCCTATCATCCCAATAGATCGGGGAAGAGAGTTCCACAGACGTATAGCATTTACAAAAAATTGGCGTTCGGATACTAAGAAAATGTAACGGGTTGGCACAAGATTAAAAGATCTAAGAGAGCGCGTTTGATTGATCTTATTATAAAGGTACGGTGGCTGCTGTGATTGTATTACATTGTGAAGCAATGTCAAGGTTCTTAATTTGAAAAGGTTTTCTAATGTTATGCCGTAAATTGATTTAGAAAATTGAGAAATATGGTCATACTTCCTTAACCCATAAACATATCTTGCTACACTATTGTAAGCAACATTTAGCTTCCGTTTGTGTTCATAGTCACAATTGTTGAAAAGTTCGCAGCCATAAAGCATAATAGGGATAAGAAGAGTTTTTGCTAATACTAATCTTGTTTTTAATGGTGTAATTTTATGGTTAGTCCACAATAAACGAAGCCTTCCATAAACTTTCCCAATTGTTGATCTGATATGATCATTCCACGAAAGAGTTTTTGTAAAAATTATGCCTAAGTTTTTAGCTGAATCGACAAACTGAATTTCCTTATTATCTAGGTATATTTTAGGGTAGTAAGATGTATCAGTAGACTTTCTTGAAGTGACCAAACATTTCGACTTAAGTGGGTTAACGCAAAGCCCATTTTTCTGGGACCAATTATGAACTCTGTCCAATTCCTCATTTACCTCAACTACTGCATTTTCAAGAAGACCAAGAGGGAAGCTTTTCCGTATCTGAACATCATCTGCGTACATATCTACGTCTGAATTCCGCAGCCACAAAGGTAAATCGTTTATGTACATAGAGAACAAAAGTGGGCCCAACATTGAGCCTTGTGGGACGCCACTCCTCAGCATGAGAAGTTCAGATACGGAGCCACTAACACATGACTGAACTAACTTCGCAGAAGAAAAAGAGAAATTGAATTGATTTATCAGCTTGTTATATATGACGTTATGATTTACTGTGTCAAACGCCTTGGAAAAATCCAGAAGAATAAGAAAAGTTATGTTATCCTTTTCAACGGCTTGTCTAATGTTTTCAACAACATTGATTAGAGCTGTGGTGCAGCTATGTTTGGGACGGAAACCAGATTGATTAATACATAACATGTTGTGGTTGTTTAAATATTTCTGTATCTGTGAATTCATTAACCTTTCCAGTACCTTTGAAAGAAATGGAAGGATGGCGATTGGTCTAAACTCGTTTTGATTTTTCGGAATTGGTATAATTTTAGCTTTTTTCCAGATAAAAGGAAAATCGCTCGACATAAAAATCGTGTTAAAGACATGCGTTATGTATTTAAGAACATATGGAAGAATGGCTTTCACAAAGACGGGATGGATTTCATCAAGTCCTACTGAGTTTGTTTTTATACTTATACAGCTCTCTAACACATCCGTTTCATCAACTGGTGTAAAGTTAAAACTGGGAGAGGAAAACATGTTGTTCTCGATCGGGGTACTGTTTGTTTCAGGAAAGACTTCTGGACCTAAATGAGAAGTAAACTGCCTGTTAAGCTCGTTGCAGTCGATAGCACCAGTTGTAATATTTTTTTGTTTTCCGATGCCAATATCCCGAAGATTTTTCCATAAATTATGTCTTGCTTGTGAGGGGTCTAGTCGAGGAGCAAAATAACGTCTCTTTGACTCACGTATCTCAGTTGTTACTTTATTTCTAAGCCTTTTAAAATCATTAAACAGCACACCCAGTCGAAAACGCTTCCAACTTTTATATGCTTGGTCACGGGCTTGTATTAAGTTCCTTATTCTATTATTAAACCAAGGTGTGTTTTTTGTTGTGAGATTTTTAGTAACAAGTGGAACGTGTAAGTCAAAGAGACTTTTAATATTACCTTGGATAAAATCCACCTGATCATCAACGGATGGCATTCCATAAATCCGATACCATTCAATTCGCTTCAAATCTTCTTCCAGATTACTCATATTTATATGCTTAAAGTCACGGAAAGTTATAGATTTTTTTACTGCCAAAGGTTTACTTTGAAAAGTTAAACAAATTAGATCGTGACGAGAAAAACCAGGTATTGAAATTTGATCGAAATGGAGAGCTTTGTACAAATGACTGACGAAAAATACGTCAAGCAATGTACTACTATGATTGGTAAAATGCGTTGGTACAGATGTATTTACCGGAAAAAGATTTAAAGTTTTCATGTTATTTGCAAATGACGAGTCTTCAAGCATATTGCTGTTGAAGTCACCAGCAACAATAATGTAGGGCGAAATGTAGGACAATTCATCCAAGACTCTTATAAGAAGAGAAGTGTCGATGTTTCGGTTTGGCCTATATACTGAACCTAGCAAAATTTTGTTTTGATTACATATTATTTCAATAAAAATAAAATCAATCTCACTCCCAAGTGGGGCTATGCGTATAAGTTTACAATTAAGTTCACTGCGAACGTAAATAGCAACTCCTCCACCAACTCTTCCAACCCTATCACCCTAAAAGGCTTATGAAAGCCGCTCAAAGAACAAAGATCATTGTTTTGGTTGCTTGATAACCACGTCTCTGAAACACAAATCACATCAACCATAGAACCTTCAAATAAAAACCTAAATTCATCAAGTTTCGGATATATGCTTTGTGCGTTTAAATGACAAATATGCAATCCAGTATGCCGACTACACATTACATTAACCATTGTACGTACTGAATGATTTGAACCTAAAACATCTGTTGAGTCTCTGTACTGTTGTTCGTTGAAATTAACCATTTTCAAAAATAAAGAATAGGAGATCCCAAATCAACCTCCTTTCATATAGAAAGTATAAACTGTAACACCCAGCCAGGAATAACAAAAATGCACAAGATGACGAATTTGACGATAAGCAGTATTTATAAAAGAAGAAAATTTGTAGAAAAAAAAACATACCGACTTTGAAATTGAAATGAAAAAAGAAAATAAAGAGAAAAGAAAGATAGCATAAATAAAAAATGTTTACGAAATAATACTATTGTAAAAAAAATGAAAATAAAAAAGTGGGGATGATCACGTTCTGTTGTCATCTGTAGGAGCATCATTTCTTGTAGTCTGTGACGTTGTGGCAAAAACGGCTATAGGTCATCAGCTGTTTTGATTAACTTTGCATTATCATCTTTGGTTGCTTTTACATAGATGAAACCACGGAAAGTAAATGTTGATAACAGTTTATTCTCTCGTTTCAATTTAAGAGCGCTTTGAAGGAGAGCACGATTTTTTAGCGTTAGACACTCGTGGACATAAACAAAAGACCTGTTATTTGAGTTTTCATTCATGCCAAGATCTCGAAGGCAAAGCGGAGCTTTAGTTCTTTTTCGGTAGCTGGCGATCGATCTTAAAACTAAACTCTTATCATTCGGCGTGAAAAATTTAATTATGACTGGTGGTGCGTTCGAGTTTGTTTTTGTTTTAAGGCGGTAAATTGTTTTTATCATTGGCGGTTTAAGAGTTAAAGTGGCACAAAGCTGATTAAAGATGCATTGTAAATTTTCATTTACCATCGAAGGGACACCGTGTATGAGTGCGTCACACATTGTCTCCTTCAGTTGTTGTTTTTCATCGTTTGCCTCTATGTGAGCTTTTATTTCTTGTATCGCGTCGCCATGTTTTTGCAGTTGTTCTTTAAGTGATTTATTTTCGTCTTGTAATGTTTCGAACTCATTTTGTTTAGACTCTAACAATGTTACTCTTTTATTTATTCCATCAAGTGCGGTTTTTAACATTCCTACTTCGGTGTCGATTTTTTGCATGATTTTGTTTTCGGATTGAGTAATTTGTAATGCAATTTGTTCAAGTTTTCCTAGGACGGTGCTCTCATCATAAGAAACAGTATTGTTCAAGTTGGCCATCGTCGGAAATGGAAATTGTAATTTTAGTAATGAATTAGACATTTGTTGATCATTCCTCATCTTTTAAATGGTTAAATTGATTATACGAAGGATCTTTGATGGGATGCAGCCGAAGAAAGGGATATATGCAATACGATGTTTAATTTCCAACTTTCTCATATCCTGTACAAAAAAAAATATACTCAAATTTGTTTCCCATGTAAACATACATATAATAAGACCTTTGCTTAGTATTGATAGTATTGTAAAAAGTTATCTTATGTCTTATGTGTCAACTATGGTAAGTCAAATCAAAGAGTCAAGGCAAACATGGACAAAAATGTCAAAAAATCCATTCTGAAAATGAATTTTTTTTAAAATATGTTTCTGTTTAGGTTTCAGTGTATTTAAGGCCCAATTTATTGACTCTTCATTAAATTTAAAAGCGTCATTAAAAAAGTGAATTTTAAAATTAAAATCAAAATGCATTTTCAGTTTCTTTTAAGCATTTTTTTTTGAAGTTTTACATCATTAACTGATTGAGCATTAAATTTAAAAGATCTTTTAAATTAAAAGCCAAATTTGACCTTTTAATGAGGGATTTTTAGATGAAATGGAGGTTTTAAACAGGATTTCTATTTTTCACTCTCCATTAGTCTACTAGATTATATTCGCCACTTCAAAGATTTTAAAACATTGCAATTGAAGCCATGAGAAGAAGATTAGACCTAAAGCTTACTTCTAAACTAATGACGATCGATGAAACACCTAAATTTGAGTTGTTATTTGACACGGCTGGAAAAAATTAAAATTAAATTCCCATGGCTTCAATTGTAGGTTGTAGCATTCTTTGGTTACCACTGTAATACCGTTACTCTCTTGCATTTTCGCCTGGCGTTTACTGCATGCAAAATACTTACGGGCCACAGTTTGTATGTTTTTCCTTCAAATTCAAATCTATTTGAATATTTGATAAAATCGTAGCTTTTGACAGATTATTTAAAAAAAAAAAAAAAAATCCCTAATATATTTTTAACAGAGTTTTAAATTTTAAGTTTCCTTTAAAAGTAAGAACTTTAACTTAAAAGTAACATAGTATCTAACCTTCCCGATTCCCGAAAAGACAATATGTCTAACTGTTGCCTTATATGTACCTAAGTTTGACTCCTGAGTTTCATTCATCAGGAACTAGTACAAATTTTCACAAGAACTAGAAAAACGCAATCATTTTTTTTTCGTTCTGAATTGTGAAATCAATAACTGGAAAAAATGTCGAGATATTCCATCTTCAAACGGACAGTAATAAAACTAAGCCTCTTTGGTATCCACTGGTTTCAATAAAAAAATTCTCCTCAAAAATGTACCATTCCGACCCAAAATATTGAAACTTGATTGATCGCTTCTTATCAGTTATCACTGAGTTCAATTTATTGCCAGTCCCTTGCACACATTTTCCAAGAATATTTTGTTAACTTTTCACACAACCCGAACTTTGACAGAAAAACATGAATTTCCATCAAACTTTATCTTTCCACTCATCAGAGCAATAGTTACCTACCTTAACTTTCTGTTATATAGTGCACTTTCACATTGCACTAAACCAAAACCCGAAACTTTCCAATTCATCAGCATCATCGTCATCATCCTTCTGTGATGTTTTACAAATTATTTTGAAAGAGTGATCAATTATAAAAGGCAAAACCCCAGCGTATTCAACTTCAAAACTAATCTGAATCCCCAGTTTGCAGCAGTTCTATACCAAGGAAATATACCAAACCAAAACGCATTAAACCCCAATGCGTCTTCTCAATCCTCATGAAGTATTTCCTTTTTCCCTTCAACTAAACAGTAAAACACAACACAACCAAAAAAAAAGGATCTCTGTGAATCAAAAATTGCTCGATACAACAATATAAACCGGATCGTTCTTGAAGGTGTTGTTGTTTTTGAATGCTGACAAAAGTTTTTCAAAAATTGGCTTCCCCCTAATCGGGTATCCGGCGCAAAACTTCAACAACGCTACACATACTGAATTATGAGAAACACCATCATGAATAATATTAAACTCATTCCATATCTCTGTTCTATACCCGTTTACTCGTTCATATATGTAAAGCTATATATTTTTTGTTGTTGTAGGTACGTCTTCTATACTGACTCGTCGAAAACTCAAACTCGAAAACATTGTGCTATCCTTTAGATATCCCAGCTATTTTTAGCTATTTCACGGGTATCGAAATGTTCAGTTGGAAATTCAATTTGCCTTGGATCTTTTATTCAATTTGTTCATCCAGTTGACTTGGCATCAAACTCCGGATGCGGCGAAGGTGTTTGTGTAGGATGCATGAATGGTGGTGTGGTGGTATGGTGGTATGGAGCTGTTGCTAGATGCTGCTATACTCTCTGAGTCCGACATACTTGAGTGGTTCCTATTTGTATTATTATGCGATCACAAGGGTTGTGTGAGACATGTTAAGAGAATGGGAAAACGTTAACGGGTGAGGGGGGGAAGGAATAAAACATCAAGCTTTAGCTTTTGGAAAGAAGAATGTTGTGAAGTGACGTAGCGAATTCTATTTTGAGGACTTGAAATCACCACCCGACCCCCCTTCGTATAGCCTTGGTCTTTATTTATATGAACTCATCCCACTTCTGATACTTGTGAATGGTGAATGGTTCGTTTCATGCAAATATGAATTTAGCTACTTCAGAGAATTATTATACAGTTCCTGAGCCTGAGAGAGCACTGTTGGCGAGCCCTTTAATATTTCACTTAATTTATCTTTTCACTTGGTTTGATTTCATTAGATTGCTCTGCCGCCCTCTGATTTTTCATGAGCCATGAGGCGAATCAGAATCAGCAGAATCGTGGAATGTGGGAATCACCATCATACACCGCACCGCACCGCACCATTCAACAATGGCAGCAGGATAGCGACAAAGTGAAAATCCTGAGAGAAAGATGATAATGAAAAATTATTACATTCATTTCATTCAAACATGAATTGTATATTTCTGTGTGTGTGGGCTTTTTTTTGTGTTTTTTTTTTTGTACAGTGGTGAGTATAGAAACAAAATGAAATTCAATAAATATTCCTTATTATATTTTTTTTGGGGTTTTTGTTTTGTGATGTTATGCTTATGATTAAATCCTAGTGAATCCTTTAGAATTTTTATAAACTGTTTTAGTTGGGTTGAGCGCTGAGCTAAGGTCTTAGAAAGAAAGTTATAGATGGGATTTTTGAAAATCCAATTAGAGCTATAGTTTACCCTATTACTTATGTGGGTTTAATTGTTTGTTAAATTCTTTGAGGTTTCAAAGGATACCATGGAGGAAGTCAAGTTTCCCATTCAGGGTAGCAACTTCCTTGGTAGTTAAGGCTTGAACAACTTCGGTCAAAATTGTTTGCCATCAGAAATATTGAGATTAGCCAGTTTAGATTGTGGCGGGAATTTGTTTTTTGTTTTTGAGCACAAGTTCAAGTTGTCAATTAATTGGACATGAATTTGGATTGACGGTTGACAGCTTATCCAATGCAGATCGTAAAAAACTATTATTTTTCAATTTCAACCATTTCGTTGTGTTATTTAAAGAAGCGAACATAGTTGGTCGAAAACGATCACTTCGTTTTTTTCCATTTAAGTGGCAGTTATTTTCAAATCGATTTTAAACATTTTCATTTGAACTACACAAAAATTTCAAGATTATGATTTTGATAGATGTTTCCAAATGCAAAAACTAATCGCTTTTTGAAATAAAAAAAAATGCACGAATGTAGCAAGTACTTTTTAACATATGTTCATGTTTTTGAAAAAGAATAACTAAAGTAACGAAATAAAAATTATTTTGGAGTCGGGCCCAACAGATCCTTTTTTGATGATTTTTTTTTTCAAATTTCGGTATTAAAAATACCTTTATGGAGTAAAAACTACAGCTATTAAGGAATTGTTTTAAAAATTAAAATTAAGGTTTTTGAGAACAAATATTTTTCATTTTTTTTTATTTTCATAAATTTATCAATAGGTTGCCAGAATTTTTAAAATTATATAAAATCCACGATTGGGTTGCATGTACATTGTATATACTATACATGCTGTTATAGTAAAAGTGGATAATTATAATGATAAAGCTTTTTATGAACAAATTGCGAATTTGGCAGGACAAAAATAAAAAAATTACGGTTTTTCAAAAACGTGATCACAAAAAAGTCTCTTTATAAGGGTAAAAATATTTTTTTTCGGAATTGTGAATACAATATTCGAATTCCTCGGAATATTCTACATCAATTTCATACTTGATTCTCTATAAAATATTGTGACCGAAAAAAGTTCTAGCGACATGAAAAAGTATAAACCAAATTCGCACCCCGTCACAAAAAAGAGGTGTGTCTACAGAGGGTCAAGAAGACTTCACAAAGACAAGGAAATGTAAGAAAGTTTTTTCTGTTTTTTTTTATGCAAAAGCAATTTAGCAATTTTCCAAGATGGCGGCTGTTCCCGATGTCCTATCATCCCACAAAATTCACTTTTACGATAAGGACATACACCTTAACACGTTCCAGGAAAAAAAATTTGTCCCGCGGAAATGCAATTTGATTTAAAACTCATTTGAGTATTTTTTTCGTTTTTCAAGAGAAATTTTCGTTGGTCGTTGATTGTACAAGAATTGTTTTTTTCAGGCCATTGAAAACAGTAAAAGAGTTGGTATTAAATGTTCTTCTATGCAATAGACCAAAGCTAATGGCTCTTCATCCATCCATTCGATCCGTATTTATAAAAATGCACAAACACAAAATTGCACACAAGGACATAAGGATGCAAATTTTCTTGTTTGTCATAATTAGTTTATATTAAATCAATCCCTCGAAGTCCGTTTACTTTAAAAGTCTAAAAGTTAACAATTAATACGATTTTATCGAGTTTTAAAAACTTGCTTTTAACTATAAAAGTCAAAAATATAGAAAAAGTGCTAATTTTTGAAAAGGTACATTTAAGTCGTTTCTTGACAAAAAAAATTCAAAATTGCATATTATCAAAGGATTTTACCTCTACTTTATTTTATTAGTACAAAGTTTGGACGTACCGGCTACATATATAAAATGCCCCTTGATTTAGTAAAAAAAATTATAATTGTCAATTTTTTAACTTTTTTTTCTTTGATTTTAGGTTAGAATTTTTGTCAAAAATAATTTTTAAATTTTTTGAACCATCTTAACTTGACAGAAAATTTAATTTGCTATGAAAAGTGTCTTTGAACCATTTCAAAGTTAGGCTTGGTTTTCGAGTTAAATCAAAAAAACTGAAACCCGACCAGTGTTGCCGTTTTCTCAGAAATGCACCAATGGATTTAGTAGCACTTTGGCTGGAGCATTCTTTTATGCCAAGGAATCATAATCAGCAATAAAAACTCTTGAACGAATTTGTTCCATTCAAAAGGGTCTATTCAATAGACTAATTATATAATTTCAAATTAAATTCCAAAACTAATTTTGAAAATTTAGGATTTAAAAAAAAATATTTGGAATATTTTTGAAAACAAATTTTGGAATACCTACCAGACATTGGGTCGTATGCAACAAAAATGAGCCAAAGTTCTAATCTCACTTTTCAGTATATTATTTTTTTTTTTGAGATAGAGCTTCATTATTTTTGCATAATGTTGAGCCATTGAATATTATTTCATATGGTTTTAAGTGCTGGTTAGTAAATTACTACAAACTGGCATACCAACTTTATTTTAATTTTAGCTTTTCAAACAAATTATTTAGGTATAAAAAAATAGGTTTAAAAAAACAGCCCTAATTTTGAAAGTATTTTTTATTAAAATGCATATTAATTAAAGATATTGAATTGCATAGTTGGTGCTCAATTTGATTTTTTTCCTTTAAAAATCTATATCAGAAAGAAATATGATGAACTAATAAATTGACAACTGAAAACAAAATTTACACAAAAGACATAAGAAATGCAGAAAACGTGTTTTTAAAATTACAAAGGCATATTTTTAAAAGGTTTTTTTTTTTAAATTTTGCTACCTTAGGATTATTTTAAATATTGTACTTTAAACAATATTTTTAATTATCATTTTACATCTTAAGAGATCGAGAAAAATAAAATATTTCAAATAATCGATTGATTTCCAATGTATCTTAGCTACCAAATCTTTAAGTCTGTAGCTTGAGGAATATGAAGATGCAGGCAGATAGACAAGCGGAATTGCATGACCCACTTATTGGGAAGTCATCGTTACGACATAATTAGTGATGGGAACTGTCGAATGATTTGAACTAACGATAGTTAGTAACTGAATGATTTGAACTATCGAATAGTTTTAAAGTTCATTCATTTATTCATTCGAATAAAAACTATCGAATAAAACTATCGAATAAAAACTATCGAACAAACTATCGAATAAACTATCAAATAAAGACTATCGTATAAAAAGACTATTCAAATGAAAAAACTATCGTTTAAGAAAACTATTCAAATGAAAAAACTATGGTTTGAGAAAATTATTTGTATGAAAAAAACTATCGTATATTGGAATGAAAATAGTAACTAAACTATCGAATGAAAAAACTATTCGAATGAAAATAGTAACCAAACTATCGAATGAAAAAACTATTCGAATGAAAATAGTAACTAAACTATTGAATGAAAAAACTATTCGAATGAAAATAGTAACTAAATGAATTAATGATTTCAAACTATCGAATGAATGAATATTTTACAACTATCGATAGTTTGATAGTTTTTATTCGATAGTTCCCATCACTAGACATAATGATGATACTAGTTCAATTTGTATTTCTTATAAAAAAGAATACTTTTAACCTATATTAAATTGATATAGTTATGTTATTCTTTATCTATGAACGTTTTTAACAAATTACATAAATGAATTTACACAGCGAAAAATAAAGCATTTAGAATCCAGATGATGCTCTTGTTAAATACCATGTTCTTAAAATAATATGATTTCTTCTTCCTTTTTCTCGGCGCTGTTATGATCTCGCTGTCGAGGGGATCATAACCTTCCCACGTTACTGCTTCACACTAGTGATCCGCCTGTGGGGTTCGCCGGGTTGACCTCAGAAATCGGCGGCAAGCCTCCCGGTTTTGTATTGTTCCGTTTCTGAGGCCAACTGAATACTGGTGTTTTTGCATTTGCTTGTACCAGGAGTTTTTAGGGCTACCTTTCTTTTTATTTCTAATAAAAATAAATGGAATCCGTTTAAACTCTGTCAAAATCAAAGAGTATTTCATTTCATTTAAGAAAGTCAAAGAAAACAAAACCCTTAAAAGTACGAATTCCTACATTTTCCTGACACATATTTTTTTGTATAAACTAAAACACCATCAACAAAAATTCCACATAATTGACTCTTATTTGTACTTCAACAATTTATGAATCTCCGTTTCCTTTTTACCGACTTCCAAAAAGAAGGAGGTATTCAATTCGTCTGTATTTTTTTTTTTTTTTTTATGTTTGTTACCGCATAACTTTGGACAGATTGAATCAATTTTGATAATTCTTTTTGCATTGAAAAGCTAGTGGCTGCAATGTGGTCCCATTTCAATTTCGTTCAGTTTAAGCCATAGTAAATATTAGAAAAACCATGAAAACCCGTTTGGAATCATGGAAGTCGGTTTTGTTTTTTTGATAAAAATGATTATTAAATATTAAAGATTTTAAAATTACTTTAAGCCTACAATTCGCTGGAAATAGTGAACCGAATCCTAGAGCCTAAATTCTAGTTTTTTGTTCTTTTTTTTTAACACAGCATCGTAGAGCTCCAACAAAAAAACAAAATTAAGAAGAATTGACGCATTATCCTGCGACCAGAAAAAAAAACGGCAGCCAAGCAGTAAGGCACACACATTTACGTAATAAAAAATAATATGTGCCGGCACGTTGTTGAATTGACTAGAGATTTTTTTTATTTTATTTTTTTTCTTTTCTTTTTTTTTTCTTGTTATAGCAATTCTTTACCTACTTTACTGATCCTGATGAATAGAAAAATATTGATTTTTATGCTCTATTCTAACAGTTGTTGGTTGGCTGCTTGACTGATGCCTTCAATGGTCCTTTACAAAACAACAACAACCAACAACAACAAAAAATAAAAAAAAACAAAAATTGAAAAGAAAGAAAATCGCTGAAAATGGGTACCAAGTGGGATTATTTTTTAATTATAAATTGAAAATAAAAAAATAAAAAGAAAAATGTTGAGGGGGGAAGAACAAAAACAAATATAAGCGGGTAATTCCTTTAGTGACATCTCTTGTGGTGTTTAACGTTACTCAGAGTAATCAGTCAGAAGAAGGAGAGTCCTTCGTCCTTCAAACCAAACCAAACCAAACCAAACCAAACAATCCAACGTTCAATGTTGATGAAGGATGCAATGACGATGATCGGAGTTCTTTTCTTTTACCATTTTACCACGCTTCTGAATGCTAAAGCTCTTGTTGGTTTTGTGTTCTGCTGCTGCTGCTCGTCTTGCTTCCGGCTTTCCCACTCTTGCTATTGGCGTATTGGTATTAATATTATTGCTGGATTCAAGGAATATATACTGGAGCATGCCTTCGGGTGTAAGGAGAAGATTAATGAAACGAAACAAAATTCTGCCTTTGTACTGAATGAGTGCAATATAAATCTCATTACCGGATTCCGGTCATTTACTTCTCTGTTTGAATAAATTGTTGTTGTTTTTGTTTTTTTTTTTTTTTTTTCTTACTGTGTGAGAATGGATTCCGTTTTTATTCACATAAAACCAGTGTTTTCAGATAAAATTGAACAAATATCGTTATTTTTTTTCTTTATTTTACTTGTTTTTCTTTTTTTTTTTTTTTTGAAAAAGTAAAACGATTTTTCTTATAAAAGTTGGAGAAGTGGGATTGGATATGTGAGAAGGATGAATGAAGTGTAAACAAAAAAAAAACTTTTCCAAGACGACTGCGGATTGATGTTGATGCGTGAAGAATTTTCGTGGTTTAATTAACACGGATTTGGGAAAATTATTGATTTTGTTGTAAACATTTCTTCGACCACACGAAGTGATTCTGAGGCTTTATACTTATCCATTCGTCATGTCATTGTCATTTAAAACCTTGATATAACCAAGTTATCGTGAGTTTTTATATTAAATAGAGTTACTATAAGAGTTAAGATAGTTATAGAAAAATTTGCATTTAACATTCAAATTGTTGTATACAAAAAAGGTTACACATACACCACAGTGACCTACATGGGTATTAATAAATAAAATGCACAACTGAGTCGCACGTACTTCCTCTTGTAGTTAAAAGCACTTTCATATAATTTAACTTGTAGATTATAAGAACTGTCTCTAGGTATATACATTTTAAAGAAATTTGGTTGAAATACGAGAAGAGCCGAAATGCTTTCGTTCAATGAATTTTTCTTTTTTTATTTGACTTGAGAAAAACTAAAAATGCGGTTTAATTACAACTGCTTCGAATATTAAAAACTTTCAGAATTCTATAAAAATCAGCTGTATCAAATTTGAAGAAAATTCGTCCACCCATTTAGGCCGTATAGAAATGTGGAAATGTGTACAGGTGTACACATCAGGAGTACAGGTGTACACAGCAGGAGTAATGTTGGTTTTGATTAAAACCTCGAATTGTTTTAGGAGACGAAACCAAGTAAAAAATGTATTGAAGACTGACAATTCTTCATCATTTACTAACTGTTAAGGCCATATATTTTTTTACACAAATTTATGCGCGTGGAGGACCACTCGGACCATCAATATCACAAGCGTAAGAAAGAGTTTGCAGAGACTATTTTTTTGATGTCGCACTCGATGGGCTGGAAAACATTTTCAAGAATGCATTTTTTTTGAAAATTAAAAAAAATGCATTTTTTTCGAAAGTCTCAAAAATATACATTTGTAATTTTTTTAACCTAAATGCATAGGCCCGTTCAGTTTGAACTCATATCTGTTTCGAGACTCTTTTTGCAAGTTATCTATCATGTCTCCGAAACTAATAATGTCACACTTATTGGTTTTGGAGGAAATTTAAAAAACATCATTTTTTTTTTGGAAACTTTTTTCAAAAATAGGTTGTCTGTAAAGCCGGTTTACGGACGATGATTTTACGTGACAGGTTGTGTGGTTTTGTTTAAAATGAGTCAATTGAAGAGTTTACTTTTTTCAAACAATCATAATTTACAAGAAAAAGCTTAAAAAAATACCTTTTTTATTTTCTCATTATATTAATGTTTTTATTTTAAAAGCTTACAAAAAAAATTATGCAATTTAAAAGCCAAGTATTTCTTCTTTTTTTTTTAATTTTTATAATGCACAAAGAGTATAAAAATAATTTATTGAAAACAATCATTTTCATCAAAAAAAGCAAAGAAAACATTAATTTTTATCTTCTCACGTCATTAATTCCATTTTTTTCCCTTACAACCTATAAAAAATTGTATACCATTTTATTGTCTAAGCTCAAAATATATATATCGATCAGGTCTATGAGACATCTACAAAAAGAGCTAGAATTTTTTTAACTCGATCAAATTTCATTAAAAAAGCAAAAAAAACATTTATTTTTATGTTCAGGCTATGGAATCAATTTTTTTGTTTGAAAACCTATACAAAATATATACCATAAGAAAGCTTATTATTTCACCTTTCATATGACGTATCAATCTCATTTCAAGGATGCCTACACGAGAAGTTAGAATTTTTTAAAGTTAACCATGTCAAATTTCCAGACTGAGATTACGGTACTTCCCACACTGGTGGCTGTTCGGGGGGCAACAGATCTCCACTGGTGTTTTGAGGTTTTTCGCAAGTTTCTTGTGTACATTAACATTGTGTAGCTTGTAGTTAGTTTACCGTTATGTGTTATATACCAAATGAAAGTAATTGTATCAGGATGCTCATAAAAGTTTAATAAAATTTCTATCTGCTCTTGGTCAAAAGTTATAATCTGTTGAATTCTAAAATTTTATTTTACCGTTATCTCAAAATTGTGATAGGATTGAAACTTCGCACACATTTATTCCTTTATCTATTAAAGAAAAAAAGATAAAAATAAAAAACGATGAAAATCGGTTAAAAATGGTCAAAAAACGTGTTTTTTAAAAAACTTGTTTCTTCCGTTATTCAGTCAAAGCTCACTAAACGATTCCAAATTCTTGCACATGTATGCATACAGCCAACACCTACATGTCCTATAAGTTTGAGATTTTTTGAACGCTCCAAAAATTACCAAAAAATACCCCTAAAAAAACAATATGTTTTCAAAAATTCATATTTCGAAACGCAGAGTGTTGGAAAAAAATCCGTATCAAACGCCTAATTTTTTTTTACCTCATCTTTCACCTGGCATCTTTTGAATTGTCAAAAAAAATTTCCTTTACCCAAAGTCATCATTTTGTCATAGCCCCATCACGTTTACAACGTTCAAACAAAACGTTATAGCTTAGTTTCAAAATTTTTTAGAATTTTTTCTTAAATGCAGTTATTCTTAAATTAATCTCATCTATCTATAGCAAAAAAAATCAATTCTCTACGACTTCGCGTTTAGATTTTAGCCCAAATTTCATCTTTCCGTTTTACCCCTGTTTACCCTATTAAATGACGGAATTTTTAAAAATCCTTGATTTGGATTAAGCTTTAGGTTATTACCTTTCAAATAAGCTATAGAAGATTTTTGTATCTAATAGTTTATTTTTAATTCTGAATTGAAATTTTTTGCCGCACTGCGAAAGTGCGAGAGTGTAACGTTAGAAAATGGCGTCACTTTTTTGTGGTGGCCGCCATGGTTTATCGATTTATAAGACGTTATCACGTCAAAAAATGAAAAAAAAAATGTTTGCTTCTTTAGTTTTTCGAAAAGTTAAGCTTTAAGAATTCATTTTTTAATAAAAATTTGCATTTTAGTCTCTTAAAAAATATATATATTTTTAAGAAAAAAATTAATTTATATTCAAGAACCGAAAATCTAAGACTATTTATAATTGGTGGATCCCACACAATCAAACATTTTATTTGTTTTTATTTTACTTGAATCTTCGTTTTTAAACGAATTCAATTTTAGTTAAGTTCAATTCTGAACAACTATTTTTTTAAACCTTTAATTCCTCATTTACCTACATACTTCCTTTGTATATGTAGTTAAAGTAGTAGGCAATGTTGAAGTAGTTAAATGAGATCCATTAATGAAATTTATTTTCACTATAAAAAGCAATAGCCTCTAGCTGGTTCCCAGATTTGAATTTATCTGACAACCTTTCAAATGCTCATTTTGTCTGAATAATTTTCCTGACATCCATTATATTTTCATTGCGAGGCAACCATCAACTACGCAAAGGCACTCATAGTTCCTCTTGAAATAATAAATTCCCTTTGCCTTCACTATGCCAAATTCAAATAAAGACCTTGTAGGTATTATTTTTACGATTTATATTCATCAAAATCAGGTGAAAGTGTTGGAATATTGTTGTATCTACTATTTGAACCCTGCAGCGCTAGTCTGTGCTTTTTATAGTGTGATAGAGAGTTCCTCCACCTCGCACAGGACCTCATCATCATCATCACTGATTTGACACAAACCGAATTTCCAAAAAGTTTTAATCTACTGACTGCATAATCCAATTTAAACGGAGTCTATACGAAAATCTCCATCAATTAATTTTAATGTAAATTTTATTTACTTCATCACTCTCTGGATGCTACTACCATTTCACTTCTACTATATGAGCGAGATACCCTCTCTTCTAAAGTTGCGGACTTCCGGGGAAACCAGAAACTAGGATATAGCTGCTACAAGTAGTATCATTTGATGGTTCACAGCATAGCTCGGGGTATGCATGATGCATATCTGTAAAATATAATACTAGACACGAATCGTCCTTTTACACCCACCCACACACTCCCACTTATCATGTGTGTGTGTGTTTTGCATGCCACCATTTATAAAAGGCTGAGAACTGAGTTTGAACCCCTGCGAACAAAGGCATAATTCATTTTGCATTGTGCCTGTGGCTGTCTACAATTCCAATGCTGCTGCCCTTCGACTAACTTTATTGCCAGGACGATGACGATGGCGATGATGATGACTATGACGACGATACTCTCCCTAAACTCAGCCTTAGCTTCAGCTCTATACTCATTGCTCAGTGCTTATGCATTCATGCGGGTTAAATTTTGTTTGAGCTATTGAACGTCAACGACGACGATAAAAGGACCAACTCCTAAATGAATGCATGGCAAAAATAAAAGACTCAGTTATTTATATGAGAGAGAGATCCTGGAGTTTTGAATTTGTTTTGTTTATTGTTTTTTTTTTTTGTTCTCTATTTTTCATATCACCTCCAACTATGTTCAAATTAATATTAGATTTTCGACATCATTTTATGAAATTTGGCTCCAACAACAACAACAACGTGCGCAACCAAACCAAAATGTTAATGCTGAATTGCACTCTTTTTCAAAAAGGGCATCAAACACTATAACTATTCTTCACACAGAAAAGGCTTTGTGTGTGTAAAATGCTGGCTTTTTATATATGTGCATTTGTTGGGGTTTACCATTATATACATTGTGGCATAGCAATTCCAATTCTAAAACTCAACTCAGTTTTAGAGCCGGTTTTTGTTGATGGGAAAAAGTATTAAATTATATCGTTTGCAATTCTAACGGCCACACGAACCAACCAAAAAAACCACATTTCCTACTTTAATTTTCAAGTTAGGTAAATGCAAATATTTGGAAATTTAATTTTAGCAAATAGCTGTAGCTGTAATATAAAAAAATCACACAAAATATTCTCGTATAGTATACTCGTTCGTTTCCTTGAACTTTAAGTCCTTTGATAAATATTTTTTGAAATATTTAACAGATAGCCTTAGGTCGCAATTAAATAAGACATCATTTTGTTGTGAAACAAGGAAATTCATTTTAACAAAAACAAAAAAAAAAAATGAAAAAAAAAATACTTATGATGATGCGGTTGGCAATGGGAGAGAAATGGATGTAGTGGTTTGTTGGTAACTTTGACCCCACTCTTGGAGGCATTCTTCTTTACTGTTTTGAGAAGTTCCCCTTGGTTTCAAGTTAATGTTTTTCCTCACGTCAATGGTATTTTATGAGATGATGTAATTGAGTTATTCACTGCAATTCATTGTGTAAATAAAATTATTTCAGGTCCTTCTAAGTTTACTTGTTTAAGTATCGTCCAATTAACGTTGCACTGAAAAAAAGTAAGAATTTTCAATGATAGGTACATTGGCTCTGCAAATACGTTATCAAATTATAACTTAAAAATTATAAAAAAAATTCATGATGTTAAAATCAAACATCATGTCTAGTCTAAACAGCCTTATGTAGCCCTTAAGGCAAGGAAAACACTTCTTGCAATATCTCATTTATCTAAAATTTATAAGTGGTCTAGATATTCTTAGGGAACATCAAAACCGGTTAAATTCATACAAAATAAGACTTCTACTGGCCCCTTGGGTGGAGATGATAAGAGTCTTGTATAGGGACATCTATAAGTCGCTCGAAAGAGAGCTTTCCTGGACAATTGTGTTCTCAAACGAAAGTAGCAGCTGTTGGCATGAGACTTTTCTCAAACCTGTTTTGAAATCTAAGATATCGGTGAGGTCTTTACCAATCTTGACGGAGAAAAGTGCATTCTCCAGCGTCTTCGTTCACAAGTGAAAGAGCTTGGTGGAGATGCCAAAACTGGATAATGTTGAGGTTCCATTCTGTGGGTACACATTCTTTCGACCAAATCCGGCAGGGGAGACGGATACTAACCAAGCCATCGCACAATGGGACCAAATGACCAAATCCATCTTAAAATTGGTTTTAACGAAAGTAATCATTTCAAAAAAGTAATGATTGTTTAATATAATAGAAATGTGCCCAATTATGATAGCATATTTTGTTTTTAATGTATTTTTGTCAAAAGTACTTAAAATGAGTCTCGAACCTTACAACTCAATTTTTATTTTTTTTCGACCTATTTTATACAACAGTTTAAACTAATTTTTCTCAGAAGTTTGCGAAGAGACCTTATAAGTATAAGATTTTAAATTATGATTTTCGCGGGTATCAATCATTTTAATTTTAATTAAATATTTTACGAAACTCACCGCGTATTTATAAGAAATATTAAATTATTTCTTCGTCCCGACGTTTCGAAGAACTTGCAAACTTCGTGGTCACGGGATTACAATGGGTTTGATAGATGTTGTTAGTTGTAACAACATCTATCAAACCCATTGTAATCCCGTGACCACGAAGTTTGCAAGTTCTTCGAAACGTCGGGACGAAGAAATAATTTGACCTTATAAGTGTTGCATATCATTGAAAAGGGTAGAATATTTACTTTATATGTCCGTCACTTTTTTTTTAAATATATTTTAAATTGATCGTTTAAAAAAAAATAACAATTAATAGAAAGTCATTTCGCTTATTATATTCAATTGGAGATTTCTCCTTTGCCGACGTCGAGTTATGCACGGTTTTAGAATCTCATACTATTCAAAAATAAGAAATCAAAATAAAATTTTGCGCATATTTGCGCCATTTTGAATTACGGTCAAAAATGTGTAAAATAAAAATGTGGCAACCCTATTTTAAAGGAAAAATTGTCACATAACTAATACATTCATATCTTTGTTGTTTGGCCAGATAAAAAAAAATTTTGAAAAGACAAACGAAAGCCAAAATATAAAAAAAAAAAAATAATAAAATAATATAAAGAACGTAACCCTACAAATGTGGCAACCCCATCCAAATGAAAACAACACTGACAAAAATCTTCTTTGAACAAAACAGTATAACTTTTTATGCACTAGAAAGCTAAACTAAAAACCATATTTTAGATAATACTCTCTTCTATCCAAAAAATGTCGGGTGCCACCCCGCAAATGCAGACAAGTACTCGGCAACCCTATCCAAATGCTAAAAAACCCAAAAATCACTTGTTTTTTGGCCAAAGTGTATAATATTTGATAGATTTAAAGGCTATAAAATACATCATGTTTAGCTTAGACTCTCTTCTATTTTTTTATTTTCAGTATCAACTTATCTTTCATTTGACACTAATTTTAACCTCTAACCTTATGAGCTAAGTAACTCGACGGTCGCCTCTCCGACTATCAGATTTTTAAGACATTTGTGTTCTTATAAAATACAGTGTAACATACATATGCATATGTGTATTTAAAAGGGTAGGCACCATGCCCCCTGAGTATTAAACTTCAAGTTTTAAGATTTGTTCTTTATAAACTTCCAGTTCTTCCATTCTACTAAATGTCAGGGTTCTATGATAACCAAAAGTGCTGTATAGTATTTGATGATGATTCAGTACAAAATTGGCAAATTTGGCTCCCTGGGGACAAATTCTCAAATTTTAAAATTTTTTCCTTTGTATACCTATAAATATAAGCTACTAGCTCTACAAAATTAAAAGATTTAGAAGTGTTCAGTCAAAATCGGTGCTGGGTTACACAGTATATAAACATTGTCTTCTTAAAGAGCTCATACACCATTAGCCATCTCTCAAAACTTTTCGAACTTTTTGTTTTAAAATGAAACAATTTCTATCAAAACAAGATCTGATAAGGTCCTGAAATCCGCCCCCGTAAATTACGCCAGATTTTTTTTTTTTTTGGAAAAATAAGCCAACAAAATTTTCATACAAAATCCGGCTTTTTTTTCAGGCAAAATGTGCAAAACTTTTCTGGAAAAATTTAAACAATTTCTGGCATTTTTTCCAAAAAATTTTCTGGTGCTTTTCATTTCATAAAATGGAAAAAAAGCCAAACAAAAAAAAATTGGAAAAAAAGACCAGAAACCATATTTGGTTTTTTTTTCTTTTTTTTTTTTGTGAAAAGAGACAGAAAAAAAAGTACTAAAATAGTTAAATTTAGTTTTCAAAACATAGTTAATTAATTTTCGTATGCTTGATTATTTTAAGTATCATAATTTAAAGTTACAGTTTTTGGTACAAAATGTTCATTTTTGTATAGTCGGTTTAAAAAAAAAAGACAAAATTATAAAAAATAAAAAAAAAAATAAAAATTTTCAGGCTCTTTTTCCAAAACGAAATGTGGAAATTAAGCCAGAATGTATTATTTTCTGGCCAAGTTTCCATTTCATTTTCCGACTGTTTTTCCATACGATCCCTGGCGAAATTTTCAATATTTCTGCCTTTTTTTTCCAAACTATTTTCTGGTTTTTTTTCCAATTTTGACCAAAAGAAATATTCTGGCATTTTTTCAAAAAAAAAAAAAAAATCATTAAGTCAAGGAAGAACTGGGTTAAAAAATAACCTTTATGAAAACTCAATGAAAGTTATCGATGACGGAATGCCTTTTTAACTTAAAAATTAAATTATGTATTGCCTCTTTAAGGTGCAACTCGTCCCTTTGACTATGCTTATACTTCTAGGAAATTAAAAAGTTTTCCAACTTCGGTTTGTGTACAGCAAACATTTAGGATTTTTTTTTTAAGAATTTATCACAGGCATAGGTGCATTTACTTGTATGTAATTCAGAAAAAACTGTCAAAGACAAATTCATCTAGATATTTACATAGTTTTTGAATAGAAAATAAACCTAAAACATTCATATAATTACCCCAAATACATATCCAATCTGGCATTTGATAATTAATTTCCCCAACTTAACTTGCATTTGCAACCATTTTTTTTTTTACTGCTCCAGAGCACAGCAGCATCCAGAGTCAGTCCTCTGTTATATTCCTCATGTTAAATGACAAATCACATACCGACATCATTGTGTGTGATTAAAGTGAAAATAGCTAGAACTGATTTAAGACTCAAAGAGGTCCATGGTTCATGTATATATTTGTTAAAAGCAGCAAAAGCATCTGAAGGAGCCATATTACAAAAGCAGTCAAGAAAAGTGAAAAAAAAGTAAAAAACCAACAACAACAACAAGGACTTGTGCCGAGAGAACACTGTTTACCAACTAACGACGATTGTATGACTTCAGTTTCAAGAATATATACAAAAAAAAAAAAAATCACAAAAAAAAAGGAAGGAAAAAAAAAAAAATAAAAACAGAAAAAAATTCAAAGTGAGTTTTATGTTGAAAGTTTTGCCAACAAATAAACGACTAAGGTGGAGGTGGAGGAGAGGAAGAAGGAGGAGATGCCGATGGAGTCCTAGAGACGGAAACAGGGACGAAGAGAGTATTGCGAGGGAGATGTTGGTAAATGCAATACGAAACTTTTCCTTCATCAAAGCTACAAGCCCAAAACAAAACATTGTTCATTCGATTCACTTTTATTTCGTATCCTTATACTTTCATCCTTTCACCGCTGCCTCTCTACCATCCAGTTGGTGGTGGGCTGGATTGGAATGGATGGTTTGTGTATTGGGTGGGTTGTACGTTGGATCTGGATTGGATATGTTGTATAAGACTCTGTGTATGTGTAATTTTATCCAAGAAAAACTTTACTCTATTAAAAATGGATTTGTATTTAACGGGCGTACAAAAGACGGAAGTTAAATGGTTAGAATAACAACGATAAAAGTCGTTAAAGGCTCCAAAATTAATTTTCACCATTAAAGGACTAAGTCATGTAAGGGAATATATATTGGACTTTGTGTTATACACATGCTATGATTGAATTGATTATATTCCATATAGGGTATCTCTATGTTTGTACGAGTAGAATGTGGAAAGTTGGATTTAAATTTTCGAAACTACGTGCAAGTCTATATAAATGCACAGTATCCAGGATTATACTATATGATCTCTTGTACATTGTAGGAGTTTTAATTCAATGAACTTTTCATTTGCATTGAGAAGTTCATTGCATTCTTAAATCTGGTTAAGTCATTTCATATTTTACTGACTCCGAATTAACAGAGTTCCTTGTACCAAAAAAAAGAGAAATGATATTGTGGATATGAACAAAGCCGATGCAGTTACTATAGAGCCTGGCAGGGACACAAGGACTATGAACTGTTTGGAATACTCATAAGTGAGTTGGGAAATAATACGGACCGAGTAGTTTAAAAATGTGGTTTTGTGGTGGTTTTTGGTTGAGGAAAAACTATGGACAGCTTTAACACACAAGGAAGTTTGAACGAGAATCCGAAAGTGCATTGCAACACGGGTCAATATCACTGTATGGTTTTGAAATTGTTTCGATTTATATTAAACGAAAGTCCCGCAAGTCCGTCTGTCAGTCTGTCAGTCTGTCAGTCTGCCTGTCTGTATAAGGAGCTACAGCCTAAACAGTTGGATCGATTTATTTCAAACTTGGTATGCAGCATTTTTTGGAAACCCTCCAGAGGAGTTTTTGGAATTAATTTTTTGGACCAAAAATAACGGTACCTGTCATATACTAACAAATTTCGGAAAAGTTTAATTTTATCGAAAACTGCTATAACAATTTTTTTAATATAAGAAAATTCAGATATTAGTTTTAACAAGGTCTAGGTTTGTATGAAAAAAAAAATTTGTAGGTATAGGTATCATTTATCAACGGTACCTGCCATCCAGGCTTGTAAAAGAATGCAATCTTTTGTGAATGCAGTCATTGCCATTCAGTTACACAATTCCAACAAAATATTGCATTCATTGACTTACACTTGAGACTTAGACTTCAAATTTTGCAATCACCAATCATTTTCCATGAAATGATTGCAATCTTTTTTTTTCCCCAATCAATTGACTGCATTCAAATGATTGCATTCTTTTGGGACTGCATGCAGTCTTTGCATTCTTTTTGCAATCTTTCCATTCCTTGGCAGTCTTTGCATTCCTTGGCAGTCTTTTGCATTCATTTGCATTCCTTGGCAGTCTTTTGCATTCATTTGCAGTCTTTTGCATTCATTTGCATTCTTTTGAATTCTTTTGAATTCTTTTGCATTCTTTTGCATTCTTTTGCATTCTTTTGCATTCTTTTGCATTCTTTTGAATTCTTTTGCATTCTTTTGAATTCTTTTGCATTCTTTTGCATTCTTTTGCATTCTTTTGCATTCTTTTGAATTCTTTTGCATTCTTTTTGCATTCTTTTGCCACACCCACACCAAACGTATGGATTTCACAAAAATTTTAACATTTTTTTAGTTCAAGGATGAATTTGATAGTTTTAAGAATTAAGTTCAACTATAGTATCATTGTCTGTGCAGGAGTAATAGTACAGTCAAATACAGTGAAAAAGGGGTATGCCTCGGAATGAATTCTAATAATAATATTTTTTTTGCTTAATATCTTCGTTTTGGCATTCTATAACTTACCTCAAAAATCTCATGTTCGGAGGTCGTGATTTTTAAGGCCAAACCACAAAATTAAGATTTTGGAAATAAGCAATAATAGACAATGGTATTATTCAATGATGAAAAAAAAACTAAAATCCAGGAAATCTGACGTCTCTAAAAAAAAGTTTTAACTCTTTTTCATCTTTCAACCTATATTATCAAAACACTTGCAAACTTACTACCAAAAAACCTTTAAAAATTATGGTAGAGTAACCAAATTTTGCATGAAGGCTTTTATATCCATTAATCATTAACAATCATAACAAAAACATATCTCTGAAATCATGTATCATATGTTTATATAATACCATTGTGGTTTGGCCTTAAAAATCACGACCTCCGAACATGAGATTTTTGAGGTAAGTTATAGAATGCCAAAACGAAGATATTAAGCAAAAAAAATATTATTATTAGAATTCATTCCGAGGCATACCCCTTTTTCACTGTATTTGACTGTACTATTACTCCTGCACAGACAATGATACTATAGTTGAACTTAATTCTTAAAACTATCAAATTCATCCTTGAACTAAAAAAATGTTAAAATTTTTGTGAAATCCATACGTTTGGTGTGGGTGTGGCAAAAGAATGCAAAAAGAATGCAAAAGAATGCAAAAGAATTCAAAAGAATGCAAAAGAATGCAAAAGAATGCAAAAGAATGCAAAAGAATTCAAAAGAATGCAAAAGAATGCAAAAGAATTCAAAAGAATGCAAAAAGAATGCAAAAGAATGCAAAAGAATTCAAAAGAATGCAAATGAATGCAAAAGACTGCAAATGAATGCAAAAGACTGCCAAGGAATGCAAATTTATGCAAAAGACTGCCAAGGAATGCAAAGACTGCCAAGGAATGGAAAGATTGCAAAAAGAATGCAAAGACTGCATGCAGTCCCAAAAGACTGCAATCATTTGAATGCAGTCAATTGATTGGGAAAAAAAAAAGATTGCAATCATTTCATGGAAAATGATTGGTGATTGCAAAATTTGAAGTCTAAGTCTCAAATGTAAGTCAATGAATGCAATCTTTTGATTGAAGTCATTAAAGATTGCATTCAAAAAAGATTGCAATCTTTTACAACTCTGCAGCCATCACAGTATAGACATAATAAGTTTACCATGTCTATTAGTGAATTCGCTCCCGGGGAGTTGACTGGATTCGTGGTAGATTCGCATTGGCGATATTTTGTTATTATAGTGAATTCGGCAAATGAACTGTATATTGTATAATCGGCTCCTGTGTCTACGTTCTGTAATATAGTCGAGAGCTTCTCGCATCGAAACACTCGGTGGTCTGAAGGAAGAGTACTCGGACCGCGAACATTGTAATTTTTAATTTTTTTTAAAATTTGTTTTAAATTTTTTTAAAATTTTTTTTATAACTGTAATGAAATAAAAATAAATAAATATGGACACTTTTGTTTTTATTTAAAAAAAAAACGTAGGAAAAATGCCGCGAATGTGAAGTGAAACAAATTGTATGGAGTGCAAATGATCTGCGAATTCAGTAATAGCAAATAAGTTGAACAGATCTTTATCGAAAACGGCTATAACAATGTCGTGCAGATCTATTACCGATATTCGTTCATCTTTCTATCGTCAAATTCACTAATAGCAAAATATTCAAAAATGATTGAAACTGTCACTTTTTCCAATTTGTCGAATTCAATAATAGGGGTGAATATCATCCGAACGTTGTCAAAATTTGTCTGTCAAAAAATGGGCACCAATCAGGTTGGCCTTTAAAGGCTTGGCCACACTGGAGGGTATGCGGTAGCGGTACGGGTAGCGGTGAGGGTACTTGTATGAAAAAAATTCCAAACTGACACATCAACGTTCAGGTGTGGAATTTTTTTAGTACAAATATCGTTACCGCTATACCGCATACCCTCCGGTGTGGCCAAGCCTTAATTTTTTTATTTCAATCGCAGTAAACAGAAAATTTGTTTTTGTTTTAATTAATAAAATGTCATTTGAAAAAAATATTAATTAAAAAATAACAAATTTTGTCACTGTCACTTTTCTTCAAACTGACATTGGTCGCTAATTTGTCAAAACATATCTCGGAAGATAATACCTTTTTAAGTGTACTTAGGTCAATTTTCTTCACTCGGAGTTGAACAAAACCTGAGAAATTTTATATTAAGTTATGTAGGTTCAACTCCGAGTGAAGAAAATGGACCTTATACTATGACCTGCCATAGAACCGCTTTTTTCAAATCTGATTTTCTGCCAAACTGCTAATTAATAGGCTGCCTCCTTTAGGCATGAACAGTGTCCAGTTCATGAACATGTCTTGAAAAAATCCAATGGAGGCAGAAAAATCCATGCCCACATCACACAGACATCTTGTCGAAGAATCTCGTTTTTTCAACATGACATGAGCGTTGTTCAAATCATGAGCATGATTCTGACGTTTCGTGTACGTATAAGGTTTTTTCTTGAATGTAGAAGTAAAACGAGTCATTTTACCTCTACATTCAAGAGAAAACCTTGCACATACACGAAAGATAAAATGAGACGACATGACATAATATGTCCAGCGAAAAAAACTGTTCTGTTTGTGGATTGGATTGCGGGGCATTGAATTTTTCTTAATTTTAGTTTTTAATGTTGATTGGTGATTTCTACAAAATGGCATACCAATTTTATTTTATAACTTTTTGCCCAAAAAATTATTTATAAAAAAATAGTTTAAAAAAAAACGGCTTTAACGATTTTGAAATTTTTTTTTTTTTCTGATAATGCATCTAAATAAAACAAATGAAATTGTATACTTGTTTTGGAGGGCAATTTGATATAAGTTGTTGTTTTATTTCTTTGAAAAACTATTTCTTGTATAAAAAGTCTTCTAACGGCAGTCGTGCATTTTATTTGATGTTACCCTTTTCAAAGCATCTATCAATCAATCGATGGATTTTTGTATGTTGTTACTTCTTCAGTCTTAAAATTCGGAGTTCCTTCATTTTTATTATGTTTGCCTCAGTATTTTTCTCTGCAGTTTTAGTTCTGCCTGCATGTGCTCGCCTTCACTTTTGTTGAATCAGTGGTTTCGATTTGATCGCTCCAGTAAGGTGCAGGCGAACCAAAGATACACTTTTTCCGATCTTGTAGTTAAATAAAACAAAAAAATAGTAGGTTTTGACGTTTCTTTTCGAGGACATACGTGTTTTTAAGACGAAAATGCTTTCTTTGATGGTTGGTTGGTTGATGTAGAGTGCCAACTTTGAGTGCCAAGTCCTCCGATAACGATAGCCGGCTTAAGCGCTCCATACAGAGTTGTATTCTGAACTATTCGGAGCAGCACAATAAGTTGTTCATCAAGTTCCTAAATAAATTGCAAGGCTTTCACCCATGTAGGGAAAAGAGGAACTAGCGCTATTAATTGAACACCGATTTAGGTACTTACGTATTTCATTATCCTTAAATCTGTTGAGCAAAACCTCAGCATTTGCCAATAAAGCCGATCACAAGGTAATGTCTTATTCCTGCTCTGGGTGACAAAATATATAGTGTTTCTACTATCCCTGTAGTGTTAGGTTTTATCTTGCTCCAAGCTCATACTCTCATATCGTTCATGGATTTTCCGTGCCTAGCTGCCATTTGAGGATCTTTATCATTATTTACTCTTTTATAACTTTTTGCCTGTACGACAAACATTATATTCTGTATACCCATTAGAAATGTATGGTAATTGACTTTTCGAAAAAGTGGATCTTGTTAGATGACACCAAATCCAGATAGTAAGACCGGATGCAAAAAAATTAGGACAATTTAGTAACAAATTGCTATTGACTACCATGTTGAAACCAATCTATCTTTGTCTCGCTAAATTATTTAATCTAAATAAAAATATTAAAAAAATAGTACTGGATTATATGTAAATAAAATCCTTACACAAAAAGGATGCTTTTTAAATTGCAAAAAAATTAATATTAGCTACTATCCAAAAATTCCAGGAACTCTCAATGAAGCTTTAAATATAAGCCTATACCTAACCTACTAAATTTCTTATATTAATTTATTCAAGTTATCATGCAACAAATAATATTGTATTTTTTTTTTTTTCTTTCTTTTTGATGAAATAGATTTTCTTCAAGCCCATTGGGAAAGAGAGTATCTTTTTACGAAAATAAACGACACGAAATGGAATGTATCATTCATATTTTTACGTGCGCCGAATATAAAATTATATAAAATCACATTTCCCAATCACGACCTCTCAGCGACGCAATAGGCATCACGTATTTTTCTTACAAACTCAAATCGTGAATTCCATACAGCCCTTCATGACGTCTCACTCGAGGCATTTCTCTTCAATTTATATAAGCAATGTTTTCTTTTTTTTTTTTTCTTTAGGTTGCGCTACTCCTTCTCCTTAACTTACTTTTAATATTAATCATTTATAAGACTTTCGAAATAACAATCAATTATACAAAAAAAAAAAAATATAATAACATAGAAGAGGATTCTGTTTTGGAAGGGAAAAACTATTGAGTTACCATGTTTTTGGGATAGGGCAGTAATATTACGGAAAAGATGAGCTATGAAAATGAAAAAAGTAATAAACACTTGGTTAAAAACTAGAATTTGTAATTTTGTTTAATTATGTATTACGTACACGGAGAAAAAAGGGCGCCTTAAAATAAGATGATGCTCACCATAAATCCCACTCTCTTCAAACAACACGATTTCCGCTTAAAATAAGTGGAATCCGCTTAAAAATAAAATTTAAAAAACCATCGTCAGGGTTCAGCTTGAATTGCAGTTTGTCATACTTATTTCCAACAGTGATGTTAAAGCACTTGACTAATGACCAAACAGTTGTAGGTTCACTCCCCAGTAGGTGTAAGTTTTTTTTTTAATTAAAATGTTTCCATATAAAGTTAAGTCAATTTTCTGCTTAAATTAAGTGGATTTATTTCAAATATGCGCATTCGAGAAATTAAGAAGATTTGTTTGCTTAATTTAAGACAGTATAGTCATCTTGGCAAAAAAACAATGCAGAAATACTCTTCATTTAATACGGAATCCGCTTGATTTTAATTGGTCTTTTTTATCCGTGTTCGTAAGAAGATAAGGGTGATAAATGAGACAAGAGCGACAAAAGTGACAAGAATAACAAAATTGAGAAGGGCAACGAAAGCAACTAGGGTAACAAAGGCGACAAAAGTGACAAGAGCGACAAAAACAAAAAAGTCAACAAAGGCGACGAAGACATAAAAAGCGAAAAAAGCGACAAGAACGTTAAAAGCGACAAAGGCGAAAACAGCGACAAAGGCAACAAGAACAATGAAAGCTACAAGAGCGACAAAAGCAACAAGGGCAATTAGCCTTCACTTACTAAACGGGAACGCCAACGATTCGATTCTAGATTAAATTCGGTATCCCAATCAATGCCTAAAAAGATAAGAAGTAACCAGCGGAGGCCATTCACTCTACTAGAAACTGCTGACACTTTCAAGTGGAACCAAATAACCAGCCAACCACAACGCATATCAATTTCAATGAGTTCTTGGTTATTCAACCTACAATCTCGTTCGGTCCTCCGAAAAGCCATCTAATGCTTTCCGTCGCACTATAAGACGAAACGAGGTTGAGTGTCTCAAAAATCTGTAACTTTTTTGTTTCTTTAAATAATTGAATATGAAATTTGAAACATTTTATCTTGAATATATAAGGAATTGATGTACTTAAGCATTGTTCGGGTTATTTATTTTTAAAAGCACAATAAATATGTTCAAAGTTTAAATAAAAATATTTTTTTCATACAAAAAATGTGACGATATAAATTAATCTTTTTTCTAAGCAATGGAAAAACAAAAAAAATGGTCCGGCAGGGTTGATATAGTTCCTTACTTCGAAACTCTGAAGATCAAATTAAACCTTTTTTATAAAATTTAAGTTCCAAAACATTAAATTGTGTTTTAATCAATTCCTGTTATAATAGTAGTCGTATTCTTAACGTACATACGAAGTAAACATATTATACTGTTAACAACAATAAACAATTACTTTTATTTATTATAAATAATATTATTTGTTGAATGGGCAAAATGTTTAGTTAAAGGAAAAAATTTGTCTGTAAAAATTAACAAAAGAATACTTTTGTTTATCGTTATCAATCATTTGTTGACAAATGGACTGAGCTATTTCAAAAACACGTCGAATATAGCATTGTGAAGTATCATTTATAACGGTTTTTAATTGTTTCAACAACTGTGTTATTGCGTAGTTTATGTTTTGAAGTTTTAGGCTATTCAATGGACAGACAAGAAATGTATATTATTTAAAAAAATAAATAAATTATAATAGAGAAATTAATGGAATTGTTTTTTCTTAAGAACATTTCCCAACAGCCAATGCAAAAATTGGAATTCTTCAATCATCTATTAAAAACAATACCTACTAAAAAATTGCCATTATTATAAGAATCGGCTGCAAGCAAATTCTTTCGTTTTGCTTTGCAAAATTTAAAGTACGAACCGTTCAACAGCTTTTATCATTTTCTAATAGAGCCACGATTGCCACACTGCGTACAAATTTCGTGGCAATCATAAAAATACCAAAGAAAAATTCTTTTTAGTATTTTTTTTATTTCTCGGAATGACTTTGGAAATTTGGATCAGAATCTTACAATTTTTTTACCGTTTGGTTTGCGAAATGAAATATATCAAGTCTATAGATAAAAATGAGTGAATTTGGTGCGTATACATCCATTAGTTTCTTCAAGAAGGCTCTGATACATGTGAGTTTTATTTTACCGTTATTTTTTAATTTTAAACACAAAATACTTTTTATTTGCAAAACCAAGAATATGAGCTTAAATTGTGCCAAATTTGGTTTTTATAAATTGAAAATTTCAAAGTAATAGATTTTTAAAACTTTAAATAAATAAAAATAAATTCTCTCATTATTCAATTTTGCTTGTAAAACAGAAAAGGATGAAAATAGGAAATTTTTTATATTAGTTTCTTAATCTACTGTAAAAATAGAATGCAAAACAGCCATTTACTCAGTGGAGGCAGCCGGAGCCAACATTGAAAACTCTAGTTGGAAACAATATATTGAACAAAAAAAACTTCTACACACTCAGTTTTTTTTTTTTTAATTTATTGTTCCATTACATAGGAAAAATGCTTATAGTTTTGGAAAGAAGAGATTACAAGCTTTACAAAAATGTGTAACTTTAATATAGTTCATTGAGAAACTAACGAAATATCTGAGTTCAAAATGTCTCCTTTAAAATGGGTGTTTGAAGGTTGTTTTAAGTACCCAGAATAAAAATAATGTAAAAAAAATTATTGTATCGCTAAAAGCTCTATTTCTTTATAATAATCCCATCACGTAAAAACCATTTTTGAGACGCTCAACCTCGTTTGGTCCCATTGTGCGTCGGTTTGACCACCTGATGAAAAGAAGAAATTGATCAAGCTGGCCAGCTAAACTCATGATTAACAAGCAGCTTCTCGAACAAGTCACCACTTCTATCACCACTGCTATCTAGTAGGTAACATTTATAAGATCGCTATAAAGAAGCTCTAAATATTTGAAAGGAAAATCAAATTCATGTTTTTGAGCGACAAACCTGTGCACACATTAAAGCTAAGGGCCTAAATCACCAGGTTTTGCTATATTCCTTCACAACTTCTAAACTTCTTATTATAATTCGACAAATGAGGTACCGTTAGAACCGTCATACTCCTCTTCTAGGATGTGTGACATTGCACCCTCTAGAGGCAGAAGTCATGAACCAATTAAATTTTGATTTTCAGTGACTCACATAAAAATTTCAGATGAGAATATTTTCTTGTTTCATACTTTTTAGAGAGTTATTTATTACTAGTCGGGCTTAATTTCTTTTTTTTAATTTTTTTGGGTTCTTATAGAAAGAAAATTAGTATGCTTACAATTCCATATAAAAATGTCACAAGAAAGGTAATAATTAGACTATAATGAAAGTGCTGTCGTCATTCTAAAAGTTCAAAAATAATCCCATAAAATGGTTAAAATATATAAAAAAGTAATTATTTTAAACATTTCATTATGTCAAACTTCCACCCACACCCCATAATGAAACTTCATCAAAATAATTTTCATCAAATTATTTTCCAATGTCACTCACTTTTTGGTAAAGAATCAAATCGAAGTGGTTTGAATATAAATTCAAAATGTTACAAATAAAAAAAAATATAACTCAACGTTTCAGTTGATGTAACACATGACAGTGTGGTGTACCTCACACGCGTTTGTCACACATTCTAACACCCCATCCAGACTAACAAAATATTTGCGTTCACCGATGCAGAATATATCTGTTAACATTTATGCAAATATTTGTTGGCAATCTTTCACACCCAAAAATTAAACTATTTAACTCTGCATATATATCACCAATAGTTTGGTTGACAACCACTTGTGCTATGCTGCTGCTGGTGTTTGTCTAACAAATTAAATCACTACTTTTCTCTCTCTCTCTCTGAGGCGTAAAATGTACTATAAATAGTGTTGTTCTTGTTCGCTACTACTATTATACTATCTACTTGTGTAAGACATCTCTCAATTTTGTGTAATTAACATTCAATCAAAGTCAATAACTCTCTCACCATCATCGCACTTTATACACGCCACCAATGCTGCCACCTCTGCTGTTCTCCTCTCGAGAAAACCTGTAGCATAAATAATTTGCCTCATAACTTAAGTTCGATTCCACTTAATGTGGTGTGCCAAGTATAGTGCCACGTGAGGGGTGTCAATAATCCGTACAGCTCTCACAAGGATTTCTGACATATAACTACCACCGACAGAGAAGCAAAAAAAAAAAAAAAAAAATCAATTTATCTTAAAAGCTTATCGAAAATGGATATTCCATGAAGTATTCGAGATGATTTTGAACTTCCACACAGCTAAAAGCTAAATTACAGCATCTTAGTTATTTACGTTATGCCATCGTCCTTGTCGTCGTTGTGTAGACATCTTCTTAGTTAAGTTTGGTGGGCTTTGGTTTTTGTAACGCTGGCTGCCGCCACCAGGACATGACGCTTTATAGGAAAGTTATTATACTTAAGCAAACTCAAAGAGAGTTGGTGAAGATATACTAAATATTTAATTGACTCAAGAATCGTGCAAATGACAATTAAAGTCAGAATCAAGAGACAATAAATTGCCTTAAATGTCTTTCGAATCAAACTCAAACATACGGAAATAAATAATTACGCAACATTGTTTTTGTATAGAATATAAAGATTCACCTACATATCCTTTTGTGTGACTATAGGCATGGCTACATTGCATAGATATATTATAGGAGCCCAGCCCAACACAATTTGTCGTGCCGCCACCCGTTGCAAAGCTTAAAAGAGAGAAAGAAAGAGAGAGAAGGATATTGTATATATAGAAAGGACAAAACTGATCCTGATAGCAGAAGTTTAATCCGAAGGTATTTTTTTATATATTGGACCATTGCGAAAGGCAGTTAATTTTATTTCGATAACTCAAGGATTAGGGAGCTCTAAGGAAGGCAGTTTATCCACAAGGACTCTGTAATCCTGTAATAGAAAACCATTCGCGTGCTTCTCTCATACTGATGGTATTTATGTACTTACCTCCCTCCCTTCCTAACTCTCTCTCACTCATACTCTTTCCGCATATCCGATTTAATGGAGGCGATTTGTGGACTTTATCGCTGTATAAAGCCATCTATGGATGATGCTAGGTGACAAATTAGGGCAATTAATAGTGTCAATGGAATTTTCCAAGAGCTGCGAGCGAATATTTCCCCGATCTAAGCCAACCAACTGCAACAGTGCGGATATGGAACTAGAAAAGGAACAATGAACAACCAACACCATCACCATTACCGACGACTGATTCGATGATGATGATGATGCCACAATGCTGACTCCTTTCAAACGTCCATTCGTCTGTCCATCGATGGGTAGTATAGGCAAAAGCAATGATTACGTGTTAATAGAAGCAATTCATTATCATGTTTGTTCTTCTCCATCTAAGCTTAGCGAGATTCAAGTGTGTGTAATGTAATGTGTAACTAACATTCGTTGAAGAATTCGTCACAGACGCCTGCTACCCGCGAAGGACGCACTATAGAAAGGATTCTTCAACCTCATACCGTTAAACACTCAATACACTACGTGTAACTTGATTAAGAGCTATGGAACCAAGTTGAGAGAGAAATGGATTTGTTCTCAGATTTTGGAAGTTGTTATAAAAACATAGCAGCTTTAAGTTGCAGAAAGGCACGAACAAGGAAAGAGCATGAAGAAACTGGATCACAATCTTATTGAGACCATGGAAGGCCTAGTGACCAGAGTAAGAATAGAAATTGATTTTTTATATAAAAAAATAAAAAAATCTTGACCGTAGCGCCGCACCACAGCAACATCACCGCCGTTGGGCGAAAAATTTCGGTGCACCACCGCCGCACCACGACTGCACCACGTCCGCACCATTCCATTTTGAATGAAAAATTCGGTCACCACCGCCGCAACACGACTATTAAAAAATTAAAAAAACTAACAACGAGAAGGATATTCGAACCCGAGTATTCAAAGCACTTTCAATTAGAAGTCCAACGCCTTAACCACTCGACTACCAAGTCATGTTTGTACAAACTAGTAAATTGATGCTTAAGTCAAAATAACTTTGAAGACCACTTAAACATTTGTATAAGTATGAGAATAGAATTTTTGATAATGGTGCAGAAGTGGTGCGGCGGTGGTGCAGCGAATTTTTTTCATATTTTTTCATTTTTTCAAAATGAAACTGTGCGGACGTGGTGCAACGGTGGTGCGGGGGTTTAAAATTTGTTTCATTTTTTTTTTCATTTTTTTCAACGTGCTGCGGTGGTGCACCTATTTTTTTTTCGTACAAAATGAAATGGTGCGAACGTGGTGCGGCGGTGGTGCAGCGATTTTTTTTTCATATTTTTTCATTTCTTGTCGTCTTGTCGTCCTGTCACCTTGTGGCCTTGTCAGCTTGTCCCCTTGTCACAGTGTCGCCTTTTCGTACTGTCATCTTGTCGCCTTGTTACCATGTCGCCTTATCGGCTTGTCATCTTTTCGCCTTGTTGCATATAGTATGTATGCAGTCAATTGAAGTTCAATAATAAATTTTGAATCTTGTACCTCATATTTCGGGCTTACCGATATAAAAAAGAATTTGGCTACTATCTGATACCTATTCCACTTTGACCAACAAAAGCTAATGTCGCCAAAAAGGATTTCCAAGAAACCCGACCTCAATCGAATGTAATAGAGTGTGTGTATGTGTGTGTGTATTGTATACCCTATAGAAACAGGAAATATCCCTCTCTGTCTTCCTCTCCAGGGTCAATTTGAGAAAGTAAGCGGTTCGCTCCTTGTATTCCTTGTATATTGGTCAAGTGGTGTCCGAACATAAGTCAGCAATGGACGGTCGGTATAGAGTATAGCATAAAAAGGCATTGCAAAAGCTAACTTGGTTCGATCCCTTTTTGCAACAAGTAGTTGTAGTGGTGGTGGTGATTGCTACTGATTGTCCTTTTGGGAATTCGGGAAGAAAATATTAGCAATATAACCCTTTTATGTCGTTGGTGCAGTTATTTGTGTGTTGCCACCCGATTTACGATGGCATGGAGAATTAAAGTGGCCTTATTGATGTTTGTTGTGGTGCGTTTTATTTTTTATGATATTTGGGGTTTTTTTTATTTATAACTCCAATTGCATATTTAAGGAATTCCATTTTTTTTTTATTTCTTATTAATATCTTTTTTTTTTATTTTATCATTTTTATCATTTTGTATGCAAACGTACATGTTTGTATGGTTGGTTACATATATTGTATATTATTTTTTTTTTCACTGCTATTAGTTAAATATTATACAACCTTTCAACCGAAACATTGAATATTTATGCAAAACAAATTGAACATTTTATATCAATGATTTTTTTTTTTGTGTTGGTTCATTTTTTTATTTTCAATTCCGAAAAATTTCATTTAAAAAATGATTGATGTTTATATGCGGGCGTTGAATATGAAAATTACTTTAATTTTATTCTCTGAATAAAATTTTTAATAAAAAAAAAAAAAAAAAAAATTACATATCAAATCAGGCAGAAAATAAATGTAATGAGGTATTGAGGAAGTATTTTTGACATTGGTTTCAATTGAGTTGTGAGTAATAGTGAAGTCTGTTGGTTGGGTTAACAGTCATGACTTCGAAATAATTGCTACTTGATGTATTTATTTAAGTTTATTAAAGTTACAATCACACATAATAATATCGATTTCTGACAGTAGTTTTTTAATTTTTTTTTTTATTATATGCATGAAAACATGAATTTTCATCGATTCATCACCATATGGCTTGACGACGATATGTTGATGATTTTATATGAAAATGAAAATATTATTCATCATATTTATCAGTCAAACTTGGTTTGTGAATTAAATTTGATGATGATGATGATGACTCATGAGGTTTAAAAATGTATATCATACTCAAAATTATGTATAAAATGTTACTAAGTTCATTGTCAATTCGTCACTTTCCATTTAAAGCAATATTATAGCTGATTTTGAAAAACAATGAAGTACATTTTAAGAATTCAATATTTTGGAAACAACTATGGTTTCATAATTTTCTCATTGGCGGTTTTTTTTACCTAACATTTTCTCACTAAATAGAATATTCCACAGGCCTTGTCGCCTTGTCGCCATGTCGCACAGTGCACAGAGAAAAATAGACCACATAAAATAGAACAAAAACAATAAGATTTCTCTATGGTTTTCATCCAAGAAGGAAACCTTATTAAAACAATCGGGTTTTCCTTATTGTTTTAAAATCTGCAAAAAAATAAAAAAAAAGATGACCAGGCTGGGAATCGAACTGGAGACTTCAAATCTTTAGTCGCCCACCTTACCACCTGAACCAACCTGCCATGAAAATATTGATCGCGATTTTTGTTCTAGTGCTAAGTGCAAAAAAAATCAACTTTTCAGTCAAATTTTAATAAGATTTTCTCTATAAAAATAATAAGAAATCTCCTTAAAAAAACCTTATTAATCGTTGATTTTAATAAGATTTCCTTATGAAATGTATGGACGGTAAAACAATATGGCAATCTGTTAGTTTTTAGCGGGTCATATTTTTCTCTGTGTGGGGCACCTTGTATGGGAGACCGGAAAAAACTCAATTAAGACTAAACTACTGAACCAATTTTCATGAAATTTGCAGGAAAGGTAGCTCATAGCAAGACAAACCTACATCAATGACCACCCATTGCCACGTCCACTCAGAAAAAAATTATATTAAAAAATCTGAAATCAAGTTTTTGCAGCTGTAAATGACTTACTTCCAATCACTTTTTTACTAGAAAAATCAAATTCTTTTGAGTTTATTTGAACATTTTTTTAATAAATACCGTTTAAATTTTAGGTACATAAATCAAAAAAATCAAAAATTTTCAAAAAAGGAAAAATATTCAAAAACGGTAGGTATGACATTTTTTTTCAAAATTTAACTTTTTTGGAAACTTTTTTTTTTTTGGTTAGTTCTTAAATTTAAACGGCTAAAAAGCCTAAACTTTTCCTTCAATTAGCGGAACATTCCATTAAATCATTCTATCTTTTTTTGGAGACAAGTGGAACTAAAGATAAGAGAGGCTTCAAATAACCATTTTTACTGTATTCCGATTCCGATAGTTATAAATAAAGTCAAAAAAGTGGCTTCGTGAAAAAAAAAAATTGTTTTAATAGGTAAATGTGCAATGCAGGTTTCATTAACACAAACTCCTGATCCCAACAGCGACTAAATTGGGAAAAACTTTAAAATTGTGGGTTTAAAATTTTTTTTGCAATCTTTTAAAAAATTTTGGGTTGTTTCGCAAAACGGACTTCACATTCAGATTCAGCATACCTACCAAGATACATTTAGAAAGATTTGTCTAACGAAAATAGCTGCTTATTTTTTGTTTGCCTTATTTTTTTTTTTTGCTTTTTTGAATGACTTTTTCAGATTGAAATTGCTATAAAAACCGAATACGGACGTTTTCGGGTGAGATTTTTTTTTGAAAACTATTGCTGAGATTTAACACTATCTAACGAAACCTATCCGCCAACAGAGGCAAACAGAGGAAGTAGTTAAAACCTTATGTGAACATAAAAAGTCACTAAAATGGAATGTTTTTTGTCAAAAAAATCGTATTCAATTCTTTTTCGCTAAACTAATGTACCATATTGTTTGTCAATTTATTTTAAGCCTATTTACAAAAAAAGTTGGTTCAAACCTTGAAATTATACGGTAAATAGATAATTTTGAAACTACTTGTATTTTTATCAGTTTTCACTATTTTTCAACTTTGAGCGATAATCTCCAGGCCCACAATTTTTTTTTTGAAAAACAGTTTTCATTTTCTGATTCTTCAACTAATTTACTGTTAGAAACACGTGCAGTATCAAAATAAAACGTACTTCCGAAAGTTGGGTTTTTTCCGCCTTTTCCCCACTGTGTGTCGCCTTGTCGCCATGTTGCCTTGTCGCCATGTTGTCTTGTCGCCATGTCACCATGTCGCCTTGTCGCCTTGTTGCCATGTCGCCATGTCGCCTTGTTGCCTTGTCGCCTTGTCGCCATGTCGATATGTCGCCTTGTCGCCATGTCGCCATTTTTTTGTTCTATTATTTTCTTTCAATTTTTAACATACTCGTTGGACTCTGTTTTTTTTTAATTGAATAAGTTTGTCCCTTGAACAAATAATGACATCAGGTTTTATTGAAGTTATACTTCTTATGGGAGGGTGGGTATGAAAATTTACTTTTTGACAAGAATGTCAAAGGGATTATGACGCGATCACCCTGGGTAGCAGGGCTGTCGTTTCACCTTTAGAGTAGGCAGTACTTTAGTATTTAAAAATGCAGTACGCCGCAGTACGGCAAACATAAAACACACAACTCGTTGCAAGTTACATGTGGCAAGTTGCATGTGGCAAGTTGTATGTGGCAAGTTGCATGTGGCAAGTTGCATGTGGTAATTTCCATGTGGCAAGTTGCCAGGGTTGCAAAAAGCTCACATTTCAGCTCAGCTCACAGTTCAGCTCAAATTTGAGCTAGGTACCATAGCTTAGCTCATATGAGCGCCCCAACTTCCAAAGCCTATATCTCGGAATTTTGAAAAAAATGAAAAAATTTTGTTTGATGCCAAAAGGTAGCGGGGACTCTAACCTACATTTGGGTACAACTCTCATTCCTGTAGGTCCACGCGTTCTCAAACCTGGAGAACTTAAAAGTAAAAAAAAAATAGGCACGATTCTGAAAAAATAGGCATGATGTGGCGGTTTAACATGGAAGGCGATTTTTTAAAAATCTGACAATGTGCAAAGCGTAGGCCCATGACACAAGCTATCATTTGGCATCACTCTCAAAAATTGCTCTAAAGCGGTTTAGCTTCCAGGAGCGTTCAAAGATTCGGGGATTTTTCGAAAAAAAATTTTACCCCAACTTTCAAACGTGATTTTCTCGGAATTTTGAAGTAAATCGAAAAACCGGATTATACCACTATCGGCTAGCTGAGAATATAAGCTTTCATATGGCACCACTCCACCGTCTCTAGATCAAAGCATTCAGCTCCCAGAAGTTTTTTCGCGCCCCCAACTTCCAACGCCTATGTCTCGGAATTTTGAAAAAAATGAAAAAATTTTGTTTGATGCCAAAAGGTAGCGGGGACTCTAACCTACATTTGGGTACAACTCTCATTCCTGTAGGTCCACGCGTTCTCAAACCTGGAGAACTTAAAAGTAAAAAAAAAATAGGCACGATTCTGAAAAAATAGGCATGATGTGGCGGTTTAACATGGAAGGCGATTTTTTAAAAATCTGACAATGTGCAAAGCGTAGGCCCATGACACAAGCTATCATTTGGCATCACTCCCAAAAATTGCTCTAAAGCGGTTTAGCTTCCAGGAGCGTTCAAAGATTCGGGAATTTTTGGAAAAAAAATTTTACCCCAACTTTCAAACGCGATTTTCTCGGAATTTTGAAGTAAATCGAAAAACCGGATTATACCACTATCGGCTAGCTGAGAATATAAGCTTTCATATGGCACCACTCCACTGTCTCTAGATCAAAGCATTCAGCTCCCAGAAGTTTTTTCGCGCCCCCAACTTCCAACGCCTATATCGCGGAATTTTGAAGAAAATGAAAAAAAATGTTTTGATGCCAAAAGGTAGCGGGGACTCTAACCTACATTTGGGTACAACTCTCATCCCTGTAGGTCCACGCGTTCTCAAACCGCGAGAACTTAAAAGTAAAAAAAAAATAGGCACGATTCTGAATAAATAGGCATGATGTGGCGGTTTAGCATGGAAGGCGATTTTTTAAAAATCTGACAATGTGCAAAGCGTAGGCCCATGACACAAGCTATCATTTAGCATCACTCCCAAAAATTGCTCTCAAGCAGTTTAGCTTCCAGGAGCGTTCAAAGATTCGGGGATTTTTCGAAAAAAAATTTTACCCTAACTTTCAAACGCGATTTTCTCGGAATTTTGAAAAAAATCGAAAAACCGGATTATACCACTATCGGGTACCTGAGAATATAACCCTTCATATGGCACCACTCCCCTGTCTCTAGATCAAAGCGTTCCAACGCCTATATCGCGGAATTTTGAAGAAAATGAAAATAAAATTTTTGATGCCAAAAGGTAGCGGGGACTCAAACCTACATGTGGGTACAACTCCCATCCCTGTAGGTCCACGCGTTCTCAAACCGAGAGAACTTAAAAGTAAAAAAAAATAGGCACGATTCTGAAAAAATAGGCATGATGTGGCGGTTTAACATGGAAGGCGATTTTTTACAAATCTGAAAATGTGCAAAGCGTAGGCCCATGACACAAGCTATCATTTGGCATAACTCCCAAAAATTGCTCTCAAGCGATTTAGCTTCCAGGAGCGTTCAAAGATTCGGGGATTTTTCGAAAAAAAAATTTACCCCAACTTTCAAACGCGATTTTCTCGGAATTTTGAAAAAATCGAAAAACCGGATTGTACCGGAATTTTTTTATGATAAAAAAAGAAATATTTTACTAAAAAAAATAGAAATATATTTACTATTAAAAAAACCAAGAGAAAAGATAACGAAAAATTATCTGTCTTATTTATAAAAATATTCTGTGAAATAAATTTCACAGAATAAATTGAAAACTACATAGACGCAAGGAGGATGAAAGAATTAATTTATTGTTCACTTGATAAAAATGTAAAAAAACGAATTGTGGATTAATTAATTTAATAATAGAAGTTAAAAATATCAAATGAAATTCATTTACATATACTGAATGAGAAGTATAACTTCAGTCGCGTGTACATGTGTACACACACACTCTTTTTTTTTTTTTTTATTTGAAGGTAAACGGATTTGCATTTTCAAGACATCTTTTACCTCTTAAATAAAATGACTACCTTATTTTATTATCGTGTTTTTTTCCTAGTCAGAATTAAAATGAATTACAATCTTAGCACGTCCATGATAAACATTTGAATGTTTATTTTGATAACAATCAAGAAAAACAAAAAAAAAATTAAGAATTAAAGCGCCTTTTTTCAAGAAATTAATAGTGAAACTCATTAAAAACAGTGTCTAGCCTATAATAATAATTTAAGTTTGTTTTTCACTCGAAAATTATCTCAATTTTAATCTTCAAGTGTTTTTGGCAGCTCATTCATAGATACATTATCTCAACCGAATCTGATTATCTTGTTGTATATATCTTTCCACAAAAAAAAGTTGAAAGAACAAAACCCCCCCAAAACACATATATTATGTAAAAAAGATATGCAAATAACCTAGAAAACCCCCCTCTTGACTCTTGCTGAGAAAAAAAAATATATATATACCACGCTAAACTCTTTTATTAAACAAAACCTTAACTCGACACATGTAAATACTGTTGTCATGCATATTTGATTAAGGGCCAACAACACACAACAAGGACTAAAGTAAAAATTCCAGAAATACTTGTATATGTGAGTAGTGTACACATGTGTGTGGGCCTATACAAGTAGAAACACATCATATATGAGTATCCATAAGGATATCTATATGTAGAGCTAGCTATTCTGGAAGTTCATATTCATATTCGGTGGGGTGTTTTAACTGTTTTTGATTTTTGCAAACTATACGAAAAACTATGCCTGGTTTGATAGTCTGGAAGGTAAATTTGCTTATTGAAGAACTATTTTAAACCGACCGGTATTTTATGAATGTTTTGTTTGTTCATTTATTCCATCATAACTTTTAAACAACTTATCATAATTTGACAAATGACGTATCCTTTAAAAGGTTTTATTAGTCTGCTGGTTTTAAGCTATGTTACTTTATATTTTGTTATATATAACGCCCTCTAGAGGCAAATTTATGAACCTATTTTTTTTTTGCACTACATATATTTTTCTTGAAATTTAACCAATATGCCCTATGTGTTAATGGACATGTCCCTTGGGGCAGTTTAAATTACGTACAACATCATTGCAACCATTTTCTCCCACACTATAACAGTTCATAGTGTTATATGAATGTTCGTTTACCGATGGCATTCCCCAAACTTCTCTGGAAGGCACAATATATGAAGAAGAGATGAGAGAGAGCCAGACTGAAAGACTTATCGCATTGCTATTATTTTTGTTTCCGTGTAAGTTTTGTTAAATTGCCAAAAACCATACAAGCACCCTCCATCCAACCAACAAGAGATGTGTTCCAAAGGACTTCAGACAATAAATTCCTTGGCAATCGATAGTGCCTCGTCATGAAAGTTTTCTATAAATAGCTGCTATGTGTGGATCTGGATATCTTATGAGGTAACCCAAAAACTGAAGTATCCGAACATAAATCCAAGAGCTAGAAATAATGATACTGATGACAGCGATAACCCGTTGAAAAGAGGATATTGATTGTATCAAAAAAAAAAAAAATAAAAATAAAAAAAAAATCAGGACCTTTGAATTGAACTTATATTATTGTTGTTGTTATTCGAAGAAGAAGAAAAAAAATCTATATTTTGTGCTGCTTTATGCATACAGAGCCATACACTCATAGATCCTCTTTGAACTTTTCTTGTTTTATGAAGGTTAAAATAATATTTTGTTTATATTGCAGCATTGTTTTGGCATATCCTTAAAAACATTTTTCGTTCGACTTTAAATTTGTGTTGCGAGTGTGTTTGTTTGCATTTTAACGAAAAAGACTCTGTTCTTTTTTTGTTTTGTTTTGTGTTTTTGTTTACAATGTTGACAGGATGTCCTGCAACTCCCACACAATATGTTTGTAATTTTTAGAGTAAAAGTAAAAACACAAACATACACCAGTTGTGTTGTGTGTTGTGTTCTTTCGTTTGCTTTTTTGCCTTATTTTTTTTTTTTTTGTTTTGCTTGAACGTCAAGACTTATTCTAGGACTTTTGGTATTTTTAAGTTTTCGTTGTGTTTTTAAATTAAAGTTGACGTAACAAAAAATAAAAAAAAAAAAAAAAAATAAACACAACAACAAAGACGACGAAAAATTTGCTATCGCAACAGATTTCTTCATTTTGTGTGTTGCCATAAAAACTTAACCTAATAGAAGTTCTTTTTGTAGGTATATATGTTGGTATGTTACGTATTATATGGTGACAGTGCGTGTTGGCAAAATTTATTGCACTTGCAGCAAAGTAACTATAATAGGACTTCCTTGAACATATACGTACGTAACGTATACTAATTAAAAAGAAAAACAATTGTGTTGGACAAGTTCCGTTTGAACTTTTTTTTCTGGTAATGTGGTTTCATGACTTTATTTTTTTGTACGAATACGAGTATGTGAAGAAAAGTTGTTAGAAATACGAACAAAAAATAAAGAAAAAAAAAAGCACATAAGTAAATAAATTATGGTTAGAAAAACACATGCTAGATATAATTTGATGTTATTAGATTTTAATTAGACATGACTGCAAAAGAATGGAAGTTAGAGATCTTGCAAAAGTTTTCAAATTTCCATAAGCTATTAAAAATTATTTAAATTTAGAGCAATTTAAAAATGCAATTCGAAAAACTTTAAGTCTTCAGTTATGATTATAGTCTAACTAGTCCAATCTTTTGATGTCTCATTCGATGGATTTGGAGAAAATTTTTAAAATTCCGAATTTTTTTTCGAAAATCTTAAAAAAATAAATTTGTAATTTTTTTAGCTGAATGCATAGGCCTGTTTACTATCTATCCTATCTCATATCTAAAAACCAAAACTCGTTTCGGGACTTTGATCCGAAAATATCTGCTTCCGAATGAAAAAAAGTAAAAAATATTTCGATTGTAAATAATTCAGCAACTCGAACTCCGACAAAGTTTTGGTTTTCAGTTATGAATAGAGTCTAAAGAGTCCTTTTTTTGATGTCTCATTCGATGGATTTGGAGAACATTTTTGAAAATTCCGAATTTTTAGGCAAGGGATAATTATATACTTCAAGTTGGTCACTGCGGCGAATGAAAAAAAGTAAAAAATATTTCGATTGTAAATAATTCAGCAACCCGAACTCCGACAAAGTTTTGGTTTTCAGTTATGAATAGAGTCTAAAGAGTACTTTCTGTGATGTATTATTCGATGGATTTGGAGAAAATTTTTGAAAATTCCGAATTTTTAGACATTTGGAAATTTTTCGAAAATCTTTAAAAAATAAATTTGTAATATCTTTCACCTGAATGCATTGGCCTTTTTACTGTGATCTCATATCTGTAAACCAAAACTCGTTTCGGGACTTTGATCCGAAAATATTTGCTTCCGAATGAAAAAAAAAATTAAAAAATATTTCGATTGTAAATAATTCAGCAACCCGAACTCCAACAAAGTTTTGGTTTTCAGTTATGAATAGAGTCTAAAGAGTCCTTTCTTTTGATGTCCCTTGGACTTGGTACCCCTTGGATAATTTTCGAAAATCTTTAAAAAAATGTGTAATTTTTTCACCTGAATGCATTGGCCTGTTGCTGTTTACTGTGATCTCATATCTGTAAACCAAAACTCGTTTCGGGACTTTGATCCGAAAATATCTGCTTCCGAATGAAAAAAAAGTAAAAAATATTTCGATTGCAAATAATTCAGCAACCGGAACTCCAACAAAGTTTTGGTTTTTAGTTATGAATAGAGTCTAAAGAATACTTTCTGTGATGTCTTATTCGATGGATTTATAGAAAATTTTTAAAATTCCGAATTTTTAGACAAGGGATAACTACATTATTCTAGTGGGTCACTGCGGCGTATGTGGAACTTTTTTTTCAATTGACGAAAATTCTTCACCACCATGAAGCATTTATTTTAAATTTAAGTTTTTAGTTCAAACAACTTTTTCTATATATATAGGAACACCTATCGCTACATGCAAACTTATGCTAAAGCAGGACGCTTTAAAGAAAACCAACCTCAGATGGACTCAGAGTAATACTTGCCTAGCTACTAAACAAATATGGCCTTGTATAGACTTGAAACGTTCAATGGGTTTGTTAAATTTAAACAGAATGCATATTAGCTCCACCATAGGTGTCCTTACAGGACACTGTCTAATAGGTAGACACGCAAAAAGAATGGGCGTGTTCTCTAACGATTTCTGCAGAAGTTGCATGGATGAAAAAGAAGAGGAAACTGTTCAACATCTTCTGTGCACCTGCCCTGCTCTCTCTAATAGAAGAAAACTCCATCTAGGAGAATTCTTCTACGAATACACTAGCGATCTAGTGAAAACGGACGTTAAAAGTCTATCTTCATTCATAAGAAGCACCGAGTGGTTCGGCTAGTGAGTCCCAACTTGCTAGTCTTTTGTGGTATCACAATGGATCCATAAGGGTCTAAGTGTGTCGGGTAATTAGCCTGACAGCCACTACTACCTAATCTAACCTAACAACTTTTTCTAATAAGGCAGAGCATTTGACCAATTTTACTCGTAACTGCATATCGCAATTAAATATTTAACAGAATAATGTTGAGATACCTACGAATATTGTTCTTACAACTCAAGCATTTTATCTTAAAATTTTAATTAAAAACAAAAAATAAATGGTTCCTTCCATTAAAATATAAAAAAAAATTAATTGCGTGTACTTAGTTTATTAATAACATAATATTTCAATCTTTATGATGTACCTACTTGAGTTAATTTCACAATTTTTTTCAGATTTAACTACCATCATTATAGATAAAGATAATAATTTTTTTCAAAAATCTTATACAATAATAAAAAGCCACAGGAAAAAAAAAAAAAAAAACAAATACAAAATAAAAAATCTGAAAAAAAAAGAAATAACAAAAAAAGAAAATCAAATAAAGACAGACTTTATCACATTTAATTCTTGAGTCATTAAAAGTCTTGAAATTAAATATACGATTCCAGGATAACCCAATATGGATTAGACAAACATTCTCTTCCTTTCGAAAAAAATATAAACTCCCCCACAGATATAGGTATAATATGGTACTTTCATTTGTACCATAGAGCAATACGAGAAAGTATCTCTATTCACATACAGAGTTCTTTTTCTAAATAGAAAACGCATAGACAACGAAAGAGAATAAGAGAAAATTGTACACAACGTAAGGTATATAGAATAGATATCTATTTTTTTTTTTTTAAATCCCAACAAAATGGACACTATTTATCCTTGTCAACATTCTGTTTTGTGATACAAAAAGCGCCACATGAAAAGGAGTCTTAGCTTCAACAAGCACCAATTTCATTTCAAGAGCCAACAACACAGTATTGTTATTTGTGGCTTTCTATTCATTATACGAATCTCCGGCAACGTATTATAAACGTCGTGATTATGTTCCTAATGTTGGTGGCAAAATGGTGATGGGCCAGCATCACATTGGGATGAAAATGGTACAGAAAAATGGCAAAAGTAGCCCCCCCCCCCCTTAACATCCTTCTATTCTTTCTTGAAAAAAAAAAAAAGTACCAGGAAGTACCTACAACACATTCTGTCTGTGTATAGAAAAGGTTCTACTCCTGGAAGGACCTCTCCAACTTCGACAATGCCATGGCATAGTCTAGGTACACGTTAAACGTTGATGGGAGGATTTCACTTCGAGAACCAGGACAAAAAAGGCAGAAGAAAAAAATAAAAACATTTTCCTCTTTCAATAATACACTGATGTCGAGTAATATTGCTCCTGTCGTTTTGTTGTCAATTCATAGATATAGATATACTATATAAAATGTATGAGAACTGTTGTTGTATTTTTCTTTCCTTTCTGATTGTGCACACATAAGGAGGAAAGGACATCCTCTCCTTTTCTAACTTGACAATAAAAAAAATAAAAAAAAAAATTTATCAACAAAGTCACAAGATCTGAAGATATGTGATATCAAATGACGAGATTTCTCTTCATCTTCATTTTTTTTTTCTAAAACCAAATCCTATTCTCAATATAGTATTTATATATGAAGACCACAAGGACTAAAAACGAAATCCGTCGTTCGTCCGTCGGTTTGGACTCAAAAGAAAGGATAGGATATACTATTTCCTGGACATTGCTTTCAACTTCTATTCATGTGATTATTTAAGCATAATTCAGCATTTCTCTTCTTCTTCTACTTTTTCATACAAAATTTTGAGATTTTCGTTTTCGTTTGAGAAAAGATTTGTATTAGAAAATGTGTTTTCTCAAAACTTTCATTTGACAAAAAGCAACAATGTTTTTTTTTCTTATTTATTTTTCTTTATCGTTTTTGTCGATTCTTATAATATTTTATATTTGAAAAGGAGTATTAAAATGCTTTCTGTCACATCAGAGTCAAGTATTTTTATTATAATTCTTTATGATAGACGAGACTTCTATATTTGAAGAAAAATGAGATGACGATGAAGGTGAATGTGGGTTTTTGCAAATAAAAAAAAAAACCTTTAACAAAGCAAAAAATACAACAAAAAAATCCTGACTTGTCAATTTGAATCCTTGCAAACAGAATTATATTTGTTGATACCCTTAAAATTGGTTTTTATCTTTTCTTTGTTTGTTTACCTCCAGTTTTTTTTTTTTTTTGATAAAAATATCAAACGAATTATGAAAGCAAAAAATAAATAACACTCTGAAACCTTTCCACACGATGAAGGTCGGTCGAAACATATAACCAACATGCGCCTCATCTTGTGCATTGTCTGGAGGAGGCTGTACAATGTACATAGTACTTTTGTACATCTACACCACATTCATCCCCCTATTAGCCATTTTATTTGCACATGAATTATTATGATGTGAAAATAAAAAATATAAAAAAAAAAAAAATCAAACGATTTTCTATCCCTTACGGGGGGCGCTCTCCAGTGTTTAGGCCGAACAACGAACTTTGCAATAAAAACATGTGTCTCATTGGCTTTTAAGAAGTCGAACAAACAAACCAGAGACAAGAAAAAAATAAAAAAAAAAACAACACGAAAAAAAAATCTAAAATGAAACGAAAAGATCCTAACCAGGGCCACTCACCTTGTGAGCTTTTGTGTGACCCAACGAGCTGACACATGCCAGAGAGCATTCTATTTCATTTTTTGGAGAAAATTGAAATTTTGATATATGACTTTGCTTATAGAAAATAAATTTACGAACTCAACCGAGGAAATAAAAAAAATAGAGAAAGAAATTCCTCAAGACCACGAGGCAATCCACCACGACAGGATATATACCTACCTACTTTTTCATCCTTATTTTTGAAAAAAAAAAATACAAAAAAACAGAAAAAAATACACTAAAACAATTCAAACGAAATCTAAAAAAAAAAAAAAAAAACTAAACTATACGAGTGTAGGATGAAGGTATTTCAACCTAATCTCAAGGGTTCCCCAAATATTTCTTCTTATTATTTTCCAAAGCCATTGGATGGACGACCACCACCGACCATTCGACGACGACGATAGCAACGATGGAAGACGGTTTGAGAGAAACAAAAGGCACAAATTTATAAATAAATAAATTCCTTTGGGGTGATGTCTGTCGGTTGGTTACGGTATAAGCAAGGTACAATCGGTTGGTAAAACAGCATATATACAAGGAATGAGGATGACTTGTGAGTTGTGAATGAGGCGGGTGCGGGCAATGAAACCGAAAACGTTCTCAAACGTACACAAGAGTGTCTTCTTCGTTTTGAGGGGGGGGGGGGGGTGATGTGTAAGGTGGGCTCACCACATCTATTAACCATGTAAAGAACAGTGCCATATTCAATTATGACGTTTTCTGATGGTAGTTTAGGGCCCCCGAGGTTCATTTTTTCTGGGCCACTTATAAACGACATATGTCCCGAACGTATCCAGAAAGTGTCCCGAACGTGCCCCGAAATTGTCCCTAACATGTCCCAAACGTGTCTCGAATACAATCTCCCGAATCTGTCTCGAATGTGGCCCAACGTTTCTTCGATCAGTCTCGAACGTGTCTTGAACGTGTACAGAACAAATATCGAATGTGTTGCGAGCATATCCTGAGCATGTAACCAGAATAACCCAAGCATGTTCCGAGTAGTCTCGAGCATGTCCCAAAGCTGTCCCGAACATAACTCGAAGCTGTCCCGAGAATGTCCCGAGCATTTCCCGAGCATGTCCCAAAGATGTCCCGAGCATGTCCCGAAGATGTCTCGAGAATTTCAAGAAGCTGTCCTGAGCATGTCCCGAGCATGTCCTGAGCATGTCCCGAGCATGTCCCGAAGATGTCCCAAGCATGTCCCGAGCATGTCCCGAGCATGTCTCGAGCATGTCATGAATATGTCCCGAAGAGGTCCCGAACATGTCTCGAGCATGTCCCGAGCATGTCCCGAGCATGTCCCGAGCATGTCTCGAGCATGTCCCGAATATGTCCCGAAGATGTCCCGAAGATGTCCCGAGCATGTCCTGAGCATGTCCCGAAGATGTCCCGAGCATGTCCCGAGCATGTCCCGAAGATGTCCCGAGCATGTCCTGAAAATGTCCCGAGCATGTCCCGAAGATGTCCCGAGCATGTCCCAAAGATGTCCCGAGCATGTCCCGAGCATGTCCCGAGCATGTCCCGAGCATGACCCGAGCATGTCCCGAGCATGTCCCGAAGTTGTCCCGAGCATGTCCCGAAGATGTTCCGAGCATGTCCCAAAGATGTCCCGAAGATGTCCCGAGCATGTCCCGAGCATGTCCCGAAGATGTCCCGAAGATGTCCCGAAGATGTCCCGAAGATGTCCCGAAGATGTCCCGAGCATGTCCCGAAGATGTCCCGAAGATGTCCCGAGCATGTCCCGAAGATGTCCCGAGCATGTCCCGAGCATGTCCCGAAGATGTCCCGAACATGTCCCGAGCATGTGTGTGGCTGTGTCTGAACGATGGAACTGTTTAAAATAATTTTGGGGAACTAGTGGAACTAGTTCCGAGTGAGGAACTAGTTATAGGAATTATTTGGCTCCGGAACTATCCATCACTAGTCTGAAACGCGTCTGAAAAGCGTCCGAAACGCGTCCAAAACGCGCCTGAAACGCGTCTAAACGCGTCCAAAACGCATCTGAAACGCGCCTAAAACAAGCCTGAAACGAGCCAAAAACGCGTCTGAAACACGTCCAAAACGCATCTGAAACGCTTCCAAAACGCATCTGAAACGCGTCCAAAACGCATCTGAAATGCGTCGAAAACGCGTCTGAAACACGTCCGAAACGCGTCCAAAACGCGTCCAAAACGCGTCTGAAACGCGTCCATGCGTCTGAAACGCGTCCGAAACGCGTTTGAAACGTGTCTGAAACGCGTCCAAAACGTGTCTGAAACGCGTCAAAAATGCATCTGAAACGCTTCCAAAAGCGTCTGAAACGCGTCCAAAACGCGTCCAAAACGCATCTGAAACACGTTCAAAACGCGTCTGAAACGCGTCCAAAACGCGTCTGAAACGCGTCCAAAACGCGTCTGAAACGCGTCCAAAACGTGTCTGAAACGAGTCCGAAACGCGTTCAAAACGCGTCTGAAACGCGTCCAAAACGCGTCCAAAACGCGTCAAAAACGCGTAAAAAACGCTTGTGAAAAGCGTCCGAAACGCGCCCAAAACGCGTCTGAAACGCGTTCAAAACGCGTCTGAAACGGGTCTGAAACGCGTCCAAAAAGCGTCCAAAACGCGTCCAAAACGCGTCTGAAACGGGTCTGAAACGCGTCCAAAACGCGTCCAAAACGTCTGAAACTTGTCCAAAACGCATCTGAAACGCGTCCAAAACGCGTCTGAAACGCGTCCAAAACGCGTATGAAACGCGTCTGAAACACGTCTGAAACGCGTCCAAAACGCATCTGAAACGCGCCCAAAAAGCGCCCAAAACGCGTCCAAAACGCGTCTGAAACGCGTCCAAAACGCATCTGAAACGCGCCCAAAAAGCGCCCAAAACGCGTCCAAAACGCGTCTGAAACGCGTCCAAAACGCGTCCAAAACGCGTCTGAAACGCGTCCAAAACGCGTATGAAACGCGTCTGAAACAAGTCTGAAACGTGTCCAAAACGCATCTGAAATGCGCCCAAAAAGCGCCCAAAACGCGTCCAAAACGCGTCTGAAACGCGTCCAAAACGCATCTGAAACGCGCCCAAAAAGCGCCCAAAACGCGTCCAAAACGCGTCTGAAACGCGTCCAAAACGCGTCCAAAACGCGTCTGAAACGCGTCCAAAACGCGTATGAAACGCGTCTGAAACAAGTCTGAAACGCGTCCAAAACGCATCTGAAACGCACCCAAAACGCATCTGAAACGCGTCCAAAACGCATCTGAAACGCGTCCAAAACGCATCTGAAACGCGTCCAAAACGCGTCTGAAACGGGTCTGAAACGCGTCCGAAACGCGTCTGAAGCGCATCTTATACGCGCCCAAAACGCGTCCAAAACGCGTGTGAATCGCGTCCGAAACGCGTCTAAAACGCGTCTAAAACGCGTCTGAAACGCGTCCAAAACGCATCTGAAACGCGTCCAAAACGCATCTGAAACGCGTCCAAAACGCGTTTGAAACGGTTCTGAAACGTGCCCAAAACGCATCTGAAACGCGTCCAAAACGCGTCTGAAACGCGTCCAAAACGCGTCTGAAACGCGTCCAAAACGCGTCTGAAACAAGTCTGAAACGTGTCCAAAACGCATCTGAAATGCGCCCAAAAAGCGCCCAAAACGCGTCCAAAACGCGTCCAAAACGCGTCTGAAACGCGTCAAAAACGCATCTGAAACGCGCCCAAAACGCATCTGAAACGCGTCCAAAACGCATCTGAAACGCGTCCGAAACGCGTCTGAAGCGCATCTTATACGCGCCCAAAACGCGTCCAAAACGCGTGTGAATCGCGTCCGAAACGCGTCTAAAACGCGTCTAAAACGCGTCTGAAACGCGTCCAAAACGCATCTGAAACGCGTCCAAAACGCGTCTGAAACGCATCTGAAACGCGTCCGAAACGCGTCTGAAGCGCATCTTATACGCGCCCAAAACGCGTCCAAAACGCGTGTGAATCGCGTCCGAAACACGTCTAAAACGCGTCTAAAACGCGTCTGAAACGCGTCCAAAACGCATCTGAAACGCGTCCAAAACGCATCTGAAACGCGTCCGAAACGCATCTGAAACGCATCTTATACGCGCCCAAAACGCGTCCAAAACGCGTGTGAATCGCGTCCAAAACGCGTCTGAAACGCGTCTGAAACGCGTCTGAAACACGTCTGAAACGCGTCTGAAACACGTCTGAAACGCGTCCAAAACGCATCTGAAACGTGCCCAAAACGCATCTGAAACGCGTCCAAAACGCGTCTGAAACGCGTCCAAAACGCGTATGAAACGCGTCTGAAACACGTCTGAAACGCGTCCAAAACGCATCTGAAACGCGCCCAAAACGCGTCTGAAACGCGTCCAAAACGCGTCTGAAACGCGTCCAAAACGCGTCTGAAACGCGTCCAAAACGCGTATGAAACGCGCCTGAAACACGTCTGAATTGCGTCCAAAACGCGTCTGAAACGCATCTTATACGCGCCCAAAACGCGTCCAAAACGCGTGTGAATCGCGTCCAAAACGCGTCTGAAACGCGTCTGAAACACGTCTTAAACGCGTCCAAAACGCGTCTGAAACTTGTCCAAAACGCGTCCAAAACGCATCTGAAACGCGTCCTAAACGCGCCTGAAACGCGTCCAAAACGTGTCTGAAACGCATCTTATACGCGCCCAAACCGCGTCCAAAACGCGTGTGAATCGCGTCCAAAACGCGTCTGAAACGCGTCTGAAACGCGTCTGAAACACGTCTGAAACGCGTCTGAAACACGTCTGAAACGCATCTGAAACGTGCCCAAAACGCATCTGAAACGCGTCCAAAACGCGTCTGAAACGCATCCAAAACGCGTATGAAACGCGTCCAAAACGCGTATGAAACGCGTCTGAAACACGTCTGAAACGCATCCAAAACGCATCTGAAACGCGCCCAAAACGCGTCTGAAACGCGTCCAAAACGCGTCTGAAACGCGTCGAAAACGCGTCTGAAACGCGTCCAAAACGCGTATGAAACGCGCCTGAAACACGTCTGAAACGCGTCCAAAACGCGTCTGAAACGCATCTTATACGCGCCCAAAACGCGTCCAAAACGCGTGTGAATCGCGTCCAAAACGCGTGTGAAACGCGTCTGAAACGCGTCTGAAACACGTCTGAAACGCGTCCAAAACGCATCTTAAACGCGCCCAAAACGCGTGTTAATCGCGTCCGAAACGCGTCGAAAACGCGTCTGAAACGCGTCCAAAACGCGTCCAAAACGCGTTTGAAAAGCGTCTGAAACACATCTGAAACGCGCCCAAAACGCATCTGAAACGCGTCCAAAACGCAACTGGAACGCGTCCAAATCGCGTCTGAAACGGGTCCGAAACGCGGCCAAAACGCGTCTGAAACGCGTCCAAAACGCGAGCATGTCCCGAAGATGTCCCGAAGATGTCCCGAGCATGTCCCGAAGATATCCCGAGCATATTACGAAGATGTCCCGAGCATGTCCCGAAGATGTCCCGAGCATGTCCCGAAGATGTCCCGAGCATGTCCCGAGCATGTCCCGAAGATGTCCCGAGCATGTCCAGAGCATGTCCCCAGCATATCCCGAGCATGTCCCGAGCATGTCCCGAGCATGTCCCGAGCATGTCCCGAGCATGTCCCGAAGATGTCCCGAGCATGTCCAGAGCATGTCCCCAGCATATCCCGAGCATGTCCCGAGCATGTCCCGAGCATGTCCCGAGCATGTCCCTAAGATGTCCCGAGCATGTCCCGAAGATGTCCCGAAGATGTCCCGAGCATGTCCCGAGCATGTCCCGAAGATATCCCGAGCATGTCCCGAAGATGTCCCGAGCATGTCCCGAGCATGTCCCGAAGATGTCGCGAGTATGTCCCGAGCATGTCCCGAAGATGTCCCGAGCATGTCCAGAGCATGTCCCCAGCATATCCCGAGCATGTCCCGAGCATGTCCCGAGCATGTCCCGAGCATGTCCCGAGCATGTCCCGAAGATGTCCCGAGCATGTCCAGAGCATGTCCCCAGCATATCCCGAGCATGTCCCGAGCATGTCCCGAGCATGTCCCGAGCATGTCCCGAGCATGTCCCGAAGATGTCCCGAGCATGTCCAGAGCATGTCCCCAGCATATCCCGAGCATGTCCCGAGCATGTCCCGAGCATGTCCCGAGCATGTCCCTAAGATGTCCCGAGCATGTCCCGAAGATGTCCCGAAGATGTCCCGAGCATGTCCCGAGCATGTCCCGAAGATATCCCGAGCATGTCCCGAAGATGTCCCGAGCATGTCCCGAGCATGTCCCGAAGATGTCCCGAGCATGTCCCGAGCATGTCCCGAAGATATCCCGAGCATGTCCCGAAGATGTCCCGAGCATGTCCCGAGCATGCCCCGAAGATGTCCCGAAGATGTCCCGAGCATGTCCCGAAGATGTCCCGAAGATGTCCCGAGCATGTCCCGAGCATGTCCCGAGCATGTCCCGAAGATGTCCCGAGCATATCCCGAGGTTGTCCCGAAGATGTCCCGAAGATGTCCCGAGCATATCCCGAGCATGTCCCGAGCATGTCCCGAAGATGTCCCGAGCATGTCCCGAAGATGTCCCGAAGATGTCCCGAGCATGTCCCGAAGATGTCCCGAGCATGTCCCGAAGATGTCCCGAGCATGTCCCGAAGATGTCCCGAGCAAGTCCCGAAGATGTCCCGAAGCATGTCCCGAAGATGTCCCGAGCATGTCCCGAGCATGTCCCGAAGGTGTCCCGAAGATGTCCCGAGCATGTCCCGAGCATGTCCCGAGCATGTCCCGAGCATGTCCCGAAGATGTCCCGAGCATGTCCCGAAGTTGTCCCGAAGATGTCCCGAAGATGTCCCGAGCATGTCCCGAGCATGTCCCGAAGATGTCCCGAGCATGTCCCGAAGATGTCCCGAAGATGTCTCGAGCATGTCCCGAAGGTGTCCCGAAGATGTCCCGAAGATGTCCCGAGCATGTCCCGAAGATGTCCCGAAGATGTCCCGAAGATGTCCCGAGCATGTCCCGAAAATGTCCCGAAGATGTCCCGAGCATGTCCCGAAGGTGTCCCGAAGATGTCCCGAGCATGTCCCGAGCATGTCCCGAGCATGTCCCGAGCATGTCCCGAAGATGTCCCGAACATGTCCCGAAGATGTCCCGAAGATGTCCCGAGCATGTCCCGATCATGTCCCGAAGATGTCCCGAGCATGTCCCGAGCATGTCCCGAAGATGTCCCGAAGATGTCCAGAGCATGTCCCGAGCATGTCCCGAGCATGTCCCGAAGATGTCCCGAGCATGTCCCGAAGATGTCCCGAAGATGTCCCGAGCATGTCCCGAAGATGTCCCGAGCATGTCCCGAGCATGTCCCGAAGATGTCCCGAGCATGTCCCGAAGATGTCCCGAGCATGTCCCGAAGTTGTCCCGAAGATGTCCCGAGCATGTCCCGAGCATGTCCCGAAGATGTCCCGAGCATGTCCCGAAGATGTCCCGAGCATGTCCCGAAGTTGTCCCGAGCATGTCCCGAAGATGTCAAGAGCATATCCAGAAGTTGTCCCGAAGATGTCCCGAGCATGTCCCGAGCATGTCCCGAAGATGTCCCGAGCATGTCCCGAAGTTGTCCCGAAGATGTCCCGAGCATGTCCCGAAGATGTCCCGAGCATGTCCCGAAGATGTCCCGAGCATGTCCCGAAGATGTCCCGAAGATGTCCCGAGCATGTCCCGAAGATGTCCCGAGCATATCCCGAAGATGTCCCGAGCATGTCCCGAAGATGTCCCGAGCATGTTCCGAAGATGTCCCGCGCATGTCCCGAGCATGTCCCGAAGATGTCCCGAGCATGTCCAGAGCATGTCCCCAGCATATCCCGAGCATGTCCCGAAGATGTCCCGAGCATGTCCCGAAGATGTCCCGAAGATGTCCCGAGCATGTCCCGAGCATGTCCCGAAGATGTCCCGAGCATGTCCCGAAGATATCCCGAAGTTGTCCCGAAGATGTCCCGAAGATGTCCCGAAGACGTCCCGAGCATGTCCCGATAATGTCCCGAAGATGTCCCGAGCATGTCCCGATCATGTCCCGAAGATGTCCCGAAGATGTCCCGAAGATGTCCCGAGCATGTCCCGAAGATGTCCCGAGCATGTCCCGAGCATGTCCCGAGCATGTCCCGAGCATGTCTCGAAGATGTCCCGAACATGTCCCGAAGATGTCCCGAAGATGTCCCGAGCATGTCCCGATCATGTCCCGAAGATGTCCCGAGCATGTCCCGAGCATGTCCCGAAGATGTCCCGAAGATGTCCAGAGCATGTCCCGAAGATGTCCCGAGCATGTCCCGAAGATATCCCGAGCATATCCCGAAGATGTCCCGAGCATGTCCCGAAGATGTCCCGAGCATGTCCCGAAGATGTCCCGAGCATGTCCCGAGCATGTCCCGAAGATGTCCCGAGCATGTCCAGAGCATGTCCCCAGCATATCCCGAGCATGTCCCGAGCATGTCCCGAGCATGTCCCGAGCATGTCCCGAAGATGTCCCGAGCATGTCCCGAAGATGTCCCGAAGATGTCCCGAGCATGTCCCGAGCATGTCCCGAAGATGTCCCGAAGATGTCCCGAAGATGTCCCGAAGATGTCCCGAAGATGTCCCGAGCATGTCCCGAAGATGTCCCGAAGATGTCTCGAGCATGTCCCGAAGGTGTCCCGAAGATGTCCCGAAGATGTCCCGAGCATGTCCCGAAGATGTCCCGAAGATGTCCCGAAGATGTCCCGAGCATGTCCCGAAAATGTCCCGAAGATGTCCCGAGCATGTCCCGAAGGTGTCCCGAAGATGTCCCGAGCATGTCCCGAGCATGTCCCGAGCATGTCCCGAGCATGTCCCGAAGATGTCCCGAACATGTCCCGAAGATGTCCCGAAGATGTCCCGAGCATGTCCCGATCATGTCCCGAAGATGTCCCGAGCATGTCCCGAGCATGTCCCGAAGATGTCCCGAAGATGTCCAGAGCATGTCCCGAGCATGTCCCGAGCATGTCCCGAAGATGTCCCGAGCATGTCCCGAAGATGTCCCGAAGATGTCCCGAGCATGTCCCGAAGATGTCCCGAGCATGTCCCGAAGATGTCCCGAGCATGTCCCGAAGTTGTCCCGAAGATGTCCCGAGCATGTCCCGAGCATGTCCCGAAGATGTCCCGAGCATGTCCCGAGCATGTCCCGAGCATGTCCCGAAGTTGTCCCGAGCATGTCCCGAAGATGTCAAGAGCATATCCCGAAGTTGTCCCGAAGATGTCCCGAGCATGTCCCGAAGATGTCCCGAAGATGTCCCGAGCATGTCCCGAGCATGTCCCGAAGATGTCGCGAGCATGTCCCGAGCATGTCCCGAGCATGTCCCGAGCATGTCCCGAGCATGTCCCGAGCATGTCCCGAAGATGTCCCGAACATGTCCCGAAGATGTCCCGAAGACGTCCCGAGCATGTCCCGATCATGTCCCGAAGATGTCCCGAGCATGTCCCGATCATGTCCCGAAGATGTCCCGAAGATGTCCAGACCATGTCCCGAGCATGTCCCGAGCATGTCCCGAAGATGTCCCGAGCATGTCCCGAAGATGTCCCGAAGATGTCCCGAGCATGTCCCGAAGATGTCCCGAGCATGTCCCGAGCATGTCCCGAAGATGTCCCGAGCATGTCCCGAAGATGTCCCGAGCATGTCCCGAAGTTGTCCCGAAGATGTCCCGAGCATGTCCGGAGCATGTCCCGAAGATGTCCCAAGCATGTCCCGAAGATGTCCGGAAGATGTCCAGACCATGTCCCGAGCATGTCCCGAGCATGTCCCGAAGATGTCCCGAGCATGTCCCGAAGATGTCCCGAAGATGTCCCGAGCATGTCCCGAAGATGTCCCGAGCATGTCCCGAGCATGTCCCGAAGATGTCCCGAGCATGTCCCGAAGATGTCCCGAGCATGTCCCGAAGTTGTCCCGAAGATGTCCCGAGCATGTCCCGAGCATGTCCCGAAGATGTCCCGAGCATGTCCCGAAGATGTCCCGAGCATGTCCCGAAGATGTCCCGAGCATGTCCCGAAGATGTCCCGAAGATGTCCCGAAGATGTCCCGAGCATGTCCCGAAGATGTCCCGAGCATGTCCCGAAGATGTCCCGAGCATGTCCCGAAGATGTCCCGAGCAAGTCCCGAAGATGTCCCGAAGATGTCCCGAGCATGTCCCGAGCATGTCCTGAAGATGTCCCGAGCATGTCCCGAAGATGTCCCGAGCATGTCCCGAAGTTGTCCCGAGCATGTCCCGAAGATGTCCCGAGCATATCCCGAAGTTGTCCCGAAGATGTCAAGAAGATGTCCCGAGCATGTCCCGAGCATGTCCCGAGCATGTCCCGAAGATGTCCCGAGCATGTCCCGAAGATGTCCCGAAGATGTCCCGAGCATGTCCCGAAGATGTCCCGAGCATGTCCCGAGCATGTCCCGAAGATGTCCCGAGCATGTCCCGAAGATGTCCCGAGCATGTCCCGGAGTTGTCCCGAAGATGTCCCGAGCATGTCCCGAAGATGTCCCGAGCATGTCCCGAAGATGTCCCGAAGATGTCCCGAGCATGTCCCGAAGATGTCCCGAGCATGTCCCGAAGTTGTCCCGAAGATGTAACGAAGATGTCCCGAGCATGTCCCGAGCATGTCCCGAGCATGTCCCGAAGATGTCCCGAGCATATCCCGAAGTTGTCCCGAAGATGTCCCGAGCATATCCCGAGCATGTCCCGAGCATGTCCCGAAGATGTCCCGAGCATGTCCCGAAGATGTCCCGAAGATGTCCCGAGCATGTCCCGAAGATGTCCCGAGCATGTCCCGAAGATGTCCCGAGCATGTCCCGAAGATGTCCCGAGCAAGTCCCGAAGATGTCCCGAAGATGTCCCGAGCATGTCCCGAGCATGTCCTGAAGATGTCCCGAGCATGTCCCGAAGATGTCCCGAGGATGTCCCGAAGATGTCCCGAGCATGTCCCGAAGTTGTCCCGAGCATGTCCCGAAGATGTCCCGAGCATATCCCGAAGTTGTCCCGAAGATGTCCCGAAGATGTCCCGAGCATGTCCCGAGCATGTCCCGAGCATGTCCCGAGCATGTCCCGAGCATGTCCCGAAGATGTCCCGAGCATGTCCCGAAGATGTCCCGAAGATGTCCCGAGCATGTCCCGAAGATGTCCCGAGCATATCCCGAGCATGTCCCGAAGATGTCCCGAGCATGTCCCGAAGATGTCCCAAGCATGTCCCGAAGTTGTCCCGAAGATGTCCCGAGCATGTCCCGAGCATGTCCCGAAGTTGTCCCGAGCATGTCCCGAAGATGTCCCGAAGATGTCCCGAAGATGTCCCGAGCATGTCCCGAAGATGTCCCAAGCATGTCCCGAAGTTGTCCCGAAGATGTCCCGAAGATGTCCCGAGCATGTCGCGAAGTTGTCCCGAAGATGTCCCGAGCATGTCCCGAAGATGTCCCGAAGATGTCCCGAGCATGTCCCGAAGATGTCCCGAAGATGTCCCGAAGATGTCCCGAGCATGTCCCGAAGTTGTCCCGAAGATGTCCCGAAGATGTACCGAGCATGTCGCGAAGTTGTCCCGAAGATCTCCCGAGCATGTCCCGAAGATGTCCCAAGCATGTCCCGAAGATGTCCCGAGCATGTCCCGAGCATGTCCCGAAGATGTCCCGAGCATGTCCCGAGCATGTCCCGAAGATGTCCCGAGCATGTCGCGAAGTTGTCCCGAAGATTTCCCGACCATGTGCCGAGCATGTCCCGAAGATGTCCCGAGCATGTCCCGAAGATGTCCCGAGCATGTCCCGAAGATGTCCCGAAGATGTCCCGAGCATGTCCCGAAGATGTCCCGAGCATGTCCCGAGCATGTCCCGAAGATGTCCCGACCATGTCCCGAGCATGTCCCGAAGATGTCCCAAAGATGTCCCGAGCATGTCCCGAGCATGTCCCGAAGATGTCCCGAGCATGTCCCGAGCATGTCCCGAGCATGTCCCGAGCATGTCCCGAACATGTCCCGAGCATGTCCCGAAGATGTCCCGAGCATGTCCCGAGCATGTACCGAAGATGTCCCGAAGATTTCCAGAGCATTTCCTGAGCATGTCCCGAAGATGTCCCGAAGATGTCCCGAAGATGTCCCGAGCATGTCCCGAAGTTGTCCCGAAGATGTCCCGAGCATGTCCCGAAGATGTCCCGAGCATGTCCCGAAGATGTCCCGAGCATGTCCCGAAGATGTCCCGAAGATGTCCCGAGCATGTCCCGAAGTTGTCCCGAAGATGTCCCGAGCATGTCCCGAAGTTGTCCCGAAGATATCCCGAGCATGTCCCGAGCATGTCCCGAAGATGTCCCGAGCATGTCCCGAGAATGTCCCGAAGATGTCCCGAGCATGTCGCGAAGTTGTCCCGAAGATGTCCCGAGCATGTCCCGAAGATGTCCCGAAGATTTCCCGAAGATGTCCCGAAGATGTCCCGAAGATGTCCCGAGCATGTCCCGAAGTTGTCCCGAAGATGTCCCGAAGATGTCCCGAGCATGTCGCGAAGTTGTCCCGAAAATGTCCCGAGCATGTCCCGAAGATGTCCCGAAGATGTCCCGAGCATGTCCCGAAGATGTCCCGAGCATATCCCGAAGATGTCCCGAAGATGTCCCGACCATGTCCCGAGCATGTCCCGAAGATGTCCCGAAGATGTCCCGAAGATGTCCCGAGCATGTCCCGAAGATGTCCCGAGCATGTCCCGAAGATGTCCCGAGCATGTCCCGAGCATGTCCCGAGCATGTCCCGAGCATGTCCCGAACATGTCCCGAGCATGTCCCGAAGATGTCCCGAGCATGTCCCGAGCATGTACCGAAGATGTCCCGAAGACTTCCAGAGCATTTCCTGAGCATGTCCCGAAGATGTCCCGAAGATGTCCCGAGCATGTCCCGAAGTTGTCCCGAAGATGTCCCGAGCATGTCCCGAAGATGTCCCGAGCATGTCCCGAAGATGTCCCGAGCATGTCCCGAAGATGTCCGGAGCATGTCCCGAGCATGTCCCGAAGATGTCCCGAGCATGTCCCGAGCATGTCCCGAAGATGTCCCGAGCATGTCGCGAAGTTGTCCCGAAGATGTCCCGAGCATGTCCCGAAGATGTCCCGAAGATGTCCTGAAGATGTCCCGAGCATGTCCCGAAGTTGTCCCGAAGATGTCCCGAAGATGTCCCGAGCATGTCGCGAAGTTGTCCCGAAGATGTCCCGAGCATGTCCCGAAGATGTCACGAGCATGTCCCGAAGATGTCCCGAGCATATCCCGAAGATGTCCCGAGCATGTCCCGAAGATGTCCCGAGCATGTCCCGAAGATGTCCCGAGCATGTCCCGAGCATGTCCCGAAGATGTCCCGAGCATGTCCCAAGCATGTCCCGAAGATGTCCCGAGCATGTCCCGAAGATGTCCCGAGGATGTCCCGAAGATGTCCCGAGCATGTCCCGAAGTTGTCCCGAGCATGTCCCGAAGATGTCCCGAGCATATCCCGAAGTTGTCCCGAAGATGTCCCGAGCATGTCCCGAGCATGTCCTGAAGATGTCCCGAGCATGTCCCGAAGATGTCCCGAGGATGTCCCGAAGATGTCCCGAGCATGTCCCGAAGTTGTCCCGAGCATGTCCCGAAGATGTCCCGAGCATATCCCGAAGTTGTCCCGAAGATGTCCCGAAGATGTCCCGAGCATGTCCCGAGCATGTCCCGAGCATGTCCCGAGCATGTCCCGAGCATGTCCCGAAGATGTCCCGAGCATGTCCCGAAGATGTCCCGAAGATGTCCCGAGCATGTCCCGAAGATGTCCCGAGCATATCCCGAGCATGTCCCGAAGATGTCCCGAGCATGTCCCGAAGATGTCCCGAAGATGTCCCGAGCATGTCCCGAAGATGTCCCGAGCATGTCCCGAGCATGTCCCGAAGATGTCCCAAAGATGTCCCGAGCATGTCCCGAGCATGTCCCGAAGATGTCCCGAGCATGTCCCGAAGATGTCCCGAGGATGTCCCGAAGATGTCCCGAGCATGTCCCGAAGTTGTCCCGAGCATGTCCCGAAGATGTCCCGAGCATATCCCGAGCATGTCCCGAAGATGTCCCGAGCATGTCCCGAAGATGTCCCGAGGATGTCCCGAAGATGTCCCGAGCATGTCCCGAAGTTGTCCCGAGCATGTCCCGAAGATGTCCCGAGCAAGTCCCGAAGATGTCCCGAAGATGTCCCGAGCATGTCCCGAGCATGTCCTGAAGATGTCCCGAGCATGTCCCGAAGATGTCCCGAGGATGTCCCGAAGATGTCCCGAGCATGTCCCGAAGTTGTCCCGAGCATGTCCCGAAGATGTCCCGAGCATATCCCGAAGTTGTCCCGAAGATGTCCCGAAGATGTCCCGAGCATGTCCCGAGCATGTCCCGAGCATGTCCCGAGCATGTCCCGAGCATGTCCCGAAGATGTCCCGAGCATGTCCCGAAGATGTCCCGAAGATGTCCCGAGCATGTCCCGAAGATGTCCCGAGCATATCCCGAGCATGTCCCGAAGATGTCCCGAGCATGTCCCGAAGATGTCCCAAGCATGTCCCGAAGTTGTCCCGAAGATGTCCCGAGCATGTCCCGAGCATGTCCCGAAGTTGTCCCGAGCATGTCCCGAAGATGTCCCGAAGATGTCCCGAAGATGTCCCGAGCATGTCCCGAAGATGTCCCAAGCATGTCCCGAAGTTGTCCCGAAGATGTCCCGAAGATGTCCCGAGCATGTCGCGAAGTTGTCCCGAAGATGTCCCGAGCATGTCCCGAAGATGTCCCGAAGATGTCCCGAGCATGTCCCGAAGATGTCCCGAAGATGTCCCGAAGATGTCCCGAGCATGTCCCGAAGTTGTCCCGAAGATGTCCCGAAGATGTACCGAGCATGTCGCGAAGTTGTCCCGAAGATCTCCCGAGCATGTCCCGAAGATGTCCCAAGCATGTCCCGAAGATGTCCCGAGCATGTCCCGAGCATGTCCCGAAGATGTCCCGAGCATGTCCCGAGCATGTCCCGAAGATGTCCCGAGCATGTCGCGAAGTTGTCCCGAAGATTTCCCGACCATGTGCCGAGCATGTCCCGAAGATGTCCCGAGCATGTCCCGAAGATGTCCCGAGCATGTCCCGAAGATGTCCCGAAGATGTCCCGAGCATGTCCCGAAGATGTCCCGAGCATGTCCCGAGCATGTCCCGAAGATGTCCCGACCATGTCCCGAGCATGTCCCGAAGATGTCCCAAAGATGTCCCGAGCATGTCCCGAGCATGTCCCGAAGATGTCCCGAGCATGTCCCGAGCATGTCCCGAGCATGTCCCGAGCATGTCCCGAACATGTCCCGAGCATGTCCCGAAGATGTCCCGAGCATGTCCCGAGCATGTACCGAAGATGTCCCGAAGATTTCCAGAGCATTTCCTGAGCATGTCCCGAAGATGTCCCGAAGATGTCCCGAAGATGTCCCGAGCATGTCCCGAAGTTGTCCCGAAGATGTCCCGAGCATGTCCCGAAGATGTCCCGAGCATGTCCCGAAGATGTCCCGAGCATGTCCCGAAGATGTCCCGAAGATGTCCCGAGCATGTCCCGAAGTTGTCCCGAAGATGTCCCGAGCATGTCCCGAAGTTGTCCCGAAGATATCCCGAGCATGTCCCGAGCATGTCCCGAAGATGTCCCGAGCATGTCCCGAGAATGTCCCGAAGATGTCCCGAGCATGTCGCGAAGTTGTCCCGAAGATGTCCCGAGCATGTCCCGAAGATGTCACGAGCATGTCCCGAAGATGTCCCGAGCATATCCCGAAGATGTCCCGAGCATGTCCCGAAGATGTCCCGAGCATGTCCCGAAGATGTCCCGAGCATGTCCCGAGCATGTCCCGAAGATGTCCCGAGCATGTCCCAAGCATGTCCCGAAGATGTCCCGAGCATGTCGCGAAGTTGTCCCGAAGATTTCCCGACCATGTCCCGAGCATGTCCCGAAGATGTCCCGAGCATGTCCCGAAGATGTCCCGAGCATGTCCCGAAGATGTCCCGAGCATGTCCCGAAGATGTCCCGAGCATATCCCGAAGATGTCTGGAGCATGTCCCGAAGATGTCCCGAGCATGTCCCGAAGATGTCCCGAGCATGTCCCGAAGATGTCCCGAGCATGTCCAGAGCATGTCCCCAGCATATCCCGAGCATGTCCCGTGTATGTCCCGAGCATGTCCCGAAGATGTCCCGAGCATGTCCCGAAGATGTCCCGAAGATGTCCCGAGCATGTCCCGAGCATGTCCCGAAGATGTCCCGAGCATGTCCCGAAGATGTCCCGAGCATGTCCCGAGCATGTCCCGAAGATGTCGCGAGCATGTCCCGAGCATGTCCCGAGCATGTCCCGAGCATGTCCCGAGCATGTCCCGAGCATGTCCCGAAGATGTCCCGAACATGTCCCGAAGATGTCCCGAAGATGTCCCGAGCATGTCCCGATCATGTCCCGAAGATGTCCCGAGCATGTCCCGAGCATGTCCCGAAGATGTCCCGAAGATGTCCAGAGCATGTCCCGAGCATGTCCCGAGCATGTCCCGAAGATGTCCCGAGCATGTCCCGAGCATGTCCCGAAGATGTCCCGAGCATGTCCCGAAGATGTCCCGAGCATGTCCCGAGCATGTCCCGAGCATGTCCCGAGCATGTCCCGAGCATGTCCCGAGCATGTCCCGAAGATGTCCCGAGCATGTCCCGAAGATGTCCCGAGCATGTCCCGAGCATGTCCCGAGCATGTCCCGAGCATGTCCCGAGCATGTCCCGAGCATGTCCCGAGCATGTCCCGAACATGTCCTGAAGATGTCCCGAGCATGTCCTGAGCATAGCCCGATACATATGTATCCCGGAACACATTCGGTAAATGAAGAACTTAATTTGAAAAAATATCTTTACAAAATAACTAAATGGGCTCGTTTTTTACGCAAAACCAACCCTGATAATCAGGAAAGAAAGCACGTTCAGGACAGGCGGGAATCCATGTGTAAAGATACCCCGAATTCCTCTTCGAAGTAAAGTTCAAAGCAACAGCCCACCACACCAGCAAAAAGTAATAAATCTTAAATAATTTTCTATTGTTTTTCGATGTGCGATGGGAGGATAACACTACTGCAACAGATTGATGGCTCTAATGTTTTTGCAGTTGATCCTAATTTGTTTCTGTGTAATTATTTAATCGACGCCGACGGCAGCATCTTTATCTCCAACCAAAACCCACGCACACACACAATACAATTCTTACACACATCGAATCAAAATTCGTGTTTTCCTATTACAACAAAAGCCAAATCTCCAAGAGCATAGATAAACTTGATAGATTGATTCAAATCAAATCCAAACCAGAGATGAATACATCTCAAGATGATTTTATGACCAGCAAAAAGGTATTCTCCTCGCTGTCGCCGATAAATATTGTGTTCACAATCAATTAACTCAACATTATTGGCTTTTTGAGTTAAGCGAAAGACGACTTTTCACCTAAATTATGTCACCCTTTTTGCGCTCTTTTGCAAATGATGTTTGGTATTTTGTTTATTGACTTTGTGAAGCATCAAAAAGTGAGACAGATGGAGTGTGTTTACTCAGCCTGCGGCAGGATTACTCCTTGCGACACACGAGTAGAGCATACACCATCCATACCGTATCATCGTATAAATATTCTGTTACACTTAACTGATGTGGTGTGTGCGGTGACACTGACGTAAGAGTCCTAGAACCCAACCTATGTATAGCGTAGGTGTGTTTTTGAGCTAAGAGGGAAAATGAGGGAAAAGGGTTTGGTTAGAGAGATATTCACTCTGATTATGTAACTCAACATGTTAGCTGGGCCAAGAGCTTGACTAATTTCTGCTTTGGTATTTTCGGAGTTATTAGGCAAAGCTTTCAGAGGTTTTAGACCTTGTGCATTGTTAGCCTCAATATGGTATGTGGTTTCGAGGTTAAGTTCACAAAATAGGCAAAGTTATCGTTGTTCCATTTGCACACAATGCAGCTGTATAGAGATGAGGTAACCCCATTATTCTTCATATTTTGAATGGAAATGCTGCATTGGTATAAAGGAGTTATTATATCTTGGTGACAGTTCTCATTTCGCTAGCCGTAAATATGACCAACAGCTTTTGGGGGAAAACAATGAAGGTGGTATCCATCATACATCAGAAGGGGTTTTGAAATAACTCAGCATCTATACCAGGCTTTTGGAACCTTTGTTTACATGAAGGTACTATTTTGAGTGTATTTTTGAAAAGTATAGGCCCTATTTCCCATAACAGGTCTCACACTGATTAACTTTTTTTTGTGTCCGAAATATTGCTAGTTTTGTAGATGGTTTTCGAAAGTCGAAGTTAATAAGGTAGCTTGTATAGCTTGTGTATGTGTATCGACGTTTTTATTGACACTTTCTCTAGCACCTTGGATATCAAAAGTTTTCCAGTGGCCAACATTTCAACATTTGTTCAAACAATTACTAGTACCTACTCGAGTGAATATACCTACGAAGAATTACAGAGAAGCTTAAAGCCATTCTATGGATGAATTTGAAGGTTAATTTGCAGAAGTTCTACCCAATTTCTGAGTTTTTAGTTCTTACAAAATCTATGCTAAAGGCCCTACAGCAACACCCAGTAAGGTTACATTCCATTAGAAAAGTAAAAAAGCTGGAGCATCTAATTACAGACAGCAAACACATTTTACAAAGTTAACCATTCCACTAGGATGGCGAGTAGGTAATAATAAGGTCAATTATAGTCCGCCTTGATGAAGTAAAATGGTTATATACCGACAGTTTCGTTCAAATAATGGTTTTCCTTTTTAGGTCAAGAAGTCATTTAAAAAAAGTCTAGAGAGAAATTATGATAGCTATTTCCTACCCGAGTAAAAATAGAAATTGAATTTTTAAAGAAAAAAAAAAAAAAGAAAAACAGTCTTGACCGCCCGCCGCACCTCAGCTAAACTGCACCACCGCCGTTTGGAGGAAAATGTCGGCGCACCACCGAAAGCCGCACCACGTCCGCACTATTTAATTTTGTATGAAAAATTCGCCGCACCATGATACATAATTTTGGATTATTGAAAAATAAAAAAAAAAATAACGACTAGAAGGAGATTCGAACCCGAGTATCCAGAGCACTTTCAATTAGAAGTCATAATAACTTTGAAGACGACTAAAACATCTGTTATCTGTATAAGTAGGAGAACAGAATTTTGTTCATTCAAAATGAAATAGTTCGGACCTGGTGCAGTTGTTCTGCGGGGGTTGTTCACCGAATTTTTCATTAAAAATGAAATAGTGTGGACGTGGTGCAGTCGTGGTGCGGCGGTTATTCACCGAATTTTCCATTCAGTGGTGGTACTGCGGTGGTACAGCGATTTTTTTTTCATATTTTTTATTTTTTTCAAAATGAAACGGTGCGGACGTGGTGTAGCGGTGGTGGTGCGGCGGAATTAAATTTGTACTGAGATGCAAATAACTCAAAGAAACTTTTGGTTTTCAGTTGTGAATAGAGCTTTAAGAGACCTATATTTTGATAATATATGTATATCAATAGATGAATTAGGAAGATTTTGAGAAAAAGACCACAAGAAAACTTTTTGTTTTCAGTTATAAATAGAAATTTAAAAACCCTTTGCTTGATGTACCACTTCTTTTAAAGCCCTAAACGCTCAACGTTGAGTGAATATTTCTTTAATTTAAGTCTTAATATTTTGTTTTTGAAAATGTTCTAACAATTTTTATAAAGTATAATTTATTTGGTCGTTTATTGCATACCTGAAGGCTGCTAGTGTGATACCGGGTTGGTTTAAAATGTTTCTTGGTTAAGGTCTTGTAATCATCATCCAGTAATTTTAACAGGAACTATTTTGTATCATACAAAAAATTTCCTATTTTGTTTATAATTCTTGAAAAGATTACAACTTCAAAATCTTTTCCTTATTAAATAAAGTCCACCCAAACAAAGTATTCAGTCAATAAATGTTTTTAAGAAGTCAGTGCTATTACTCATCTTGAATCCTAAAAAGTTTAAACAATTTAAACTTACATAATCTCTTATTTTGCTTTACATTTCCATTTTCGTTTGCTTCTATTTTTATAAAGATTTTCAATTCGAGGAATCACAACCTGTAGAAGAAATATAAATATCTGTTTTTGACAGGTTTCTTTTCATTGCTGCCATCACAGTATTATCTCAAAATTCCTTCATTTCCTTCTCAATCAAAAAAAAAAAAAAAAGAAGTAGAAAAAAATAACACAAAAATCAAGACTTAAAAGGTTGATTAGTAAATAATCCTATTTAAATCATAATTCTCCTAAATCAAATGTTATTTTTCTTCTAAAAATAAACACAACTCAGCCAGCATCAAGAGTCTTATAAACTGCCTTTGGTTTAGGTTTTTTTTGTCAAACTTTCTTTCCATAGATAGAAAATAGGCTGAAGAGAAAAATAATATACAAAAGCAACATCACGAAGGAATAAAATACTAAATAGGCAGGGGGTAAGGATAGGAGCAGGATAACATCAATTTATGGAAGAACGAGCAAGTGGTGGTATATGATGATGATGGTTGTGTCGTTTTGTCATCTCCTTAAGGAACAAAACGTAATTTCGACGAGCAAAATATGATTTCAATGGTTTTTTCATCTCCAACTTGGATATCTGTTTATTTTCACCCCACCATCGCTTCTTTTGCCATCATCGATACAAAACTCCCCCTTTTTTTTGATGGTTTGATAAAGAAGCGATGGGGGAATGAATGGAGCTTGGTTATATGGGAAGTCTCCGTCTCCCTGTATCCCGTCAGAAAAAAACTCATACAATTGCTCAATGTGTGTACTGTGTACTCTCGCACTTTTTTTTTTCAAATGAACTGTTTATTACAAACAAATTTACGCAGATTTAAACAGAGAGTCCTTATAGCCGTTGTTGCCGCTGCTGCGCCGCACCAAAGTTCCGGCAAGCGGCAAGCAGGAGCGTTTTCCCGTATATGTACTCTCGTTTCTTGGCTTTTTCATTTCATTTCTTTTTTTATTTTTATTATATGAATATTGTATAGAATTTATTCATACATATGTACATGTCAGTGTGTATATAATTCCGTCGGGACAAGTGTTCGCACGGGACTCGGGAATGAGAACGAGAGGATTCATGGCAAACCCCTCTGCCATTATAAAGGAAGGAACTTGGATTGATGTTTTTTCGTGAAATGTGATCTAAATTGACAGTGAATACTTCAGCTCGTAGTCGTATACATGGCATAAGATTTATTGTTGCCATGTGAGCGTGTTATTTTTTTCTTTTTTCTTCATTTTGTTTTCATTTTGTTGATATGTCGTTGTTGCCTTGTATAAATAATATTGCGAGAAAATTTTTATTTTATTTTATTATCCTCTCACATCCGTTGTACCGTTTTGTGTTTCAATTTTTTAGCGGTTTGTCTAGATTTTTTTCTTGTTTTTTTTTTTCGCTAGGGAAATAATATTCTAGGAATAATGTTTTCTTAAGAAATTGAGATGTCTTCATTTTTAAGTATAACAAAATTGAGGTTATGTTCCATAACGAAGTTTTCATTGGAACTTTTAGTTTTGTTTTAGTTAAATTATTGTTATTATAGTATAGTATCAATTTTTTTACTTTATGTTTAGTAGCGACGGAGCATCCAACAGAAGAATGGTCTCCGTCCCTCTGTCATGAGAAAGCATACCTTACGTTACCGGGGCCAAACTATATTTTCTTAAGAAATTGAACGCTACCATTCAATTAAAAAATATCATAAATTTTTGAGAAAAAATAAGTGCTTTCAGTAATAAATCTCTGATCAGTGTTTTCAGAATATATTAGAGGCAAGGAGCCGATTTTGATAAATCTTGGAACCAAAAATAGGCGATTTCAAAAATGGTCCAAAAACACGCAAACAATATGAGATTTTTGATTTTTTTTGTTGTTGGTTGTATTAAAGTGTTCATATTCCGAGATCTGCGGGATGTAATTTTCGAATAAAGGTGTTAAAAGAATTGTGATAAGATTACTGAAATAACATAAACATAAAATAACCAAAGTTTTGCCGAAAATTAGGAAAAATTCAAAAAAGTTTCCACGTCGACAAACATTTAATAAAGCTATTTTCAAACGCTTATTACATGAGAATGCCGCAACTTATTTTAATGTTTATGGCCTTAAAATGTAGCTTAGATTATACAAATGGGTTTTGGTTAAAAAAAAATTTTTGCACCCTTATACCAATAATTTACGAAACATACTTAAAATACCAAACATACGAAATGTAGCAAATACATGAAAACACGAAATGTACGAAACATACGAAGTATGCGAAAAATACGAAACATACGAAAGTAACGAGTAAATATATTACTGATGCGGGTTCGAGTATCAAAAGAAACATATACATGCGCACAGTGAGCCTGAACAAGTTTAAGGTTGTCCTAAAATGAAGACAAAAACTAAAGATGAGCCTTTGTTCCTGAAGGCCTCAGCAATAATAATCCGTTTTTACCAAAATCGGATTAGCTTCCCTTTTCTAGATACCCCCCGTCAACGTGTTTTTTTTTCGAGAAAAATTCATATCAACGCAAGGTTCGAGTACGATAGCTTAGGCGTCGAGAGTTGAAAACGGTTTTTAGTAGAAGTATTCAATACAATCAATTTTTGTTATGGGACGGAGGGTCTATGTCCCCCCCTTTAGGTGGGAATGACAATTTTCTAAAAAATCATACCAAACATTATTAAAAAACAGTGGCAGCACTTACAGTTATGAATGATACCTTTTTCAAAAGCTAAAATTGTACACTTAATTATAGTTTTTAAATCAAGTTATTTTAATCAGTTGTTTTCGAAATAATCGATTTCAAAGTCAACAGTTTTGAAAAAGAAGTTTAAAAAAATACATTGAATACTATTTTTTGTCAAGCCTTTGGGTTTCATTACGGGATAAATTGATAAAGTAAACTACCTCAATAAATTCCTTATCAAATACTGAAAACCATATGTTTCTATGCCTTCTAGTTTTTTGAGAAAATTGAAAAATAGGAAAACTACTTTCTTTAGCTTGAGGAGCAAAAAAAAAACATTTGGAAACAAATATTTAGGGGCCAAAGTCACAGAATGAAGTTTTGTATTACAACTATGAGTTCACAATTAGCATGCTTATGCATTAAGGAAAAAAAAATTATTACAAGGGGTAAAAAAATGCATTTTACCAAATTATATGCATATATCAAAAGAAAGGTCTTTTCAAGCTCTATTAATAACTGAAAACCAAAAATTTCTTAGAGGTTTGGTTGCTGAGTTATTTGCATCCAAACTTTTTTTTTTTTAAATCGGATAGCTGCGGACCAAAGTCTCGAAACAAGTTTTGGTTAACAGATATGAGTTCACAGTGAACAGGCCTAGGTTAGAGTTGCCTATTTGCGGCCGTCTCCAGTTAACGGCCACCTTTCGGAAAATCGTTAAAACTAGTGATTTCAAAGGGGTTTATTCCAAATTTTCACTCGTATGCTTTTCTAACATATAAGAGAACAGCATAAGAGCAAAATTTTGGAATAAACCCTACGAAATCCCTAATTATAACGATTATCCGAAAGGTGGCCGGAAACTGGAGACGGCCGAAAATAGGCAACTCTTCCCTATCCTTTTAGGCAACAAAAAAAAAAAATTAAAAACTTGTTTTTTCATATTTTCGAAAAAAATGCATTTTGAAAAATTTCGTCCAAATTTGCCGAGCGAGATATCAAAATAAAGGTCTTTTGAAGCGCTATTCATTACAGAAAACCAAAAGTTTCTTGGAGTTCAGGTTTCTGAGTTATTTGCATCAAAACATATTTTTTCTTACATTCGAAACAATTTTTCCCTGTACCTACTAAGCCTTGTTTTTAATTTACTAAACAATCGGCGATATAAAACAATTTGTGTTAGCCATTTCCCATTTATCTTGTGACTCCCAAACTCTCACTACTATCTTCTTATCCCCGCACTCTATTATATCCTATCCAAAGAAATCTATTATTTTCGTAGAGATAATTTAATTGTATAGGATTTCCATATTCCTCCCGTTACAAAATGTTTAGCATCATTTTCTGAATGAACATGCAAAACGAAAAACAATTATTCCTTGCCTCACACAAAACACGGAAGTAAGTTGCTATAACAACGACAACGACGAGGATGAAGACAAAGTTAAGAGCCTTTTAATAAATCTTCGTCAAACAATCCGATTATCTCCATCGATATGCAATTAAAACAAACATTTGAATAAAAGGATCAAGCCTCGGGCTAGGGTTCTCATGAATTCTAAAGTGTTTTATAACAATCAAATAATTGGAACAGCATTCACCCCCATCGCAATCATTCTACTATCTTCTTTATCTTTTGGGCTTCTTTGTTGGAAGAACAACACTCTCGCTCTCTAATCCGTATAAATATCACACACATTAATTTGATATCAATAGTGCTCGGAGAGAGAGAGCTCAAGTCTCTAAAACGCTTTGGCAACAAGAATATTCAAATGTTGACATTTAACTGTCGTCAGGCGATGATGATACGAGCGAGTTCTACGATATGGTTTCAAAAACTATAGATAAAGCAAGAAGAGAGAGTGAGTGACTCCAAAGAAGAACTTTGGCCCCAATTAATCACAAACTTTTAGGTAAACCGTCTGTCCCATCAGCACAGAATCTCATCAGTCATACTACAACAACCCTTAGTAAAAAATGTGCTACTGCTAGTGGTTGGTACTGGTACTGGTAATGGTAATGGTGTTCGGGAACTAGGAGAGTTTTGAGGTATATAAAACATGATGGAAGCAATCTGCTCCTTGTTCTTATTTTTTAGGAGAAAGGGTTGATGAACTTTGTATCCAAGAGTATCTGATGCTGATCTCCTGAATAGCTAGCTAGCTTCTGCTGATGGCGGGTGGTGGTAAGTGTCGGCAGTAACTATACTTCTACTCTTGATGCAGAGATGAAGGAATTTCATGTCTTTTTTTTCAACTTTTTTTTGTTGTTTTTTTGAATTTGTGCTGTTTCCAACTCCTGCAACTACTCTCTCTCTCCATTCCTTAACTCCGTTCTTATAGTTTTTTTTTGGCTAGAAAACTTCGCAATGTATACCTAATTCGCAGTGGCATAGAGTTATGGGGGTGCAATTGCATGAAAGATGTAGTAGTTGTACCTGTTGCCAGAGTGAGAGAGAATAATTAAGGAGTATAGTTTTGGAGTGCAGTTGAAACTTTTATGGCTGTAAAACTACTTCAAATGTGCTTTTTTTTTTTTGTGTATTTTGTTTTATTTTCTTGCTGATGTAAAAAATAAAACATAGAAAAACAAAATGAAAAGAACGTGTGTTCTAGAAAAGTTGTGTGTTGATTTCGTGATCAGATTTTTTTAAATCGGGGTCACATATACCGTTTTTTTATGTGATTTTGAACTGAGAGTGTTTTCATAAATATTTACCAAAGAATTTGAGAAATTTTCTAGGAAACAAAATTTTGAAAATAAAATAATAAAACTTGAATAAATTAATGTCTTATTTGGTGTTATAAGTGATAGAGTAAATGTATGAAAACTTTATAGGTAGCCAGTTTGAAATGGCGGCACTTAGAGCACCTGCTCAGAAAATCCCAATTAGCGCTGATTTGCTCCGTTTTGATTCTATTACTCTTCTGAACTTAATTGTCTGGCCAAGGAAGACACAAACTGAGATTACTGATCGTTTTGGTCATGAGAGACTGTTAGTCTAAACCTACCCTGGTCAGATACTTAGTTTAGTAGGGGAAAGTGGCCTAAAATGGCACCCCAAGGTAAAATGGCCCCCTTGCTAGAAATCGTAGAATCGAACATAATTACAAAGTTTTGTGAACGCGATTCTTTAGTTTATCTGGCAAAACCGACATATACGAAATTTTAGCAACTTTAAGCCATTATTTGAAATTTGATAGGTCAAACTGTCTCGAACCACCTCAAAAAGTAAGTCGATAAAATTTTGTGAAATTTTTTTTGGAAAAAAAAAATAATAAAAACCATTGTATTTTGGAAAAAGAAGTTAATGTATGTATGCATGAAGTATTTCTTATCATTTTACTGAAATAAGTTGGCTTAGAACGATTTTAGATTTTTCGGTATAGAACTTAAATTAAAAAAAACCCAAAATGGGCAAAATGGCCTACTTAGTACTCGGGTAAAATGGCATACTTACTTCCACATGCCATTTTATACTTACTTTCACATTTTCTTTTTTTAGAGTGAAAATGGTTGTTAAATATAAACGATCTACAGAGAGGAAGTCCTGGACTGGGGAAAGTCCTTGATTCCATCTTAAATCTGGAAAAAAGCATCCAGAACATTCGAAGTTGCAAAAAATACAGTAAGAAGACGAGCAACCAACATGAACAGGGTTTTGAATGACCTGGGGGGATGAAGCACCACTTGTTCCAAGAAAATGGGAAAGGAGCCCTTTGACTGGATTTTTCATTTAAAATCACGTAGGTATGTTTGGACAGTGTGCCATTTTATTCGGGTAAATTTGATCAGTGAAATTTGTAGACGTCTTGAAAATTAAAATACTTTTTGGATTTTTTTTAACTCGCAAAGCAAACAAATTTGAGAGTAATATATTAAACTTTGATAAGTATATACCCCCTTATTTATAAACTTTGTATAACTTTATACAACTGTTTAAATTTGGAAAATGTGATCAAATCCCTTGTTTATTGTTGTCTAATAGCTGTCAAACTTGTACAAAAGAGTAGATTGTCTTAACCGCGAATAATGTGATTATTATTTTTATTAAATGAAGCATATTTCCAACATTTTGAAAAAAGTTATGTAGTGTATAAGTAGACAAAAATCTAATAAATAAGACTGATAGTATTTAAGTTTAAATGTTACTTTTTTCGAGATATGGGACATTTTAATTAGGGGCCATTTTAGGCCACCTTCCCCCAGTGTAACTAAGCCTACTGCCACTTACAGTTGGGATGCTGGACATTTTCCCTTTTTCAGTACAACAGTCACCCACGTAACGAGCTGTCACACTGACACTAACTCCCATTTACTAATTCAGAGCTTAATGCCGAGTTCATCCATCAGGAACCCAATGAGCAAGTCTATTGCTCGAAAGGATACCTGATTAGAAAACCCACAGTTCCAAAAACCCAGAAAACCGAAAATTTAGAATACAGAAAAATCAGAATCCTGAGAATCCGGAATCCAGAAAACCCATAAATCCCGAAAAATTATATAAATTATTTCGGGATCCCATTCAAAATTTTGGGTTTTCAGGTTTTCTGGATTTTCAAGGTTTTGATCCTAACCCTACCTGTGAACATTGCTCACTTTTGAACTCATTGCTTGATTAAAGTTAATGTTGAGATAATTTTCACATGAATTGTATCCATCATCCAATATGCAGCAATCAGTGACAGGCTACTGTCAGCGATCCAGGACCTGAAGCGAGTTTGTTCAGCGCCAATACCGAAGTGCAAGTATCTTGCTCAAAAAGGTTTCTGTGGAGAGATGAAGTGCTGAGTCATAGTCGAAGAGCCCTCAATAGCTTTGATAATGAAATTGGTTACATTGCGAATATTAGCTGTGTTTTATTATAAACGTGATCCAGATCCAATCATTATTTTTAATAGTTTAACAACAAAAGCAGAATTTTGTTTTGTTATTGTTTCGCAAATAAATACAATGATCTGATATGGATAATGGATTTGTTAGAAAGACATAATGATTCTTTGATTTTCACAGTCCATTTATGACCTAGAAAACTATTTCTTTACACGTTCTTTTATGGAAAGTGAGAGAGTTTGTTAAAAAAAAAACCGGGAAGGGTAAAGGAGTGTTTTTTGACCCTTAATATTACATTTTTTTTAATATTTTTCGAAAATAGTGGTCTTAGAGCCTAAAAACCGCTCTTTTTTTTGAAAATTGAATTTTAAAATTAGTTCCTAACAGTTTTCCAATATTTTTTTTGAGTTGAATATTTCAAAACATAGGGGCCAAAAACTAAAAAAATTAGTTCTCCTTTTTGGGTTTTTGCCGTTTTTTATATTTTTTGTCAACTTTTAAAAAGTGTTCTAACCATATCGCTTTCGAAACTTTTTTTTTTTTAAAACAACTTTTCCAATTTTTGTTTTCGAAAATGGACTCTCAAAGTGCTTCGTGATATTTGAACATTTTAATAAATTAGCATAGTTCGATTTTTTTCAAAAAATTAAATTCCAAAAGTTGTTATGGTAAGTTGAACATTTCAATTTCTCAAGTCAAACAAAAAATCGCTAAGAAAAACAAAGAACTTTCGCCCCCTTGTGAAAATTTTATATATTCATATACTAGGTGGAATGCTCAAAACTTCAATTACTTCTTCTTTTTAAAGCAGCATTAAAAAAAAGAAGAAGACGTGCACTTAAAGTGATATCTAATGCAAACAAAATTTAAAGCTCTGGAACTGCAACACATCCTTAAATCAAATAACCCATAAGAAAACAGTAATTACAAAGGAAAGTCAGTGGTTTTCCTTTCTACTTTACTTTCTCATCACCAGTGAAATGTTTAACCAATGCATTACATTACTTTCTCGTACACCCACCTTTAAATCATATAAAAAGAAGAGACCCAGAATAACAAAAAAAATACAACGAATCAGCAATTTCAAAGCTTTAACGACTATAACAAAACTCAAAGTTATAAGGTTTGAGTTAAAGGATATAATAACTTTTTCAACAACAAAATTAACATTGAAGCAAAGTTTTACGAGGACAAGAATTCTAATCGATATTAAGGTATCCCGCACTCCCTCTCCTGACTGTGTCTCTCGCAAGTCTCAATCCCGTTTCGAATCCCAGAAAAAAAAAACCTTATAAGGCTTATAGATATGCGTACGTGAGGGATTTTACGACCGAATCGTTGGCTTATACTTTTTTGTTTTATTTTATTTTATTCTATTTCTTTATAGAATTTTTTTTTTGTTCTGTCGGAACAAAATCTCCTTTTTCCGTTTGAAATAAACTCAAGCAAGTCCATCTAGCAAAAGATATCTTATTCATACGTTCACATAATAACAATTCGCATCTTTCAATGATATTTGAAGGAGGCCTATTAATAGACGATGGAATCTGATACAAAGTGCTTCCGGAGCATATAATATAACAAAACAAATAAATAAATAGAAATACAAAAAAAAAAAAAAAAAGCCAAGCAAACAAAAACTTTACCCTCAATTTTTATGTAACTACTTCATATAAAAATTGGCAATATCAAACCGCTTTTACTCAAAAACTACCCCTCTTCTTGAGTCTCGCCCACACATACTCTTGAGCCCTTTAATACAAAAGAAAATTCTTACCATTTGGCATTGCAAAACAAAATATAATTTTATGTGGCACATTTTCACATTTAAGTCAATCAATGCCAATCGAAGTTTTTGTGTTTTTTTTGGAACAAGATTTTCCATCAATAAAAAATAATAATAATATTTTCTTTTTTTAATTTACACTGGCAGAAATATTTGATTTTCGATTAGATCACTGAAACATGTTTTGAGTTATAAGACACAGCACCCACTAAAATTAAAAACCCAATATTTAAAAAACTGAAAATACAGAAGTTTTCTTATTAAGATGCATTTTTAGAAGAAAAAAAAATTCAAAATCGTTATAGCCGTTTTTTATAAATAATTTTTTGGATAAAAAGTTTAAAAAAAAAAATTGGTAAAGCCAAAATTTCAAAAAATTCAATGTCCGGTTTTCAAAAATTTGATTTTTCAAAAAAAAAAAAAATTGGTAAAACCAAAATTTCAAAAAATTTAATGTCCGGTTTTCCAAAATTTGATTAAAAAAAAAAAAAAAAACTATTTTTTTTTAATTCAAAAATAATTTTTTTGCAAAATCTTATTTTTGGATTATATTTAAATTATATAAAAATGCTTTTTTATAAAAAATTTCGTTGAAATAGAAAACAAAAATATTTTGCATAAAAAAACATCTTTTTATTGCAAATAAAAATTTTATGCTTTGAAAAAACATTTCAATGCAAATGCAAAATTAAAAAAGAAATATATGATGAACACATTTTGCATTGATTTTTTTCATACAGAAATTTTTTTATTTAGGTATAATACATTTTTTTTTCAAACAAAATATTTTTATTTGCATTACAAATTTTACTATTAATGCAAATATTTTCAATTGCAATCATATTTTTTTTTTGAATGCAAAATATTTTTATTTGCGAAAAACATTTTTTTTAGAGCATTTATTGTTATCACAATATATTTATAATAATATAAAACTTAAACTCTAAAAACTTGACTTTTTTTTCGCAGTGTAAAAATATGATATGAACTTCCTTTAAAATCATACTCAAAAATTGAAACAAAAAATCTATCTTTCCGCTGCCAAAGACAAAAAGACAGAAAAATACGTTTTATTACGCCAGTTTATTGCTAAATATTATTACATTTCAACAAATTTCGGTTAACCAAAAGGAATTCAAATATGTACTCGAATTAAGAAGTTTGTTTTGTCTTTACTATAAAATGATGAAATAAAATTTCAAAATAAAAAAAAAATCAATACAAAGGACGACTATTATTATCCTTTTGTGTATGATGAAACATAAGAGGAAATTATTCATCTGCAAAATCCTGGTAAAATATAATTTTTGTTTTTACAAAAAAGAAAAAAAAAAAAAAAAAAACTAAAAGATACAAACGTACCTACGAGAAAAGCTCTTTGAATGTGGGAAAAAAGAGATAGAGTTACCCATTCGACTGGCAAACTTGGCCGCCTAGCTACCGCAAAGTTAAAGAGGGTCAAAATTAATAAAACAAAATTAAACGTTTTAGTTCCGCATAAATAAATAGCAAATTGATGTGAAGTGTGAGGGTTTTTTTTTTCTTACTGTCTTTTTTTTTTGTTTTTTTTTTTTTTGAAAGCCTAAAGGGCAAAAAAGAAAGTGTATGTCCTTTGTGTGTGAGGAACGAAAAGAAGGATTAACCAGAGAAATATAAGGAGAAAGGACATTGAGGATTAGGTTTATCAAGCAAAGGATCTGACATACGAAAGGATAAAAAATTATGATAAAAGTATGCTTATTTAGTTTTTAGGTTTTTTTTTTTGTTTTGTTTGTTCATCAGTCTGAGCTTTGAGGTTTATTAATAAAAAAAAGGAAAATTAATTTAATAATTTGGAGAAATCCAAAGTGAAATTTTTGGTTTTAAAACAGAGTAAATATTTATGAACCGCCTAATATTTTAAACCAAAACACCATCCTTCAAGGACATACAATTTTTTTTTTTTAATTTTAACTAAGATATATCAACAAAGGAATTTCCAAAAAACTTCCAACATCCCTGCGTTTTCTAATAAAATGGTTTGATTAGTTGGCAATCAATAGAAAATTTAATTAACAGATAGAGTTTTGCAATGAAAAATGTTTCACATACGCCACAGTGACCCACTTCAATAATAAATTTAAAAAAATAGAAAGCAATGGTTTAATTGTTTCAAAGGATATTTGTAATAACTCCCCAATGATGTAACCCCCCAAAAAAAAACGAAATTCAAGCTTCAATAACTTAGCCTATGGGAGGAATCAAGAAAAACTAGGAGGCAGTGTTTAAAATTGGAATGGCTGATTTCGAATTCAAAACTGTCGAATTTCGAGTTTACTCCGTAACATTCAAGTAGGACATATAAAAAACGCAAGTAATTTTTATAGATTGCGGGGTATATTATTAAAATAATTGTAATCATGAATGCTCTAGCAGACTTCAACTATTCCTTGAAAGAGGCAGTTAACCTGAAAATAAAATGCAAGACTTTTTATATTGAAATTTGGTAAATGTAGGTGTATAAAACAAAAAAAAATTAAGTAAATAATAACACGGTGTAAAACTTAAAATATACGCGGGCGGGGACTTATCATGTTTTGTAGAGCTAGTCGCACTGATTACGAAACGGTATTTAAAAAGTCCCTAACACCCCCAAAATCTGGAGCTAAGGGCAAAAAACGGTTTTTTTGACTTTCACCCATTAAACAAAATCTAGCTTCGTCAAATTTGTACAGTTTCTGATAGGATATAAATATACCTTTTCAACAATGTATAAAACATGTAACTCGATTAAACCACCTAGAATTTATAAGCTGTCAAAGTTCAAAAATTCCATTTTTTTCGTCATTTAACTAACTTCGACATCAAATTAAAGTATATATTTTCACAACAACAAGCTGTTTTAAAAATATATTATAAAATAATATTTATTTCCAAATCAAATGAGGTATTTTTTATGAAAATCAGTTTAAAATTGGCTTAGAAAAAAAAATGTACAATTTCAACCCAGATACAGAAATTCGAAGTTTTAGGTATAGAACAAAAATGTTGTTTTGGCACGTAGTAGGATAACTTGGGCGCCAGGATTTGATAACGGGTTTTTGTAGAGGAGTTCAATACAAACATTTTTTTTTCTTTAGGAGGGGGGTCTATCTCCCCCCGTTTAGGTGGGAGGGGCAGTTTTCTAAAAAAAAAATTATCAAAATAAAAAAAAATTATTAAAAACAACGGCAACACTAGAGTGACCGCAACTCCCATAGAAAAAAATTTTAGTCGAATTTTTTTCGGGGGAACCCCATAAAATGTTCCGCCTTTGCAGATTTTTAGAAAGCCAAAATTTCAGCTCGATTGGATAAGTCTAAATGGTGCCGACACTCGCTCAAAGTATCAAAAATCTCTGTTTTTTCACTGTTTTTCGAAGAAAATTAGCTCTAGCTCCCAAACAGATGGGGTTATTTTCACTTTTTATATATTAAATGAAAGGTAGTGCTTATTACACATAATTCAGATTCAAAATTTGTTTAGTTTTACAAAAAAAAAAAAATATTGTCATCAATTTAAATTTTCAGTACTTACCTCAAAAAGAGCTGAAGTGCAAACTCGATTTAAAATAAAACTTTCTATGTTATAGATTGATGTTACCTATCTAATTGAAATGCTTCTCGTATTATATATAATAATAAATAATAATTTTATCAATTGTGTGGATCAGAATCAAAACCCATTTTATCCACTTTTTTTGATTTCGAGTAAATCGAGAAAAACTTGTATCTCGTAAACGAAACATTTTTTAGTACTTTTTTAAATGCAGGATTGATTCAATTAGGATTCCCTACAATTCAAGTCCAAAAATCGTGATCTGAGGGTTTTAGTTTTAGAGCTATACCCAAAACAAATATGGATATAATGGATTTTGAAAATCACCTCTGAATTTCAGGCCAAAATAAGAAAATATGGCATTCAAAAAAACTCAATTAAAAACGAGAAAACTTTATTTCCTTTTTTTTAACTACGCCTACTTTCTTGAACAAATAAATTCAAACCTAAATGCCGAAATTTTTTTTTCAAAAATCCGTATAAATTTTCGGATATTCCCATCTAATCTCATCCCATGGATAAAATGGTTTTTGAATTTCAAATTTATTTTAGAAATAATATTTTGAATGGATATAATGGATTTTGATGCGAATAAAATTGTTTGGATATAATGGGTTTTGAAACAAAAACTCAAGTGGATAAAATGGGTTTTGAAATTAACCTCTAACTTTGTGGTCTGATTTCTACGCCAAAAAATGTAGTTAGAGACTCAAACTTGGGCGCAACGTATGTATTTGAATACTAGAAACAAAACCTCATACCTAAGTAATTTTTTTTGAAAAGTGGATATAATGGGTTTTGATTCTGATCCACACAATTATAGAAGCACAGAGTAAAATTGACTGAAAAAAAAAAAACAAAACAAAAAGGGCACCCAGTGGGGGTTGAACCTGCTATGCCTGGATTGATAGGCGAGCGCTTTAACATCGGGCTAACTCAATGTTGACAATTGTCGTGACAAACTAAAACAAATCTTAAGATATTCAACGAAGTGTTATGGAATTTTCAGGATTTAAGCTTTTAATAGAAAAAAAATTAAATTTTAGAGAAATAATTTTTCTGTTTATTTACGTTTTTTTTATAGTAACAAAATAAAATGCAGTTGTAAAATACATATTTGTTGTTTTTTTTATGAAGTTTAAGCTTCACGAGTCGTTTCGTTGGTAGTTCAATAATTTTATTAAGATAAACTCTCGCTTTTTGCTAATTTTCCTTTGTATATAAAATAAATTAACTTAAAATAAAATGTGAGTATTAATTCTGTTGCGTTTTTGTTTTAAGATTAAAAGAAGTTTTAAGAATTGTTAGTGTTTTCCAGATATATTTTGTGTTCGTTGATATGGCATTGGCAGCAAACACCCGAGAAAAAATTTTTCTTGTAGGCTATCCGTCTCATCAAATTACAGGGTGTAAATTACCCTCAAATCGTCAAGTTTTGTCAACACTATTTTTTAATTTGCGAATTGTAAAATTAAATTTAAAGGAATCTGCAAGACTTGTCATTCGAGAGGTACTTATTTTTTGGGAAAAAGCCAGAATTCAAACAAAATATGAAAAAGATGCCATTGTTAAATTAGAAAAACTTTACAATGAGTGGAGAAATCACCAACGAAATAAAAACAAAACGCTTGAAAGCACCAAAAATAAAATAAAAGAATTTGCGTTGAAAATGGACGATCTCTTTGATATAGCACATCGAGATGCCTTGACCATTACTGAAAAAAACGCAGAATTGAAGAATTCAGATTTGATATTGGTAAGCTTTAGTATTATTATCATTTTAATTAGATCTTTGCTAATGTTGACTGATTTTAAAAGATACTGAAGATGACGCGGAAACACAGGGGACGGAGGAGGAAGCTCAAGAAGAAGTATATAGCCAGAATTCTGCGGATGGGGATAGAATGGATGTTTCTCTATCTCAGGCAACCTCTGGGCCATCGGGTAGCAGGAAAATGAGATGGAAGCGTAGTTGGATTCAGAACACCAGGAGCCACTCATCATGCTAGGTGGATGGCCAAAGCTATTTATAGCTTAAAAATATTCATGTTTCGAAGCCAGTTTAAAATGAGTAACGAGGAACGTAACGCTCTCGGTGATATCTGCGTTTTCATCGTAAAAATTTACTGCAAGGCTTGGTTTAATGCCCCAAGAGCTTATCTGGCTCCTAAACAAGATCTTGATCTTTTGCGTGATTTCATTGAATACCGCAAGATAGACAAAGACATTTCAGAGAAGGCTCTTGCTAAATTCTCAAACCATTTATGGTATTTGAGTTCAGAGCTGGTAGGTCTGGCGTTCTTTGACCCAACTTTACCAGATGGCGAAAAATCAGAAATGGCCAACATAATTTTAAAAAACAGAGAAACAGAAACCAACAGAATAGTAAATCCAAAGCTACATCCACATGAAATTGAACAATTTGTCACAGCAGGGTTAAAAAATATTGTGAACAAAGAAACATTGAACTTTTTCGGCCGATTGAAAATAGACACAAGTTTTCTCAAAGAACCTCCAAATCTTTGGCCCGAAAACCCCCATTTTAAAGAAGGCTTTAAGAAAGTGAAAACACTTAAAGTCGTAAATGACATGGCAGAAAGAGGAGTCAAGTTAATAACCGATTTTAATAATCTTTTAACTAAAGATGAGGAACAAAAACCATATGTACTTCAGGTAGTCAGTGAGTGCCGAAAATTATATCCTGATGCTTCCAAAACTACTTTAAGTAAGTCACTTGATTAAATTTTTTAGTATTTACTTCAATAATTATGTATAAGAAATTTAACACGATGTTAAGTATTTTGTTTTTTAGAAATCTGTTAAATGTTTCGATTTTTTTTTTAAATAAAACAGTAAAAAAAGTTTCATTTTAAATCGAGTTTGCACTTCAGCTCTTTTTGAGGTAGGTTGTTGCAACTTTATTTCACCGATCTTTTACGTTAATATTATTAATTAATTATTGAACTTTAATAAAACAAGATGAAACGCGAATTTGATTAATTATTATTTTACAAAAGAAAACAAACGAAAGCGCGACTTAACCGAAATGAAATTTAATGAGGTAAATGACAACTGTCAAACAATGAGCGCGTTCGATGAAATAAAATATGCAAACATACAACAAAATTATGCTGTATCCCGTAGCTCAGTGTGATGGGGTGGGTTCAGACTTTTTGATACACTTTATTAATCCGTCCGATTAATAAAATGTATCAAACAACAATAAAAAAAAATACACAACAATAAAAAAAAATTATCTAAATGGAAATTAACTAAAAGTAAACACAGGGTGTTACTTCTACTTACTAGGGTGGGCGCCAGGAAACTTTTTAATTGGAAGTTTACCAAAACCAGACCTAAACTGAAAAGTAATCTTCAAAAATTGAAAATAAAAGAAATGAATTTATTTCCTAATTGGAATTTAAGAAATTTTATTTTTTTAAAGACTGGGAAACCTTGGTAGTCCTGGACTAAAACCCAGTATCTTTTCGAAAACAAGAAATAGTACAATAATAACTTATTTGAAACGACGAATGAAATTCAAAATGTAAATATGTAAAAAAGCAAAAGAAAACCAAAAGCAAAAACAAAAATTAACAATTTCTTTGTGCCAAAAAGACACAAAGGAAAACCACTTTGGGAAAGATCCCGAAAGACAACGGTAAGTTACAACGGTCGCGAGTCCCGCAAAATATCGGGATAAAACAATACGGAACGAAGGCCTAATCGGTCAACAAATTATTCCCACTTTAGGGCCACTCAAAACGAATTTTAAAACGACTAATATTTTCAAAAATAAAAACCAAATACTTATCTTCAAAAAAAAAACTTGAATCCTTTGTCCTGGTATAAGTCTATGTCCCAAACAATTTTTCCTCCCTCGAATGGTATCTTCGGACCTCCTCCGAATAAAAATTTTCCTCCAAAATTTTTCACGAAAATACTTGTCCCCAACTGGACTTATATTTTCCCAAACTCAAACTCTATATCTTTAAATTAATTAGCCAAAAAAAATCGAAAATAGTTTTTCGCTTAAACTTTTCACCACTAACTCGCTTAAAAGTCTTCCAAGAAGTGAAGTAATAATGGCGGGCCAAAACGAACATGTCGCCACGACCATATGGTCATCCTCTTCCGATCTTTGTGCATGGAGGTTTTCTGTCTCGGTCTAACAACAGTACCCTGCCTATTGGCTAGCGGCCTGCTCCGATGTCGAATAACCATCGCATGCGATCTCATGCGTTGGTGATATTCTCACCAACAGTGGCTCAGTGGACGCATTCAGCCCGCTTCCGCCAATTCCATTTAAAAAGAATTAAACGAAAAACTATTTACAAATCACGCAAAGTCCCCAGCCCAAACCGGCCCAGAACTAATAAATTGGAGGAAAATATTTCTTCTAGACGGAGTCACGACCATTTACATTTTCAAATTAAACCGCGAGAAAGGATTCAAACGCGAAAGTTAATTAAACTAAAACCGTAGACCTTCGCGCAGACAAATAGGGGAAGGGAAACACATCGCAAAGTGGTTTTACTTTTTGTACAAGGCACTTATGTTGGGCACTCGGCCATGCTAAATTTACGTTGGTGAATTATAATTCACATTTACGTTGGACATGGGTAAATACTTCATGTCTTTATCTCCTGAGTGAGTCATCTCTCACAAACATATCTAATGTATCTTCAAATAGTTATTATTTGGACCGCCCGTCCAAATAGTTATACATCTCCAAATAATTATTGTATGGACCGCCCGTCCAATAACGACTTTATAGTCTGTGTGAACTATCAATCACACGTCACACTATATGTTGTAATGTAAACCTGTTTTATTTGCTTTTCCAAGATACTCAAAGAACAAGCTTCTGGCTGATGGACCAGGTCTCTAATAATCTCTTCGAGCATTTTGGAGCAGCAAAAGAATGGGATTCAAAAAAATAATTAAAAGGGAATGGAATGGGAAGGTAAAACTTGTTGTGGTAAAATTTACCGCAACAAATCCCACCCTTACCTCCTCGAAAATGTGATTACATTTCGAAGAACTGTAACACATTTTCAAAGATGTACCCAGGATGAAAAAGGGTTTTCCATCAGAAAAAAAAATCAAAAATCAAAAGTTTAAAACTATAAAATCAAAAATTTAAAAATATAAAATCAAAAATTAAAAATATAAAATCAAAAATTAAAAATATAAAATCAAAAATTAAAAATATAAAATCAAAAGATAATGTGAATTATAAAAATAAACAAAATATATGAAAATGATAATAAAAAAAAACAAAAAAAAAAACTTAAACTACAAAAACTACGTTACTATTAAAATTAATTATTAACGGATGCATCTGTAAACGGTTTTAAATCCTTAACGTGCCAAGTTCCGCGCTCTTTACCATTACTATCTTGTAAGACATATGTCCAAGGTGACACACGCTTCTTAATTTCAAACGGACCGACAAACTTCGGTGCTAATTTGGCTGCATAATAATTCGCGGCATCCGACAAAGTAAAGTTTCGACGCCAAACAATTTCTCCGGGGTGATATTGAACATCACGCCGTCGAAGATTATAGGCTTCTGCAGCTCTTTTCGAGGCTGCCTGTAATTTTTTTCCAATATCAATTCTTAGTTCTTGGAAACGTTCTCTGATCCCCTCCGGATCCTGAGCGTTCCCAGAACTGTCTCCAACAAATGGCACTTCTCTCCCCGAGGTTACCATATCCCTCCCAAAATTCGCATAATAGGGTGAAACACCCAAAACCTCATGCTGTGACGTGCGAATAGCACACGCCACTTTAGCAAGTTGTAGATCCCACACTCTGTGGTTTTCTGCGACGTACGCCCTCAGCGTCGTCTTCAAAATTTGATTTATCCGTTCCGCAGGATTCGCCTGCGGATGATAATGAGCAGTAAAGTTGATTTGTGACGCGTACGCCTGGCAAAGCGCTGCCAGTTCCTTGGATCGGAACTGGGGACCGTTGTCACTCACGATCACCTTGGGTATGCCAAATAACAGGAACACATTATCTTCTAACTCCCTACAAATTGCCTTAGCAGTCGCCGACCTCAACGCGAACAATAGTGGAAACTTTGTGAAGTAATCCACTACCGTCAAAATATAAGTGAAACCCCTACTCGACTTTGGAAGTGGACCTACCAAATCAATACAAATCATTTCCCACGGTGACTTTATCCCAACCCTCTCACTCATCAACCCAGCTGGTTTTTCATTCACCGGCTTTACCTGTTGGCAAACTTTACAACTTCTAACATACTTGGTAATATCAGCCCTCATTTTTGGCCAGTAAAACTTCGCCGCAACCCTGGCAAAAGTTTTCCTAACACCCATGTGTCCTGCTAATGGACCATCATGAAATTCTTGTAAAATCCCTAACCTTTGGTTCCTACCTATCACTCTCTTCCATTCTTGATTGTTTTCATGTACAACTACATGATTAGCCTTTACCAATTTGAACAACTGTCCCTGTTCAACCCTCCAAGCTGGATACCTAAGTGGATTTGAATTGACTGCAGCAATCATTTTGTTCACCCAAGGATCTACATCCCCTTCTGAGATACCACCCAACTGCGGCACTCCTCGAGAAAGCATATCCGGTACTACGTGCTCTTTGCCCTTGCGAAGAATGATTTCGAAGTCGAACTGTTGAAGCCAAATTGCCCAACGGGCTAACCTCCCCTGTGGATCTTTAAGATTACTTAACCATACCAAGGAATAGTGATCCGTTACGACTGTAAATCGAACACCTTCGAGATACGGTCGCAACTTCTCAATAGCCCAAAGTACAGCCAAGCATTCTTTCTCTGTGGTACTATAATTTCTCTCGTTCCTATTTAAAGACCTACTAAGGTAACAGACAACCTTTTCCCCTTCCTCAAAATTCTGTGAAAGAACTGCACCGATACCATAATCTGACGCGTCTGTTTGTACGACGAAAGGTCGTGTAAAATCTGGGCAAGTAAGTATTGGTGCCGTCACCAAACACTCTTTTGCCTTCCTAAAACTATCCTCACATTCTTGTGTCCAAGTAAATTTCCTATTCTTTTTAGTTAGATCCGATAACGGTCTAAGCAGTTCCGCAAAATTTGGTACAAATCGTCGGTACCACGAAACTGTTCCTATAAAACTTCTAACTTCTTTAACATTTCTCGGTGCTGGAATCCTAACCATACTTTCCACTTTCTCTGGATCTACATGTAAACCATTTCGATCCACTATATACCCTAAAAATTTTAATGATGGCATGCAAAAGTTGCACTTCTCCCTACTAACTTTTAATCCCGCTTCAATTAACCTTTTCATCACCTCTTCTAAAATTTCTAGATGTTTTTCGAAACTTTCGGAAATGATAATGATATCGTCTAAATAGACGAAAACGTACGGCTCAAGATCGGCACCCAAAACTGTGTCGATAAATCTCTGCCAAGTCGCTGGCGAATTGTGAAGACCAAAAGGCATTCTCTTAAATTGAAATAAACCCCTCCCAGGAACCGTAAAGGCAGTAAAAGGCTTAGATTTCTCCTCCATAGGAATCTGCCAATATGCTGACTTTATATCTAGCGAAGACAAAAACCTAGCACCCCGAAGCCTATCTAAAATTGAATTTATGTATGGAAGTGGATAAGCATCCCTATCAGTGTTTTTATTTAACTTCCTATAGTCCACACAGAACCTGTAGGAACCATCCTTCTTTTTAACTAAAAGTATTGGAGATGACCACGCACTGGTCGATTTTTCGATAACCCCCAACTCTAACATTTCGTTAAGTTCCCTATCAATATGTCCCTGCATCGCCGGAGAAACCGGATAATATCTTTGTTTTATCGGCTCCGCCGACGTCCTAATTTTGTGTTCAACCAAAGTTGTGCACCCTAAACCCTCAGGCATTTTCTTAAAAGAATCCTCGATCCACGTTTCTAAAGTTTTTAATTCCCTATCACCCAAATCTGATCTATCTGTAATGGAACAAATCGAAACCGAGCTTTCCGGTTCCGAAAAGTTCCATACGCGTGATCTTAAATCCGGAACAATACCCGATAGCGCCCAAAAATCTGCGCCCAAAATCACCGTATGTGGTATAGATGGAATGACCAAACAGTCAATCAGAATTGCCCTATCCTCTACTATAATTGGAAGAGAGAGAGTTCCTAAAACTTCGACACCTGTCCCATCTGCCAAACTCACAGAGTGAACAGTGTCTTTTTTCAATGAAAGCCCTAAATTTTCTATTATTTTCCAAGCATCCCTACCTATTATGGTCCTAGAAGCTCCTGAATCTAATAAACCTAAAAATTTAGAACCATAAATACTAATTCCTAAGTGTGGTCTATTGTCCCTACCGTTTGCCTCCAGAGTAAAACTTAAATAAACTTTCTCCCCCAGCTGGTTTCCAGCAGGTAAAACCCTCAACGTCTCCGAGCTTCCCGCCCTGCTGGCGCAAGAGCCCGTTGCCCATTTCCCGAACAGCGTCTACAATTTTGTCTATTCACCCCCAATTCCCCACAACCGAAACAACGCCTAGGAGCGGAACACCTATTTGCAAAATGGCCTGATCCATTGCAATTAAAACACCTAATCGACGACGACCTTGATTGGTTTGAAGATGGGGCCTGACGAACATTTCCGTTGTTCTCAGCAACAACCGAAACTCTGGGATTTTCAACACCTAATCCAATATATGCCAGATCTGGCTCAAGCAAATTCTTACTACTCCGAACATTGGGTGGTGGAACATAAGCTTCCACATTTGCCCTAACAGCCTCTAAATTCCTACCTAATGCTACTAAATCAGATACACAAGTTGGTTTAGCCAAACCAAGCTGTGTTTGATAAAAGGGTGTCAAATTCCGTTGAATCATCAACAACTTCCTACTTTCCGAAATGGGTTCAGTTAACCTACCAAACAAATTTTGCATTGTAGCAACATAGACCCCGATGGATTCATCGTTGCCTTGTGTACGACGCCTAATTTCTTCTAAAAGTTGATCGTCATAATTCGGTGGTAAGAACTCGAGTTTCAACTCTTTCACGAGTTCCTGCCATGAATTAATCGAGATCCTAATTGCCCCAAACCAGATTAAAGCTTTCCCTACAAAAAGTTCTACTGCTGCCCTAAAAAGTTGAGTTTCTGAAACTCCCCTAGCTTTTCGAATTTCGTCGACCCTCTCAAGGAACGCGTTCACGGAAGCACCACAACGCTCTCCAGTGAACTTCACGTCCCACTTCGCTATATTTAAAAATTTTTCAGATTGGAGTACAACCCGTTCTATAACTGGGTTGACCCCGCTGTCCCTATCGCGATTATTATCTATCCTAACATCTGGCACTCCTACTGTTGTCGATGTACTGCCAGAAGTACTAATCGAACCGGTTTCCGAGGATTCAGCTGAACGCTGGTTTTCAACCTCTTTCGTTGCTTGATTCTGTTCCCTTGTTCCCTTATTATCCTTATTTTCCCTATCGAAATTTTCCCTATCAATATTTTCCCTATCATCCCCATCATCTTCTAAAGCCGCCATAGCCATGACCAACCTATTCTTTAATTCTTGTTTGATTGTATCCTGTTCTTCCTTTTCCGGTATTGATCGATCCATTCTACGTAACCCCCACTCAACTTTGGTAATAATTTTCAAATATTCCGCCGAAGTTTCTGACTTTGGTGGATTTAATAATAATTTTCCTATTTCTAATAATTTCTTCTCGACCGCCATTTGATCCTGTTCAAATGTGAACGGGTAAGCGGGAGGCACATACGAATTCCTACGTTCCAATTTGATGGCAGCTCTTAACGATTTGCGCATCTCCTCAACGTTCCCTAAAGTTAACCCTCGACATTCAATTTCGTAGGAAATTTCTTCCTGCGATAATCGATTTATCTGACTAACATCCATTATTAACCAACAAAATAAATTTACTTTAAACGAAAGAGAAAACAAAAATGAAAATAAATAAATTGAACAAAAAATTAAACTTTATCTTAAAACTTTAAGTACCGAAACGAGTTAAATAAAATAGAACTTTAATTTGAATTGTTTAAATTATAAATAAAATAAAAAAATATAAAAGAAAAAATATTAAAATCAATTAAAAAAAAATATTTGCACTTTGGCAACTCAGCACAAAACAGACAAATTTTATCTCAAATAAAATTTATAAACTCCTGTAATGGAGAAATAAATTTATTTTGAAATCAAATTATAAAAAAAATAAAACAATAAATATATATCTTAACTTGCACGTTGGCAACTCTAAAAAAAAATTCAAAATATTTATCTTCGATGAAACTAATTAAATTCTTGTAGATGTTAAAAAAAAATTTTAAACTATTTTTATTTTTATTTAAAAAGAATTAAATTTGCACGTTGGCAACCCTTTACCACCAAATTTTATCTAAAATTATAAACTAAACTCTTACAATATAAAAATATTAAAAAGAAAAAAAAAATTATTTATTATTTTTTTTTAATATGCAAACAAAGTTTTAATTACTAAATAATTGCACGTTGGCAACCCAAAAATAAACTCAAAATTTTTCAAGCAAAATGTTTTTTTTTTCACCCAACTATAAGTTCCCAAGCTGAAACTTTTCAATTTAAAATTTTTTCCAAAAAATTACTAAACTAAATTATTGCACGTTGGCAACCCTAAAATAAATTCAAAAATTTTAAAACAAAATATTTTCCACCCAACTATTAGTTTCCAAGCTGAAACTTTCCAATTTAAATTTTTCCAAAAATTATTAAATTAAATTATTGCACGTTGGCAACCCTAAAATAAATCCAAAAAATTTTAAAACAAAATATTTTCCACCCAACTATCAGTTTCCAAGCTGAAACTATCAAATTTAAAATTTTTCCAAAAATTATTTCTCAAAAACACCGACTGTGCTTTGAAAATGTTTTTTTTTTTATCGAAAAATGTTTTACTAAAACTATCCAAAAATTTTTAATAACCCCGTATGAAATTTAACCAGAAAAGCTAAAAAAATGTTCACTAAAAAAAATAAGTAAAGAAAAATTTCACAAAAAAATTTCCCACAAAAAAATCCCCACGGTCTAACAACACTATTCGAGTTGTTTACTACTTAGAATTCAATATAAAAAATAATATGTAATGTATATATGTATGTATGTATGTATGTTGGTTCGTTGGTGCAATGAAATGAATTCGTTTACCATTGAACAACAACAAAATAAATGAAATGTTATTTATGTAGGTATATACTAACTAATTATGAAATGAATACGATTGAAACAATATATGAAAAAAATAAAAACCTTACAATGTACTTCCTCACTTCACTTGTCCACAACAAAAAAAACTCGAACAAATCCAAACAAAATGGGGTTGATGTTGTTGTTGTTTTTAACACTGCAACTTCGCCCTGCTGCGATCACTCAATTAAAAAAACAATCAAATTGTACCTAGGGAATAAAACTTTTTTAAATACCAATTTAAACAATGAAATCAAATAAAATAAAAGAAAATGACACAAAACAAACACTTCCAATCTCAATGAGAGAACTCCAAAAAAAAAATATGCACACTGCACAGGTTAGGTTAGGTAGGTGGGTAATTATGTATTTTTTTTTTTTTCAACAACTTCTTCTCAAATGGGCCCCACGTTGTGGCCGCCAATTGTTGCAACTTTATTTCACCGATCTTTTACGTTAATATTATTAATTAATTATTGAACTTTAATAAAACAAGATGAAACGCGAATTTGATTAATTATTATTTTACAAAAGAAAACAAACGAAAGCGCGACTTAACCGAAATGAAATTTAATGAGGTAAATGACAACTGTCAAACAATGAGCGCGTTCGATGAAATAAAATATGCAAACATACAACAAAATTATGCTGTATCCCGTAGCTCAGTGTGATGGGGTGGGTTCAGACTTTTTGATACACTTTATTAATCCGTCCGATTAATAAAATGTATCAAACAACAATAAAAAAAAATACACAACAATAAAAAAAAATTATCTAAATGGAAATTAACTAAAAGTAAACACAGGGTGTTACTTCTACTTACTAGGGTGGGCGCCAGGAAACTTTTTAATTGGAAGTTTACCAAAACCAGACCTAAACTGAAAAGTAATCTTCAAAAATTGAAAATAAAAGAAATGAATTTATTTCCTAATTGGAATTTAAGAAATTTTATTTTTTTAAAGACTGGGAAACCTTGGTAGTCCTGGACTAAAACCCAGTATCTTTTCGAAAACAAGAAATAGTACAATAATAACTTATTTGAAACGACGAATGAAATTCAAAATGTAAATATGTAAAAAAGCAAAAGAAAACCAAAAGCAAAAACAAAAATTAACAATTTCTTTGTGCCAAAAAGACACAAAGGAAAACCACTTTGGGAAAGATCCCGAAAGACAACGGTAAGTTACAACGGTCGCGAGTCCCGCAAAATATCGGGATAAAACAATACGGAACGAAGGCCTAATCGGTCAACAAATTATTCCCACTTTAGGGCCACTCAAAACGAATTTTAAAACGACTAATATTTTCAAAAATAAAAACCAAATACTTATCTTCAAAAAAAAAACTTGAATCCTTTGTCCTGGTATAAGTCTATGTCCCAAACAATTTTTCCTCCCTCGAATGGTATCTTCGGACCTCCTCCGAATAAAAATTTTCCTCCAAAATTTTTCACGAAAATACTTGTCCCCAACTGGACTTATATTTTCCCAAACTCAAACTCTATATCTTTAAATTAATTAGCCAAAAAAAATCGAAAATAGTTTTTCGCTTAAACTTTTCACCACTAACTCGCTTAAAAGTCTTCCAAGAAGTGAAGTAATAATGGCGGGCCAAAACGAACATGCCGCCACGACCATATGGTCATCCTCTTCCGATCTTTGTGCATGGAGGTTTTCTGTCTCGGTCTAACAACAGTACCCTGCCTATTGGCTAGCGGCCTGCTCCGATGTCGAATAACCATCGCATGCGATCTCATGCGTTGGTGATATTCTCACCAACAGTGGCTCAGTGGACGCATTCAGCCCGCTTCCGCCAATTCCATTTAAAAAGAATTAAACGAAAAACTATTTACAAATCACGCAAAGTCCCCAGCCCAAACCGGCCCAGAACTAATAAATTGGAGGAAAATATTTCTTCTAGACGGAGTCACGACCATTTACATTTTCAAATTAAACCGCGAGAAAGGATTCAAACGCGAAAGTTAATTAAACTAAAACCGTAGACCTTCGCGCAGACAAATAGGGGAAGGGAAACACATCGCAAGGTGGTTTTACTTTTTGTACAAGGCACTTATGTTGGGCACTCGGCCATGCTAAATTTACGTTGGTGAATTATAATTCACATTTACGTTGGACATGGGTAAATACTTCATGTCTTTATCTCCTGAGTGAGTCATCTCTCACAAACATATCTAATGTATCTTCAAATAGTTATTATTTGGACCGCCCGTCCAAATAGTTATACATCTCCAAATAATTATTGTATGGACCGCCCGTCCAATAACGACTTTATAGTCTGTGTGAACTATCAATCACACGTCACACTATATGTTGTAATGTAAACCTGTTTTATTTGCTTTTCCAAGATACTCAAAGAACAAGCTTCTGGCTGATGGACCAGGTCTCTAATAATCTCTTCGAGCATTTTGGAGCAGCAAAAGAATGGGATTCAAAAAAATAATTAAAAGGGAATGGAATGGGAAGGTAAAACTTGTTGTGGTAAAATTTACCGCAACAAGGTACTGAAAATTTAAATTGATGACAATATTTTTTTTTTTTGTAAAACTAAACAAATTTTGAATCTGAATTATGTGTAATAACACTACCTTTCATTTAATATATAAAAAGTGAAAATAACCCCATCTGTTTGGGAGCTAGAGCTAATTTTCTTCGAAAAACAGTGAAAAACAGAGATTTTTGATACTTTGAGCGAGTGTCGGCACCATTTAGACTTATCCAATCGAGCTTAAATTTTGGCTATCTAAAAATCTGCAAAGGCGGAACATTTTATGGGGTTCCCCCGACCAAATTTCGAAAATCGATTTCTTGCGGACACTCTAGGCAACACTGACAGTAATAAATAATACTTTTTCCGAAAGGCAAAATTGTACATTTAATATTAATGTTTAAATCAATAAAGTATAACCAATAGTTTTTGAAATAATCGATTTCAAAGTTAAAAATAGACGAAAAAAATATTTTTAAAAACTCATTTTATACTATTCTTGTCCAGACCGTGAATTTTAGTAAAAAAAATACTCATACAGAAAACTGCCTCAATTGATTCTCTATCAAACAGTGAAAACTATATGATTCTATGTCTTCTAGTTTTTGAGAAAATTGAAAAATAAAAACAAAAAATATTTTGAAAAAAGAAAAATCTGATAAAATTTTTCAATTTTCTCAAAAACTAGAAGACATAGAAACATATAGTTTTCACTGTTTGATAGAGAACCAATTGAGGCAGTTTTCTGTGTGAGTAATTTTTTTACTAAAATTCAATCGAAATTTGACGAAGCTAAATTGTTTTTCAATGGGTGTAGGTCAAAAAACCGTTTTTTGCACCAAACTCTAGATTTTGGGGGGTGTTAGGGACTTTTTAAATACCGTTTCGTAATCAGTGCGACTAGCACGTGATAAGTCTCCCCCCGCGTTTATTTTAAAATCTCATTTTTGTAACACCGTGTAGTTAAATAATTAAATAAAATTCGTTTTTCAAAGGAATAAATCAACATTTGAAATCCAAAAATTTAGTTTGATTTGTTTTATTAAGATGCATTTTTAGAAAAACAAAAATTTCAAAATCGTTAGAGCTGTTTTTTAAAAAAACTAATTTTTTATAAACAATTTTTTGGAAAAAAGTTTTAAAATAAAATTAGTATGCGATTTTATAGAAACCACTTATCAACATCTAAAGCCGAGATTTAAAAAAGAGATCTTACGAAGAAAGTATTTTGACAAACGTTCTTTTCCAATGTTGGTAAAGTAAGGTAATGCATTTTATGTGTTTCAAGCACGCATAAAACTGACAGACTTTTTAATGCTCCGATTTGTAAAAAGTGGGCAAAACGGCGGAACTTAACATTGAAATTAGTGCATCTTCAAGTCATAATTTCGGTGTGTCTGTTAAAAAATCTGTCGAGAACTGAATTTATCGCGGGAAACGTTTGTCAAAATACTTTTTTTCCTAAGAAATTATCAATTTTTATACAAAAATTGCAGCCTCGAAGCATTATACCAACTATATGACTGACATTGACCATCATGAGATTTACCATAATATAACCGTCAACTTCCTTATTTTATGTTTAACCGTTACCCATTATTCTCATCAGATAGAAAAATGTTGATTTTGTCAAAATACTTTTTCCGACCATTGTAATACCTTGTCTAAAAACTAACATTTAAATTTTTTTAACAAAATCGTTGGAGCCGTTTTTGAGAAAATTTAACTTTTCCGAAATTGGTAGACATATGACAGTTATCATTACTTTTGGTCTAAAAAAATTAATTCCAAAAACCCCTGTGGTGAAGAGTCTCAAAAAAATGGGAAGCCCGACTCAGGACAACACGACTTTGTACACCCCGACTCAAACAGCCTGACTCAACCCTTAGCCCAACTCATCGCAACTCGACTCAGGTAAGCGTGTCCGTGTATATACTCTTTACTCTCCTCAAAAATTTTACCTGAGCCGATTTGCGATGAGTCGGGCTATCTTGAGTCGGGCTGTCTGAGTCGGGATGTGCAAAGTCCTGTTGTCTGAAGCGCACACCTATAAAAACGGTTTTTAATTGATTCAAAATCAAGTGCAATAATTTTCAAGAATATGAGACTATGTGTCATTTCGTCAAAAGTCTTGCTAAACCAGTCGAGACAACATCGACTGTGAACCCACATTCATTCGCTGAATGGGTAAAGGACACAAAAATATAAAGATTTTAGTTGAAAATGTGGTTTATATAGTTGACGAGGCTTTGGATGTACTTGAAGAGACTTTTGATGCCGAGGGGAGGTGTAACCTAGTTAAAATTTCGACCCCATTGACGTAAAAATCACCATTCCATCATGATAATTCAATAATAAATTAATCACTTAACAAAATTCCAAAAAAAAAAAAATAATACTTGTAGGTACCTAAGTATCCTCCAAATTTTGTTGTTAATCGATGGACTTGTTGAAATAAATTCAAAAAAGATATTGAAAATGTCAATAAAGTCTCACTCACGCACTCAGTCAACCTTTCTATCACCCTGGTCGTCCCTTAAACTTCAATATTTTTAACATTGATTCATCACCCCCAAAAAACCAAAAAAAAAAAGTAAAAACTCCCCCTTATAAATGAAAACATTTTTCAATATCCTTCTTCCTCATTCCTTACCAATACAATTTCAAACATTTTTTTTTCCTTAATCAGCTTTGTGTTGAGCTTTAACATTTTCCTTTTTCTTTATTTATTTTTTTGTTTTCTTTTTTTTTTCCTTTGTTTTGTTAAAATACACATTTTGAAGGTTTGATTGATAAGGATACAAAAATTAATCCAAATCCGAAAACAAAAAACACACAGAAAAAAAAACCACAACTAAGTGACAATCAATGCTATGTTGGGGTAGAAGAAAAAAAAGGATGATTTAGTTTAAGAAGGAAAGAGGAGAGTTCTAAAAAAAGGAAAAAACATTATCCTTTTGTATATGCATTATAATGCGGTACAGGATGGTAAACCACTTATGTTGAATTTCACAAAAACCGAATATATCTCTCTCAATGTTGGTTATCCATGAAAATTTAACTGCAATAATTTGTCAAAAGATTTTTGTTTGATTCAATAACTTGCAATGTGGTCTTATTGAAATCTTTCATACACACGAATAAAACTTTCAACTAAAACAAAAAACAAACAAAAAAAAAAAAAAACACCATATTCCCATTATTGACTATTAAGTTTTGGGAAAATTCTCTATCTCATTTCAAATAGTCCAAGATCCCAGGGCCGCCAGACATTACTTATTTTCTCAAGAAAAAAATGTATGGAATTACGTAGTGCTAGGACATACTATTAGTGAATGGATACTGGCTATCTTGTGCCGACGGCCATTTTACCACTAACAGGTGCTAAAGGTACGAAAAATACGTAGTTAGATTTCTTATTTTCTCAAGGCTGATTTTTATATATGATACTCAGGGAACTAATACATTAATTTTTGTAAGCTGCCAGACCCGTCGGATGGGCCTAACACCTTGCCAGACACGCATAATAGGAATCAGGAAAGTTAGATTTTATTATATGGGGGTCTGGGAAAAAATTTATAAAATATTTTGACTTCAGGACTCGAAAGAGTATCAAGACACGCGTCGAAAACCACATTTTGCACAATTGCATCCAGAGTCATTTGGCCGCCATTTTGTTTTTTTAATAAAAATTGCAATTTTTCTCATAACTCACGTATTTTTGAATCTACAGAAAAAAAATGTATTGCAAACTTGAAGATAATTTAATTTACTACAATATATGTTAAATTACTTTTTTCGATTATACCTTCGGTTTAAGAGTTAGGGTGGTTTTTTTTTGAAACCATATTTTCGTCATATCTCTTTTATTTGAGGTTTTTTGAAAATTAATTTGAAGTAAAAGTTGTAGATCTTTTTATTACCTTCATTTATTACATTAACGGTTTTTCGATTTGACAGACCGTTTTTGATCTGTAGGAAAAAAACTTCAAAAAGGTTGAAATTTTTTAATATTGGAAAAAGGTTCTAGTACAGGGTAATTTGCATCAGATGTAACAAGAACCTAGGCGTGTAGGTTGCACTCAGACAAGAACAAAATCGTATAACTAACACTGCCAGACCAATTCCGACAGCCATTTTTTTTGCCAGACATCTTAAAGCTTTAAAAAAAAAAACAATTTTTTACTTTACTTATTTTCTCAAGCTTCATTTTTATACATGATACCCATGGAACTAATTCATTATGAGTTTAAAGGTACGTATATATTTTACTTCAATACTACGGAAGACCCATTAGATTTTATTAATAACAAATCTAGCGAGCATTTGTGCGTGTCTGGTAAGGTGTCAGGCCTATCCGATGGTCTGGCAGCTAACAAAATAATTTTATTGAATTAGTTCCCTGAGTATCATGTATAAAAATGAAGCTTGAGAAAATAAGTAAAGTTAAACTATTTTTTTCAAAGCTTTAAGGTGTCTGGCAAAAAAAATGGCTGTCGGAATGGGTCTGGCAGTGTTAGTTATACGATTTTGTTCTTGTCTGAGTGCAACCTACACGCCTAGGTTCTTGTTACATCTGATGCAAATTACCCTGTACTAGAACCTTTTTCCTATATTAAAAAATTGCAACCTTTTTGAAGTTTTTTTCTACAGATCAAAAACGGACTGTCAAATCGAAAAACCGTTAATGTAATAATTGAAGGTAATAAAAAGATCTACAATTTTTACATCAAGTTAATTTTCAAAAAAGCTCAAATAAATGAGATATGAGGAAAATACGGTTTCAAAAAAAAAACCACCCTAACTCTTAAACCGAAGGTATAATCGAAAAAAGTAATTTAACATATATTGTAGTAAATTAAATTATCTTCAAGTTTGCAATACATTTTTTTTTCTGTAGATTCAAAAATACGTGAGTTATGAGAAAAATTGCAATTTTTATTAAAAAAACAAAATGGCGGCCAAATGACTCTGGATGCGATTGTGCAAAATGTGGTTTTCGACGCGTGTCTTGATACTCTTTCGAGTCCTGAAGTCAAAATATTTTATAAATTTTTTCCCAGACCCCCATATAATAAAATCTAACTTTCCTGATTCCTATTATGCGTGTCTGGCAAGGTGTTAGGCCCATCCGACGGGTCTGGCAGCTTACAAAAATTAATGTATTAGTTCCCTGAGTATCATATATAAAAATCAGCCTTGAGAAAATAAGAAATCTAACTACGTATTTTTCGTACCTTTAGCACCTGTTAGTGGTAAAATGGCCGTCGGCACAAGATAGCCAGTATCCATTCACTAATAGTATGTCCTAGCACTACGTAATTCCATACATTTTTTTCTTGAGAAAATAAGTAATGTCTGGCGGCCCTGGGATCTTGCTCTAAAATAAATCATAAAAACAAACTGCCAGCCAACTGCTAACGCTAAATATAAAAATAAAAAGGAATATAACATAAGTCCTTCATATAATATTTAAACTAGCAGTTGAATGAAAAGTTTTGGTCCTTTTTAACTCTAATATCGGACATTTTAATTCTCCCCCATGGATAGTCATAAAAACAAACCTCTATTTCTGCTCTCCTCGAAAAATGTTCAGTCCAAGATTCAGGGGTAGATTGAGAAATTCTTCGCCTGAGGATGTTTTGGAAATATGCCGCTTTAAAGAAACTTTAAATGAAAAGAAAGTTTTAGAGGTTTTTCAAAGAATATTTCAATGGAAAACCATGGATTTGATTTAAATCTTACAAATCTGTGGAATTCTGTAATCTTTACTATTTTCAAAAGAATGAATTGCCAGACTCAAATCAAAAGTTTTAAAGCAGATTACAAGAAAATTCTATATCAACGTCATTTTAAGAGAATACAAATGTTGAACAGATTAAATGGATCAATTTTGGAATTGGACTTTCATTTCGAGAATTAAAAAAATGCTACCCGTTTATCTATTTTTTAATTGCGGTGAACACTTAGGGAAAAACAACTTAAAATCAATGAAAATTACTTTGATTTAAATATTTTTCGGAACGATTTTGCATTGAAGACGATGATCAAAGGTGTTTCAACTTTGAAAAAAAAGCACCAATTTAAATAAAATAAGAACAAATTGGCACCCACTGGGGATCGATCCCATAACTCTTGGGTCACTAGGCGAGTGCTTTCACATCTGTTGAAAATAGCTGTGATAAACTGGAACCAAGGTTTCAACTTTAATTTAAGGATGTTTCATGTTAGTTTTTTCAGTTGCTTAAATACTAATGGTTTTTAAAAATTAAAAAAAACTTTTTATTTAGTTTTATAAGAAATTTAATTCAAATTTGAAATATATTGTATCACAGTGATCCTGAAAAAGTTTAAGGTTGAACTAAAATGACGATAAAAACTAAAAATGAGGTTTTTTTTCGTGAAGGTAATCAGAGTATCCGTTTTTTTCCGAAATCGGATAAGATTTTTTTAGAGATATCCCCGTAAACGTGTTTTTTTTGCGTGAAAAATTCATATCAACGCGAGGCACGATTACGATCACTTAGAAGCCGAAAATTAATAACGGTTTTTGTAGAGGTGTTCAATACCATCATTTTTTGTTATGGGAGGGGGTCTATGTCCCCCCCTTTAGGTGTCAAGGGCAATTTTATAAAAAAAACTACTTAAAGTCATAAAAAAATATTAAAAAACAACGGCAACATTTATGTACAATTATTATTATAAATGATACTTTTTTCAAAAACTAGATAGTCCAGTCATTTTATACATTTGGAAATGCAAAATTACCGAGAAAGCTAAATTTTGGATATGTTGTAGGGGATGCTTAAAAAAGCTTAACTTGAAGTTTTCGACCAAGATTTCCTATGAGCTTTTTCCGCAATAACTTTTTTGACAATAACTCGGCTATATTTCGAGATACGAAAATTTTACTTTTTTGTAGACCCTGTTCAGACCTACAATTTCGTATTTTTATTTTATTTTTTTGGACAAAAATTACGACCTCTAGGCGGCCGCAAAGTCTTTAAGTCTACACCCACCGCCAAGCCAGCCGCTCGTTCGGTTGTGAAAAAACAATCATTCATGTTTTTTTTAATGTCAAAAAAAATAAAAATACGAAATTGTAGGTCTGAACAGGGTCTACAAATTTGATGTTAATATTTTTTTGGATATTCATCACCAAAAAATAGATAATGTCAAAAAACAAATCGCATATCGTAAATTTTTGACTTTTTTGATCGATATCTCGAAAACGGTTCATGATACGCAAAAAATGTGTATGCATGAATTGTAGAACATGGTAAAAGCTACAAAAAAACTCGCCGAGTTATTGTCAAAAAAGTTATTGCGGAAAAAGCTCATAGGAAATCTTGGTCGAAAACTTCAAGTTAAGATTTTTTAAGGATTCCCTACAACATATCCAAAACTTAGCTTTCTCGGTCATTTTGCATTTCTAAGCCGTTTTTTTCGACATAATGACGGGCCTAAGAGTGGTACACTTGAATTTAATATTTAAATCAAGTTATTTTAATCAATCGTTTTTGAAATAATCAATTTCGAAGTCAACATTTGGGAAAAAAAATAAGTAGATACAAAAAAAAAAAATACATTGAATACTATTTTTGTCAAGACTGTGGATTTCAATACGAAGTAAATTGACTCCATAAATTTCTTATCAAACACTGAAAATCATTATGAACATGATTTCTTGTTTTTTGAGAAAATTGAACAATAGGAAACCTACTTTCTTTATTAGTACCAAGAAATTTTATTTTTTTAAGATTCAATTTTAAATGGAAATAAAAAACTTTCATGGAGTCGAAGCTAGGCTTTACACAGTACTTTTTAGTTTCTTGATTTTAAAAACAATTATTTCAAAAACTATTGAATAAAACAACTTTATTTAAAATTTATAATTAAGTGTTAAATTCAAGCTTTCAAAGTTATTATTTATGACTGTAAGTGTTGCCGTTAATTTTAAATAATTTTTTTTTTAATTTTTAGTCATTTTTCGGATTTTTAAATTCAAGATTTAAATGTTAAACCTAGTTTATTTTAAAGAGGAATAATAAAAATTTAATTTAGTAGGTATTAGAATTAAAAAAAAAAAAAAAAAAAAACAGATGGTTGCAATTTTCAACAAAAGTGTAAACCTGGCAGCCCTAGGGTTGCGGTAAGCTAAGAACAGGAAACCCTGTTTTTTTGTAATCTTTGCATCATTTCTTTGATATGATGTACATTTCATCAAAAAAACAGATACCTGCAAAATCGAGCAGTGGGATCTTAGACTATGGGAAAACCGTTATTAAAGTTTCGATTCATAGAAGTCGTTTTTTTTTTGTAATTTTACGATTTCATTGTACGTACTTGACTTTAACTAAAGGTATTATTTTTTTTGAAAGGACCAGAATTCTATAATTCGTCTTTATAGTTTTTGTACCAGATGCATTGACATTTCGCTAAAAAATTTAACTTCAATACTCAAATCCGAATTCCGATATTTATTTTCAAAATATTATTTTAAAAATTTTTTAGGTCTAAAAAGAATAAGAGCCTATTCCTACAATATTATAATAATTCCGCTTCTGAATTAACTACTTCACATGTGTACCTACCTACCTACACACACATGTATATAGAAAAAGTTTTTGAACCGAGAAAGGCCGGATTTTGGGGGCGCAGCAAGTATTATTGAAAAATATCACATTCTCCCCGAGTGGCTGTATTAGCATTGGAATTTGAAATAGTTAAGAGAATGATGATTCTTCTGACCCGAATCCTCATTATGCAAATTATGCGGATCTTTTCCCGGTCCGGTTCGTCCTCTCTGATGTGCCCCTATATATATATAGTATATCCGAGTATATCCCAATCCCATTCTATGGGTTATCCTCTCGTCGTTGTAGCATATGTGAGTGTGGTTTTTCTAGCGCTTTTGCACAATGGGGCAGTATTTTGACGACAGCAGCTGCAGCTGCTGGATAATTTGTTTCATATATACCAAATGGCCAAAAAAAAAAAAAATATATATATTTATAATATGTCTGACCGTTCTTCGTCACTACCGCCATCTTCTTTATCATCATCGTCATCATAGTTATTTGTCCTTGTTGAATGTGAGTGGTTCTTCCTTTTCTATATATAAAAATACTCTCGTCCACCATATTGTTTGTGTGCGTCTATTATATTCTCTCTCATGAACATTCAGATCCTTGTATCGCGTGCGCCTACTTTAGAAGGAAAAGCAATCTCAAATGCAAATTTGAGCAAATATTATACTTTTATTGAATATTTGACGAAATGCCAAATAATTTTTTTTTTTCATTTTTTATTTTTATTTTTATTCATGCCTCTTAACTCGATTTTATATACTCTTTTTTTTTTCTATTCATTCAGCGTCTCTAAGCTTTTTCTATTAATAGGAAAATAGAATAAGTGAATTTCAAACTCAAACTATATATCCGAGAAGAGTGCGAGGAATCAGAGGCAGCTGAGTAGCAGTGGCAATGGCGGGCGGCGGCTCTTTATCTGTGGGATAAAAGTTTTCAAATTAAAGTTAAAAATTGGTCCTCTTGGTTTGAAATGATGATTTGCCTTTGTGTTAAAAAAAATATAGAGAGAAAAGAATTTGAAAAAAAAAAACTAAACTAAAATAAAACTTCTTTGACTTTGGATTTCTGTCTCGCTAATGGATGTCTTAAAATCATTTAGATGGATAGGTTTTATCAACAAATCAACACTTTTATTAAAGTTTGATTTCTATTAGCGTAATTCAAACTGGGTTTGGATATATTGAGTCCTTTCCGCCAAGTTCTAATGTTAGATTTCTCAGAATTCTTCCCCAAGCCCACAGGCTTTTTCTGTAAAGGTCCATTGTTATTACCTAATTAATTCGAAATAAAGTAATTACTTAGAACTTTATTTGAGAATACAAATATGCGCACTCCTAAAAGATCAAATTTTGCCGGAACTGACAGCATATTGCCAAGAATTTGACTATAGTAGGTACAATACACCCACCTGTTTCTGGAAAACAATTTTTTTTTCCTACTGACAAAACCACAACTAACCTACCGGGTCTTTGTTAGTTATTAATTAATGTTTTCTATTTAAGATATGTATAATATTTCAATCAACTAATAACCGTTAGCATACATTTTGGGGGCATATTGACATATTAAAAAAAAATATTACGCATACGCCACAGTGAACTCAAAGAAAAGATAAAAATAACTGTTTTGTTATATACGAAAAAATCAGTGTTGCATTTTTATTAAATCTTCTTAGAAATGCTTTAAGAATAGAAGATTTGAATGTTTCATAGGAAATATTGAAACCTTAGCTTTTGACGAAACCATAAGTTAGTTTTATTTTTTTTTTTATTTTTTTTTTGTTAAACAATTTTAAATCACAATCAGAATATATGGCGTCTCACATCACAACTTTTGAATGTTTTTTTGTTGTAGTGTGTGTGTGTGTTTTTTTTTATTCTTTTCGCTTCAAATTTCCTATTTCAATTGAATTGAAAATTCAGAAAAATGATTTTTTCTAAATAAAAATCATACATCCTTACTGTATGACGTCGTCGACAACCAACGACGATGACGATAGCGACAGAGCTAGGATGAATTTCAGTTTCCGCAAATCGCAAATAGTGTGCATTGTAGCATACACTCTCGCAATACGTATCCTCTCTCTATACGTATTGTACGGAAGCGATAACAAAATTCAATATTTTCTTTCGCCATCTGTGTGTACACGCGGAGTCCTGATAATAATTTGGATTTCTTTTTATTATTATTTTTTTTTTTTTTCGTTTTTACTGTTTTTTTGCATTCATTGAAGGACGACCGAAAAGTGTGGTATCCCTATGGTTACCATATTTCCCAAGGACACAATATAAGCACTGGAGGGGAATTTTTTTTTTTAGTTTAAACAATATCAATGGGTTGTCAAATTTAAAGCTATGAGGTTACAGTTCTTGGTTTTTATTAAATATGTATATGAAAAAAAATTCTTTCGCAGATATCTATGGGGTTCCATAGGTTGTTAAAATTAAACTTCAACCTACATATTTTTTTTTGTCAGAGATGTCAATTCTTATCAATTTAGTTGGCTTGCATGAAATGTGATGCTTTTAAAAATACAGGGTGTCCCAAAAGTAATGGATCCAATGAAGTATGCCGATAGGGGATCTTAAGGGCTCTAAGAATTTGGTAACTTGTTCATCCCCAATCCTTACGATTTTCGATTTAATGCAATTCTTGTGAAATTTCGAAAAATCCCTACTTTGTAACAATATTTTGCTTCCTGCTCACATTATTGATTTTTGGGATTTACAATTCTTTTACTAAAACATTGCCAAATAATTAGGAACAATTAATTGATCAAAATATTTTTTATTTCATACGCCATTTCGCTGCAAATTAGCTAACAGTTTCAAGTTTTATAAAAAATCAGTTTCTTACTTTTTTTTTTAGAACAACACCGTTTAAAAAATTTGTACAGTGTGAGAATGGTTTATTATTTTAAAAAGTTGCCCTGTTATTGAAGTTTTCAAAAAAGTATAAAAATTCCCAAAATTGCAGTTAGATCGCAAAATATTACAATTTTAATTCAACAAAATAAGGTTTTTCAGAACAAAAGACAACCAAAAATAAACACATTTTCTCAAACTGTTATTTGTTTATTTTTCTTTGAACAAAAGCCTCTATTTTTGTTTGTATTTTTGCCCTGAAAAACCTTGTTTTGTTGAATTCGAATTGTAATATTTTGCGATCTAACTTCAACTTTGCCTGGCAAAAATCCTCGATCGAACCCTCCAAGTGGGTGCCGGGCGGACAATGACCACCACAGTTTATGCTTTGTACGATGTCAAAGCGGTGGCAGCTAAGGTTAGGTTGGATCGCTGAGTGGTTCTTACTTCTTAATAGTACAATCCTCAGAAATTCAACTTCACCATAGATTCGGGGTCCCTAATTTCAGTGGTGGTGTGAGCTTTTTGAAACCGTGCCGAAGAATGCAAGACTGGGGGGTAAACCAGTCACTTACGAGCTCTTTCGGATGCCTGGCAAGGTCCGAAATAGACTAGCCTTACCCCGGTACACGGCTCTGCCGGGGCTGACCTTTTCTTTCCGTTTCTACTCGTGGGACCTTCTATGAACTCTTTAAACAAAAAAACAAAACAAACAAACAAACAAACAAAACCAAAAAAACATGGCGGGAAGCAGGACTTGCCGGCCACTTGCTCTAAAAAAGCGAGTGATGCGGCAGTCATGCCAACGTCTACTACTTGCAGGACGGAGTCAAATCCTAATGCTAGTAGTACGAACAATCTTCCGGGAACGGCGCCTCTGCTGCCACCGGTTCGCGATGAGGAAGTGAAAAACAACCAAACCGTAAACTTAGGTGGCGGAATGTCTCTCCTGGAAAGAAACAAACTTCCGGAGTTTCGAAAGTATGGAAGTATGGAAGTATGAAAATGTGTGGAAAGGGGACGGTGTCACTGCTGCCACCGGTCTGTATCACAGACCAAGGTGACGGGGCACCCAAACCAGGAAACAACAATGTCCAAGGGGGGGGAGGCAGGGATGCTATTAGCAACTCTGTCTCTACCTCCAATGCCCGTAATACCAGTGAGACGGGGAAGAATATCGTGGCGGGAGGGGTTAGTGATACTAAAACCGCTGGCCACGATAAGTCATCCTCGAATCCAGCTGCTCCTTCCCTTGGTGGAGCTGCAGTTCTGAACAAGAACTCCAGCTCGGCCAAGGAAGGGGGCAAAACGAGATCCAGACCCGCTAATGAGCGTCGCCGAGCGATGAAGATCATCGAACTCGATGATGAAAAAGCCCCGGGGGAGAGAAGTCGTTCTGAACTCGGCAAGCTCAAGTGGGCGAGGAAAGTGATGGAGAGGATCAGCAAAGACACTACGTCTAAGCGAGAAAGGTCCTTTGAGGAAGAAAATCCTCAACCCAAAAAAGCAAGGGTGTTGGATGGCGTACCACCGACACTTCGAATTGGGAATACCTTTAGTGACGTGGTCAAAGAAAAGGTTACTGTTGCGGTCATCGACAGAGGCAATTTAGATGGAAACATCTCGCCTGATCATTGGGCGGACGTCAGGGCTCACCTCGGGTTCAGGTTCATCCCTGTTCTCGAGGCGAACCCAGGCCCCCTTCCAAAGGTAAGCGACGGAGGATGGCACCAAAATAGGGTCAAACTCATCGTTTGCGATGATCAGAGATCGTTACATCTCTATAAGCTTGCTGTGGGTGATTTGGGTGAGATCTGGCCAGGTGCTAAGCTGGAGGTTGTGCCAAGGGAGGAAATCCCTTGCAGGCCAAGAGCTCGTACTCTGGTCCCGGCCTTACACACGTCACCAGAGATGGTTCTCCGACTGATTCAATTCAGTAACCCTTCGATGCCCACTCACGACTGGAAAGTCCCAATCATCGAAAAAGAGCCGGTGGGGCGCTATCGTTCGGCTCTTGTTATCATTAACAAAGAATCACTGGATCCTCTGGCTGCAACCGGGGGAGTTATCCAGTATGGATTTGATAGCCTTGTGCTAAAAATCTATAAAAAAGATGAGGAGATGGCAAGGCTTGCAGGCCATCTACAGTCTGAAATGGAGGAATTGGGCATATGTCATCTTCGAAAGTTCCCGAAGAGGGAATAAAACAAACCCCAGTGTCAGTAAATGACACGAACCAAAACCCAGCGTCCGAAAAGGACGCGAAAACAATATCTTCCGTATTGGAAGATGATGAGATGGCTGGAAGTTTGTCCGACATGGACACTGTCAGCGTTGCGCAGGAGGATCTTCTTTCTGAGGATGAGCTATTAAACTCTACCTCAGAAACGGAAGACCTAAATGCCACAGTGGTGGAGGTTGATCGTACTGGTTGTAGCCATGCTGCAGGTGGTACAGATTAATCTCCAACACTCCATAAAGGCTTCGGCCGCCCTTCTTCTCCGACTAAGCAAGTCCGGAGAGGATATAGTCCTGATCCAGGAACCTTGGATTGTAAAATCCTTGGTGAGAGGCCTCGGGACGAAAGATTATTCTCTGCTGTATGTGACGGATAAAGGTGAGCCTAGATCCTGCATACTAGCAAAGAAAACACTAACAGTATTTTTACTCCCTAATTACAGCGATCGTGATATCACAACCGCTACACTGAAGACCTCCAAAGGAACATATTGGATTACGTCTGCTTACCTAGGCCATGATTGTGGGCCGCCTCCGGGGGAGACACTTGGGCGAATGATCGCAGCAGCAGCGAGCCAAAAAGTAGATCTCCTCATTGGCAGTGATGCTAATGCTCATCACACAGTGTGGGGGAGTACTGACGTAAATGAAAGAGGTGAGTCACTTTTTGATTTTATTCTAAGTACTAGTCTCCTTATTTGTAATATTGGTAATGAACCTACCTTTGTTACAAAGAACCGACAAGAGGTATTGGACATTACCCTTGTATCTCAAACAATTCACCACAAGATAAGGAATTGGGCTGTATCTAATGATCACTCATTCTCAGATCATAGGTATATCCAATTTAGTCTCGAAGATGAATGCACAAAACCCACCGGTTTTCGTAATTATAGGAAAACGGATTGGGTGAAATATAGGGAAACTTTTACTACCTGCTACGATAATCAGGACAATATTTTCCCTTCTAATACAGATGATCTTGACTTAAAAGTCAACGATCTCACCAAAGCTCTAAACAATTCCATGGCTAACTCTTGTCCCCTTACCATAATAAGAGGAAAGAAAAAACCGCACTGGTGGAACAAAGAGCTAGAACCGCTCAGGAAAGACTGTAGAAAGGCTTTCAATAGGGCTAAACAAACAAGGAACCCATTAGACTGGGACCTGTATAAAGTTTCTCTAAAAAGTTACAAGAAACAACTACGGAAAAGTAAAAGATCCTCCTGGAGGAACTTCTGTAGTAAAATTGAAGATTCTTCTGAGGCATCTAGACTCAGAAAAATCCTTGCAACCAATCCAACCATGCCGAGCTCCCTAAAAGACTCTAATGGCGATTGGACTAGCTCCTATGAGGAATCGCTAAACTTGCTACTAGACACTCATTTCCCTGGTAGCTCGAACTCAATAAGTGACATTGGTCACCGACCCAACCAATTTTATCAAATTAGCAAAGATCTTATTTCCAAGGATAGACTAATATGGGCAATAAATAGCTTCCATCCATACAAATCACCTGGGCCAGATGGTATCATACCCGCTGAATTACAACACGTCTCAGATATCATACTACGAAAGTTGGAAATTATAATGATAAGCTGCATAAGCTTCTCGTATATTCCAAAGGCCTGGAGAGAAGCAAAGGTGGTTTTTATACCAAAGGCGGGAAAATGCTCTCATGTCACTCCAAAAGATTTAAGACCTATTAGTCTATCATCCTTTCTGCTTAAAACTCTAGAAAGAATGATAGATATCCATCTAAGACAGGAAATTGAACCATGTCTGATCTCTAAGGCACAACATGCCTACACTAAAGGGAAATCGGTGGAAACTGCTCTCCATTCTCTGGTTAGCACCATTGAATACTCTCTACACTACAAAGAGTACACTCTTGTCGCCTTTTTAGACATAGAGGGTGCTTTCAATAATGTCAGGAACTCAGCAATGTTTCTAACATAGAGACTGAGAAAAATTAAAAAAAAAACGAAAAATAAAAATTAAACAACATAACCTCAAAAGTGTTGTCCTCGCTGAAAAACAGTGAATGCACAAGAAAAGATATTTATATTACCTACAACTTTAGTTATGTAACTTATTCGCTCAAGCCAATAGTTTATTAGATATAGACCAATTCGCGTTTTTCAAAATGGCGGATTTCGCCATGGGGTTGGCGTCCCGAGAACCAGGACTTAAACTTTTCTAATACCTTTATTTCAGATTTGAAAAAATCAGCCTTCCTATATTTCGTTTCACAAAATGCCTGTTTTATTTACTAACTTTCCTGTACTTAGTCTATAATATTCAGATCAATAACTTTCGACTCATACATCGCATGACTTTCAAACATATACCTAATTATTGGTAATTTGATGGTCTATAACTTTAACTGTTTAAAAAATTATGTTACTATTAGCGGGAATGATAAAAACTTAAAAAAAAACCGAAAAAAATAAATTAAAACAACATAACCTCAAAACTATTGCCCGCTCAGAAAAATAATGTATGAAAAAGAAAAAGATAATTAAATTTCCAAGAACTTTGGTCTGATAACCATTTTTCTAGGACAAATAGTTTTGGAGATATAGAGCGATTCGCGTTTTCCAAAGTGGCGTCCCGAAAACCAGGACTTAAGCTTTTCTAATACCCCTCTTTCAGATTTGAAAAATTCAGCCGTCCTATATTTCGTTCCACGAAAAAGTCTATCTTTCCTGTACTATCATGAAACTTGACAAAAAGTTTGATTTTGGGATAAGAACCAAGTACAAAAAAGTCTATAAAAAAAAGTTGGGTGGAAGGGTGTTTTTTCGCGGACAAGAGGGAGGGGGTGAAGGTAAAAAATATACTGAAAAAAATTGTTTGTCGAATATCATCATATGACACATGTTTTCAAGGTATTTTTTGATTTTGAATCTATTGACATAAAAATAAAGTCAATACGAATGCTCTAAGAAAAGTTATTGCCGATTAAAAACAAGGGTGCTTGTTTTTTGACTTCAACAGGTCAAATATAACCCAACCCCTTGTGAAAAACATGCTACACTGATGAAATTCGGGATGAAGGTTTTAGATAAAGCAGGGACAAAGGATTCATAAAGTTCTTAAAATTATTAAATTATCGTATGTAACAGCTAACTTAAATTTAATTAATTTTTAAAACTTGGTGAAACAGTTTTGGTTGGCATACCTAAGAATTAAGAATCTCTAAAAAGTACAAAATTACAAAGAATCTAAGCAATCTATACAAATACTTTAGGTGAAAGGATGTTTTTTTTGGGAAATTAGTCCAATAAAATCCATGGTATAAAAGGTACACTTACGTTATTTAAAAAAAAATGCTCTCTTTGCCATTGGAACTTGAAATAAAATAAGTCTATACATTTTTCTATGTAAAAGGGTGTTTTTTTTTGGATATAGGAAAAATGTGGGTTCATTGGAAAAACTAAATAATAGTAATGGTACCCTATTTAAATTAAGCAATTATGTTACTTTTGTAATTGGAAACAAGAATCATAAAAAGAATTTTACCTAGTAAAATTGTGTTTTTTTTCGAAGAGACAATAAAATCTGTAATTGGTCCCCAAACAGCCAATGATTCGCGTAAAACGCCTAAGAAATTAAGTGTTAACGTTTATTTTGTCATCAAAATCAGAAATAAAAAGAATCATTTGTTTTTTGTTACCAATACCTCGATTGGAGGGCAAAACCATCTAACCATTTTTTGAGTTACTATTAAATTTCTTTTAAAATTAAGTTTAGTTTTCCATTTTTAAATACCTTTAATATAGTACTAAGAAACAGTTAACATTAGAGCAAGTACTAGTAATGTAAATGCACCACCACCGTACTATGGTTACATGTGTAATTATATAACACAATACTAAATGATGAAAAATTTAATGATTTTCTGCTGCATAGAATCGACTGCTTTACAAACTATTGAAATATCTGTATCTTAACTGAAGTTATAGGCAATTATGCAACTGCGAGAAATGTATTAAGTCAATGATTTCAATTGAGTTTATTTGAATTGATGTGGTATTTCAATAGATACGGTATCGAAATGGGTCACACGTACTTTCTAGAATAGTATAGAAGTATAGTACCTATGGTAGATACCATGTCTTTGTATTAAAAATCAATTTTAATTTAATGTGAAAGCTAATCACTGTCGTAAATTGTGACCAAATTCAACAGTTGCCAATAGTTGGAAACATTAATATTTTATTGTAACTAAGCTTTTGGAAAGTTTTTAGTTATTGAACAACAGAGATTGGAGAATTACCAACGAAGGAACGATTTTCAAAAAAAAATTTATTTGCTCATTCATAGTTATGGATTAAGAGGTACGACGTCATTTCCGAAATTTATCAGAAGCTAATTTCTTTAAAAACACACTGGAGCCCTTTACAACGATATTGTAGAACATGTTGTTTTTTAAATAACTTGACTTCCAAGAATAAAAAAAAAAAATAAAAAAAATTACCAACCAGTTTTCAAGAAGTTGATTTTTTAATTGATTTATTATTTAAATCAAAACATTTTTTTTTTTATTTTGCTAAGTTTTTAGCACAATTTTTCTATTTCTTTTATAAGCAATAATGCTTGATAATGATATGAAAACGCTTTTACCATTAGAAAAAAATCTAGAAATTTTTTTTTTTCAAAACAAGAAATTTTTTTATTTCAATGCATATTACACTTCAAAATGACAAATTACAAGACAAATGACAAGAAATATCAGTCTGCTCTATAGAAGAATTAAATGACGGTACTATTGTTTGTAGAAACCGCTAATAACGGTACAACAAAATATTTTTCAGATTTCAAAAGTATGACCTTGTTGCGGCACTTAGCAGATACTCTTAATTTAATCAAAATTGTTAAATCCGTTTTTGGTCGATGGTAACTAAATCGTAAGTAGAAATATTCGGTGACTGCTTAACTATTTCGTCATTTTGAGATTTTGATCTGGAATTTCGTTAGCATTTCCCAAAAATACTTTCCAAATGGTTGATTCTCCCATAAGGAGAACAAAAACCATCGACAAATTATTCCTAGTATTCAAAGTTTGTTCCATCAGACATAATAACAATCTATCAAAACTTTCAAAGAATTAAATTTATCTTTGAATACCATAATAAGGTTATACAATATTTTCAAAACATATGGTCACCTTATGGTTTACCCATGGATGGGATATATATAGTTTCGTATGGGTGCCCAGGCGATGACCCCGCAACAGAGTGTACTTTAAAATAATCCTTTAAATAATGTTTGGTTTTGCCTTTTTTTGGTATTTTTTTTTATTTTTGACAAAAAAGGATTTAAAAGAAAAAACTTAGTCCCCCAAAAATGGGCTAGAGATATAATGAAAACAATATTCTAGCCATTGGCATTTATGTATCTACATACCTACATATATGAAGGTGAGGTTAAAACATATATGTTTATACAAATCTAGTCCTATAGACTTAAATTTGCATATTGGAACACCATCAGGACAAGAACACATATGCAAAGGAAGAAAAAAAAATATCCTAGATATTTCTTGTTTCTCTTTGTTGTTTTATAAGAGTCAGCTCTTATCTTTCTCCAGTCTCACACAGCACAAAGCCAAAGAACCAAAAAAGGACTAAAAAATAAAATACAAAAAAAAAAAAATTTTTTTTTATTTTTTCTTTAAAATAAGAAAAAAAAAGGACAAAAAAGTATAAGTACATACCATATTATATAGCCCAACTTAGTAGGAAATTTTCGTCGTCCTTTTTATGTCCTTTGATTTCCCAAGATACCACTTTTATTTCACGCCCCCATAAGCATGTCCATTTAAACGTCCTGTAAGGATAATGTTTAACATAAAAATAATAACACAGAGTTGAAGTAAGTTCGTTTCGTTTCTTCGAAGGACTCAAACGAGAACACCCGAGACCCCAACCAACAAAACAGGAGCAACACAACCGGTTTTACGTTTTTCTATATAGGGCGCAACAAATCCAACCCATTATCCATCGTGGTAGTGGTAGGAGAATATAGTAATAGATCGTAATAGGTCCTTTTGCTTGGCCATCTAAATTGAAATTTCGTCTTTAATTTGCGTATGCGAGCGAGATTATCCTCCTGCTCACCTACCGTATAGACTTCTTCGTTGTCGTTGGTCGTCGTTTGTCGTTCTTCTTGGTCCTGACGCTGTTTCTTTTCTGGGCAGAAAAAAGTATCCTTTTTTTTTTGTTTGTTTGGAAGCTATTTTGGCATAACCATATTTACAATGATTCTCAGCTTTTATTTTATTTTCTGTCGTCCTTCTTCGTTTTTTTTTTGTGTATTTTATTTTTATTTCTATTTATTTATTTATTTTTTTTTTTTTTATTTTTTGGTTTGGCTTAAAAAGAGTTTTTTGGTAATAGAAGGTATTTTGAATTTAATGGAATACACGAAAGTTTCTTACCACCAGGAAAAAGCAACAACCCATACCCTCCAACCCTTTTACATTTTTTTTTTTATAAAGTTAAGTGCAGGGAAGTTTCGCAAAAAAAAATAATAATATGATCAAAAGGGTCGAGTTAGTTTGAAGATGTTTGTCCCTTTTCTAAAAAAAAAGAACACACAAAAAAAAGTCCAATAATCAAACGTTATATACAAAAGGCAAAGGCCAACACCAACAACATAGAAACAAAAGTTAGGTTAGGGCTATTTGGAACTTTTATACTTAAACGATATCAGCTTCAATTTTTTCGTATCTCTTCTTTTTCGTCTTGTCACTTAAAATTAGATATAAATTAGATTGACCTTAAACAAATTAATTAAATTTTTTTTTTTTTTTTTTTAACGATTTAACGATATTTTTATTGAACAGTTATTATATATACAATTTGCTTAAAGCTAGTAATCTAAAAATGTACATTGATTATATTAGTAATATGTTGGCACAAAAGGGGCCTAACGTTTTTACATTGTTTTTTTTTTTTAAGCTAAATTTACAGTTAATTGTCATTGTGTTTGTTTTAAATATTAATTCTGTTGGCAGCTTCTTAACTCGGGTTGTTCAGGTCCGGTTGTCATTGTAAAGGTTGGATTAGGGAGAGGTGAGGCTTTCAGCCACGATAGTGAGCTGATCCAGGATCAGCGTAGAAGGGGATGTTCTCTTCGTCGTTGGACAAATTAATTAAAGTCTGCCTTACATTTGGTTTTAATGCGAGCAATTATATACACACAAAACCAGATGCTGGTTTTGTGGAATGTGCCATAGAGAGAAAAGGACTCGTGATGAGGATTCTAAAATAGTGAATGGACTTAATATAGAGTCTTTAAATTTTAATTGCATAATTTTGTACAAAATTATTTTTTTGGGTTATTTTTTTTTGTGAGAGGAACTGGATGACCATGAAAAAAAAAACATTTCCGAGGAAATGTATACTTGGTTTAATTTGTCGTGCTTAGAACAAAAATTGGGTGTGGTAATGGTAATCGATTCTATGCAGGATTCTTTGAATTAGAGCTGTGTCAATCGTGATTGATTCGGTCTTTTTGACCCGTTCACCGAAAATTCTGAGTGATTGCAATCACTATAAACCAAATCAATCAATCCTTATATCAATCTCGTTCATAAAATAAGAAAGTACGAAGTAGAAAAGTGCGTTTCGTTCATCCAAATCGTTTACAATCAAAAACCACGAAGTGGAAAAGAACGTTTCGTTCATCCAAATCGTTCACAATCAAAAACAACGAAGTGGAAAAGAACGTTTCGTTCATCCAAATCGTTTACAATCAAAAACCACGAAGTGGAAAAGAACGTTTTGTTCATCCAAATCGTTCACAATCAAAAATCATCTAAAAAATCTCTCAGAACTCGGATTTCGTTCATTCCATTCATTCTCAATCATCATTTCGATTCCATGCATACAACTGATACAAGTTTATATAAGCCGGTTCAGAGTTTGAATTGAATCGGATTCGATTGGGAATTTCTATCGAATATCTGACCTTGACTTCTTTTTATTTTTGATGTATCTATTTCGACGTTTTGAACTTGGCTTAGACATAATGCCTTACTGATAATCAAAGTTACCATTAAAATTTTCCAAAAATATATTTTCAAAAAAAAGCGGAGATAATTAAATTTTTAAAAAACTCTCATAAAAAAAAATATAAACGAAAAATTGTTTTATATGGTTGCATTGAAATGTTAATATGTAAGGTTATATGCGATTTCTTGTTTCTTCTCTCATTTTTCAGAACGAAATGAGTGAAAAAGAAATGGTTTCGAATAAATGAACGAAAGAACGATTGATAGAAAAGACCGAATCTTTGGTGAAATCAATCTTTGAACGATTCGATCTTTTGAAATGAACGATTTGCCCAGCTCTACTTTGAATTTGGTTTCGCGTTCCAGATAAAATGTTCGTACTTTTTATCCAAAAGCATTGATATAATTTCAATACTAGATAAAAATTAAATTTTGAAATTTTTGGATTAAAAAAAATTTTTTTTTTGAAAAAATCATGTTTTAGAAAACGGGATATTGAATTGAAATTTTGGTTTTACATGCAGACTTATAGTTACCTACTACAAAATGGCATCTAACTTAATTGTATTTGTTTTTTTTCAAAAAATTATTTATAAAAATCTTTTTTTTAACGTCAATAACGATTTCGAATTTTTTTTTTCTAAAAGTGCAAATTAAATTGCATACCTGTTTTGGGCTCAATTTCATTTAAGGTATTGTTTTTTTCCTTTGAAAAACGAATTTATGTTTTTTTTTTTTTTTCAAATAATGTAGGGGAGAGTGGGGCCAAATGTAACACTTTTTTCTAAAATCGATGGTTCTCCTACAAATTTGAAAGTGGGTCAACCAGACCTTTTTTAAATTAAAGACCCATGTTTTAGCTCCAAGATCCATCATAAAAATTTAGCAAAACATAACGGTAATGTTGACAAATAAAGCTTCCAAAAAAAAAATCGTGTTGTTTCAACTTACCCCACATACGGGGCAAAGTGTAACACATACCGGGGTAGGTTGTACCAAGAACTAAAAATAAGAGAAAAATACCTTTATTTGTTTATATTTATTTATTTTTAATTAATAACAATAAAAACAAACCTCAGTCATGAAATGTTGGTGCAAATTTGTGAAAAGTGGAGCAAATCCAAGATTTCCAGAGAAAATTTGACAGTAGTCTTAAATAAAAGTTATTAGAATTCATAAATTGTTTTATAAGCTTTATGAATTCAAGTGGTGGTTCAAAAATGTGTTTCCAATTTCAAAATAAATACAAATTCAATTACAAGCATTCATATTCAGGGTTGTTAATTATATTAGGTAAACAATTTTTCAGTATAGGTAGGTTTTTACATGGTACAACTTGCCCCGGAAAAATGTTACAACTAGCCCCAGCATGAAATTTGGCACATAAAATCAATTAAAAAAAAAGCGAAACTGATATAGACATAACATATACACGCAATTTGAGCCAAAACACAGTTGCATATAACAAAAAAACACTTAGCACTCTATCTTTTTCGGGTAAAGAGGTAGACCAAAAATAAAATTAAAAAAAAAAGTTACAAACATGCATTTTTTGGGCACCACTAGTGTAACTTCTCACCCTGTCGTCTAATCTTCATCTGAAGAAAATGTGCCGGTAGATATGCAAAAATTGAGCATTTTTCTCCTTTACGCGTTTCTTAATATTGAAAGGAACATCGCTTTTTTTAGCTGTTAATTCTTACCCCTGTTACATTTAGCCCCACTCTCCCCTACCTACCTATATTTTACCTAATTTTCTTATAAAAACTTTAAACATTTTTAGCAACTTTAATTCTAAGAGCAAGTTCGAGTTACTTTTTCGTGCATTTAATTTGTTTTATTTATGAAGCCTTTGTTATTTTTTTTTTTTTTTTAATGGTGGTTTTCAGAATTTCTTAGATAAACACTTTTTGTTGTTGTAAACTAGCCCAAAAATTGTAAACAATAAAAAATGATTGTATCTATTATAATTAAGCAAAAAGTATGGTCAAAGGCTTCTAGTTTTTACAATAAGGAAAAGTTTCAGAAAATGTATAAAAAGTTTTTTTTTCAAAATTTTACTTTTTTTGAAAACTTTTAATTTTTCCTTGCTTTATATAAAATTTAAACGACATTAATTAATAAAATGAACTCAAACGAATTTAATTTTGCTTATAAAATAAGTGATAAGAAGTAATTCATTTACAGCTCCAAAAATTTGGTTTTTTATTACATCTCAAAAGTTCAATCCCTCAAAACAGAAAAACTTCAACATTGCAGATTTTTTTCACATACCTAGGTTTTTGATGTTCTGAACTCGAATCTGAAAACAGAAATTTTTTATTGGCCTCCGTTTTTGAAATATTACCGTTAGAAATTGCAAAAAAAACGTCATTTAGGCTGTTTTCGAGGTTATGTTTTTATGTGGGGTAATTCATTATGAATAAATTTGTAACGGTGTCTATAAGAACTGGTTTTATTCTTATACAAAATTTGTATACCATTAAGTAGCGGTCTTTGACTCAGAAACAGCACTGGCCAACCAAATTGAACTTTTTTTGCAGCAAGAACCAAAATATACTTTTCTAGAGGTTGAACTCGAATCTGCAATCTATTATCTCTAATTTGCATTATAAAATGCAAAAAAAGGTTTTTTTTTTAACGGTTATATTTTAAGAACGGAGGCTAATAAATTTTTTCTGATTGCAGATTGGAGTTAAGCAACCCAAAAACCTCTAGAAAAGTATATTTTGGTTCTTCTGGAAAAAATTCTGTGACCAGTGACTTAAACTTTAGTTTATGTTTAGCTTCCCTTTGGCTTATTAACTAAAACTTAAGATATCTCGAGCAATAAAAGAGATATCGGGAAAATTTAAACAGTTTTTTAAAGAAGAATATCTTTTCTTATAATCACCGTTACAAATTTATATTTTGGTTCTTGTGGCAAAAAAAAGTTCAATTTTGTTAACCAGTTTAATTAAGCCTCATAATAGTTTTATCATGTATAGTTATTAAATAGCGGTAAATTTTCTTAAAAAAAACTATAAAAAGGCCTATTTCGATAGCTTTTAAAAATTGATTTCAAATATAAGAAACAAATTTTTCAAAAAAAACTAGACATAATTTCTTTGAAGTTTTGAGTTTTCATTGAATTTTCAGTTAAGTGATCCGTAAAATAAAAAACCGTAAAATTTTGAAACAAAAAAAAACTTGAAGCTTAATAAACAGCCTTTTTAAAACAAAATAATCATTTTATCAGAAAAAAATTTCCCACTTTCTAAAGAAGAAAATAAAAACAAAAAATATTAGAAAATTTTAGGTTTTGGAACAATGTTGATTTCACCTCCTTTTTTTTGTGTCATGATAAGATCATTTTTTATTGAGATAAAGCCTATCGAAAATTACTAAAAAATTACGAGTTTTGCTTGTTCTTCAATTTAGTGGGCTAGAGTGTATTGTATATCCTTTAGAGTACATATGACTTTTCCCTCTGTCTTGAGTGGCGCTACCCTATAACTTATTGATTGATCTTTTGCAAAGTTGGGAAAAGTGTTGATCCAGAATATATACTGGCAATGTACTTCCACTGATACACGGTGGTCTTGAAAACGCGACAGGTTTTACAAAAATGGACCCCAAAAGTAATGATGCAGATTTGTTCGAAATGATCTCAGGATTCCAAATTTGTAAATTTCAAAATCGTACCTGATCTCTTTTTGAGTTACAAGTATTATACATACATATAATATGTAGACTTAGAATGGGAAAAAAAAATGAAACAAAAAACAAAAGCACATTATAATGTCCTATACCTTTTTGGAAAGCTAAAATATACTCCCTGAATTTGATGTTTGAAGTTGATTGAGTAAATAGCTTTTGAGAAATTTAATTTCAAAGTCAAAATAAAAAAAAAAAAATAATTTTTTGTATTTAAGTTAATTTCTTTTTAATTTGAATTACAAGGTACAGTTTTTGACTTTAAATCAATGGGAGCATTGATTTGTGTAAAAAAAATTTTACCGTTTATTAAAAACAATTGAATAAAATATACTTAAAGAAAAAAAAAATATTTTTTTCTAAAATGATTACCTACGTTAAAATTAAATTTCTCAAAAACTATTTACTTAATCAACTTCAAATAAACATCAAATTGAAGGAATATATTTTAGCTTTCCAAAAAGGTATAGGACATTGGGAACGTTCAGGAAATATTAGGGACTAGATATTTAGGCAACGTCATTTTCTGAACGGAAATAAAGGTAAATTGACTAAATTTGTTTGCATGTTTTATTATTGTCAATTATCGAAATTTACTTAAGATTTTTACAGATCGCATGGGGCAGACACCAAATTTCATTATTCTTTAATATGTAAATAAATAACACGGTGTTACAAAAATGCGGTTTTTAAATTTACGCGGGCGGAGACCTATCAGGTTTTGTAGAACTAGTCGCACTGAATACGAAACGGTGTTTGAAAATCCCCTAACACCCCCAAAATCTGGAGTTACGGGCAAAAAACGGTTTTTCGGACCTTCACCCATTGACAAAATTCTAGCTTCGACAATTTTTTACCCATTTTTGATTTTTTTACAGTTTCTGATAGAAGATAAATATACCTTTTTAACAATGTATAAAACATGTAACTCGGTTAAACCACTTAGAATTTATAAGATGTCAAAGTTCAAAAATTCAATTTTTTTTGTCATTTGCCCAACTTCGGCATCAATTTAAAGTATATGTTTTCAAAACAACATGCTATTTAAAAAATATATTCTAAAACTATATCTATTTCCCAATTGATCGAGGTATTTTTTATGAAAATCACTTCAAAATTGGCTTAGAAAAAAAAATTTTTCGATTTCAACCCAGATACAGAAATTCGAACTTTTAGGTATAGAACAAAAATGTTGTTTCGGCACGTAGTAGGATAAGTTGGGCGCCAGGATTTGATGAAGGGTTTTTGTAGAAGAGCTCAATACAAACATTTTTTTTCTTTAGGAGGGGGGTCTATCTCCCCCCGTTTAGGTGGGAGGGGCATTTTTATAAAAAAAATTATCAAAATAAAAAAAAATTATTAAAAAACAACGGCAACACTTACAGTAATAAATGATACCATTTCCAAAAGGCAAAATTGTGCATTTGATTCTAATTTTTAAATCAATATAATATTACCAATAGTTTTTGAAATAATCGATTTCAAAGTTAAAAATAGGGGAACAAAATTTTTAAAACTCATTTTATACTATTTTTGTCCAGACTGTGAATTTAAGTAAATAAATTACTTAGACAGAAAACTGCCTCAATTAATTCCTTATCGAACCGTGAAAACTATATGTTTCTATGTCTTCTAGTTTTTGAGAAAATTGAAAAATAAAAACAAATAAAAACAAAAAATATTTTGAAAAAAGAAAAATCTGATTAAATAATTTTTCAATTTTCCCAAAAACTAGAAGACATAGAAACATATAGTTTTCACGGTTCGACAAGGAATCAATTGAGGCAGTTTTCTGTGTGAGTAATTTTTTTTATTAAAATTCACAGTCTGGACAAAAAATAAAATGAGTTTTAAAATTTTTTTTTCCCCTATTTTTAACTTTGAAATCGATTATTTCAAAAACTATTGGTAATATTATATTGATTTAAAAATTAGAATCAAATGCACAATTTTGCCTTTTGGAAATGGTATCATTTATTACTGTAAGTGTTGCCGTTGTTTTTTAATAATTTTTTTTTATTTTGATAATTTTTTTTATAAAAATGCCCCTCCCACCTAAACGGGGGGAGATAGACCCCCCTCCTAAAGAAAAAAAATGTTTGTATTGAGCTCTTCTACAAAAACCCTTCATCAAATCCTGGCGCCCAACTTATCCTACTACGTGCCGAAACAACATTTTTGTTCTATACCTAAAAGTTCGAATTTCTGTATCTGGGTTGAAATCGAAAAATTTTTTTTTCTAAGCCAATTTTGAAGTGATTTTCATAAAAAATACCTCGATCAATTGGGAAATAGATATAGTTTTAGAATATATTTTTTAAATAGCATGTTGTTTTGAAAACATATACTTTAAATTGATGCCGAAGTTGGGCAAATGACAAAAAAAATTGAATTTTTGAACTTTGACATCTTATAAATTCTAAGTGGTTTGACCGAGTTACATGTTTTATACATTGTTAAAAAGGTATATTTATCTTCTATCAGAAACTGTAAAAAAATCGAAGTAAAAAGTAAAAAATCGAAGTAAAAGTAAAAAATTATCGAAGCTAGAATTTTTTCAATGGGTGAAGGTCCAAAAAACCGTTTTTAGCCGGTAACTCCAGATTTTGGGGGTGTTAGGGGATTTTCAAATACCGTTTCGTATTCAGTGCGACTAGCTCTACAAAACCTGATAGGTCTCCGCCCGCGTATATTTTGAGTGTTACACCGTGTAATTAACCAAGAAAGCACTTTTTACTCGTTTTTCAAACAAATAGATTTAATTTTGCTAGCGTAATTCATTAATTAAAAACAATCAGCTGTCATGTTGACAAAAAAAACTTTTCTAAATGTTTAGGTAAAATTTTCTTGCCTTTCCAATAAAATTACCTAAATTGGAAATATTTTTTTTGACAGTTGACCAATCAGAGAGCGAGAAATTACCTTAATATTTAGGCCCTAACGTTTCTGAACCTGCCCATTATAATGTGCTTTTGTTTTTTCTTCTAATTTTGTTTTCTTGTTATAAGTCAAATGTGTATATATGTATAATGCCTGTAACTCAAAAACGGGATCAGGTACGATTTTGAAATTTACAAATTTGGAATCCTGAAATCATTTCGAACAAATCTGCTACTTTTGGGGTCCATTTTTGTAAAACCTGCTACGTTTTCTAGACCACCGTGCATAGTTTTCCAATTTGGTCTTCCCAAATTGGTATTCCCTTTCAAATAATCTTGAAGCACGTAATATGCAAAGAAATTTTCTTGTTTTTTTTTTTTCGATAGGTATTTCAATTTTCATTTATTATATTTATTTCAAGGCCGCTTTTTTAGAGCTTCCAGTTTTGATCTAGAATTCGATTGTGGTTTCCCAAATCGACTTTTTATTTAGTTCTTTATGATATACAGTATTCACGACTGTTAAATTTTCCGAACACTTCTTCATATTAATTGCCCACAATCTTTAATGGAAAAAGTTAGACAGAATTTTATTGGGCTTTTAGAGAAACTAACTAGGTATATAAGTATATTTTTCACTAGTTTCCAAGCTTCAACCAAATTATTTCAAGCCGATTAAGATAAACTAATGAGTTTGTATTACTAAGCTCTATTAATTAACCTGTTATATGTATATATTATATTCATATTCCTGGAATATATTAATATCAAAGATTTAAGTTCCACAGTTGAGAACCATATTCTAAAGCTATACATCGTTTCATCATAGCAATAATTTCTCTCTGCTTATGAAGATGCATGTGAATTGAGGCTTATTAATGCTTACAAATGCATTCATAGGCCCATATCCTTATTGTAAAGTATTTCTCAACTAAACTTGTCATTGCAGAGTACAAATTATTATGTTTATATACAAATAAATTCAAAGGACCCGACCAGCAATGGTTTAAAACTGTATAGAGATGCCTGATGGAAATTTATATTCAAAATACTGCTCTACCTTAAAACTAACATAAGTTTCACAACGATGTTTGTTTTACTCAATTAAATAATTTTTAAGGACAAGTATACATTTTTTTTTTAATATAAAAAAACGACAGATTTAAAGGACTCTTTTAATACCAGCTGAGTACTTAGCAACTCAAATGCCTAACATCCTGTCCCAAACCACATTTCTTTTTTTTTCTTCAAATTTATTGCAGGTTGTTGGCCTTTTGGTGAAACATATTGCAGACTAAATACGATGCACCTGACCACAAAAATAATTAATATCGTACTTCGTGCACTACCCTCATATTTCTCAAAAAAAAAAAAAAAAAAAAAAATTAAAAAAAGGACGAAACGTACATCACAAACACTATAGCATGTGCATATTTTATAAGTGTTGACGTCTTTTGCCAAACTCCTATATTATGACGACCTTTTTCAATTAACGACAAGCTTTGGTTGGTACAGACAAACATATAAGCCAGAAAATGATTATGGATATAATTTTTTCGTTGAACAAATGTATAGGTTAGGTACCATTACCTGAATCCTTTGGATATGTCTTCTGTCTTCAGCCCACTCTCACTCTTTTTTTTTTCTCTCTCTCTTTCTTCATCACTCAAATGATCGCTCGTTATAGAATTTTTTGGTTTGGACATAGGATCTAAAGGAAATCATAGGTACCAGCTAGGAATCGAAAAAAATATTTAAAAAAAAATATATAAAAATAAGAAACGAACGAATAGAAAAAAAAATTATTCACTCGAATGCGAGATTATGGAAAATTTTAAATTAAACCAAAAGCATCGTCGTTCTTTTCTTTGTTGTGCATCAGAATGTAGTTATGTCTGTATAGATAAATACACTCCGAGACACATGATTGATGCTTTTTTAGCCGTAAACGTTGAGCACTGTAAATACTGCGATTGGGATATAAGAGTAGTACGCTAAAACAGTGGAGGAAGGAAGACAAGACCTTCTTCAAATAACGTTAAACATTTAAATTTAATTTTATTTTAATTTAAATTTATCACAAGTTACACAATTATTTTTTTTTATGAGCCTCACTCTTTTAAAATATTAATTTGAAAGAAAATTCAATAAAAAATAAAAGGAAGCTCTTTAAGTTTTTCATGAAAATTCTCATTAGATGTATAAAATATATAATGCAGTTCAAAAAAAAATTCATAAATTTTCCATGTGGTGCAATGGTACCATTTCAAAAGTGTTCTTTCTCGCTCAAAAAAACACCCTTTGACCTGAAATTTTTAGATGGACATATTTTATTACTTTTTTTCTATGGTACCTATATGAAACGTCCACACAAAATTTCATCAGCCTACCATTTATTTTCAATGAGTAATTGGTAATATTCTGACTCTTGTTCCTTAAGTAAAAGACAATTCATAAAGACTTTTTACATGATGGTCGAGACATTTTGGTATTAATTTTATTCGATCTGGCGTTAGAAAATAATTCGAAATCATGTAGAATATTAATAAAAATGTTTCGTTTCCTATACTATGATTTGCAACAAATCAAGTGCAACACAGAAAAAGTCTTGTATCTACCCTTCCGGATGGAATACAAGTTGTCCCAATATTTTAAAATAACTCTTATATTGAGTACTACCAACGATGTTAATTTCATGCTTTTATCAAAAAAGTGAACGATTGAACTCTTTTTTAATGCTAAGCCGCCTCACTAACTACAAAATTAAACGAAAAATATTTTTCTTCAAAAAAAAAAATAAAAAAATAAATGTTCTTTTTAAAACTATTTAAAAATACTTTTTTTTTCCTTTATCCTTCAAACGAAGAAAGCGTTTTAATTTTTTGTATGGAAAAGTATTTTTGATTTTGTTTTAATTTTTGAAGGCGTTTTTTTAAATAAGTTTTTGAATATACAAATTTTAACTTAGAAATAAAAATTTCTATGCCGTTCCGGAGAAAGTACTAATTCACACATAAAAACAAAGTTCAAGAAAATTCAAAAACTTGTTGGTATTGGTCGTATGAAAATTTGCTATGTTAATTTTGGTTCCATTTTAGTTAGCGACGTTATAGAAAGTTGAATTTTTTTTAATCGATAGATAAATTTATTGTAAGGCTGACAATAGTATTGAAAAAATTAAAAACAAAATTTCGAAAACAAGTTATAAATAGTTTTTGAAAACTAATCCATGAGGTAGACCTTTGTCAAAAAAATGATTATAATTAGGGGGATTTTTTTTTTACAATTTGAAAAACGTCATTCGAAAGATAATAAAAAAAGGGAGCGGGTCAAAATTCTGATTTACAAAATACTGCTTTTTTCAAAAAAATTCTGTTGTTTTTATTCTGTCTTTCAAAATTCTGCTTTTCAAAATTCTGCCAGCATTTTTTTTTTAACAAAAAATAAATTTTTGAAGAACATCTACTTTTTTTGGATTATTTTTGGGTGAGTTCTTATTTTTTAAAATTTTAATATTATGAGAAAAGATAATTTTTTTAGAAAAAGCAAAGAACCTGTTTTCTTATGACTTTAACCGACTTTACAGGCAACCACATTTTTTTATCAAATCAAGAAAAAAAATTTTATCCTAGATATTATCATTGGAAAAATCAGAATTAAATGTTGTCCACAATTTACGATTTTTTTTCACGTTAAAAATAAATTGAAAAAATAGCTCCATTTATCAAAATTTTCAAACATTTTTCAAAAATGAAAAAAAAAAATGATATGTTACTCAAAAAAATTTATTGATTAGCACACAAAAATTATATTACAAAATACTTCATTCATCCGCTTTTGTAAAAATCAATAAAAAAATAAGTTAATAAGTTACAATATAAAATTTTCGAAAATTCAGATTTTTAATTATGTGGTTATTCGAATTATTGAAACGTTTTTTAATGCAAAATTTCTTTGGAATTAGTAGAATCCTTTGCACCAACGAAGTAAAAAAACTCAATGTAAAATGTTACATGGCAAAAAAATTAATAACAATTTTGTTTCCATTTTTGAAAACATCTATTTTTGGATTTTACAAAAATAATAATTTATTTTTTTAATACGATTTGAAAATACATTAGTAATAGCTGTCTAGGTTGAATTGGGGCTGGTGGAATCTGAAGGGTACCTGCATAAATGCTTTCTTTCTATGGATTCCACTTAGATGTATGCAATGATATATTAAAATAAAAGTGTTGCAAAACTTGTCATTTAACATGTACAGTGAATTCTGTAAATGAAACAAAAGAGCTGAGCTAAAAACTTGATGAAAAAATAAAAACGCTTTTTGTTTGATTTTATTTTTTTTACTGTTACACATTCATACAGAGGCTTGCTAGCCTCATTTTGGATATTACAGTCTGCTAGGATCTAGCAAAAAGTGTCTGAGACTAATCTCTGGTAGCTTCCATTTGTTTCAAAATTTTGCAAAAAAAAAAAAATAAATCGAATTTAATATGTTCGTGAAAATCTTTTGAATTTCCCTTCTCCTGTTTGGTTGTCCAGATTTTTTTTCGATTGAAATGGTTTATCATCATCGGTGTGGCCCAAGTGACTTGCACTTTCTACCTATTTAAACATCCTCCTATTAATCCCATATCAAACAATGCGGAGTGTCCGTTTTATTCCTCTAAATGCAAATCCTTTTTCGAATCCTCGTTGGCAAACATCTCCACTCTCAAAATGTATTCATATGCAATTTTTAGCTCTCTGCAACAAAAAAGAAAGAAACGAAAAAAAAAGTGCAGAAGTGTTCAGTGGCTGGGCTTTAAAGTGGGTACGTTGAACCTTTTTAAGGTTTTTTTTTTTTTTTGTATATTCGCCATCATATTCGGTTTTTTTTTCATATTTTTTTTTTTTTTTGTTAATGGCAAGAAAGAAAATATAAAAGAAGACAAACAAATATGTGTGTTGAGGCTCTTTGCATGAGAGAAAGGCAAATGCAAAAATAACAACAAACAGAAAATTGATGCTTTTAATTCCGAATGGGATCTAAAAATGCAGGCACATCAGCAGGTAAAAATGCCGAGGCATAACACCATAAGGCAAAAAGCTGTTAGCTATACCTACCCCTACCTATCTGTCCTACCTGCTGCAGTCTACATATATAGAGTTATAAAGGTGGTATATATTCTATTTAGAGTCCTGTATCATGCTAAAGGAGAAGCTCATTCACCTGAAATACTGAATTGATCCTGCGTTCTACACCAAAGGCTATAAAGTGAGAGTGCCGCTGGCTATGTTAAAGCTGAAGCTGCCAAGTTTTAGCCCCATGATGTTGATGCTGCTGCTGATGATGATGATGATGGTTGTAGGAGGTTGTTGTTTGTTGTTGTTGTTGCTGGTTTGTGCATATGTTGCACACATATTGTAATAATTATACATATAAAAATACTCTCTGGTATCCACACACTTGTTAGATATAATTTTTTGCATATTTTTTTGCTAAATAGCTCACCGCACGAATCATTTATCAACGCTCAAGGAGTTGTCTGGTGGCACCCCCAGAGTCCTTGGGGAATGTCGTGTGTTTTTTTTTTTTTTTTTTTTTTTTTTTTTTTATTTTTTTTTGTATATTCTTTGGATGCATGTTTTAGCTAAGTGAGTTCGTTTCGTTTTCGTTCTGCCGGCACACGGGTGACATTCTGACATTATACGGCAGCGGTAGGTAGGTACCAGGTCTGCACTTGGGAATCTGTCATCGGCGTCGTTGTTGGTCTGTCGTCATCACCATCGCCGCCGTCGCAAAGGGTGAGGCCGATTAAATTACATTTTATATAGAAGAGCTTCTATCAACATTTTCCTTCGTATGCATCTATACATTTGTTGGTATATATGCATCCAAGAGAATGTGAGCTATTTTTTTTTTCTTAATTGTATACATTGCACGACAAATAATAACGAATGGAAAAAGTGCCAAAGGAAAAGAGTATATGAATGCATTAATAATAATAATACTTCTTGTCACCAGTGATAGGTGGGTTTGTGTCTTAATCATATGCGTTTCTATAGCAGATGTAGAGTATGCTTTTAAGTTTTTTTTTTTCTTCTTCTTTTTCTTCTTCTTTTTCTTGGTATTCACTGAATTTCAAGTATCTAACAATTATAAGGTGTTAAGTAAAATGTAAGGATAATAATCCTTTCAAAACTTATTGTTAGAAGGTGGTTGTTATTTTCTTTTCTAAGACTTTATATAGTGGTATGATTGGTAGAAAGTGTTACTTTTCTATGAATAAGGTTCACTTCTAGCTGCATGGAACAGACATAAAATGCACGACTGGTTCAATTATGCTTCATTTCAAATTATCTCGAAAATTGCGAAAATATTTACTATACCTACTATAATTAGTGGAGTAACTAAAGCTCAAAAAATGGCAATATTAGGGAACCCGGTCGAACAGCTCTGATTTTGATGATCTTTTTTTTCAATCTTCGGTAATTAGAAATACTTTAAAGTCTATATGTAGATTAAAAATTGCCGGTGTTGCCGTTCTGTTTTGTTAAATTTAATTGAAAATTCAGAAATTTTGCTTAATTTTCATAAATTTACTAATGCCAAAAGATTGTCTAGGCCATTAAAGTAAAACAAATATACAGGGTGTCCCACAGCCACCACCCTAAATGAAAACCATGGATTCCTGAGGTCATTTTAAGTCGAAAAACTTAAGAGGTAATTTTCTCGTTTTCGTCCCGTTTTCGAGTTACCACGGTTTTTATGATTTTTGCTCTCTTGTCTTTTAACTGGCCTTATCTTTGCTAAACTACGTTTGATTTGAAAGATTGTTTTTACAACCAATCATGAATTAATTACAGTTTAAGTTTGTCTCAAAACTTTTTTTTCTGCGGACAACCGTTTCTCCACAATTTTGCATCAAACACAATTTTCTTCGTTTTTTAAGTTGTTTTTTACACTTTCATATCATTCAAGTCAAAAAACACGTTAATGAGTATTAATTTTTTGTGCTTTTTATTAAAGCCCAGTTTATTTCCATAAAAAAAATAAGTTTTATTTCATAAAAAAGGCTACTGAAAGTAATTTAAAAAAAAATAAACAAACTGAGTGAATTAAAAAAAAAATAATTTTTAAATACAAAATTAATTTAAATGGTTGTAAAAAAATCTTTCGAATAAAACGTAGTTTGGCAAAGATAAGGCCAGTTAAAGGACAAGAGAGCAAAAATCATAAAAACCGTGGTAACTTGAAAATGGGATGAAAACGAGAAAATTACCTCTTAAGTTTTTCGACTTAAAATGACCTCAGGAATCTATGGTTTTCATTTGGGGCGGTGACTGTGGGACACCCTGTATAAGAGTGAAGGACAATCTTCCATCGTTCAGGCGATAAATGCAATTTTCTCACAATTTGCATTCAAACAAAAAAAAAAAAATAATATTTGAATATTTGAACGGCAACACCTACAATATTTTAATATACATTTTTAGAAAGCTAGAAGCTTATTAATATTTGTAAAATTGGAATAAAGTAAATTGAGGAAAGGATTTTTGAAAAAATGGAAACTAAACTCAAATTTTTGAAAAAAAAAAATGATCGAACAAATTTTAACATGTCCTTTTTAAAACTTTTTCGTAATATAAAATGCATTTATTTTTCAAATTTTTCTGGCCACATTTGTTATTATGATTTTAAATTATAATAAGAAATGTCAATATGTATTACAGTTTATGAAAAAAATTAAAAAGTATTTCATTCTTCAAGAACTTTTTTTAATAAAAGTTTTGAAAAAAAAATTTAACTTATTGAAGTTCAACATTTAAATATAAAGTTATTTTTTATTCATTCAAAAGTTTAAAGTTCTTATTTGCCAACGTCTTTGAGAAAATCAATTATTTCAATGCAAAAATTCAGTTTTTATAAAAAAAAATTACATGAAATTAAAGTAATTTTTAATTTTTTTTTTAAACAAATTCATATTTTACTACTAAAAAAATTGAAAAAAAAAAATTTTAAAATTTTTAATAACATTTTTTTTTCCAAAATTCTGAGTTAAGGACCATTCTTTCAAAAACTCTTGATTAAATTTAGTGGATTTAAATTTTACCGATAGAATTGAGATTCTGGCTTTTGAAAAACGTGTATGTTAATATTTGTAGGTGTTTCTGTTGTGTTGAAATTTTTTTTTTTTTTTGTATTTGAAGTCAGTTTGCGAGAAAATGGCATTTATCGCTTATAAAACGATAGAAGACTGTCTTTTACTCCTATATATTTTTTTCTTTAAATTTATTTTATGAAATTTAATTTTTATTTAAAAAAACAATACGGCAACATCGGCAATTTTTAACCTATAGACTTTAAAGTATTTTTAGATATCGAAGTTTGAAAAAAAAAATATCATCAAAATCAGAGCAGTTCGGCCGGGTTCCCTAATTTGTTTCAGTTACTCCACTATATATGTATATAACGTATAAATCAGTTTTACGAAGAAAGAAAATAACGTCAGTTTGTCAAAATAGCTGTGTTTTGGGATAAGATTTACGCCTCCGCTGAAGTTTTCCTTAAGTTAGTACTACGAATGGCTTAAAACAATTTGACAGGTGACAGATGACAGATGTAAGGTGACAGGTATTAGTTGACAGGTGACAGCTGACAGGTGAAAGGTGGCAGTCGACAGATTACATGTGGCAGCTGTTTTTTGATAATTGACAGGTGTTGATAGTTGACAGATGGCAAATAACAGATGGCAGATAACAGATAACATGAAGGAAACCTAAATCAACTTTGCTTGCGAAGCTAAAAAAGCTTAAATAAAAACGATACAAACCTCTTTTCCAAGATAGCGTCTCAGTTGTTTTATTGTCAGCTTATCTGAACAAGCTCAGAACACGTTCAGAAAAAGAAAAACACAAATTTGAAGGAGGTAAAAAAAAACACAATTTTTTGTTTGACAACTCAAGCTCTGCTCGGATCCAAAAAAGAAAATCGCCTATTAAACCTTTTTTATAATTTTTCTTTTCACTAAAATATTATTTTTTTATTTTCATTCACTTTTCACTTCATATTTTACTGCACAGTTTTTTTCACGCTTTTTTCCAATTTAATGCATTGCATTTTGTTTAATTGAGTACTGGGGCCCAATTCCGTAAGAGTGAGTTTTTTTATGTGAGTTTTTCTCTGCCTTGTACACAATTTACACGTTTTTTCGTTTACACAGAGGAATTCACTCTAGCGGAATTATGACCCAGAGTGATATATCTTGAGTTAGAAAATTTAAAAAAAAAGAGATTTTTCAAATATAAAAAAACTCATACCAGTGGTTTTGTTTTATACAAAAATAGTAAAATTTGTTTCTTCTTTTCTTCCGTTCTGTTTTTCTTGAGATTTATTTTTCTTCCATCAAGCTACAAGCATCTTTTTATTTATAATAATCGCTCTTTAAAAACAAAATTGTTCAAAACAAAAATATTCATAATTTATTTCAAAATAAATAATTAACTGCAACATTCTAATTGAGAAATTTCTCAACAACATAAAAAATCCCTCTATAAAAGGTTTGTTTTTATGAAAATAGCAATGATGATAGAGTACTTAATATTTAATTGGCTAAATGTATTAAGTATTAAGAAAAGAAGAAAAAGAAACTAAAAAAAAAGTAAAGTTTGAAAAAAAAAAAACAAAAGAAAAAAAACATCTCGTTGGAAGCCTCTATCTACTACTTCAACCTAAATGCGCATTTCTTGAGCGAAAAAGCTATTAGTTGGTTTTTGGTTTTGGGTAACTTTTTAATATAAAGGAAAACGTCGAAGACTATGGCACAAGCAAGCAGCAACCCCAATTTGCTTGCTTAATGGCCCATGCAAAAATCAATTTGACTTTTATTTAACTTTTGTATGTTTTTCCAACTCCTTTTAATTTAGCATCATGCATACATATTCATTAAGACATTCTTTTTGGGCTAAAAACAAACACATTCAAGAAAACACTCCACAAGCCAAAGCTCCTCCCGCGCTCGCTCTTCGGCATCATCACATTTTCGAATCATCAGATCAGGAATAACAGTTTGGGTATGGGTAGGAGGGCGGCGGCATCATATCGCTTCAAGGTTCAAGCTTCAAGGGTAGATTCTTATCCCGGTTCAAACCCAACAACAAGAGCAACGCGAAGGAGCAAGCAAGCAAGCAATGGCGGCGCGATGATAATAATCTACTTAAGGATGTACAAATGAATGTTTTCCTAAATGTCGATGGATGAATACAAATTTTAGTATTATTCACGGGCTGAAGGTTTAATTTACCCCACAATGAGCGTGGTATAGCTAAAAGCGCGTTGACGGCTGAAATCATCTAAAATATAAAGAAGAGGTATGCAAGGGTAGGTAGAGACGTATAAGGTACGTATACCCTTTGTCAATTACGCATCAGTACAGGGTGGAGTTTAAAAGTTAATATAAATTAGTTCACATAGGACTTAATTTTGAAGTTAAAATAAGGAGCCTGTTGTGACTATTTACATAATTGCATTATGCATAGTTTAAGAAGTAGGTAGGTATATGAATTAATTTTAGGATTAAAACTAAAGAGGTAGGTGGGGAACGAGAATGAAAATAAATTAAAAGCAAATAATTTGTTTGTCACATGTTGGAAGAAATTTTGACTTTGGATCATAAACCAAAATTATTTCTTTTTTTTTTTGTCTGTGTGTCAGTCTGTCTGTCTGTCAGTTTGTCATTCTCTTAGGATGTCTGCCAATCTGTATAAGGAGCTACAGCCTAAACAGATGGACCGATCTACTTCAAATTTGGTATGTAGGTACCTAGCAGTTTTTGGATCCTGAGCAGAGGGTTTTTTAGAATTAATTTTTTTTTTTATAAAAAAACGGTTTTTTTCAAAAATCGTTATTTACGAGAGAAAATCAGATTTAAAAAACGGTTATATGGAAGGTATAGTCCGGGCGGCCACTGCAGAAACGCTCAACTCATCGAGCTAAAGAAAATTTCAAATGGGAAGTGAAAGAGGGCTATTAGTAGTTACGAAAACCACAGGTCTTCCCGTTCGCATCCTGGCACGATTGGCGTGGTAAAGTGCATCGTGCATCTCATAGAGTTAAAAGACAATATTGGTGTCAAATTAAAGGTGCTATTGTCAGCTATCAAAATTCAGAGGTCTTCCGGGCGAAAGTCTGGCAGTTTTGTCATGCAGCCCGTTTTAAGGTTAGAAGCGATAAAAGTGAGTTTTTTCATAAAGTCTTGTTTTTTGGTATTTTGGTGGATGAGTTAAGGAGTTTTTTCACTATAAAATAAAAATAAGAGTTATTAGCATTTAAATATAAAACGATGTTTTGGAAAAAGCTTGATAGTTTATTAGCAATGACCCAAAGTATATGCAAAACTACGAATAATTCACGAAAAAGTCTCAAATAATACGCTGCGCCCCTTACAACTTACCGAATTAAAAGGCGAATTTAATTTCAAATTAAAGCTAATAATGCCTTTTTTTGAAAACCAGAGGTCTTCCAAGCCACATCTTGTCATTTCACCCCCCAGCCTGCTTGAACGTTTTAAGTGAAAATCGCTCCTAACCTTAAAACAAGCTGCGTGACCTAACTTGAAATTTTTGGCTTGGAAGACCTCTGGTTTTCAAAAAAAGACATTATAAGCTTTAATTTGAAATTAAAGTCGCCTTTTAATTCGATAAGTTGTAAGGGGCGCAGCGTATTATTTGAGACTTTTTCGTGAATTATTCGTAGTTTTGCATATACTTTGGGTCATTGTTAATAAACTATCAAGCTTTTTTCAAAACATCGTTTTATATTTAAATGCTAATAACTCTTATTTTTATTTTATAGTGAAAAAACTCCTTAACTCATCCACCAAAATACCAAAAAACAAGACTTTATGAAAAAACTCACTTTTATCGCTTCTAACCTTAAAACGGGCTGCATGACAAAACTGCCAGACTTTCGCCCGGAACACCTCTGAATTTTGATAGCTTACAATAGCACCTTTAATTTGACACCAATATTGTCTTTTAACTCTATGAGATGCACGATGCACTTTACCACGCCAATCGTGCCAGGATGCGAACGGGAAGACCTGTGGTTTTCGTAACTACTAATAGCCCTCTTTCACTTCCCATTTCAAATTTTCTTTAGCTCGATGAGTTGAGCGTTTCTGCAGTGGCCGCCCGCTCTAGTATACATATAACCGCTTTCTTAAATTTGATTTTCTCCCAAACAATTTGCTTGATTTCAACGAAATTTTTTAAACAAAAGCACTAGGTATAATAATTCTTATATAAATCAAAATTGTGAAAAATATTATTTTGGGATTAAAAAAAAATTGAAATTTTTTTTTGAAAAATCGAATTTTCAAAAACGAGACATTCAATTTTTTTTTGAAATTTTGGTTTTAGGCGATGATTAAAAGTTTATAATAAAAACATTTTTTTTTGAAAAAAAATTTTATAAAAAATTAGTTTTTTTAAAAACGGCTTTAACGATTTTGAAATTTTTTTTCCAAAAATGCATCTTTATGAATGAAATTAAACTGCTTACTTGTTTTTAGCCCAATTTCATTCAAAGAGTTGTTTTTTTTTTTTCATTTGAAAAATGAATTTTTCTGTGAAAAATCGAATTTTTTGAAATTTTGGTTTTAAGTGAAAAATTATTTATATAACAAAATTAGTTTTTTAGTTTAAACGATTTTGATTTTTTTTTAATTGCATCTTTATAAAAGAAATTAAACTGTTTACTTTTTTTTGAGCTCAATTTCATTTTAGGAGTTGTTTTTTTTTTTTTAATTTGAAGAATGAATTTTTCTGGGAAAAATCGAACTTTAAAAAACGAGATACCTACTAAATTTTTTGGAAATTTTGATTTTAAGTAATGATTAAAAGTTTCTAATAAAAACATTTTTTTTTCTAACAATTATTTATAAAAAATTAGGTTTTTAGTTTAAACGATTTTGATTTTTTTTTAATTGCATCTTTATAAAAGAAATTAAACTGCTTACTTTTTTAGCTCAATTTCATTTTAAGAGTTGTTTTTTACTTGCGATATAGGTACTATAGGGCAAGTTTAGGATTCGTAAAAAAAATCGAACTCGAGATAACAATTTTACATTACTTTACGATGATGGAGAATGCCAAAAAAGTGGGTCCGGCAATTCTGTCTGTCTGTCTGTCTGTCTGTCTGTCTGTCTGTCTGTCTGTCTGTCTGTCTGTCTGTCTGTCTGTCTGTCTGTCTGTCTCTATCTGGAGCTGCAGCCTAAACGAGTGAAGTGATTTTCTTCAAACTTGGTAGTTAGCAGTTTTTGGTGATTCCCTAGAGGGGAAATTGAAATTTTTTTTTATGACCAAAACTAACGGTACTTGCCATATAACGGAAATAGAAAAGTTAATTTTTTTCAAAAACGGCTCTAACGATTTTGATTTAAATTTTTGTGTGTAGTACTACACATAAGAGCCAACTTTTAAAATAAAAAAAATATTTTTTGTACAGTTATTAATGGTACCTGTCATAGAACGGTTTTTTTCGTTTCTGAATATCTCGTACAACACTAACCCGATTTAAATGAAAATTTTTATACAAACGTGTGTAAGTAAAGATAATATTAAGAATTTAGAAAATTTTCAAAAAACGCATTTTTGGATTTTTAAAAAATATTTCAAAATTTTTTTTTGAAAAATCAATTTTTTGAAAACGGATCAATGAAAAATTTTGAAATTTAGTTTTAATGTGTAAATTAATTATTTCTTCAAAATGGCATACCAATTTTTTTTTTGAAAAATGTTAAAAAAATTTTATACATAAAAAATTATTTTTTTAAAAAACGGCTCCTACAATTTTCGAAAATTTTTTTCTAAAAATACCTTTTTATACAAGAAATAAAATGGCATATTTGTTTTTTTATTTAAGATAATTTAAAATGGAGTTTAATTAATTATAAAAACAGATTTATTTTTTTTATACTACTTATGAAATTTCTTCAAAATATCAAATTTTAAATTTCTTGAATAAAAAGCTTTAACATTATAGTTACTTTAAGCATAAGAGCAAGTACGTGCGACCCCAGTCGTGCAATTTATTTTTTATTCATTTGATGAACGAATTTTTCTGTTTCTTTTTTTTTTATTTATTTTTTAATTTCATATAAATTTACCAAATTTGTATAAATACCTACATAAGTGATACGTCGTAAACATTTTATCATTTTAAATTCCAAGAGCAAGTACGTGTGACACAGTTGTGCATTTTATTTTGGTTCAATTCAAACGCAATTTACACTGCACACCATTTAATTATGAAACGAACTTTTCACGATAACCAACAATCAGACATGACAATAACGATCATAGATATACCTAATTCGGAAAAAGTGTTTCCTGCAATAAGACCTCTAACGATAAAAAAATTTGTTTTCAGCTTTATTTCTAGAAAAGTTAATACATAATTTAACCCGTTACTTTCGTAATATGAAATTCTCTACACAGTGATCCTGAACAAGTTTATGGTTAAGCAAAAATGACCACAAAAACTAAAAATGTGCTTTAGTTCCTGAAGGTCTCGGAAATAACAATCCGTTTTTACAGAAATCGGATTAAATTTTTTTTTCGAGATATCCCCGTAAATATTGTTTTTTCTTCGTGAAAAATTCACCGCAACGCAAGGCAGGAGTAAGAAAACTTGGGCGGTGAGAATTGAAAATGTTTTTTTTTTTTTTTTGTAGAAGAGTTCAATGCAATCATTTTTTTTCTATTAAAAGGGTGGTACAGATGGCTGGGTTACCCACATACAACTTTATTAATGCATTGGACCATCTTTATTAATGTTTCGAAGAGTCCATAACCAGTACCAAATGAAGAGAGGCATCGAAGGACACGAACACGAGGACCAATCAAAACCTGAAATTACGACGTGTAACATAGCTAGGACTCGTCGAAAGGAAAGGTGCAAAATAACCAGTTCAACCAATCAACGAATTCGCAACACCAATAAATAATATGGCGATGGATGACCTCATTCTAGAAGCCACGCACAGATAAAAGGACCTAAATTCAACTCTATCGTCTATTTTAATTAAAAAGTTGACTAATACAATAACTTAATTGGCATGATCCACCCTGTTGATTTTTGCTATCAGCCCAGTTAACAAAATTATAATAGCTATGATGTAGGCAAATTCAATTTTTTTTTTTTAGTAATTTCGTTATTTAAAGAATTTTCTAAATTAGCAGTGTAGATTAGTAGTCACATTGTTTGTTTTTAATGAGATTCTATTTATAAAAATAGATGACAGCATCAAATAAGAGAGAAAGAGATTTAAAATTTTAGGAGGGCGTTTAGAGCCCAACTATAAAAGCATCTAACCTATATAGAAAAATTATTATTTGAAAAGTTCCCCATTAATTTTTCATTGTTTAAATTATGACATTCAATAAAAAAAAATTAAAATAGAAAAAAAAACTCAAACCAAATAGAAAATAAAAAAAAAAAAAAATAGAAAAAACAATTTTATTGAAATTTTATATTTTTTGTATTGTTCCGTGCTAGTCTGCACCACAAAACTCTCGATTTGATTTTTGACTTAATTGAATTTAAATTGAATACATTCGGCTGAATAAATGAATATTAAATTTAGAATATCTAGGTAGAATATCTAGGTAGGTATTTAGGTACACACTGGATCTGTCTGTATGTATACAACATGCCTCATCCTGATAGAATTTCGCGCACAGAATAGAGTTTCAGGCAGCAATCTGATTGTGTGTATAGAAATTTGTCAATACAACACATTTTTTTTTTTTGTTTAATTTTATATTTCGCAGATACCACCATTATTCAGATAAAGGATGTATAAAATCGAGAGGACATTGACGAAAGGGGGATAAAACGATTTAGGTTTTCTTTTTTTTTCATTTTATTTTTGTTGCTGTCGTTTTTATTTTTATACACAATTCATGAATGTGTTGTAAAAGTATATGAAAGAGGCTTTAAATGTCATTGTTTAGTTTTTGTGGTTTTGTAAATACATAATAGATGGAGTTGTTGGCGACGTATTTGTATGCCTCATTTGATGATGATGATTTATAACTCACTGTTGTTGACAAAAAAAAAAAATAAACGTAAAAATAAAAAAAATAATAAAATAGCGGGTTATTTAAAAAAAAAGAAATTTCACTCAGGCAAATTGAAAAGATATAGATTATTCAATTTGTGTTTTACATAGATTTATTAATATATGTGTATATGGATTGTATTGAAAAAAATTTGCTTTTAAGTTTAAATCCTAATGAAAATTTTTATATTATGCGTTTCAAGAAAGGGTCTTATAAAATTGTGTTTTGAGTTTTGACAACCAAATCATTGATTTTTTGGATTTTCTTTAATACAGCATAATGATCGTCCTTCTTCCTTTGCTCTTTGTCTTCAGATTGTGCTCCACCTAAAGTTATAAGGTCGATGAAAAAAAATTTCACAATTCAAATCTAGTGGTTTATTATAGAACCGAAAATTTCGAATCAAAATTTGTAAATACTTTTTGGCTTTAAAATAAAGTCTGAATGCGAATTAGTATAAGGTGCTATCGGTTTATGGTGCAAACAAAAGAGCTGACCAGCAAACTTGAAATTTAATTTATTCCTATTGTTTACAGCTTTTAAAAATATATTCAAGAAGCTACCACTAAATCAAGCTAGCAAACGAATTGTAATTTTTGTCAAAGACTGTTCCAAACGTAAAAAATTGTTACAAGCTAAATTTTAGGATGTGCAAAAAAATTTTGAATTTTAATATAAATATTAGGTAAAGTTTATATAAAAACGTTTTTTTACAAATATTTTTATTGAAATATGTTCAGTTTAATTTTTTTTAAGCTCAAATTCCTTTAATTTTTAAATTTTTGTATACCTACACAAATTTGGCAAATGCATATATGAAAAAATACATAAAATTAGTTTTTCAAAGAAAAAAAAAAAAAACAACATTTTAAATTAATTTAAGATCAAATAGGTAATGCAATTTTATGTTTTTTTTTTATGAAAATGCATTCTAAGAGAAATAATTTCAAAAATTCTAAGAGCCGTTTAAAAAAATAAATGTTTTGTAAGAAAATTAAATAAATTTATATCATATTTTTTTAAGCAATTAATTATTAATAGGCAAACTCATTAAACCCTAATTTCCAAAGCAACATTTTTTAAAAACCCAGAAATTTATTTTATTTTTGATTTAATTTATTATAGCTATTCAAATAGTTTTGTTTGAAAAATTTGTTCATGTTTGATCTTTAATTTAACTTTTTTGTACTAAAAACTGCATACAGATAAGGTTTTGAAAATTTGACAGTTTTTGATTTTAAACTAAAAAACTTTCGTTAAAATTATTGCCAAAAAAAATTCAGTATGTACTCAAGTAGCACACTGGTGTATAAATTGGTGTAAATTCATTAATTTTGGTGTAAAATTGAGAAATTTGAATAAAATGGTGTATTTATCAAAAAAGATGGTATAAAAATTATACCATCATCTTTTCTGTGCAAAATTTCAACATTTCTTTTAGGATTCCGTGCAAAAAATACTCCGATATTCAATTGTTTTTATAATACACCATTATTGGTGCATAAAATTATTCGATTCTCAAATGAACCGAAACGGTATATTTTGTACACTCTCTTTGGTGTTGGAAGTACACCCTGTGGACATAAAATTCACCAGACTGCATAAGTGGGAGACGTCATATTTTTCCATGGCCGCCATTTAAATAATGAAGACAGCGATTAATTATTTTACTATAATAGTACTATATCGGCCTAATTATGCCGCATTCTTACTTTTTTTCGATTCGTTTATATTATAATAAAAGAACGCTTCTAAGATATATTGCACGACTGGGGTCGCACGTACTTGCTCTTATGCTTAAAGTAACTATAATGTTAAAGCTTTTTATTCAAGAAATTTAAAATTTGATATTTTGAAGAAATTTCATAAGTAGTATAAAAAAATTAAATCTGTTTTTATAATTAATTAAACTCCATTTTAAATTATCTTAAAAAAAGAAAAAAATATGCAATTTTATTTCTTGTATAAAAAGGTATTTTTAGAAAAAATTTTCGAAAATTGTAGGAGCCGTTTTTTAAAAAAATAATTTTTTATGTATAAAATTTTTTTAACATTTTTCAAAAAAAAAGTTGGTATGCCATTTTGAAGAAATAATTAATTTACACATAAAAACTAAATTTCAAAATTTTTCATTGATCCGTTTTCAAAAAATTGATTTTTCAAAAAAAAATTTTGAAATATTTTTTAAAAATCCAAAAATGCGTTTTTTGAAAATTTTCTAAATTCTTAATATTATCTTTACTTACACAAGTTTGTATAAAAATTTTCATTTAAATCGGGTTAATGTTGTACGAGATATTCAGAAACAAAAAAAACCGTTCTATGACAGGTACCATTAATAACGGTACAAAAAATATTTTTTTTATTTTAAAAGTTGGCCCTTATGTGTAGTATTACACACAAAAATTTTAATCAAAATCGTTAGAGCTGTTTTTGAAAAAAATTAACTTTTCTATTTCCGTTATATGGCAGGTACCGTTAGTTTTGGTCATAAAAAAAATTTCAATTTCCCCTCTAGGGAATCACCAAAAACTGCTAACTACCAAGTTTGAAGAAAATCACTTCACTCGTTTAGGCTGCAGCTCCAGATAGAGACAGACACACAGACAGACAGACAGACAGAATTGCCGGACCCACTTTTTTGGCATTCTCCATCATCGTAATGTCATGTAAAATTGTTATCTCGAGTTCGATTTTTTTTACGAATCCTAAACTTGCCCTATAGTACCTATATCGCAAGTAAAAATGTAAAAACAACAAAAAAATTATTATTTTTGAAAAACTGATTTTTAAAATCGAAAACAAAAATCATTAATTCATTGAAATTTTTGAGGCGCTTGATTTTTAGACGGGGTAGTATCTAAAATCAGTAGATGGAATTTGTTTCGTTCTTAAATTAGGCACTCAAATTCATATTTAATCATTAGTTAATTGTATTGTGATAGAGAATAATTTATTTTCATTTATTTCATAAGAAATAGTGTACATTTTAATTCATCAAACTATTTAAGGTTAAAAAATAAACTTTGGTTCAAATTATAAATCAGAATAATTTAAATGGTGTATTTTATCCATAGATTTATTGTGTATTTTTCAATTTCAAAGGAATAATTTTTCACCAAAAACCAGTTCATTTTTTAAACCACTAGCTCTATTTATGTACTAAAATCGGTTTAATTTTTTAACCAGCGGAGTTTATTATATACGAGAAAATGGTATATTTTTTATATTTAAAATGCATATCATGAAAGTGCAAAAAATACTCTAAATATTTTGGTGTATTTTAGACTTTTGTGCTACTTGAGTTGTACAGTGTGACATTTATTGATTTATCTAAGTCATTTAAATATGGGTAAAAGAAAAAAATTATTTAACTTAATTTTTTTCGGTGTGTACTTGTTCTTATGTCAAAAGTGCTTGGAATATTGAAGATTTTTAAAAATTCATAAAAAATTAAGAAATTAAAAAATATTGAATATTACACACAGAATTCTTTAAGTGGTAGAGTAAAGTCGGGTATTGTGGTATACATGTTTCTTTTTGGAATATATTTCGAAAAATATTGAATCAAACTAATCGAAAATTAGTGAAGATGTGCAATGGTATATTATTTCCGTGTTATGAATGTTTTGCAGTGGTTTTTTGTTTCAGAAAAAAAGTTTTATATTAAAATGTGCAATGACCTCGAAAATGCCACATCTGGAAAGTGGAGGGTAATGTGGTACACATACGTCTGCTAATGTGGTATACTCTTTTCCAATACAATATTATGTATTTTATGAGTGTCTTCATTTTTGAAAAAACCAAGAAATATGTTTTTATTTGTTTTTATTAAGAATGAAAGATAAAACAACAGAAGATTAAAAATAACTTGTGTTTTGTTGAATTACAAGGTACAATTTTAATTTCATTGTTGGCATAATCTAAAGGAATTTAATATACCACATTAGAGTATTGTAAGTATACCACATTAGCGGAAATTGTGAAATTGTACAAAACATTAAAAAAAATATGTTAAAAGTTAGATTTGAACCAAACTCACATCGAAATCACGTGAATCAATAGCGAACTGTTCTACTTAAAAAATAAGTTTTTGTAAATATTGTTTTTTAAACGCTTGGGAATGCATTTTGTAAGGCTCCCAAAAAAAGTCCACGTAACCGTTTATAAAGATTTATCAATTTTTGGAAAGGTATGGAATATTTTTGTGTTTTTGAGTACGCATTTTTCGTTAAACAAATGTTGTCACCTATTGCTTCAAGAGACGCCCTTCTATTATCTTTAGGTTCTTAGAAAACAATGTGTACCACATTACCAACCTATACCACATTACCAACCTATACCACATTACCAGAACTTACTCTATAACCACCCATTTAATTTCTTCTAAAGAATTTTTGGGAAAAAAATGTTTTTCTTTTTTAGGTTAAACTTTTTTTGGAAATATTTTCAATATTTTAATATTTTAAATAAATATGGTATGCGCACCCATCCTTTGCTAAAAATAAGTAAACATGTGTAGGTGTATGTTCAAATAATAAGATCGAAAAACTTTTTTTTCTGAAAAACCACGAAACCAAATCATTTTCCAAATATACATCAAAAACAACAAATTTGCAATTTGAGTTTTCCTATTAAATTGCACTTAAAATTCCAAAATGAAATTTTCTGACCCAAAGTGAAATATCAAATTCATTCTCTAGGCATGACTTCTTTCACTTAAAAGCAACTTCATTCCATAAACATTACAAAACCAACAAGAAAAAAAAGAAGACAACTGAAAACAAAAATGAAAATGTTCTCGTATACAAAAACCCCAAAAGGATTCAACTGTAGGTATATGAAGACGTTTTCTGATTGAAGCCAAAACAGAAAGCCACATTGTCATCCATAAATAGTAAGTCCTTGCAATCCTTTTTCTATTTTTTTTTTTTTTTTTTAACGAATATAAACTTAATACAATTGTTGTGTATACCAGTCGTATACTCGTTGTTCCGTATAAGGTTTTCACAAAAAAAAAGGAAGACTATTATGTTGGGTAGGTATAGGTTTGTACGCGCGCTATACGAAAAGTGATTTCTCTTCTTGAGCTATCTTTTAGTCACAGACTATGGTCGTTTTTCTCATTTTTATTTTCTTTCGCTTCTTCTTTCGCTCTTTTTTCTTTTCTTAATGTTTAAATAAATAATCTTACGAGAAAAACAATAAATTTAATTAAAAAAGTAAAGCAGCTATGCAATAAAAGTGCAGACTGAATACAAAAAAAGAAATACAGTGGTTCGATTGATGGAAACAAAAACTAAAAATTAAAACTAAAAGCTCATAAAATTATACAACTTATCAAAAATAAGTACAAAAACACAAAATAGGCAAGAAAATTTAAAAAAAATGTTAACACTTTTAACCGAAACATTTAGATTGAAAAGACTTTTTTGTCAATTCTATACCACTGTATGCTAGTGATGGTACAGAAACGGCATCACCGAGCACCGGAACATGAACGCAAACAGGAAGTGCAGCCATATACACCACACACATAGCCAATATAAGCTCAAGCACAACGCGCTTCTGCTTTTCATTTCTTGTCTTCTTCTTCATTCAAACAAAAGAATAACAAAAAAAAAGTAAAAAGGACAACAACTCTTCTTCTTGGTGTTCCTTCTGAGAGTCAGACTGAATAAAAGACGACGGACAAAGTGCAAAAAGACACACAAACAAACAATTTTTCTTTTCTTCAAAATGTACTCGTTGCTCCTTATTTATTTTCTTTCATGTTTTTCGTTTTTCGTTTTTTTTTTTTCAAATTTTTATTTGGTCCTAGATTGTTGTTGTCTTTCGTCCTTGTTCAGTTGCATTTTGCGTTAGTTATTTCTTTTTCTACTTTTATTTTTTTTACTATTTGCTTGTTTGTTTGTTTCCTCCGTTGACTCTTTCCGCTTTATACCTCTTCTCTTGTCGTTCTATGTCGTTTTTTTTTTCTGTGTTGCCATAGACTTTTATACTCATAAGATGCTTCTACATTAAAAGAACCGCCATTTGGCCACAGAAAACAGGTTTATTTGGCTCCGAAATATATCAACGCAAGGATCGTTAGATTTCATCCTTCATTCTGTTTCTGTTTCTGCCTCCAAATTTAACATTTAGGTTATGAGGTTCGAGCAAGCAAATAAAACCAACAATATGAACAATGTGAAGAAGACAACAACAACAAACAAAATAAAAAAAAAAACAGTTAACTAAATGTTATGAGTTTCGTCATTATGTTTACAATGGTATAGAAGGCTATATTGTGGTTTACAATACGACGAGAATATCCGTATCCTTGCAACGTGGAACAACTTCATTCAGCGCCAAATTACTTGATTTTATCTTTTGTTTTTCTTTTGTTAATTTTACCTTCCGTTTCCGTTAAAATGGTTGTTTGGTTTGATGTACGACGAGTACCTTACTATGAGTTGAGAGAGAGTATCAAGTATTGCCAACGTTATATTTACCATGTTTCTTACCTATACATAGATACAGCACCTAATTTCCGTCAAAGAAATTAAGCTTTTTTTTACTAAGGGAATAAATGAAAAAAACAAAGAAGAAGAAATATAACCTTCAATGGCTTTTAAAAAGCTATCTTAAGATTTTATTTTAATTTTAAATTGCTGGGGAATAATTATCTTTTGCGAAAAGTAAATAAAATTTTAAAAGAAACATAAAACCATAATTACTACGCTCCCACCAGCAGTAAAGTATAAGATTGGGTAAGGTAGTATAGTTGTTATACAGATTTTGAAAGCCTCTTGATCTTCGGTACTCATTTGCAAGCTTTTAATTATAGTGACTTTACCTTTATCTTAATTCTGTTTAATTTCAAAGATTTTTAATTGAGCGATTTAATATCTGTTGTTGATTGGTCAACTTGTTAATTGATGATAAGATCGGTGGTTAAGGCAGAGGCATAAATAATAATGCGGTTAGAATTTGTTTTTTTTTTTTTTGCAATAAATCTTCAATACTTAAATACTTAGCAATAAATTAATTTTAATTCATACTTTAAGCTACACTGAAGACTGACGTTGTCCCAAATGTGTCTCATACGTTTCATGTCTCAAGCGTGTTTCGATTGTGTTCCGAACATTACCCAAACATGTCTCTAACATGTCCCAAACATGTCTCTAACATGTCCCAAACATGTCTCTAACATGTCCCAAACATGTCTCTAACATGTCCCGCACGTGTCCCAAAAGTGTCCCAAACTCGTCCCAAATGTGTCCTAAATGTATTGCAAACATGTCCCGAATTTGGCTCGAACGTGTCCCGAGCATGTCCAAAGGTGTCTCGAGTTTGTCCTGAACGTATCCCAAACGGGTCGAGAATGTATTCTCAACGTGTGCCGAAAAAGTCCCGAACGTGTCTCGAGTGTGTGTCAAACGTGGTTCCTATATGTCCCGAACGTGTCCCAAATGTGTCCTCACTACTGAACGTGTTTCTTATTTGTCCCAAGCGTGTCCCAAGCGTATCTCAAACGTGTCCGGAATGTATCTTGATCTTGAAGTGTCCCAAACTTGTTCCGAGCTTATTCATTTATTCCGGAATATGTCCGAAATATTATAATTATTTTTGTGAAAGACATCGATGTTAACAATCAATCAAAGTCAACAATAACTTCCTTGATGGCATTGTTTTTAAATGTAGTAAAACTAACTGATGTAGAAGATGATGAAACTCTGTCGCTGAAAATGTATTTTATTAGCACACCCCAGCTGACGTGGACGTTATCCCAAATGTGTGCCAAACGTATCCCGAACGTGTTCCCAAGATGTCCCAAGCGTGTTCCGATTGTGTCAAAAAAATTTCCGAATATATCCCAAACGTGTCACAAACATGTCCCGAACATGTACCAAATGTATCCTGAGCGTGTCCCAAGCATTTCCCAAGCGTGTCCCAAATGTTCATCGATTGTGTCCCAAATGTCTCTTAAACGTTCACATCTTTCTTGTCCCAATACGTGTTCCGAATGTATTTAGAACGTTTCCTGAATTTGTCCCAAACGAGTCTGAAACATACCCCGAATCTGTCCCAAATATTATAATTATTTTTGTGAAAGACATCGATGTGAACAATCAATCAGAGTCAACATAAACTTCCTTGATGGATATGTTTTTTAAATATAATAAAACTAACTGATGTAGAAGATGATGAAACTCTGTCACTAAAAATGTATTTTATTAGCTCACCCCAGCTGGTTAAGTACCTATCTACAAGCTTTGATAACTACTCCATTCCTAAAGAATAAGAAATTTCGGAAAAAGGATGAAAAGGTCGCCTTTCTATATCTTGCCAACTCCACAAGTAATTTTAAAACTTCTCATGACCAAAAGGTCTCTAAGATTCTCGTTGATGCATGAACTATATCAAACTTGATAGGTATATTTTTCCCCTATATAAGTCAAATTGAATCTATCACAGGATCATCGAGTTGAGTCACACAAAAAAAGCCTTTATTCTCTAAAATTAATTCCCGATAACACCCGGATATTCGATATACATAAATAGTTTTTGATTTAAACCCGAAATCCTTCCATGGAGTTGCTTTGTTTTTTTTTTTATCAAATTGGATATCTTCCCTCTGTTTTGGGGATTGAGGGTTGTCATAGGACACAAAATGTCCAATATGACAACGATGTCTTCTTATTTAGGGTAGAGTTGGATTTTCAAGTAAAATTGACTCGCACCGTCATAAAAAAAAAAAACGGATAACATCTTTCGGAAGCTAGGGTTTATTGTCTTCTCCATCATCACACCGAGAAGGGAAAAACTTAAAATCAGTCGAGTTTCAACAAAACTTAAACTCTTAAATCCAAAATGACCCGCTGCTGTATCAATCAAAGTCGTTAAGTATCACTTGTTTCTCAAAACAAATCTCTCTGGATCATGGATACCCCACACAGAGAAAAATAGACCACATAAAATAGAACAAAAACAATAAGATTTCTCTATGGTTTTCATCCAAGAAGGAAACCTTATTAAAACAATCGGGTTTTCCTTATTGTTTTAAAATCTGCAAACAGATAAAAAAAAAGATGACCAGGCTGGGAATCGAACTGGAGACTTCAAATCTTTAGTCGCCCACCTTACCACCTGAACCAACCTGCCATGAAAATATTGATCGCGATTTTTGTTCTAGTGCTAAGTTGCAAAAAAAAAATCAACTTTTCAGTCAAATTTTAATAAGATTTTCTCTATAAAAATAATAAGAAATCTCCTTAAAAAAACCTTATTAATCGTTGATTTTAATAAGATTTCCTTATGAAATGTATGGACGGTAAAACAATATGGCAATCTGTTAGTTTTTAGCGGGTCATATTTTTCTCTGTGCATATACACCGCATTGTTCATTTTCCAAAGAAGAACAACCAAAGTAAAGTATTTTATGGTTTTTCACTCACCCCGGCAGAGGCAGCAGCACTCATTCACCCGCATCCATCAGCTTTCTCCTAACTTTTTTTGCTAATAACCTTTTTTGCTCTCAGGATTTTGAACTTTTCCTCTGCATACACTTTGGCTCTTGTTCCTTTTTTTTTACTAGCACACACAACATCCTAGCGTAAGACTGCCTTACTTTTGTTTATGCCTCGTGTTCGTCCTTCGAAAATGTTTTTGTCACATGTGCGATGCTCCAGATCCTTCACAAGTGGGATAGAGCACATTGTCTTGTGTTGCTTTGTTGGGTGCTTGCTGTTTTTTTTAAGGATGATTTGTATGAATGCAAAACATTTCGCGTCTTAATGCTTTATTTGCCTAAAACAGACAGTTGTTGTTAGGTTCGTGATTCCACGAAATGCTTCTTTTTCTTCTTAGAATAAAAACAAAAAATAGGAAAAAAAAAAGTAAAACATGTGAATGTAAATGTCTTCTTAGAGAGAGAAAAAAGAAAAGGTTTTTTTTTTCCTCGGAAAAATTATGTGTAGGTTCAAAAGTTCTCCGCCGAGTTCCGACAGATAAATGCATTGATTTTGATAAATGTGAAAAATTGTGTAGGCGTTAAACAATATGTACCTACCTTACTCCTAGATACTTTTTTTTTTTTGTCTTCTAGCATGAATTTGTGAGCTTGGGTGTTTTTGAGTTAAGTTAGAGCATTAAAATACAAAAACAGTCGTTTAGACATGACAAGTTGTTATTTTATATTTTGCATTTAAATTGAAAAAATAAATATATGTATGAGTAGGTACTCTTCATATAAGGACGTCAGAGTGTCGTGTGGAAGATATTTTTTTTTTTTTGTTACTACTTAAGTCATTTACATTGAAAAAGACACCTTGCTGTCTTATTTGTTAAACTTAAGAAAGTGTATAGACTTAAGACACATGAAAGAGCTTTTATATGATTTTACCTCATTAGAGTTTTTTTTTGTTTGTTTTGTTTTTGTTTGTTAAGTATCTATTTGATTATATCAATCATCTTAAGAGTCTTGATGGAATTTGGGCTCTTGGGATTACAATTAAGAAAAGAATACCAATGTTTTGTCACAGGGAGGCAATGAATTTGAATTTATATTTTGTGAAAAGCTATTGACGTTGAGTCTGAAATAAAAAAGAAAATTGGGGTTACAAAGATAACTCAGGTGATGGAAAATTGTAACGGAATCGTATTGAAGATTCAAATACAAGTATTTTATTTACTATAGGGACCTTAAAATCCATATTATTAAAATTGTTTTAAAATATTTTTTTTCAGCCATTTTTCTTTAAAGTGCCTTTCCCTAAACACGGGAAAACAAAATCTCACTCCCTTTCATAGCAAAAATTGCCTGAGTTGGACTCTTCTGCAAGAATTCATTACGGTTTTCCTATGTACTCTTGTCAAGAATAATTGATGGCATTCTCGGAAAAAGGGAACAAATAAGATCAATAGTTTTGAATATCTGCAAAGTTTAACAATCAATTACTAATACAAGAGCTAAAGCTATTTAAGTAAACGATTTTGATTTTATTTTTTTTAATTTTCAGTTTTTTTGAAGTGAAAACTTCTTTAGTAGATATCGTAGTGATTTGAAACAAGATGAAACGAAAAAGCGACACGAAAAATCAATTGATCATAACTTTTTTGTTTTAATAGATACATGAATGAAATTTATACAGTAGATAGGTAATTAAATAAATTATGATTGTGCAAAATTTCAATTAATTTCATATTCAAAATTCTGAGATAACTGTGAAAAGATGTTTTTTTTTCTAAACACGTTATATATTTTGATCAACATAACAAATTTATTTAGCTTTAATACGCATGCTGATAATATTACCTTTCATTTAGGTAATAGGTATATCACACATAACGGTACATGCTCTACAAGTTATATAATCTTTAATTGAAAAACTTGAAAAATAACTCAAAACACCTGTGAAGATTTGTTGCCGATGACCAGCCAGCATTAGAGGAAGTACTGTAATCTCAGTTTGAAATTTCGACATGGTTGGCTTTAAAAAATTCTTACTTTTTTTGCAGGCATGGTAGAAATATGATTAAAGCGTCATATAAAACGTGAAATAATAATGATATAAAATTTATTAAAGGTTTTTTTTTTTTAGTGGATTTAATGGCGTTAGAAGAGATAAGAGATTGATTGTTTTGCTTTTTTTATGAAAACTAATTGGGTTAAAAAAATTCTAGCTCTTTTTGTAGATGTTGTATAGACATGGTTGATATAAATATTTTGAGCTGAAACAATAAGCTTTCAGATGGTATAAAATTTATTGTAGGTTGTCTTATAAAAAAAGTGATGGAATAAAAAAAAGTTATATTTTTTCGATTTTTTTTTAAATGATTTTTAAGGTTTCACTTCAACCACGTGTGAATTGCACACATGATTTTTTTTTTCAATTGTCCCTCCTTAATAAATTAGGTAAAAAGACCCCAAAATACAAGCTCTTGCATTTTGTTTAGGCATATTTAACTCAATTATATATTAACGTTCCTAAACTTGGGTGCAAGAAATCGCATTATCTTCAAAATAGAGTAGTTTTTAATGTGAAATTAATGGAAAGAATATTTTTAATTTAATTTTATAAGAAATTTAAGAAATATTCAAAAAATAACATAGTTTTGCTTTTAAATATTTATATAATTTGTTTTTAAATTTAGAAAAACATCTTTTTAAATAGTATTGATCCGTTTTCAAAAAATTGATTTTTTTAGATCCCAAACATTTTGTTTGAAAATTTTTCTTGGTCTAAAATATTCTTGTTTAAAAAAATTCGTTGAAATTGGTTATATCGCTTATGAGAAATTCAAAAATTAAAAAAAAAGTTTCTAAGTTTCTTATTAGCCACAGTACCTGCCTACATGCATTTTTTGAATCAAAATCTTTAGTGTTCAACTTTGATCACTTTTCACTTTTCAGTGAAAATTCATAGTTTTGATAAAGTAGACCATTTTTTTTCCAAAACCCAGAAACCATGCCTTAAACTTTTCTTATAAACGTCTTTCTGAAAAATTCAGAGATCCTGCAAAACGCTCCACAAAATATGTATTTTTAATGATTTTTATTTAACCCATTTCCGGCTAACGTTGCGTTTTCGCAACGTCATGTTTGAAGACTTCTGGAACATAACTGATTATATTTTTAAGGGCCAATTTTTCAATAGTCAGATAAACCTCAGATAGAGCTTATTCCTAGGAATAAAAGTTTTTTTTATATTGACATTTATTCTTCTGATAGTCTAACTGACGATTGAAAAATCGGGGCTAAATAAACTAAAAAATTATTTGGAAAGATAGTCAAATTATCTAATCGACCTGTTTTTGGATTTTTTTGTAAAAAAGTTTTTTCGAGCTTTTTTGGGGCTATGAAAATTCGAGTTTTTCAAAATTTTGAGGTAAAATTTTTGAACTTTTGAAAAATATAGTCAAAATTATAATTTTTCTAAATAGTCTCAACTACAGGTAAATAAGAGTTCAAATTATATTCTAAAATAGTGCTGAAGTAATTTATTTGAGTTGCCTGCTTGTCAGGTAAGATGAAAGCATTACGTTGCGTTTTCGCAACGTTAGCCGAAAGGGGTATCAAAATTTTTGAAATAATTTTTTTTTACATGGAGTATGAATAAATTTTATTTGAGTATTTTTATGAAGAAATTAACCAAATAAAGATACACTGGGTAATGAAAGATTGTTGAAAATAAAATAACAAAATTTGTTATAAGTTATACATTATAATTTGGTAATTTTATGCTTTCAAAGAATGGGATTTTGTGCGGTATTCATGGAAGTATTTTTGATGAATCGGGATATAACATTTCTTGGAGGAAAAGCAGTTTGGCTAGAACACTTACAACGTCGCAATGGAGCACTTCATTGGGATTTCCTTCCCTTTTGATATCTGGGTTATTGTTTGTTTCTGATCGCAACAGGGAATCTACAACAAATATTCTAAATTCTAGTTTTGGCATTGGTGTTTCCTTACCAAACTTTTTGCAAATGCCATATATTTTCAATACTTTTAGGAACGCTTCATCCAGCGCATTTGATAGTAAAATATAATTGATCAGTTCGAATCCGATAATTTGCTTGTAGCGTTATCATATAAATCAATTCCATTCATCGTTATGATGTTTTCACGAATTGAATTTGGCATTGGAATGTTGACAAGTTTTCCCTTTATTCGATCAAACTGTTTTGCCTAATATATTGGTGGATCCATCAAAAATGATTTGATAAGACTGTTACAATTGTTGTTCCAGCGAACAGGTGCAATTTCAGTATCGTTATCGAATGCAAAATCAATGAAACCATTACTTATTCTCATTTGTTTGAGTTCGGTCAGCTCTGATTTACCACTTCTATTCTCACGAACTATGAATGTAAATACAACACAAGAGTTGGTTTTTTGCTCTGCATTGAGAATAAATCAAATTACCTGTAAAAAGACGGTATTCTAGTTTGTGAGACTTAAAAAAAATTGTCGATTGTTGGCGGGTGCTGATTTGGTTTATCGATTTTTGAAAGGAATCAATTCAGAGAAGTTATCACTAAGTAATTGCACTACGATAAGAATTGAATGAAGTAGTAACTTTTATCATTTTTTTGACAACATCAAACATACTGTCACCAAAACGATGTCGCAAGTGTTTCAGACAATACGTTTTTTTCTGCAAGAAATGTAATATCTTGATTCATATCCAAAATGCATCGATGAGTACCTCACAAAAAACCTTTCTTAGTAAGCATAAAATATCAAAATATAATGTTTAACTTATTAGAAATTTTGTTATTTTATTTTCAACAACCATTTATTACCCAGTATACCTTTATTTGGTTAATTTATTCATAAAAATACTCAAATAAAATTGATTCATACTCCATGTAAAAATAAATTATTTCAAAAATTTTGATACCCCTTTCGGCTAACGTTGCGAAAACGCAACGTGAATTTTCTGGAAAACCAAATGCTTTTCCAAAAATTTTTTTTCAGATTTCCTCTAATTGGGCCAAAAACAGATAGTGTGTAAAATTTCAAGTTTCTAAGTCAACTGGAACTGGTAGCCGCCGGAAATGGGTTAAAATATACATTTTCCCAGTTTTAAAACTAGCATAGGTAAATCCATAGCGAATTCCAAACTGCACATGTCATTGTGTTTTTTCTCTTAGTTGTATAATTAATAGGTGGTAATTAATTGGTGGTAATTATGATTTATAAGATTCAGTATCATTTTTTTATTTTTCCCAAAGAATTCTTTCCTAGTACTACTCAGGGGAAGTGGGGGCGAGACGGCCCACTTAGTGTTTGACTGTCTTAAAAACCAATAAAAAACATCTTTTTAGGGCCAATTTTTCAATAGTCAGTTAAACAGTCAGTTAGTACTTATTCCTAAGGATAGAGAAAAAATCAATTTTTCAACAGGCAAATTTAGCTTATTCCTAGGAATAAAACTATCTGCTTCTTTCAGAGACAAATAAAAATTATTCTATAGAATAATGCAAACAAAAATATTGTGTCAATTGTCAAAGCTGTTTTGAAAGAATTTTGAAAATAACTCAGCAGAACACAAGAAAACAAAAACAATCATGAATAAAAATAACGTTTAATTTTTAATATTTTTGAATTTGACAATTTATTTTTTGTTATTCTGTAGAATAGATTTTTCTTGATTGAAAAATTCAATGTTTTTATCTGATTGTTTATGAGCCTTATAACTTTATTCGTCGAACAGTTAAAAGACTGTTTATTAGAAGATTGAAAAATTGGCTCTAAAATAAAGTTTTTATTCATTAAATTTAATGTTTTTTGTAGAAACTCTCGTTATTATAAAAAAAAATAAAAAAAATACTGAACAAAAGATAATACGTTTTGAAAAAACATCTAACAAAAAACCGTTTAATAACACAATTATGCTATATTTTCATTAGTTCTCACTCCAGCACAAGCTTTTTGGTACCATTTGGTACACATTTTGCACTTAATCCATCTATACTTTGGATTGGATCAAGAAAACAGTTGCAGATAGAAGGTACAAATACAATCTGCAAAGTCCTCTTCATCAGAATCATCAATTACAGTATTGTTTGGCCCCTGTTGCTTAGCTTTTTGGAAGATTTAACGATGAACTTCTTTTTACACTTTGTTTAAGCTACCAGAACTTCCAATTTCGCCCATGGGCGGTCTTACCCCAGTCATATCATATTTTATGTTCTGTATTATTTTTTTTTTTAATTTATCTTCTTTCGCAGAAAATACTTTTTAATATTCACTTTCTATAATAAAAAAAAAGAAAAGTTAAAAATTTTAGTTATTTCAGTGTCAAAAATACAACTGACTTTTTACATGAACGATAACAATTTGATGAAAAATCACAAAATTTACCGTAACTCTTCGGGGTTCTAACCGAAATTGCTAAAACTTACACCAAAAAACTTACCACCAAAGGGCACCTATTTTATATTGCAAATGTTGCCAATTTTACTTTTTTCATAGAACATAGTATGAAAACCGTCTTGCCCCCATAGGCGGCAATAGTAAAATTGCAAGATAATTATGTAGGTACTATAATTATCAAATTTTTGAATTTTTATCAATTTATCAAGTTTGCTGCTCAGCTCTTTCGTTTCATTATTTGTATGTACTTCCAATCGATTTTTTATTTTTAAAGTTACACCTTAATGGCAGTAGTGACTTCCTCAATTCACAAACTGCAACTACCATTGGCCTAAATATGACCCCTGCTTAAGGTAACAAGGACAAGGCGGGAGATATCGATGTTGTTGCAAGGTCGGAAAATTTTACAAAAACCACCTTGTGTTTATAAATTTATTGAACATTCACAATACTGGATTGGCACTGGCTTAACATATCTTAAAATAAAACATCTTTGTGGAAAAACGTCTATCATTTGAAATTTAACAATGCCAAATATAAAATAAAATAACTTTCTGTCCAATAACACCTTTTTTCTTCCTAAAAATAATCAAAAGTGGTATATAGATGAGGATTTGAATATAACTTTTAAAAGATGAAAAAAAAAAAAAAAATAAACTTTTCCCTATATTAATTTATTCAAAACTACCAATCAACTTAACCCTAATCGAAATGTCAATATGAAAACTATTAAAACTTTCCACTTTGCATCGTGCAAATATTTATTCTTCCCTTTTTTACCCATCACTCACAAAATAGCCAATAAAAAAAATGATATTTTTCATAAATTTTCTAGCAGTAATGTTTCAAATCGAGTAGATACACATATTCAATGGTTGTTTTCTCCTTTATTTTTTTTTTTGTCAAGAAGAATGCACTAGCTTTACTATAGCTGTAGAGTTGTTCAAGTTTTTGCTAAAATAGAGGATGGGAAAGAAGGACTTTTCTTCAGCTTCTTTTCTTTATAAAAGACACAAGTCGTAACTTGGGGTGGTCTTCACTTCACTTTGGCCGTCACTTTTCTCTACTTTCACCCGTCCACCATCGCATCGTTGTGCTTGTCATCGCCATTCGCCACTGCCGTTGTCATCTTCGTCCGTTCTCGATACAACAAGGGATAAATGAAACGACCGGAAAATATGAAACCTTCCGTGTCATGTCGTAATTCGCAAAGTGTCAATTTTTTATGTTGCCCGTGGGAATGTGCGATTAAAAAAGCACGGGAAATTTATGAAGAGTAATTTTGCTATTTCATTTTATGAGAGGGTGCAGTAGCTCCGGTGCCACCCCAGTTCCGACAGGAACTATAGTCACTTTTCCTTGTTAGGGGTATAGGGCAGAGGCTCCAGGGTGGAATATAGCGCTACCACATTGAATTGAAACAATTCCAAGTTGAATAGATTCCGGAGCATAACATGGCCATTAAGGGTCAGCGAGTATTTCGCCATAGCCAAGGACAAACAGTTTAAAAAATTAAATGTCGTGATTGGTGCGAGTTTTCAGAAAAATTCTTTATAGCTTCAGGGATTTCATCGAAAGAGTCCCATAGAGCATGACATATCCTGGACCGATTTGCAATCGATTTTGAGACGTAATTGTCTGAGAATAAACGAGTCAATTTGGGAAATAATAATAAAAACTATGACACTATAAGACAGAAACAGCAGCACCAATATCAACCACCATCTTCGTAACAGAAAAAGCAAAAGAAGACGAAGAAGCCCAGCAATTCTACAAAATGCCCCAGCACTGCCTTCACTATAATGCATCTGGAACGTTTTGTTGGATTCGATTGCGGATTCGGAAGATGAGAGAGTCCCTCCAGTTGGGAAAAATTGGGGGTAGCTCTAAAAAAGAAGCCGAGAAGATATAGGACAAGATGAAGGCACACAGGAAGCAAGAAGAATCACACAAACACACATACAGAAAAAAATGTAAAATTGTCTGATTCTAGTTATTGACTGTAAGGTTATTGGAAATTGGGTATAATTTGGAATATGGCGTAGACGAATACGTGACTTTGCTTAGGTATGTGACATCATTCGGTATTCAGTTGGAATCACACAATTGGCATCTGCTGAAAACATGCCATACATATATGGCAGCTGGATTTGTGTATATGATGCCGGCACAGCTTGGGCCAAGGCAAATATAAGGTTGACGGAAGACGATGAGAGCTGCAAGTTTCTCATACAATGCCTATTCAAATGATTGTTATCGGCAAATCCGTTTCGAAATTCCATGCAATTTCCTTGACAAATCGAATTGTCATAAGGAATTAGTACCAACATGCCAATATCGATAGATGTTGTGCACAATATTGAAGCAAGAAAAAAAATAATAAAAGCAGTATATAAACTGACTGTAAGGTAGGTCCTTAGTTTTAACAACTCTTATTGGCTTTTTTTTTTTTTTTTGTGTGTTGTTATGCTATATAGCATAACTGACTTTCTGGAAATAAAAGTTTATACAAATGTTGATGTTTATTGAAGAGCTCCATTTGGTAGAATTCTATAGGTGGAAGTAAGAGCCTAATTTACCAATCATAAGCATTTTGGGTATAAACGTTTCGGATATTCGTTTTTTATGATGTGAGGAAACAATAAACTTTGGAAGAAGTCGCATGGAGTTTCACGAAATCAACGTTTATGTCATTTCGAATAAAGGTAGGTTGGAAATATAAAAGAGCTTACATTCTCAATCATGACCGATACCAAACATCCATAGAATTAAACAAATTAAAGTTCTTTCATTAGAGTATTTCAGTATTCTAATTACATTGTTTTATGAAGTAAGGTATAAAGGTAAAGGCCCTAGCACTGATGATCTTACTTGAAATACAGATTTTACCATAGTTTGCCTTATCAAAAATATTAACTTCAGTGACATGGTAGTGACATTTAAAAAGATATTACAATTTGAATTCAACAAAACAGGGTTTTTCAGAGTAAAAAAAAAAAAAACAAACAAAAATAAACACAATTTCTCGAATTGCTGTTTGTTTATTTCTCTTAGTTTTTTTTTTTTGCTCTGAAAAACTGTATAATATTGTATAATATCTTTCGATCTAATTTCAACTTTGGTAACTTTTATACTTTTTTGAATAATGCAGAACTGGGAAAAGTTTTTAAAATTTAAACCAGTGTCAAACCATACAAATTTTTTTTCGGCGTGTTGCTCTGAAATAAAAGTAAACAAAAGTGAGTTTTTATAAAACTTGGAACTGTTAATTAATTTGCAGCAAAATGGCGTATGAAATGAAAAATAGGCAATGTTTAAGTGAAAGAATTGTTAAAAAACAAAAATCAAATATGGACAGTGGAAGAAAAATACTGTATTGCAAAGTAGGAAATTTTCGAAATTTTACAAGAATTGCATTTAATTGAGAGCCCTTAAGTTGGCCTATTACCATACTTCGTTTGATCCATTACTTTTGGAACACCCTGTAAAAAAAAAAAACATATAAAAATAAATAAGTCTCCCTTTGTTTAACTAAATTCATAAATTTGTCTTCTTTTTGCAAGTAATAAATGCTTTTACAAAAAAAGGTAATGCAATAAAAATTTCAAGCTTACTTGCTGTAGGTGCCATCGCTTCTAAGGTCAGTTTTTTTTTTTCTCAAATGAACGTCTGAGGAGACATTTTACTTGAGGAATTAATAAGTTCGCTTTTATGATAATCCAAAATTTGAGGAAACGCTTTAGTGTTTTCTCACTCTTTTGAAACACGAAGACTTATAAATTCCAAAACCTAAGTCAAATATATTGAAAAAGTGCTAATTTTTGATAAGATACATTTCTCTGTCGTTTCTTTACGCATAGTTCAGAAACCAAAAACCAAAAATCCTACTTTTTGACGTGATAACGTCTTACAAATCGATGAAACATGGCAGCCACCACGAAAAAGTGACGCCATTTTCTAACGTTCCACCTGAAATATTTCAATTAAAAATTAAAAAATAAACTATTAGAGATACAAAAATCTTCTATAACTTATTTGAAAGATAATAACCTAAAGTTAAATACATTTGAAGGATTTAAAACAAATTCATCTTTTAATAGGGTAAATAGGGGTAAAACAAAATTTCAAAAAATGTACTATTTTCTAAACGCGACAATGTAAAGAGTTGAATTTTTTTTAATCAATAGATAAATTTATTGCAAGACTGACAATTGTTTCGAAAAAGTTCTAAAAAAATTCAAAACTAAGCTTTTAATTGTTTTCTAAAACTAAAACATGAAGTGGACCTTTGACAAAGTAGTGATTATAGGTAGGGGAATTTTTTTTTGACAATTTGAAAAACGTCATTCGAAAGATAATAAAAAAAAAGTTAGGAATCTAATACGGATTTTTTTTAAGTCTCTGTTTAAGTAAAATAAAGTTTTATTTTTCAACAGGTTATATCTTTTGATCTAAAGCAAATACAAATTTGATTTAACTTTATTGAGCATCCTGATGACGTTACCTTTCATTTGGTATATCACACATAACTGTACATTCACTACAAGCTACACAATGTTAAATTAAAAAACTTGCGAAATACCTCAAAACACCTGTGGAGATCTGTTGATCAGGAACAGAACAGCCACCAGTGTGGGAAGTACCGTAATCTCAGTTTGGAATTTCGACATTGTTGGCTTTAAAAAATTCGAATTTTTTTTTTAGGCATTGCAGAAATAAGATTGAAACGTCTTATAAAAGGTAAAATTATAATCTTTTACATGATATAAAATTTTTTATAGGTTGTCTAAGAAAAATTGATTCAATAGCGTGAGAACATCAAATTATATGTTTTTTTTTTTGCTCTTTAGCTCTTTTTGGAGATGCCTAATAGACATGATCGATATATATATTTTGAGCTAAAGCAATAAGCTTTCAGGTGGTATAAAATATAGGTTGTTATATCAAAAAAATGAATTTTTGGGTGATGAAAATGATTTTTTCACTTTTTTCATAAGAAATGATTGTTTTTAATAAATTATTTTAATACTTTTTGCGCATTGTAAAGATTTAAAAATGGTTTTATTATTTAGAAGAAATATTTGGCTTTTTAATGGTACATTTTTGTTTGTAAGCTTTTAAAATAAATAAATTAATATAGGTATAATGAGAAAAGAAAAAAGGTATTTTTTTTGGCTTTTTCTTGAAAATTGTGATTGTTTGAAATAATTAAACGCTTCAATTGACTCATTTTAAAAGCACACAATCTGTTTTCTTACGACGTTATCACGTAAAATCATCGTCCGTAAACCGGCTTTACAGACAACCTCTTTTTATTTGTTTTAATTTCATTGATTTTAGGTTAGAATTTTTTTTTTTAAATAATTTTTTAAATTATGTTACAACCTTAATTTTATATTAAGAGTATCTTTGAACCATTTTAAAGTTAGGCTTGGTTTTCTAGTTAAATCAAATAAGCTGAAAACCGGCCAGTGTTGCCGTTTTCTCAGAAATGCACCAATGGACTTAGTAGCATTTTTGGCTGACTTTAATGATTCCTTGGCATAAAATTATGCTTCAGCCAAAAGCAATTAAAACTCTTGAATGAATTTGTGTCCCGTGCTTCGAGCTATATCTTATGATCGTGCAATTACTGTATTGAGATTTTGCAGATTGATTTTTACATGGTTAGCAAGATAAAATATTTCATAAGAGGACTTGAAAAAAAGAGGAATAAAGCTTTTATCAAAACGACAATTTTTCCTTAGTTCCTTACTTTTTTTGGGGTAGTGAATATTTCGAAAAACCGATTTAACTACTTATTATGCTTACATCTGCAGCTTATTTTGCACTAACTTTTTCCATTTAACTTTATCAATGACCAAACTTATTTTAATATTTAAAGGGAAAGGTATTCTAATTAACTCATAAACAAAAAATAGCGGACTATTTCAAGGTAAAACTGGGTTACAACAAAACTAAGAGGGATCCTTGTTTACAGTAGTCAATTTTATCTATGAACCTAGAAGGAAATACAAAAAAAAAAAAGACTTTTCCATAATATTAGTGATTGATGTTATTGGAATTACCCTTTCATTGATACCTAATCCTATACTCGTATATACTACCTAACAATAACTTATGCCTTTGAAAATATCCATAATTACCTTAATCGTCAACAAAGCCTGATGTCATATACAAACATTTTCTATAAAATTATTTAACTTATTAATAGTAAACAATTATTATCTCCATATTCTCGATAATAAATAATAATTCTATAATTAACTTACACCAAGCCGACCCTTAATACCGCTTTTGTTTATGTTGCTCTGGATGCTCGCATATATTTATTGTACATTTTATCCGCCATGCACTTGTCAAAGTTTCGACGTTAAACTAGTTCTGTTTCCGGTTTAACTTTCAACTAGACTCGTTAAAGCCTCTAGCCCCGTCCCCGTTCCATTCCTATCCCGGTTTCTAGTCCCGCATTAAGTCACCTGCAAATGTATACAATTTGCATTTGAAATTTACACAGGCCCTTTGGATGTTGGGGCGAGGCTAGGGCAAGGTATAAGGTAAACTAAGGCAAGGATAGGCGTTAGCGTTATCCGCACCATTCCGGTTTGCATGTGGTAATTAAGTGCTGAAATTATTATCGTTACTATATAGTTGAGAGGTTGGTGATGCGATGGTGCAAAAGCGGACGCGTCAAGGGGCATGTTTGTGCGAATGCGAAGCACGATACAATACACGAATACAAAAACGAATACAAGCAGCCAGCAAGTTAGTAGTTGGATTTGATAAGACTATATCCAGCTGTGCGGCACAGGACTAGCAAGTGTAACTTGTATTTATGTTGACGGTGCGTCAAGTCGGTGTGTGTGTGTGTGAAGGTACAATGTATATACTAATACTATACAGAGTGTCCTCTTCTCATCCGAGAGATTAGTTTATGTCATCTGTTTCCGGTGCGACTTGTAAGCGATGAATTAAGCGAAAAACTTGATTTTAATATTTTCATTCATTAAAACAGAAAGACGACACACCACCAGCACCAGCCAGCGACAGCGACAGTGGCTGCGAGTTTTTGAAGCAAAAACTAAACAACTTGTACAAAACCCCGCCGCGCCTGCCCTTCGTTCGTCGGTCTTCCCATACCCCGCCACCAACTATACGATTAAACTACCTCCTCGGCTTAGTGTAATAAACGTTCCAAAGGATTTGCTGATGCCACTTCAACAGAGTACTACAACAGGACAGACTTCATTGAGTGTGTTCCATCATTGAAGATGCAATCATAGTGGAAAGTAATGAATTTAGGTAGCAAAAGTCATGATGGAGTTTCTGTCTTCGTCGTGATATAAATAGACAGAAGCGGGCCCGGACACCACCACCGCCATCGTATCGCCACCAGCCAGCAGCCGCTACATTACATGCGATAGATAGTTCAAACGTTGCTTGCTGCGGCAGCACTGCATTGCTCAAGGTGAGTGCAAACTAGTTGGCATTTAAAGATGCCAACTTGGATGTAATCCCTTTTATTCGGATAGATGATGGCATGTCTCGCTTATAAGCATTCGCATGCAAAATATTTCCATAACGATGCTCACACCGAACAATGTTTAATGAGATGTTGATTGTGCCAACAAACAAAAACGTAGAAAAAAAAATAACTTTTTTTTTTTTAGATTTTTGTACCTACAGCCCGCGGCAAGAAATGTGATGTGAAGAGGCAAAAACTAAAGTTTACTTTAGTTGAAGGATAATTTAACTGGATGCATCTCTTCTTTGAGTTGTTTGCTGGTTTACTTCCATCAAGCTCTACACAAACTCTTGTAGGCTACTTTAATAAAAAAAAAAAACTCTTCTTCACAGTTTTTTTTAGCGTTTTTCTTTTGCACCCAATGAGGTTATGATCTGAACTTAAGGGTCACTTCAACACAAACCCTCTTATTTTGATGCGTTTTCTGTAGTTCACCAGTGAGGTTCATCGATTTGACCTCATTAAATGTCAACCCTATATAACTTCCTGCATAACTTTAAGTTTTTTTGATGTCAGCCAAAGTAATAAATTAGATTTTAATATTATCTTAAAGTTTTTTGAAAGTAGTTGGTGAGCCTAAAGAAATTAACGAAGAGGTTAGTCATCTTGATTTCTCGGGTTTGTAATCTGAAGATATCAGAGGGGGCGATTAGAATGGTAAACTAGGACATCTACATTGTGGAAACAGTTTTCTATGAGATATTATCAATATTATAATTCAGGACATAGAAGCTCTCCGTAAACTATTAGTTTGAACACCGGCTTGTTTAAACTAGGAATATCAGTTCGGGTTGCTGAATTATTTGCAATCGAAATATTTTTTACTTTTTTTTCATTCGGAAGCAGATATTTTCAGATCAAAGTCCCGAAACGAGTTTTTGTTTTTAGATATAAGATCACAGTAAACAGGCCAATGCATTCAGGTGAAAAAATTACAAATTTATTTTTTGAAGATTTTCGAAAATTTTCCAAGGGGTACCCCTTGTCTAAAAATTCGGAATTTTCAAAAATTTTCTCCAAATCCATTGAATGAGACATCAAAGAAAGGACTCTTTAGATTCTATTCATAACTGAATACCAAAAGTTATTAATGGATCGGATATTTTCCTTTCGGGGATCGGAAATTTTCTTTTTTTTTTTTAAGTTCGATAGAAAATTTCCACACTGAAATATCGAATTTTGAAATGAAAAGGATATTTTTGTATTTATCCATCAATATTGCACAAGAATATTAAGGAATGTTTTGAAATCTTGAATAAATTTCCCATAAAAATCAAGTATCTATGAACAAAGTTTCGAAAAATTCAATAAAAATTTTCTAACATTTTTCAAAAAAAAACTTGGTATGCCATTTCGAAGAAATAATTAATTTACACCTAAAAACGGAATTTCAAAATTTTTCCCCGATCCGTTTTCAAAAAATTGAATTTTCAAAACAAAATTTTGAAATATTTTCTAAAAATCCAAAAATGTGTTTTTTGAAAAACTAAAAATTTTTTTAAAAAATAATTGCTTAAACTTTTCTGTATAAAAATTTTGGTCGAAATCTGTTTTGTAGTTTACGAGAAATTCATAAATCAAAAAAACGGTTCTATGGCAGGTACAGTTAATAACTGTAGAAAAAATATTTTTTTTATTTCCAAAGAAAGCTTCTATGTGCTTTACTACACACAAGAAATTTAATCAAAATCGTTGGAGCCGTTTTTGAAAAAAACTAACTTTTGTATTTCCGTTACATGACAGGTACCGTTAGTTTTGGTCCTAAAAAAAAATTTCAATTTCCCCTCTAGGGAATCACCAAAAACTGCTAACTACCAAGTTTGAAGAAAATCACTTCACTCGTTTAGGCTGCAGCTCCAGATAGAGACAGACACACAGACATACCTACAGACAGACAGACAGACAGACAGACAGACAGACAGACAGACAGAATTGCCGGACCCACTTTTTTGGCATTCTCCATCATCGTAATGTCATGTAAAATTGTTATCTCGAGTTCGATTTTTTTTTACGAATCCTAAACTTGCCCTATAGTACCTATATCGCAAGTAAAAATATGGTAGGTACCTGAAAGTTATATGTATATTTGCATTAACAAAACATATCTACTATACAAATAAAAAGTTGAATTAAAGAAAATGTAAAGAAAATGTAAAGAAAATGTAAGAAATTCGACAAATATTTAATGCGAATATTTTGTATTGATTTTTTTTAATGCAAAATACCTATTGCAAATATGCAATTAAAAAAATTCAGTTGCAATAAAATTTTTTCAAAGCAAATTTTTTTTACTTCCAATTAAAAAAATTTGTAATGCAGTTTTGCAATAAATTTTTTTTTTTAATTTCATTTTGTTGTATGAGTATAAGAAGTTTATCTTTCTGTCTTTTGAATTTTAATTGCATTTAATCTCAAAGCTTGACTACACAAGTTTGATGTGAGAATAAGCCTGATATCAGGCTTCTACCCCCTTTTTATAGTTTCCAACTTCCAAGCTATTCTGAAAGTGAATTAACAGAGATCAGAAATTAATGTCAACCTTTTGAAAGGTTCCTTAATAACTCTTATTTGTCGCCATTTTCAATAAAGGTCATAAAATAACCTTTATTTTTAAAAAAGAAAAATTTCGTTCAAGGTCTGAGAGAAACCTTTATTTTGTATTTTTTTATGTTTCGGTCAACCAGTGAGATATATCGTTGAGAGAAAAAAAAAAAATCTCATCTGCAAATGTATCAATTCCTAGAGACATGGGAGTGGTGCCATATGAAAGCTTTTATTCTCAGCTACCCGATAGTGGTTTAATCGGGTTTTTGGATTTTTTTTTCAAAATTCCGAGAAAATCGCGTTTGAAAGTTGGGGTAAAATTTTTTTTCGAAAAATACAAGAATCTTTGAACGCTCCTGAAAGCTAAACCACTTGAGAGCAATTTTTAGGAGTGATGCCAAATGATAGCTTGTGTCATGGGCCTAGGCTTTGCACATTGTCAGATTTTAAAAAAAATCATCTTCCATGTTAAACCGCCACATCATGCTATTTTTTCAGAATCGGGCTTAACTCTTTTTTTACCTTTAAGTTCTCCCTGTTTGAGAACGCGTGCACCTACAGGAATGGGAGTTGTACCCAAATGTAGTTTAGAGTCCCTGCTACCTTTTGGCATCAACAAATTTTTTTCACTTTTTTTTCAAAATTCCGAGAAGTTGGGCGGGCAAAAACGCTTCTGGATGCTGAACGCTTTGTCCTAGATATTAGAACATTTGTCTCCTGAAATATTCGAAATTGCATTGGTAAAGCTTGTCGTCCCAGCGACTCTAATCAGAATGGAAAACACATTTTCGTCTTTAGATTTTACTTTAAACGAAAAGAGATATAATCTTGGGTCTAAAGAACTTTGACAGTCTATTTGGTTCATACATTATTTAACACATAAACTTAGAAAAAACATGATCTTTATATTTATTTTTACAAAATAAAGACATTCTTGACCTATTCGACATTTTCCTTTGAATTATTGACCATTTTTGATTTATTTTCAGCGCAAACGGTTAAAGGTTGACCTTTTCCATTTATTTTTTGGTAAAAATCTCAACCATTGAGAGATATTTTAAGAGATAAAAAATAAATCTCAACCGATAACCTTTATTTTTTACTTTTAAAAATAAATCTCAAACCTTAACCGAAACTATTTAAAGTACTGTGGTAACTCTCAGAGAGAAACCAATTGAAAATAAAGGTTGACTGTTATTACTGATCTCTGGAATTAGCGATTCATCTACGACTGATTAAAAAAGAGTAGGTAATCTTAATCGTAATATATCGCGAAACTATCAAGTTTAAATCTTTACTCAGCGTATTTTCCAAATAACTTCATAAAAGACTCTTATACAACGAATAAAGTTGAAGGAAGATTCAATTTTGAAGAAGTTGCATTGCAACGCAAAACAAGGTTTACAAAGAAAACCTTTTCAATTCTTCGCAATAGACAGTGGTTTTGGTTGTGAAGACTGGGATTCGTTACGTTACGCTGGATTTATAGACAACTGACAAACTGCTATAAGCTAAATCATTAAGTAATCATTGAGTGAATCAAAAGATATTAACAGAAGTAAATTTCAAAGATTACATCGTTTAGTAAAGTCAGTTAGTGAAAATCCCTATCTTAAAAATTCTAAGAAAAAAAAAAAATTCATTAGTTTAAAAAAATAAGTTTTCGTACTAAGGATTTATTGTATTTGACAGTAAACCTGTTATAATTTTCTTCAAAAAACTTAAATTTTTCCTTAATTTTATTTAATTCTTTTTTTTTTTTTCAAAAGTCCTTCAGTTTTAATCAAAAAAAAAAAAAAAAAAATTACATAAATTTTACAATTCCCATCGAAAATTTGAACAATAATGTATTAGTAACTTAAATGGACTGTATAATATTTTGATAATAATAATTAATATAAATAAAACTCAACACATTGTTTTGTTATTAATTGGACTGCACGTCCTCTTTATTGAAAGATCTTGTTAAGACTGACTATTTGGGTGTGTGTGGAGGAAGAAGGAAAAAGGAGATACACATAATGTTTCGCTGATCTCCTGTTCGTTGAGATGTTGTGTGTGTTAAGATATTCTCCTGTGAGTAGGCACGGATTATTTAACATCCTGCCCACTTTAAACCTTCGGTTTAATATTTGATGATTGTTGATCTTCGATGCGTTGGGGGCTTCTTCCGAATAGCATTTGCTCAAGGACATTGGGAAAACCATTGGCGCCCCTGAGTGTTTGTTAATGCCAATGGAAAAAACCAAGTCGATTCGGGTATTATGTAAAGAAGTGACTATAGTGACAGAGGAGATCGTTGTTCAAATGAATCTCCAGACTGAAAGCCTGTTAGATGCCTTGGAGACTTTGATTTGAGAGTCGGGAGAATATCGTAGTTGGCGGTTTTAATGAACCAGAGTTTTGAAACTTGAAAATGTCAAGGCCAGTTTTGTTGTTGTGAAAGCTGTTGTGTTGTGTCATATCTGCTATTATTGCCAAATATAGATATCTGGAGATTTCTTGGTGTGTTTTCAGTGGGTGCATAACTTTTTGATGAAAATTTTTTTACTTTGTGTGTGGAAAAACTTGATCCGTTTTATTTTGTAAATTTTTGGTGATGATTGTTGTGAGACTTGTAGATACTGCTGAATTCTTGTGGTTAAAATTGAAGAGCTACTGAAACTTGTTGGTGAATTCTGTTGATGGTTTGATGAATCACAAGTTGGTGCTGTGCTGTGGTGTGGTTCTTGTAGTTCTTGCTGCTGCTTTGGTTGTTATCCTCGTTAAAATACTGATGTATGACGAAATATTGCTGCTATTGATATACTGCATTGTGTGCCTTGTGTTGTGGGTTTGATCTGCCTATGAACAGATGTCCCTGCCCACTTTGATTCTACAGAATCAAGAGAATTGAAAAAGCTGTGTCGTGGCTCAAATGGCTTTCTTAGCCATTTTTCTGTGTTGGAAATGCTCGGAAAGAAAAGAAAATAAAGAAGAAAATATTTAGTCATGCTTCCTACTTGAAGGAATATATTTTATAAATGTATGTTTGAAATGTGCATGTTTTGATTTTTTTATATTACGTTTTATCTCGTGCGCCTCTTGTGGGCTCATACTTCTAATTTATTGTTAAAAGGTTACCCATTGTAGGTAGGTCCTTTTCTTGAACGTCAAAAGGTTACCCATTGTAGGTAGATCCTTTTCTGCAATGTCAAAAGGTTACCCATTGTAGGTAGGTCCTTTTCTTGAACGTCAAAAGGTTACCCATTGTAGGTAGGTCCTTTTCTGCAATGTCAAAAGGTTACCCATTGTAGGTAGGTCCTTTTCTTGAACGTCAAAAGGTTACCCATTGTAGGTAGGTCCTTTTCTGCAATGTCAAAAGGTTACCCATTGTAGGTAGGTCCTTTTCTTGAACGTCAAAAGGTTACCCATTGTAGGTAGGTCCTTTTCTGCAATGTCAAAAGGTTACCCATTGTAGGTAGGTCCTTTTCTTGAACGTCAAAAGGTTACCCATTGTAGGTAGGTCCTTTTCTGCAATGTCAAAAGGTTACCCATTGTAGGTAGGTCCTTTTCTTGAACGTCAAAAGGTTACCCATTGTAGGTAGGTCCTTTTCTGCAATGTCAAAAGGTTACCCATTGTAGGTAGGTCCTTTTCTTGAACGTCAAAAGGTTACCCATTGTAGGTAGATCCTTTTCTGCAATGTCAAAAGGTTACCCATTGTAGGTAGGTCCTTTTCTTGAACGTCAAAAGGTTACCCATTGTAGGTAGGTCCTTTTTTGCAATGTCAAAAGGTTACCATTTGTAGGTAGGTCCTTTTCTTGAACGTCAAAGGTTACCCATTGTAGGTAGATCCTTTTCTGCAAGAATGTACGCGTTGTAAGGACGCACACTCTAGTCCAACCCAATGTCAAAAGGTTACCCATTGTAGGTAGATCCTTTTCTGCAAGAATGTGCACCTCGTGTGGATGCACACTCCTAGTCCAACCCAAAGTCAAAAGGTTACCCATTGTAGGTAGATCCTTTTCTGCAAGAATGTACGCGTTGTAAGGACGCACACTCTAGTCCAACCCAATGTCAAAAGGTTACCCATTGTAGGTAGATCCTTTTCTGCAAGAATGTGCACCTCGTGTGGATGCACACTCCTAGTCCAACCCAAAGTCAAAAGGTTACCCATTGTAGGTAGATCCTTTTCTGCAAGAATGTACGCGTTGTAAGGACGCACACTCTAGTCCAACCCAATGTCAAAAGGTTACCCATTTTAGGTAGATCCTTTTCTGCAAGAATGTGCACCTCGTGTGGATGCACACTCCTAGTCCAACCCAAAGTCAAAAGGTTACCCATTGTAGGTAGATCCTTTTCTGCAAGAATGTACGCGTTGTAAGGACGCACACTCTAGTCCAACCAATGTCAATCAAGAAAAAGGTGGTAATCAAACAATTTTTCTCTGAAGTGAGGAAACAACTTAAGATACGTTATGAGAGATGCTAGTAGCCCCTTTAGAAAAATTGTATTCATTAAATCATATTTACGTTAAACCCCGAACACCAACCTTGTGTACCTTATTTTGTATATGTACTAATTTTTTTTTTTTCAAATTTAATTTTTTTTTTTTTTTTTTTTTTTCAAAAATATTTCTCTTTCACAAACCCATAAATAACACAGTTTAAGTTAGTAAATACATACATAGATGTTAAATGTAAATGTACTAGCATTTTTGTTCTGCATGATACTCTTTTCTATGATTTAATTTTGCTTAGTTTGTTGAATTTTGTTTATTGTGTTTGCTTTATGACTCTGCTTCCAATGATTTAATTCCTAAGTTAATTTGTGTGATTTGAAAATAACTAATTGAACAGGTCTCTTGCATAGGTGTGAATGAAGAACCTTTTTTTTATAAATTTAGTATTTTTCAATTCCTAAACCTTTTTTAATGAATGCGATCGATCTGATGTAGCTGCCTTTTCTTGAGCAGTTTTAATGGATACTGACTTTTTTTATTATGTGCACACGTGTTTGAAGTGTTTTGTATTGTTGAACATTTGATATCACATGATGTTTTTGGTTTGAATTTAGTCTCTTTAGCAAATGCTTCATCTTGTTTTCATGTTAGAATGTACGCCGGGATGAATTTTGTCTCCAGAACAAATGATTCACCCTGCGAACGCACACTCAAAATCGAATTGTAAAAAGGACACCCTATGTAGGCGATCTGCTTTTCTGCAGGAATGTACGCTGGGATGAATTTTGTCTCATGAACAAATGATTCATCCTGCGAACGTACACTCCAAGTGAAAATATAAGAAATAAAATGTTATCCTTTGCAACAACTTGTCTGCAAGAATGTGCGTTTTGTAAGAACGCACACTCAAAATGTTAAATTCACCCTTGTAGGTAACAATTTTTTTTTGGTCTGAATTTAGTCTCTTTAACAAGTGCTTTATCTTGTTTTCATGTTAGAATGTACGCCGAGATGAATTTTGTCTCCTGAACAAATGATTCACCCTGCGAACGCACACTCAAAATCGAATTGTAAAAAGGACACCCTATATAGGCGATCTGCTTGTTTTGCAAGAATGTACGCTGGGATGAATTTTGTCTCATGGACAAATGATTCACCCTGCGAACGTACACTCCAAGTGAAAATATAAGAAATAAAAGGTTATCCTTTGCAACAACTTGTCTGCAAGACAAAATGTTAAATTCACCCTTGTAGGTAACAATTTTTTTTTTTTTTTTTTTGGAAGAATGTGCATTTTGTAAAAACGCACACTCAATATGAAATATCGAAAGTTTACCCTTTCTGGGCAACAACTTTCCTTCAAGAATGAGTGTTTTCACATTATGCAGGCAAATCCTCTTGTTATTATGTTATTATGTTTCAAATCTTCGTCTTTTTTTACAAAAATGTGAGTTTTTTTTTTTTCAAATAAAAAATTAATTGAATTGAGTTCAATTGTGTTTAAGTGCATAAGTGTGGAACAAACCTTTAGTTAGGTCAAGAAACGTTTTTAAATGGTGAAATATGGCAGTTGTCATTAACTCTATATGTAGCTTAAAGCTCGACGTACAATTCGATGTACCTAACCTATTATCTGTGTAATATTTGGAGAGACAACTCAAAATATTTGTGAGGTAATTTGTCTCAAATTGTAAATGTGAATAGGTTACCCTTTGTGGGTAACTGCTTACCGGAAGAATGTATGCTGGGATGAATTTTGTCTCAAGAACAAACGATTCATCCTGCGAACGTACACTCAAAATCGACTGAGAAAAGGACAAAAGTATAAAGTCAAATAAAATCCCTGATAGACAAATTAACACATGAAATGTATTCTTAGAAAACAAATGAAACAAAAGAGTGAAATGTAATTGAAATTTTTAGTTTGGATGGGAGTGAACTTTAAATGCACCTGTATTTGTTTTGTTGGTCTAATATGTATGTTTTGTTACCTTAATGTAAATTGGCCTATATTATTTTGCATTGTTATATTGTTTATTTAGTCGCTCATCATGAATTAATATGTTTTAAAAGTGCATTATTTGTGTTTTTTTTTTTGAAAAAATGCTTTGTATTGATCTTGCGTTTCTATAATTCAGCTTCCACTGACTCTTTTTCATAGTTTGTATGATTTGGCTTATAATTAGTATATAAACGCCTACGTTTTGTATATATAACAATAAATGGACAATATTAATATGTATTGTATAAATGTTAAGAGCCTTAAAATGACAAATATTATGCTTTTCCTATAAAATGGAAAGCGCTATTACTTTGTTTTCCATTTTTCTCATTCTGAGCTATGAGGATTAAAAAAGTTACCCAAATTGACTTTGTGACTTGTGAAAAGGTGTCACTCCTACCCAAACAAGTAGGAAGATAATTATCCTACCAACGCCTTGAGAAAACAAAACAATTCAATTCAACCCAGGCTCACCGCGCAAAAGGACTACCTTTAGGTAGTTTCGAAACAAAAGCAGCGCGAAAAATAAAACTCAAAGATCCTAATTGTCTCAGCGATCTACAATTATGATTCCCTCATAAAAGAATTTTGCACAACGATACCAACCTACCTGCCCTGCAAAACACAAATCCCCAATCTCAAACAACAAATAAAAAGGGTTTTGAACCAACTGTGTACCTACGTGACCAAAAATGTAGATAGGTATACTTTCTTGATCATGGAAAGCGAAGTTCTTTACTACGCACAAAAGGACTATGAACATGAAGAGGACCTAACGGGATTTTCTTTCTTAACAGCTGCACCCTGCACGATATATGACGTATTCCGCAACAACAAATCGATGCAAATAGATTTTGATATTTTCGAAGATTAAAAGTGTACCTACATAACTATCACCCATGTAGGTCTCGGAACCTGCATACAAAAAGTTCGGTGGTTGATATATCTTTTTATTTCTAACGAGCAATTTAAGTTATGTAATTTTTCTGTCGAGTTAGGTAGGTATTTTTGTTTTGTTTTTTTTTTTTTTTTATGTAGGTATTTTTTTTTTTTTTTCTTTTTCTCCCTTCCGAGTGCACAAGCTTACGCCAAAAAGAAATTCAACTTGATGAAAATTGGCTTCTTGTTCTTTTTATTTCAATTTCATCCTGAATAGTTACCTATGTATACTACATGCACTATATGTGTATGTATGAGCATGTGCAAAGTAATATGTGTATGTATAAATGTAGGTACACGAATCTTAACCCATACTTTCGTTCATCATGTTTTTTTTTTTTTTTTTTTTTTTATAAGATCGGTAGGTAGATCTTAGATAGGTCCGTAACGTACCTTCTACAAAACGAATTTCCATTTCTTTATGTACCTCTCGACTGTCTCCTTTTAAAAGACAATTACAATCATGCGTCCGCTTAATCATAATAAAATTTAGCATTGCTTTATAGGCACAGGGACCCAGAATCAGAGATACCCATCAGAATCATCAGTCATCACAAATAAAAACTTGGAAGTATAGTCACCCAAAAAAAAAAAAAAAAAAAAAAAAAAAAAAAAAAAGCAATACCTACAAATATCAGACACTTAAACGTCGCGAGATTATATATAGGTACCTAATAGAAAACAACATTATCTAGACTTCAAAAAAGAAATCCTAACAATCCTGTGCGCCTCGCCTGCGCTGGATGGGATGGATCACAAAGCTACCTGCGGCATAAAAACAATTCTCCATTCGAACGAACTACAGCAAAAAGGCTAATGTGTAGTGGTGACACGCGACACAAATAATGTATCTCTAAATGACTGACGAAAACAAAATTCTCACTACACACATAAAAAAGGGCTATGAAGATGACCTAACGGGGTTTTCTTTTCCAACAGCTGCACCACCAAGTTGGTCGCATAAAAAATAGGAAAGGAGAAGATGGGATAGATTTTCAAGCAAAATAGATCGTTTGCGTACCTATGTACATAGTGCAAAATACACTACCATCTACCTACATAGAATTATACATTTCGGTGGTTGATGCATGTATACGCGACCGCGACACCATAGAGCGATGTCTCTTGTGTTGTCAGTTCTGAGGTTGAATTATATTTTAAATGTATAATCGAATTTTAAAATCTTTGCTTTTCCTTATTGGAAATCTTATTGGGAAAATCTGTCATGGTTGTTAATTATTTGAACGCAGAAATTGGTTCAGTGTTTATAATACAAATTTTAATCTCATGCCCGCATGCGGATATATGAAACGGAAATATGATTTAGGTACATTACATAAATGCAAGGTTTGTTATGTAAATACATATATGATTTTAGGTGCGCATGTAGCTATTTATTTACCTACTATTGGCTTGACATGAAGTGATCCTGTAATTATACGTGGATGTGTAGGTATATTGAAAAGTAAAATAATTGATTTTGATAGACATAAACTTTCGAGAGGCATGACCTATTAATGCATCAGGTATCTGCTTTATGTGTGTAGGTACCTACCTATTGCCAAATGAATTTCTTACATATTTCTTGTATATTTTCATCTTTTTATAAGTCCTAAAGTATTTTAAATTTATCTATATGTGGGAATTTATATGCATAGGTGAAAATGTATTTTGTTTTTTTTTTTTTTTTTTAACTTGATGAAATTTGTCTTCACCAAAAATGAAATCCTAACAATCCTGTGCGCCTAGCCTGTGATTGATGGATGGATCACAAAGCTACCTGCGCCATTAAAACAATTCTCTATCTCAAAGAACAACAACAAAAAGGGGTAATGTGTAGTGACACGCGACACAAACAACGTAACCCTAAAGGATTGACGAAAACGAAATTCTTGCTATACCTACTACAGTCCTAAACATAAAAAAGGGAAATGAAGATGACCTAACGGGATTTTTTTATTCCAACATCTGCACCAAAACAGACCATCAGGATAACAACAACAAACCTTTAGTCGCGCAACAAATGACAAAATATACCTACAATCATAATTCCTGAAGAAGATTATTGCTCATGTAAATAGGTAGGTACATACCTACTTCTACATGCATCATTTGCGTGCAGTTATAAATATTTTGAATTTCAGCTTGGTATTCAAATGATATTCATAACAAGCAGGTAGCAGAAAACTGATCACTTTTGCCTTTTTTTTTTGCTTCAGAAAACTAAAAATAAATTTGAAAACTACCTACTACTGTCTGATGTGGGAGATGAATGAAAATTGTTTTTGGTTTTTGCTCTTGTTTTGTGATCGAATTGAATATGAGAAATGAGACACATTATGAAAATTATTTGTTTGTACCTATATATTTTTTTTTATTTTTGTGCCTGTGTAGTATGTTTATTAACTACCAGAAATTGTAATTACTATTCACGAATTTGGATACATGAAAATGGAGAGGGATACAATAGTAGGTATCTCTACTATAATTTGGCATTTTGTAATAAAATACTAACATACATAAAATACCTATGTATTATAAAATGTGTTGATAGGAAAACTATTTCTTGTCTGTATGTATGTTTGTTAGAAAATAATGATATTTATAATGTTTATTTTTGTTTGTCATGAATGATAGGTATTTTGATAAAATAAAACCAATAAACTTGCAATTGTGTTAGCAGTTTTTAAACATGTTTGTATGTAGGTAGTTAAATATGTATGATGTACATATGTGAGTATGGAATGTTAAGTAGGTAGGTATATTGTTATTTGAAAGTTTTTTTCTTTTTTTTTTTTTTTTATTTGTTAAATCATGACAGATGTTACTTACATTTGTTTCATCGCATATGAATGTATGTGAAATGTATTCAAAGAATTCTGTCTTGTTGAAACATGCTAGATCAGCTCGTTGATTTTTCCTTATTTCTCATCATTTACTTCGACATCCATGATCCATGAAATCCAAGCATTTGTTCGTTGTCAGTTCGTATTGGAATAGAAAACTTTGATTGTATTCATCTAAAATGCGTATTGTATCTAGCCGATATCACCGAAATTATCTCCTCCACACAATTATTTTCTTTTTCTTGTTTTTCTGTTTGTATATTTTTTTTTATTTTGTATTGTATGTACATATTTTGTTTACAATTAATTTTTCGCACTCTCACTTGGTGGTTGATTTGTTTTTTTTTTTTTATTTTGAAATATATTTTTTATTTTTAATGGCACTGCATTATACTAATGAATGTACTTTTAAGAGGTGCATAGCTCAATATTGGGCTACGAAGGACCGTGAACAATAATGTATTAGTAACTTAAATGGACTGTATAATATTTTGATAATAATAATTAATATAAATAAAACTCAACACATTGTTTTGTTATTAATTGGACTGCACGTCCTCTTTATTGAAAGATCTTGTTAAGACTGACTATTTGGGTGTGTGTGGAGGAAGAAGGAAAAAGGAGATACACATAATGTTTCGCTGATCTCCTGTTCGTTGAGATGTTGTGTGTGTTAAGATATTCTCCTGTGAGTAGGCACGGATTATTTAACAAAATTGTTAACCTTCTTGAAGAGGACATCTTCAAATACGACTACATGCGACTTGTGAAAAGTGGATTCCGCTTGGAATGACATTTTGCACTAAAGAAGTCCTTTCTAATGAAATTATAATGAAGTGCCAACAAAAACCAAAAAAGAAAATTAAAGAAAAAAAAAAAAAAAAACTTAGCCTGGTGGCTGCTGGTTTAAAACTTTTCAAGAGCTTCATTCTGTTAGAATTAGTTTGAGTTTGATGTCAGACAAATAATCGCCAACAACGCCACCGACCGACACAGCGACACACCATAGCAACGGTGTGTGGTGGTGTTGCTCTCTGTTACATACACACACAAACACCTTATGTCACATCAAAGGACTTTTTGTTTTCTTTATTTTATTTTCGTTTATTTCACTTTTGGTTTAGCTTGGAGCTGGGGGATGTATTTTATTTTATTTTGTGTTTTTTTTGCTGCCTTTTTTCCTTTTTTTTTTCTTTATATTTTATTTTTGGGGAGGCTTAGAAGAAGAAGGAGGAGGTATTTCCTTTTATCCTTCGGCATTAGTTAAACCTCCCCATTAGTATCCTGAATGGGATTTGATTATTTTGTCTGGGAATTCACCTTGCCTTGTTGGATTTAGCCAAACAATTGAGGTCAACAGGTGTTAACTGGAAGGCACACATTTGACAGTGAATATGTATCAATTTATCTATGAGGGTCAAACATAATCTCGTAGGGAATAGAATTTTCGAACAAAGAAGGAGAAAACATGTGTCCTGTCCATGTCCAATGTCCATATAATAGTTTGTGCGTTGCCATGCGTCGGTCGTTGGTCGTCGTCATCATCATAGTCCAACGTTGTTTGGTTCGTCGTCGTTATAGACGTTAAGGCTCCAAGCTCCAAGGGCAGGCCTTAATCCTGCAATATGTGTCTTTCTAGCCCCTAACGAACTAAGCCATTCCCTAAAACCACAATTTGCTGTCATATGATGTGTCATTTGATACAAGGGTTATATGGCTGATTAAGAAAAGTAGATCATATATATAGCCAACGGAGTGACATTATTGTGTGTAGCCGTGTAGGGTTAAAAATTTTGTATATGTGAGCTAGCCTCTGCTCAGACTCACACCCAAATCATGTGCAATTGAGGATAATAAGAAGGATTTGTTTTTGCCTCACTCTTTATGGTCTGTCTACGTTCTACGGGTTTTCTCTCTGTGTTCATCTACGATATTGCTTATGAAAAATGCATTATGTCAGATATAATCTTAAATTCAACTTGACATTCAAAGCAATTATCAGTTTGAAATGTTAGCAGTGTTCAAAGTTCAATGACTCGACTCAAGTGCATGATGGGGTTAATTCGGTTCTATGCTGAGACTAGGCAAAATTTTAGGTGTTCTTTAAGTTAGGGATTAGAATCTTGAGTAAGGTTTTATTGGAAGCTATACTCGTATATATAAATGGAAAAGCCTCTCCCAAAGGCAGGTTGTGATAAACTAAATTAATTGCTTTCACTTCACACTCGACTTGAGGGATGTTTTAAAAGGACTTGAGATTGGATTTCAAGCTATTTAATTGGTAGGATAGTAGATAGTATGTGTGGTTAATAGACTTATGATATTGGGTTTGAAGTTATTAAAATTAATCTTAATTGCATTTAATTTTATTATTCTTATCACAATTATGACATAATTCACAATTAGTAAACTATGTATTTGAAGTTCGAAAATCTGAATAAATAAACTTTGGAAACGTGAAGTGACCTGAATATACCTAGATGAAGGAACCCAAACGGTATTGATGGACTTTAGAATTTCGATAATTAGTAGTAAATGTGCAGATCCAAATTTCGAAAGGAAGTTGAACATTCAGAATAATGTCATTGTGCCAGAAACTGCAGATTGATTCAGTGAAATCCTTTCAAATCAGCTTTTAGCCTTTTGAAAAGAGTTGAGCATTCATTTGTAGGACGTTCCAAAAAATAAAGTTATACTATACTATTAGGGTTTTTTTTTTTTTTTGTCAATTAAACCATCGATTTTTGTCACTCCCATTTCAAAATTTTGTTGGAAATACCTAAGAAAAAATACCTTAAAAAGTTGTGCTCATAAAATTAAAATTTAGCGAAGGATGAGAAAAAAAAGCTTACATTTTTAGAAAGCCCGACAAAATAGTACGTAAAACATTTCAATGAATGCCCAATTTTTTTCATAAAGGCTAAGAGCTGAGTTTAAAGGATTTAAGTGATTCAAATGCGGAAGGCAAGTAGTGCTAAATCTGAATTTTAAAGTCCCCAAATTTTTAGAGAATTTTTTAATGGGTATTTTCAACAATATTTTGAAATGGGAAAGACACAAATCGATGGTCACCTTAAAAAAAAATTAATTATTTCACGATTGTTTTAATATGATAGGAGAAGGTCCCGCCATAGGTCGACCTGCCCTAATTTGTATACCATTTGAGAGGTATATGTATTTTCCTAAAGGTAGTGTCTAGAAAAACAGTTTTTACATGGGTTGCCAAGCGTTATACTGTCAAGGCATTGTTCTAAAGTTAACTTTTTGAATTTTTTAACCCTGCTTAAAAAATAATGTCAGAGAAAATTTTATTTTCAATCGATTTTTTGATTGATTAAAATTTGAAAACTAACAGATTGCCATATTGTTTTACCTTCCATACATTTCATAAGGAAATCTTATTAAAATCAACGATTAATAAGGTTTTTTTAAGGAGATTTCTTATTAATCTTATTAATCTTATTAAAATTTGACTGAAAAGTTGATTTTTTTTGCAACTTAGCACTAGAACAAAAATCGCGATCAATATTTTCAAGGCAGGTTGGTTCAGGTGGTAAGGTGGGCGACTAATGATTTGAAGTCTCCAGTTCGATTCCCAGCCTGGTCATCGTTTTTTTTATTTTTTTTTTGCAGATTTTAAAACAATAAGGAAAACCCGATTGTTTTAATAAGGTTTCCTTCTTGGATGAAAACCATAGAGAAATCTTATTGTTTTTGTTCTATTTTATGTGGTCTATTTATCTCTGTGTTCAATTATTAAAATTAACCACGCCATGTCGTGGGCAGGAACGTAGCCAGAGTTGAATTTAAGGTATAGGGCAACAGTCTTATCAGGTAGGGCATTAGTAGAATAATTTAGGTAAATGTGGTAAACTTGGGTAATGTGGTATTTGAACTAGTAGGTTAAGCGATAGGGAAAAAAGAAGCAGGCGTGTTTAAATGTTAAATATGTCAAATCAACTGGACGAATTATTGAAAATTCAAAATTAGATGCAGTCGAGTTTTTTTCAAACGAAAGGAAAGTGCTTGTGGCTGGACAAAATTTGTGTCCCATGAGACATTTCCCATGAGACATTTACCGTGAGACATTTGCCGTGAGACATTTACCGTCAGACATTTACCGTGAGACATTTCCCGTGAGACATTTACCGTGAGACATTTGCCGTGAGGCATTTCCAATGAGACACTTACCGTGAGACATTTGCCGTGATACATTTACCGTGAGACATTTGCCGTGAGATATTTACCATGAGACATTTACCGCGGGACATTTGCCGTAAGACATTTGCCGTGAGACATTTGCCGTGAGATATTTACCATGAGACATTTACCGCGGGACATTTGCCGTAAGACATTTCCCGTGAGACATTTGCCGTGAGACAATTACCGTCAGACATTTGCTGTGAGACATTTACCGTCAGACATTTACAGTGAGATATTTACCGTCAGATATTTACCGTGAGACATTTACCGTGAGACATTTGCCGTGAGACATTTACCGTGAGACATTTGCCGTGAGGCATTTCCAATGAGACACTTACCGTGAGACACTTGCTGTGAGACATTTGCTGTGAGACATTTACCGTGAGACATTTCCCGTGAGACATTTCCCGTGAGACATTTACCGTGAGACATTTACCGTGAGACATTTGCCGTGAGACTTTTGCTGTGAGACATTTGCCTTGAGATATTTACCATAAGACATTTGCCGTGAGACATTTGCTGTGAGACATTTACCGTCAGACATTTACCGTGACATTTACCGTCAGACATTTACCGTGAGACATTTCCCGTGAGGCATTTCCCGTGAGACAAGTCCTATGAGACATGAGACATTTACCGTGAGACATTTGCCGTGAGACATTTACCGTGGGACATTTGCCGTGAGACATTTACCGTTAGACATTTATTGAGAGACATTTACCTTCAGACATTTACCGTGAGACATTTACCGTGAGACATTTTTTTTACAAAAAAGACATAAAAATAAACACAAACATTTAAGAGCGTGGTACACTGGTTTTTAAGACAGTTTTTAATCTATTTTTATTAAAGTTTAAATCAAAAAGGTTTGAATTTAAATTTAGAAGTTTACACATGCGTGTTAAAGGTTCATGCAAGCATTAGGCTAGGCGCACACATGCGATTTTCAGTCGTTGCTACTAAAAAATCGCAGTCGCAACATAAAAGTACCGTGCACACACTTGCGACTAAAAAATCGCGCGGCTATTTTTTATTGCAAGAAAAAACATTGTTTGGTCGAAAAAAGTTGACCGTTTTTCGATAAAAAAATGATGCATTTTTTTTTATCGAAAAACGGTCAACTTTTTTCGACCAAACAATGTTTTTTCTCAAGATCAAAAGAGCCAAGAGATACTCACTGTAAAAGTGGTAAAGTGATAAATGTCTCAAAATTTTGTAAGGGTTTGACAGCTTGTTTACCAGATTAGAAATAGATTCTCTGCAATGTGTTTGTTTGTATCTTATTTAAGGCCCCACGAGTACCATTATTTCACCAAAGCATTGAATACTCATTCTATAGTACTGGGTAAATTTCTGAGGGTCTTCTCTTAAATTTTTATGAATTTTATGGAATTGTCCTTTTAAATTTCCTATCGTTTATAAAAAAAGAACCACTATACAAGAATTTCTAGTAATATCCATTATTGTACTTAAGACAATTGTTCCAAGTGTCGCACGTGCGGCCAGGTGCATTATATTCTGTATAATATATCCTTATGTGCAGCAAAAAAAAATCGCGAAAAATAGAACCGGATCCATTTTTTTAAACTTTGCGATTTTAAAATCGCATGTCTGTGCACTCTCATTTAAAATAATGTGTTTCATTTCTTGCGTCTAAAAAATCAAGTGGTTGAAAATCGCATGTGTGCGCATGATTTGGCCTCTTTGGGACCGCTACTTTTTAGTCGTTTTCGGTTTAGTCGCAAGTGTGTGCATAACTATGCTGGTCCATTTGTTGCATTTTAATTTTCGACAATCGCGTCGCCAAAAAAATGGGACAATTTTCAATTTTTTAATCGCGGCTATTTTTTAGAAGCATGTGTGTTTACCGGCATTGAAATGCGTGTGATCCATTTTTGCGACTGAATAATCGTGCGACTAAAATCGCATGTGTGCGCCTAGCCTTAATTTGTTCGGTGTGGTGGAATATTCATTAAATCCAAGCATCGGAGGCTATAAGCACCCCCTCGATAGTTAAAACCAACAGAATTAAGTAAATTTGGTGCATCAATTACGCCTGTGATTAACTGGTGAATGAAGATTATGTCATTGTTAACCCTTCTTTGAGCCAAAGTTTGAATCTGAAGGAGATTAATCCGATGTTCATAAGGAGGAAGATTATAAGGATCAGACAATGGCAGTCCTTTTAAGGCGAAACGAATGAAATTACGTTGTACTGATTCCAGTCTTAGGGTAGGATGGTATAAGAGTGCGCGGTTGATAAGAGTGCGCAAGGCCATTTTCTACGGTTTGAAAGGGAATATAAGACTGAATGCACTTATTTTGGAAAGATCTAAATGAGTTTGATCTGCTGTCAAAATTTCATGCAAATGTGTTTGTAAACAGAGGTGCAAGTTAAGTTTAAGTTTTTTAGCACTTTTTTTTCCAATATTTCTTGCCAAACAAATTAAATTTTCCGCTTAACAACAAAAAATAACAATAAACAAAGTATGGGACATTAAAAAGTCGACAAAAAGAAACATTTGAGGAAAACGTAAGACTGGTCATAAAGTGAATTGTGAAATATATATATATTCTTCGATTACATGTCTGAGCGTGTAAGAGTGCGCACCATGATGATGTATAAGAGTGCGCAGGTTATAAGAGCAGTAAATGCTATCCAAGGCTTCAAAATAACTGGCATTTGTCCATATACCAGCAAACAGCAGCTAGAAAAAGCAATTCCAACCAAAAAGAAACCAAATAAAAGTTTTACAAAAAACAAGCGAATGAGAGTAACTAGGAAATATTGAAATTTTCTCGGAACCATTAATCGAAGACTAAATTGATTGTTCCTCATGCAAGGAGTGATTTGTTGAAAAATACTCTGTTTATTTAAAGATAGGCAATTTTATTTGAGACTTTTGTGCGAACTTACACCTGTGCGCAGCTGCGCACTCTTACAAACTAAGCTGCGCACTCTTACACAATAGGATGTATAAGAGTGCGCAAATTTCCTAATGTGGTATTTTGTTTATAACTTTTGAATTAATACATTTTTGTTACCAGTTTTAAGTTTTTTTCGTTGCTTGGATTATAAACTAAAAACTATATATAAAAAAAGTAGTTAAATTCTTTTTGTTATTGTTTTATTTGGTATTTTGTCTAAAATGCGCACTCTTATACCACCTTACCCTACATTATGGGTCTCGTAAAAAGGAGTCCAGACTTGCGATGCGTACTCAAGGTGGGGGCATACTAAACAATTGTAGAGGGAAAGAGTCACATAAGGATCTTGAAATTCTTTTGACCAACGCTTCACAAAACCTAGCTTAGAGAAGGCCTTATTTACGATGACGTTGATATGGTCGGAAAAATCAAGGTTATAACTAAAATTAACCCCTAGGTCTTTAAAGCTCTGAACACGCTGTAATTTGTGTTGGGATATTTTATATTCATACAAACTAGGAGCACGTTTTTTAGAAAAAGTCATTGTCTGACATTTTATTGGATTCAAAACTAAGCTATTCTTACTACACCATATAGAAAAATTATTAATGTCCTCTTGCAGAAGCCTCCGATCATTAACCGATTTGATACTTTTATAGATTTTCATGTCATCTGCAAAAATGAGAATTTCGCTATGGTGAATACATAATGGGGCATCATTTATAGCTAGAATAAAAAGAAGAGGTCCTAAATGACTTCCTTGCGGAACACCTGATTTTGCGATGAACGATTTTGAGAGAGCGTCTCTGAACTTCACTTGATAAGATCTATTTTCAAGATAAGAAGAAATTCAATTAACGAAGTCTAAAGGGAAACCTAGAGTTTTTAATTTAAATTTTATAATGTCAGGGGAGAGTTGGTCAAAAGCCTTAGAATAGTCCGTATAGATACAGTCAAGTTCCTGCCCACTTTCTAACGTATTTGAGCACTTATGCCGTGAGACATTTGCCTTGAGATATTTACCATGAGACATTTTCCGTGAGACACTTGCTGTGAGACATTTACCGTGAAACATTTCCCGTGAGACATTTCCCGTGAGACATTTACCGTGAGACATTTACAGTGAGACATTTGCCGTGAGACATTTGCTGTAAGACATTTGCCTTGAGATATTTACCATGAGACATTTGCCGTGAGACATTTGCTGTGAGACATTTACCGTCAGACATTTACCGTGACATTTACCGTCAGACATTTGCCGTGAGACATTTCCCGTGAGACATTTGCCGTGAGACATTTACCGTCAGACATTTCCCGTGAGACATTTACCGTGAGACATTTGCCGTGAGACATTTACCTTGAGACATTTACCGTGACACATTTGCCGTGAGACATTTCCTGTGAGACATTTCCCGTGAGACATATACCGCGAGACATTTGCCGTGAGACATTTACCGTGAGACATTTACCGTGAGACATTTACCGTGAAACATTTCCTGTGAGACATTTCCCGTGAGACATATACCGTGAGACATTTGCCGTGATACATTTACAGTGAGACATTTACCGTGAGACATTTACCGTGAGACATTTGCCGTGAGACATTTACCGTCAGACATTTCCCGTGAGACATTTACCGTGAGACATTTGCCGTGAGACATTTACCTTGAGACATTTACCGTGACACATTTGCCGTGAGACATTTCCTGTGAGACATTTCCCGTGAGACATATACCGCGAGACATTTGCCGTGAGACATTTTCCGTGAGACATTTACCGTGAGACATTTACCGTGAAACATTTCCTGTGAGACATTTCCCGTGAGACATATACCGTGAGACATTTGCCGTGATACATTTACAGTGAGACATTTACCGTGAGACATTTACCGTGGGACATTTGCCGTGAGACATTTCCCGTGAGACATTTGCCGTGAGACATTTACCGTCAGACATTTCCCGTGAGACATTTACCGTGAGACATTTGCCGTGAGACATTTACCTTGAGACATTTACCGTGACACATTTGCCGTGAGACATTTCCTGTGAGACATTTCCCGTGAGACATATACCGCGAGACATTTGCCGTGAGACATTTTCCGTGAGACATTTACCGTGAGACATTTACCGTGAAACATTTCCTGTGAGACATTTCCCGTGAGACATATACCGTGAGACATTTGCCGTGATACATTTACAGTGAGACATTTACCGTGAGACATTTACCGTGGGACATTTGCCGTGAGACATTTCCCGTGAGACATTTGCCGTGAGACATTTACCGTCAGACATTTGCCGTGAGATATTTACCATGAGACATTTACCGTGAGACATGTCCCATGAGACATGTCCCATGAGGCATGTCTTATGATATGATATTACCTCTCATGGATGGCATTGCTTTTGACATGGATGACTACATGTTGGTTGGGATGTCATGTCTTATGACATGATTAACGACATCAATAATATAATTTCTGATGACTGGTGTGATGTTATGTCTTATTGGATGTATTTCATTATACAAGCAGGCCCGTAGCCAGAGTTGAATTTAAGGTAGGGCAACAATCTTATCAGGTAGGGCATTAGTAGACAATCGTTTTATATTTTTTTTTCTCAGTAAGTTTTCAACCTATTCTAATAAAAAGTAAAGTGTTGAATTTAAAAATTATTATAGTGTGTATACTGTATAAATTATATAATATAAAAATTAAAAATACAATTTCTTTTAATAGTGTATACCTAACTTAATACGATAAAAAAGTGGAAAAAATGTAGTTAAGAGCAGTATTCTTCAAATTCTTGATCTTAAAAGGTCTAGGTTTTTTTTTATCAAAACTACATGTATTATATGTTCCTGAAATGTCCTTAATATCTTTTTCTATACTCAATTCAGTTGAAAACTGACACTACTAGGATTTAAGCAATTGCTTTACGAAGGTCGAAAAAAATTTATTTTTTTACACAGTGCCTAATTTTTTTTTCTTGAAATCCCAATAGAGCACAATATACAGCCAATTTTAAGCTTTTTTGTTAAAAATCTGCACTTGGTTTTCGGTTTTATCTTCGAGTCTACTCAAATAATTTTTGACAATAGTAACTCTTCTCTTGGTGGAATTTTTAGACCTTAAAAATCAATTGAAAATTAGCATTTTTCCAATATAAAAGAATGATTTGTTCTTGGGAAAGTTAACATAATTAAACTTTTATTTTGTATCTGAGACTTTTGTGCTGAACTCGAATCCGAGGTCGAAATATTTAGTCACTCTTTTCTTTTTTGAAATATTAACTCTGCTTTGGGATAATGCAAAAAAGGCGTTTTTACTGTTTTTAAGGTTATGTTTTAAAGTACCGGTTTCTTTAAAAAAAATGTCTTCTATCAAAATCTGTTCAATTCTTTCCGATATTTTTTTTTTATTGTCTGAGATATCTTCAGTTATTAGCTGTATTATAATTTCATAGAGGAGAAATATTACACCTTTTTTATACGTAGGGCATTTTTGAAGGTCCAACATTTTCACAAATAGGACATTTTGAAGGTAGTGCATTTTTGAGGCAGCGAACTTTTAAAGTAAGATCAATTTTGAAGCAACGGCATCTTTAGAAGTTGGGCATTTTTAAATCTAGAGGTTTTTTTGAAGAAAGAACATTTTATTAAGTGCAGCCTTATTGAAGTTAGGACATTTTAAAAGCTAAAGCGTTTTTTGTAAGAAGGACATTTTCATAGTTCGGGCATGTTTTAAGGTAGGGCATTTTTAAGGAAGGGAATTTTTAAAGTTAGATCATTTTTGAGGGTACTGCATTTTTATAAGGGTATTTTTGAAGGTAGTTCATTTTTGAAGGTAAGGCATTTCTGATGGTAGCGCATTTTTGGATGTAGGGCATTTTTCAAGGTAGGCATTTAAAATTTAAGGTAGGGCATTGCCCCTCAATAAACACTATACAAAAATAAACCTTTCAGTATTAAAATCTTAAAGAATCAGAAAAAAAACTTATTAATGTAATGTAGTCTTGGACAAACTCTTATGCCTTGACCAACTTAACCTACATCCATTGAAAACATTTTTATTCTATGATTTTCTTGTTTTCTTGTTTTACTCCTTAAAGAAGGATAAGTAACTTTACAAATGACCGGATGCGCCCTCTTACATTCCATATTCAACAAACACATGTCATAATATCCACACAAATAGTTCTTCCATATTTGTTTTAAGGTACCACATATAGGAATCATTTATTTGTATATATAACCTTTTCAAGTTTTTACCAACATTCCCAGACAAAAAGTCCTTTAGCAACTTACTACAGTTAAAGTCTGTCCCAAGGCCAGCAAAGCAAAAATATTAAACTTCGAATTCTATAGTATTTAAATGATTTTACCATATTTTGCTTAAAGCAAACATGTGGTCAGTTTTATGGAATATAATGGCTATATGGACTCTTATGCCTTATATAATATGTCCTTCCTTTTGTTGTTATATTGTACACTATTTCATTTATATAGAAACGAAGATATACCCTCGTTGCTTTGTTATAGAAAATACAATATCAAAGCCATTTCGACATATAAAATGAGTAGAGATACTTATTCAAACAAACTTTTCTTTGGATATAAAGCATATATGTACCTATAGAATGTGCCTAATGGCAAGACCAATAGAAATGTTTTTATATATTCCCATGCACAAGCAAAAAGGACCTTCATTGAATTTTATTTATCATCAAACATCATATTGTAAGGTATAGGTAGTACGAATATACACAATAGTCAATATAAATGTATCTTTGTATGATTCTTAAATGTTTTTATCTTACAAAAAAAAAAAAACGATAGAAAAAAAAAACAGATTAGTTGAACAAAAACACACAATAAAATTCCTTGTTTTTGGTCCACATTTCCGAGAAAAATCATTTTAACCTTTGAGTCCTTAATATTGTGATATTTTTATTTCTTTTGGTTTAATCCTGAAGTGAAGATCTTTAGAATGAGATTTTCGGTACCATCGCCATCGCATCAGTGGAAACGATACTCTTTGCCAAAAGATATAAATTCATTTTATTTTAGTTTTTCCCAGATACTACTTGTATCTATGCATATATGTAGCTTAAGCAAAAGGAACCCCCGAAAAAGTCAAAAAGTATAGTATGCAAGCGAGTATGGAGTGTTATTGAGGTGGTTATTAAATTATATCCTCCGGTCATGGTTTCGAACTATTTTTCACTTTAAAGGGTGAATTTATTATTTTGGCCGATTTTTTTTTTTATTCTACCTATTACATATACTTACAGAACTGTGTTAAAAAGTTTAAAGGGGAATTTTATTTTAACACTTATTTAACAAGATTATTTGGAAAATGTTTTCAAGACAATGGTCAAAACTCAAAATATTAAACCATAGAACTATATGTATGTTGCTCAAAATTTTCAAAAATTATTCATATGGGGTTGAAATCCTATATGTACAAGTATATATAGAATTTTATACTCTTAAGGTTTGTATTTTTAATCCAGAAAAAAGAAAAAAAAAATACTTTCCTTTTTAATTTGTTCGGATTTTTAGTTAAAAAAGAAAAAAGACCAAAATAGACAAGTGTAACCTCCAAAATATTACCTAAGAAAAATGTCAAAAACAATTTTTTCTGCTTTTTTATTTTTACTTTAACAAAAATAGTTTGATTTTCATAAACTGTAAGTTTTTATGTTTTAAGTAAATTTAAATAAATCAAAAAAGTTGATGAAAACATTTAAAGTTTTGAAAATTTCAATACAGCATTTTTTTGGTTAAAACTTTTGGTTTGTTCTACAAAAGTTGAGGTGCTCCCTTCCCTCCCTTATCTCAATACCGGGAATCTACTGCGATCCAATCTATTTGAAATAAAACAAATTTCTTAAGAATAAACCAACAAAATTACCTATATCATTTTTAAAATTATGAATAAACAAGAGTAGCGGCTACTAAAGGTTTTACATAAACATGTGACATCAAGGGAAGACCTAATTTTGAAAAAAAAGCTTTTCTCATTCAAGTTAAATTGTGTTTTTTTCAAGTCATTTTTAGCATGGCCTTCGTGATCTATACTATGCATTTTCCCCACTATTTTTAGTATAATTTTTATTATTTAGGTCAGATCTCATTGAACTAAGGTTCTAGCTACAGAAACTATGAGAAAAACCATAAGACCCAGTTTTAATCCGTGGAAGTCGGTTTTGTTTTTTTGATAAAAATGATTACATTACATTACAATGATTACATGACTCGGAAATCACTATAAAAAAAATACGATGAATACGTTTTCGAGATATAATTTTTCAAAGTTTTTTGTCTTTGTTTTTTCCATCCTACTTAGTATTCGGGCTTTATCTTGGGTAATAAACGAGTAATCTGAACAGAAAAGCCGGCGCCTGAAAGCTGAGTAAATAACCAACAAACACTAGAACATTTTTTCTGGGTCACTCCAGATGTTTAAGTGCAATGTATTAAAGCATTTAAAAAAAAAATAGAGTTTGCAAAGGAAATTTCTGCAAAAAAACTCTATCACTAAAAAAAAAACAAATCAAAATCTTTCGAATCCCCATAGTTTTAAATTTTTTGTGTATAATTTTCTTTAAAATCTCTGGATGAATTATAAAGATATGATCATTTTTGTAACGATCAATATTTTCACCTTTTTCTGTTACTTTTTGAGTTTTTGTCTATAACTTGAAAAGCAAGCTGAATTTGAAAATTTTTATTAAGTAATTTTTTGTAGATAATCAAATTTCCAATCGATGTGTATGCTTTCAAAAAAAATTTAAAATTGAAATATTCTCAAAAACTTAAGAAAAACTATTCATAAAAGAGAAAAAAAAAAAAATGAAATTTTTGATGTTTTTACTAAATGGTCTATTTTTATCATTTGAGCATTTATAGATATTTAACATGTTAAGGAAAAAAATAGATACTTTATCTTTCAAAATAATGGTCACAAAACTTTTGAATACGGCTAAAATTGGATAAAATATGTACTTTCAAAATCTATTGTTTTTAGTCTTTTTGAACCATTTTTCCTTAACACATTCTAGAAGATGTAATTAGGAGTTTTTTATTTCTTAATTTTTTGTTGAAATATAAAGTATCTTCTTTTCTCCTTTACATGTTCAATATCTATAAATGCTCAAATTCTGTTCAGATTAGTCGTTTATTACTCAAGATATAGCCTGAATACTAAGTAGGCTGGAAAAAACAACGACAAAAAACTTTGAAAAATCATATCTCGAAAACGTATCCATAAATATTTTTTTAGATAAGATTTTCGAGTTTTCTGGGCTCAAATCTAAACGAAAAGTATAACGGCACTTGGTGTCCAAAAAATTTTTATTTTTTGGTAAACTAGTGTTATTTAATGTCTAATGGGTTGAGTAAAATATGGCTCATACAAAATTCTTACTATTTGAAATCGGTCCAGATTTTAAGGAATTACAGGCTAATAATAAATGTCAGTTTCTATAAAAAACGCCATACATAGATACATAATATCCGAAAATTTTGAGAAAAAACTAAAAAAGCAGTTTTGTAAGAATTGCTTAGAGCATTAATGCACCAAATTTAATTGAAATCGTAAGAGCTGTTTTCGAGAAATTTGCAAAACCGTAATATTTAAGTTATTCGTTCGAATAAATTTACTAAAAACCAAAAAAAAAAAACTAACCATAGAAATGAAAAAAATAAATAATTTGAACCAAGTTTCATGAAAGTCCATTAACCGTTTTAGGTCCTAACTTGTTGTACAGATGAATGCGACAAACCGACGGACGGTATTATGAAAACCACTTATCAGGAATTTCACATGTTCAAATAAAAGGTAGATAAGATTTTAGAGCAAATTTTGTTTCTATAAAAAAAAGTTGCGCATACACCATAGTGACCCACTTCGTAAATACGCAGCAAGTAATGAAAAGCATTTAATTTCTGACTTAATAGTGAAAGCAGTTGACATTTTGTGTATTTGATTGCCAAAATTACACAATAATTCTATACAAATTTTACCATCAGAGAGTTGGTGTTAGGCTAGGCGCACACATGCGATTTTGATCGCGCGATTATTCAGTCGCAAATTAGATGACAACAATTTCAATGACTGTAAACACAATTTTCAAATTTTTAATCGCGGAAAGCATGTGTGTTCACAGCCATTGAAATCCTTGTGATCCATTTTTGCGACTGAATAATCGCGCGACCAAAATCGCATGTGTGCGCCTAGCCTTAATTGGGAGTTCACTAAATCGAAACATATTTCAAACTGGGACACTCTTAAGAAATTACCATTTAAATAATTTAATTTATATTCCTTCCAATATTTCGCAACCAATTCTCATCAAATTGAATGAACTTACAAAATACTAAAAAAACATTCCAACCAAAACTGCACATTACTGTATAATACATGGGACATGACAATGTGGCGCATAGAAGTATGCAACACAGAAAGCAAAAAAAAAAAAAATATTGCTGCATATCTCGTATTTAATATCCCCTATCCACCCTGGCAAGTATCCAAATCACTGGGTGTGGTGGTGGCTTACTAACTTAAGAGTTCGCTTTCGGTTGCTACATAAGCGGATAAAGATGTCCTCGCTTCTTGCTTCTTTAATTGAAATTTCGCTTCTTGTCCAAAAAAATGTTGTTTTTTTTCTCTCTTTTTTTTCATTCAGTTGTTTTTTTTTAATACAACATTATCCCAATATCTGGATACAATGACATTATTATTTCATGTGTCAACTTATAGAAGAAAAATTTATACACATAAATAAATATAAACTAAGATACAAAACAAATATCATTCATCATCATCGCATCGCATAGCATAAACATTAGAAAAGCATTGCCATTGACATCGCCTACAACGTCGTCGCTATATAAATCGCATATAGTACGTCTATATCAGGAGCAAAAGGACCTCTTATCCCATCTATTTAGTGCTCGTTCTAGCTCTTCATCTATTTCTATTTTTTTTTTGTTGGCTGTGTTAGTGCTTTGATTGCTGACTCATTAATTGAATTTGCTGACAGATGGAAAGAAAATTCGATAGTGTGTTCGTGCTTGGATAATGTGTCCTGTTGAATTTCTCCACTTCATTACGGAACGCTCCATCGTCCTTCGCTCTCTCACTAAGGTTAAATTGACCGAAAAATCATTCATTCAATCGGGATTAGACAGGATCCCTATGGAAGTTTTTGACCAATGATGATTTATCTATAATTGAAATCTTAGATTTATTTTGTATCTGTGCGATGATGACGATGTTTAGTGTGTGTTTTCGCTGGGTCTATGCGAATGGTAGGTGTACGAGTATGTGTGGGAAATCCTTTCCTATTTTTTTTTTTTTTTTTTTCATTTCGTTGTTCTTTTCTTTGTTCAATGAGTGTGATATGTTGATATTTATATGAATTTCATTCGAATAACGTTCCATCTTAATATCGTATCTTTTCCATGAGTGTAGAAGAGTGTAGGTAGGTATAGTTGGGGAGATCATTTTTCTGCTCACTTGGCACACGAAACGGAAAAGAGGAGAAGATAGTGATATTTTTTTCACAGACTGTTTTTGCTATGTCAAAAGGATGTGAAAACTTCTAAATGCAAAAGAGGTTTTAGAGAGGCAGAGAGGTCGAATGTCTCTATCGTTATCATCACCCAGCACAAGTAGAAGCTCCAGAGCCAGAGCACCCACCATATAGCAATATAACAGCCCTGAGAGCTTACTTACTTAATACTTATGTGATGTGATGTGATGCGATGTGAATGGGGCAAGTGCGAGTTTCTTTTCTTTCTTCTATGTGGAAACAACATATGCCATGCACTTTGTTCCACCTAATAGCATGGCTTAATTTGTGATTCAATATTATTTTACTTAGCCCAAAGAGGAAGGAAGGCGTTCTTCTTTTTTTTTTTTTTTGCTAGATTTTGTTTCTTTTGTTTTTGGTTGTACGAGGTTCTTGGTGTTGTTAGTAGGTGCTGAATAAGTATACATTGACGGATTTTTAAGTAAGGCAAAACTATCTTGTTAAGTTGGGCGCCTTCTTGGACTTCCTTCGAAAGATCTTTTGCTAAGTATGATCGAAGGAATCCAAATAGTGAAACCTTACAGGAATCTACTAACAATTTATATTAACCCTCTGTAGGCACAACTCTTTTTTGTGACGTGATAGGCACACGGGTGCGAATTTGGCTTCTACTTTTTCATGTCGCTAGAACTTTTTTATGTCTCATATTTTATAGAGAAAACGTATATGAAATTGATGTAGAATTTTCCGAGGAATTCGAATATTGTTTTCACAATTTAAGAAAAATGTATTTACACCATTATAAAGAGACTTTTTTTGGACCCACTTTTTGAAAAATTGTAATTTTTTCATTTTTGGCGTGCCAAATTCGCACCCGTGTGCCGACAGAGGGTTAACACAAAGGGCAAACAGATTCCATGCTAATTTTACGCCTTCATCTTACGAAGTTGATATTGAGTAGGTACTGATTCTTTTTTACTAATGGATTTGTAATAATGAAAATAAAAAGAAAGCAAACAAAGGGCGTCTTGTCATAGGATAAAAATTCCTTATGTCAAAAATAAATTTCAGAACAATACATTTTTTCGTGAGAGCTAATAACAATAACATTAAAGTGTTCAAAGAACTTGGCAAAAGTTAACCTGGTCACAAAAGTAATCCCTGGAAATAAAATAAATCAATGTGCACTGAAATCACGTGTAGTGCCAATTTTGATAAAGGATAGTTTTTGGACTACGAAAGCAATTAAAGCGTCATCACATAGAGCCGCTGTATGATAAGTTCATCATTCTGGAGCTTTCGAGTAGGTACGTATTGCAAAATCCTACTTTAGACTAAACTTTGTACTCAGCTTCAGTTTTTAAGTCAGAAAACAAACGTAGTATGAAATGAAAAGACTTCATATTCGATTATTATAGGCGATTGGGATTAAACTAACTTCAACTCTATAAACAATTAGAATGGGGTCTATCAGGATATACGATAGTTATATTAAAAAAGCAATATATATGTTTGATTCCGAAATTGCTTAGTTTCGATCAGAAGGGTTGTAGCACGAACATAGCTTAAAAGATGTTAATCCCGTCAATATTTCAGATCTACGCAAAATTGAGAGACCCATTAAAAGATGGACCATTGAGAAGATAATTAGAATGACTGTATCATTGGAAGAGCTTAAGGTTATATCAAATAGTTGTTAACAAAAGTCCCTCTAGAATTACCTAATTGATTAAAGTGGGGGCTAATAATGTACCTACCGGAAAATAGGAAATGAGCGAAGAAAGTCACAAAAACGCTTTTGATTAAGCGCACTGGGGTATTCTACTGGAAGAACTTGCTCAAAAACTGCTGTGCTGAATAGGAACCAAAGTTAAGGGCAGCAGCCTGTCACGTAGACTTCTGCTATTTTGGTCGATACAATTAAGCAATTGATAGTCCCTAAATGTCAAAAAGATATTCCAGAAATAGGTCCAACGACTTTAATCAAGCAACAAGGCCAAAGTGAGCGGTACTGGTCTTGTTCATTATTTCTGGTATTAAGAATAACACTAAGAAATACAAAATTTGTCATGGTGGCCGTAATAATTTGGAAAAAGGTACATATGTGATTTGCTTGCAGAGAATTTTTATTTAAGAATATTCAAGTAATGTATTTGGTAGACGATTCAAAAGTATGTTTTGGTCTAGAATTTAAACAGAGATAAAATAATAGAGAATGAGATCACTAACATACTAACTAACAAATGATTAAAATTATGGCAAACTTCTAGTTTTCATAGAAACTTGTTATGGTCATGGATCTTGAAGTACATACAAAGAAAAAAAAATCGAAAAATTGAGATTTTACATTCAGGGGGCGTAGTAACCGCCCATTTTGGTAGAATTAATATCAATTATTAAAAAGTATACTTTTGAATTCCCTAAAATCTTGAAACATGGTAGAATTTTAGTTAATGCAAAGGAAACATATTCAAACTTCAGATTGTCTGCCTTGGAGGCGTGGTATCCCCTTAAAAATAATAAAAGATATATATAATATTTCATAAATTAATTAACAAGTCTAAGAAAAATGTAGTTTTGGTTTTTTTTAATTTCTCAAAAGCGACAAAACATTTTTGCATCCAATTTTCTGTTTTCGCTTGAAAACAAATAAGAGCATTGAATTTTGAAAACTTAAATAGTACTTAATCACATAAAATTTTGAAAAAAAATTAGTTCGCAAAATAAAATTTTTTTTTTCAAAATTTTGATTTTAAAAATTAATTTTTCAAAAACTGTTTTATAAAACAGCTTTATTTGAAAGCAAAATAAAAAAGAGATTTTGGGCTCAACAAAAAGGTATAACATGTTGTTGTAGGTATAACGGTTGATTTTTAATAATATTTTTCCTAATTAAATCATTTTTTTAGAAAATTGTCCCTCTTGGCTAAACGGGGGAGAATATTAACCCCCTCCAAAACGATTTTTTTCTTGTCCCGACCCAACCTACACGCTTAAGCTTTTTGGCACATCCTTTTGAATTAGCTTGTATAAGAAATGAGATAATAATAAATTAAGCAAAGCGTATGTGGTTTTTAGGCAAAAATCAGTTTTTTTCAAAAATGAAACCACAATCCGGAGGCACTTAGGCTTAAAATAATGAAATGAAATTTTACTTATAAGCTAACCGAACCATTTAGCACCTTTTAATCGCTGAGCCTCTTTGAAAATCCAAAAAATTGTATTTTGACCCACCCTATTGGTCATCCAAATTCTTTCAAATTTAATGACTCTGCCATCATATCTTATTTATTTTTATTTATTCATTTTTTATTGTTATTATGTATTTTCGTTCCAACTGAAAAATATTTGCATTAAAAAAAACTTATTGTAACTGAAAAAATATTTGTATTAAAAAAAGATTTTATTTGAAATAAAAATATTTTGCATTTAAAAATAAAATAGATATTTACTGCATTACAATGCAAAATGTGGGCACTAAAATTTTTTTTAAAGAATTTCATCGAATTTCTTCCAATTTTGGCTATTTGGCAATACATTAGTTTTTTTCAAATATAATATTGAACCTAATGTGTGGTGAAATTGTAAGAAATTTGAACAATACTAAAAAAAAAATTAATGGACACATTTTTTATCGATTTTTTTTTCAATGCAGAAAATATTTTATTTGCCATAACGTTTTTTTTTTTTAATGCAAAATATTTATTTGCAATAAAAATTTTATTCTCAATTTTTCAATTGGAATAAAATTTTTTTGGTGCAAAATATTTTAAGTTGCAAATAAATAATTTTTTAACTTAGGATTGAATTCGAATTTAAAAAGAAAAGGTCACGAAGTTTGGATAAATATTTTTTGTTAACTTTTAATGGAAAACGGGTACGTTAAAAAATAACCATTTTAAAAACAAGCTTATTTATAACATACATAACATGATACCTGCACTAAACAAAGGGCTAATTTTGGTTGGTTGTGGTTGTTGGATTCTCTGGATTTTGGCTTTTTTGGATTTGTTAAAATATGTGAAAATAATTTTCTCTATATTGAATCTCTTCCTGCCGGTTGAAGCAACTGCACTGTGATACAAAAACTTACTTTAAAAAAAAATCTTTACTTTTCAAGATCTTTTAGGTCTTGTTGGAGATAGTAAAATTTAAAAATGTGGAATTAGGAAAAAAAAAACATTTTTTTTAAACTTTCAACCATTGTCAAAATTCAACTTCAACCAATTCATAGTCTCAATAATTTATAAAATATTGTTGTGTAGAATTATTTCCAAGTTCAACGAGGTGTTTTTTTTGTGAAAATCGGTTGAGAATTTACTAAAAGAAAAAATTCTAAACGATGAAAATTGACGACGCTAGAACTTTTGCAATAGCTGAAGGTAAAACAAAAATACGTTTCCTTACTAAATCTAAACTAAACCTAAATCCAGAATGTGAATTTGTAATGAAATGTTTCCACATAATATAATTTTTCCCTTATGGACTGTTCTAAATCATACGGTTTTTACAGTGATTTGTTATAGTACACATGTTTAAAAAAAGTTTGAAATCCTAAGTAGTGGAGTTCTAGCGTCCTCTAGCTCAAACTTTCATTTACAACCGTAAAGTTACTCGGTACCATTTTTCAAATAATCGAAAGCTAAAGTACTTGAAGGGCCTCTGTCTCATTTAACCGACCAAACTTCAACTTCGACTCTGTATTGTAAAAAATAATAATATAATGTGTTTAAGATTTCGCACAACAGCCGTGTCGCCGACACGATGAACTCCCAGAAAAAAATCAAAAAAAAAACTACACTTACACCACACGCCGACCATTTAGGAATATTTAATTATTCCCACACGAGACAATAGTGGGAAGATTTTTGGACTTCTTCCATTGTTTTGCCAAGAGAGTTTCCGCTGCTTGTAAAACATATTAGAGGCTTGTCTGGATGTTATATAGAATATCTTATAGGTAAACGACTTTTGTGACTATCTGCTGCATTGAAGTCAACGACGACGACGACGATGGCCAAAGTGACTTGCTGATTGAATCATGACTGGGAGTATTTTCTCAATTGTATGTCGTTGATTTCTCTCTCGAAGAAATAAAAAAGAAGTGTTTCCTCACTTCTAAGACTCCACCATCATTTCCACCCTAAAAACACACGCTTGCTAGCTATACGTCATTATTGCATTTCAAGTAATCTAGTTAAGTAGTTTTTTTTTTTGTGTATTTTTTAATCTTTTCTTCCTGGGGAGATGGGAATAAGAATTTTTTTTTTTTTTTGTTATTTTTTATGCAGACATATCCAAGTACCCATCTGAAAGAGAAAAAAAAATGAGAACACGATTATTATTATTGTTATTTCCATGCATCTGTTGCGAAAAATTAAAGGGGGAAGTTTCTGCCTCCTTCTTCTCTAGTGCCTGAATAATACTTTTCTATATTTATTTTTTTTTTTCAAAAAAAAGCCAACTGAAGGACTATTATTTTTGAATTTTCTCAGTCAAATAGAAAGTCGAGCCAAGTCGAGTCGAGGGTATTGTTTGGAAAATTTTCATCCATCGCTTGAAAATTGCTATGCATGTATGTATGTGTGTAACGTCTATACTGAACGCTATTTTGATCAAAATGTCGGTATGTCAAGCGTTTATGGCAATGTTAATTTAGAAGCATAGTATTCGCTAACATGTCTGGGAGCATGTCGTATACTTAACGCTAAGTGCTTTGGTTATAGATACATTTTGCTTTATGTGAACTTAATTGCAACATAAACACAGTTGGAGACTCGATTTAAAGTACCCATTTAAAAATTCTTCCATAGAGAGAAAAGGTTATAAAGTTGGCTTTAAGTATATATCTTTTTTGTTGTTGTTGTGGGTATCACAAAATGGGGTTTAGAGTCAGCAACAACATTTACACAATACGGGGGTCTTCATTTAAACTTTTTCACTGGGTTTCCTTGTTTTTTTTTTTTATATTTTTTAACTGTCAAGGGTTCGAAGGATATTAAAGTCATATAAATTGTCCTTTAAGTCTTAGCGATTACTAACCCACATACACTTATATTCTGAATGGAGATGAAGATACTATATCTATAGAGAGAGTGTTGTACATAAACATGCAAAAAGAATCACGTGTTGTTTTGAATACTGACGTGCTGAATTCGCGCGTGACCCAGAACATGGTGGTAGCGCAGCAGCCAGCACACTGGATGCGACTTATGTATGCCAGTGCGAGGGTTTCAATTTCGATAGGGTGACTTCAAATCAAAAAATAAAAGTTTTATTTTCTCCGGGTGGGATATTCATTCGCGTGGGTTTTAGCTGATGGTTCTCTGGGTTTCAGCTTCAACTTCTGGAATTGTTGGAAGGATAAGCTTGCGCTGAGTGTGCATGTTAATGTTGTATGTTCTGGAATTCTGGTGAAGGCGGCGGCGGCGATAGTAGAGAGGTGACGTATGGAATTTCTTAGCAGGTTTTGTTTGAGCAATAATAATTTGCATATTTATATGCAATCAAAGCGTTAAATAGCATGCACGACCATTGTATTGGTACATTATTATTAATATTATTAAGTGGGTTTTTTGATATCCCTATTAAAACAGGGTAAGCGTTAAAGTGGTTAAAATGGTTTTGTTTTTTGTTTTTTTTTTTTTCATGTTAATGATGTACCTACATTATTTTGTGTTTTAATAATATGTTTGTTAGTTGTAAAAATTAAGTGAACTAATTTTTTTTTTTGAAAATCAAGTTTTGTTTGGAAACTGGAAAATAATTCAATATGAACCACATATTTTTTCTTCCATAAAACCGATCTCTTTCGCAAAGAATATGAAATAGAAGAAGAAATTTATCAGAAAGGGACAGGTTATCAAAATTATCTAGAAGAAACCGTTATACTAGCTCCTCTCCTAAAGCTGCCACGCGGGTTTCATCGTTCATTATGTTATGTAAAAAAAAATGGAAAATTTTTTGAAACAAAATCATATTTTAACAAAAAAAGGCAAACAAATTTTTATTTTTCCTTTATTATTTTCTCAAATATCTGTATGAAAAGTTTACAAAAAATTAAACCATCTTAAAGCCTAATATTTTTTCTAAGGAATAAATAATAATGATTTTTTCATGAAAAAAGTAAAAAAAAAATTATTATTTTTCTTCGCACAACATTTTGACAGTGTTTTCACCTAAAAATATAGTACAAATTTTATACTATCTGAAAGCTTATAATTTCGGCTAACAAAATTTACTAAAATCATATGCGTAGGTACGCTACAAAAGGAGCTGAAATTTTTTGAATGCAATCAGTGTTCATAAAAAATTAAATTCAAGACTGGGAAACACCTATACTTTCTCTTATGGTAAAAGTGGCACTAATCTTAACCCTCTGTAGACACACCTCTTTTTTGCGAATTTGGTTTATACTTTTTCATGTCGCTAGAACTTTTTTCGGTCTCACTATTTTATAGAGAATCATGTATGAATTTGATGTAGAATATTCCGAGGAATTCGAATATTGTATTCACAATTCAAAAAAAATGTATTTTCAGCCTCATGTGACCACTTTTAATTTTTGTCCTGCAAAATTCGCACCTGTGTGCCGACAGAGATTTAAAAGTTTTTATGAAAGAAAATAAGGGAAAGTAATAATTTGATTTAAAAAAAGCATATTTCTGATAATGTAAAAAAATTACATAAAATCTGTTTTTATAATTAATAAAACACACCATTTTCACACAAAATGAAGTATGCAATCTGATTTCTTGTATGGAAAGGAATTTTTAGAAAAAAAATTTTAAAATCGTCAGAGCCGTTTTTTTTTTTGATTAATTTTTTATATACAAAAATTTTATTTCAAAGGTTGGGTTTTATCTGTAAAATGACACACACAAATTTTAATTAAAATCGTTAAAGCATTTTTTGAAAAAAAAAAAAAAAATTACATTTATAATTTCGTTTTATGATAGGTAACGTTAGTTTTGGTCCTGAAAAAATTCAATTTCCCCTCTAGGGAATCACCTTAAACTGTTTACTACCAAGTTTGAAGAAAATAGCTCTAATAGTTCTAGCTGTAGCTCGAGGACAGATAAACAGAATGGCAGGACATACTTTTTTGGCATTCTCCATCATCGCAATGTCATGTCTCATTGTTATTTCGAGTCTGATTTGTTTACGTAGGTATCCTAAACTTACCCTAGTCGCAAGTAAAAAATACAAACCTTTCTTCTATCAACTTTCTTAAATAACTTATTACTTCAGGTCGATCATAAATTTACGACGCCTAAAAACCATTCTTTTTTAGCCAACCATGTCTAAATTAAAACTTCTCGTTGTACTTCTCGAGTTCTCAATATTCTTGATGATTCGAAATATTCTTCAAAAAATCATATTTCAAAATCCGCATAAGACATCTAATTTCGTCTTTATAGACTTTCTATTGGTAAAATTCAAACTGTCGTAATACTTTCCATTACGTATTATCACTTTTTCGAAGGCTTACCTAATGCTTCGTCTTAGAATACCTTTCATAACTTGGTTTTGAAATTTTTTAGAACTTTTTCACTACCTATGCCATTCTTGTAACAAATTTATCAATGGATTTAAAAAAACTCAGGTCTCAGGTGGAAAGGGAGAAAATTTTCACGATTTCGATCACGGAAAAAATACCAAATAATATTGAAAGTTACTTTTATTTCCAAAGTAGTAGGTTTTTTGGAATATAAACTTTTAATGAAAAAAATAAAACCAGACATTTTTCATGATATCCATATAGTTCCAATCGAGAAAAATCAATAGTTTTATGAATCGATATTTGTTTTTTTTTTTTCATTTACTTTAATTAGGTAACCCGTCTATGGTTATTGGTAAAAATAAATATTATTGAATAATATTCTTCAATTAATTTATATTAGCTTGTATTTACTTTCTATTAAAACATTTATTACTTTTTAATAAAAAAAAAATTACGCATACACCCCAGTGAATTTTTTTTTTATATTTTAAAAATATTGAATACTAGTCCATATTCTAAGGAAATACATATTTTTTGCAACTATGTACAAGTGAAAAAAATAAATAAAGTTATATCGTGTTCTCTTGGACATCAAAAATCATAAAATTAATAAGAGTTTTCGCGGAGCTTCTTTACCATCTAAGTTGACATAGTGGTTTGGTCGCTGCATTGTCATAAGTTGATTCATTTATTGATGGGTGGATGTGGATCATCTTCATAAAAAAAAAAATAAATTAGATACCTAAATTTTAAAAACCTTCGGTGCATCATGTGATCGTTCCACAAATGAGGGTCATAAATACACATACCAAATTTAAAAGTCCTCTTTTTAAGTTGTATTCTTTAAATATTTTAAAAACCTTAAAATCACAAGAGTTTACCTTATCAATCTCTGTAATATTAACGCCATTTAAAACGTTTTTAAATTCAATAGTTGAGTGATGACTCTACTTAGCTTAATAAGTTAACAAACTTCCATAGCAAACAAGTGCAGGTCTCAATACAGCAACACAACCCTATCTCCATTGCAGCTTAGAAAGAAAAAAAAAAAACAAAAACAAATTGTTAGTCCCCCTGCTGCCATTGTTCATTCATTCAAATTTTTCTTCTGCATCCCTCCAAAAAAAAAATAACACAGTATCCACTTCACACCTTGAAGCTGTCTGACCTGAACTCTTGATGTATCAATATAATATCGAACGGAAAAGAAAAAAAACAAAAAAAAAAACCGTGCCAGTTACTAAGAAATTGATATCTTTTCTCATCTTGGTCGTCCGGCATACCGAATCGAACTCTCTTCTTTTTTCTTACTCTTTCTCCAAAAAACACAAAAACATTAACGCCAACAGGGTATCTAAGTATCTAAGTGGAGATATATTGCTGAAATTCAATGCTCCTGGAAATAATAATAATAACTATAACCATGCAATATCAATTCAGGTTCGGTCGGTAAGGTGATATATTATTCCTGGTCTTCCCAGCTCAAAAAAATATATGTACTAAGCTATAATAATGTATCTCGACCGATAAGACAACACAAACAGTATATAAAAACGCAACCCAGTAACAAACTAGGAACGAAAACGAAACATAACGCAGAATAAAAAAAAAAAAATAATGGAAGCAGAAGAAAAAAAAAACCGATTAATTTCCGGCGCCACGAACACGTGTCCCCTGTGTACTGTTTCGATCTTATAACGTAGTCGAGTATTATTATTTATATTTTCTTATTTTTTTTTTTCTAACAAAACATCGTACCTATAGATATTGTATCTACATACATAAGACAAGTACAAAAAGTCAATTTAAAAATCGCACAAGTCAACAGAGGGCAAGTCGAAGCAGTCAGCAGAGTTGTGTATTTTTATGAATGAAATAGAAGCGCTAATAGTGTCTTATATTCGAGATATCCTTCGTTTCTTGCCTGGTTCAATAAAAATGAAGAAAGGAATACGAGGAGATAAAATACAAATAAAAAAAAATATAACTGCCCCATGTTGAATGCTGGCCGCCACCGCTGCCGATGGACCGGAAAAGGGCAATCAGCACTTTGTGCAGCGAAATAAATAAAGGCTTCGCTCTCAAGACGTGCACTAATGCAGTGTACCCACAATTGCACACTCGCACTATACACAACCAGTGCTAGCTGCTAGTCCAAACCAGCCAGCCAGCCAGCCAAATGGAGTAGGTACGCGATTCCTAAAGCAAACATGTCCTCGGGAAGCTTGTATGTACATAATCTACAATGGCTTCCACTTCTTCATCTCTTACTCCTGGCCGATGATGTCGATGCGAAATGCGATGCTGGATGCTGTTGCTGCTAACTCACATAACCTGAATGAAATCGTGTGTAAAAGGAAAAGAAGACTTCTCGTATCTCGAGAGTTGGTACGAGTACAACGACGAGTATCTTAATCGGGAAAAGAGAACTAGTTTGAGTAATAACTACTTTGGTGTATAAATTGAGGGTTTATTGACAATCAATGCTAGTTAGTTGCTTCTGAATATTAATTCGTTAACCCCAAGTACTCAACTCTCTACACATGTGGGTACATAATACACGAGCAAATATACGTCTGCACGAGAGTACAGGAGGACAGGAGGTGTAAAGGAACCACCCGAGATTGGAAGAAAGTGGCAAGGAGATCAATTTATTACTTTTTTCGTTTTTGGTAACAGGTTCCTGCTATAGTTTCATCAACTTAGTGTTATTTTTAACAAAATTCAAGGAGGAATATAAAATTTAACAAAAATTGGACTCACTGAGTTTATGCAATAATTATTTATTTATTTATTTATTTATTTTATTTAGGGCCAATTTTTCAACAGTCAGTTAAACAGTCAGTTAGTACTTATTCTCCTGATAGAGAAAAAATCATTTTTTCAACATTCAGATATAGCTTATTCCTATGAATAAAACTATCTGCTTCTTTCAGAGACGAATAAAAATTATTCTAAGGAATAATATCAATAAAAATACTGTGTCAATTGTCAAAGCTGCTTTGAAATAATTTTGACAAAGAATACAGAGGAACACAAGAAAACAAAAACAATTATAAATAAAAAAGACGTTTAGTTTTGAATACTATTGAATTTGACAATTTTTTTTTTTGTTATTCTGTATAATAAATTATTTTTAATTGAAAAATTCAATGTTGTTATCCGATTGTTTATGAGCCTAATAAATTTATTCGTCGAACAGTTAACTGACTGTTTATTAGAAGATGGAAAAATCGGCTCTTAATCCGTTAATAGCCTAACGTTAGAATTATATCGTTATTGAAGCTGACACATGTTTAAACTTCTGAATTTTTGAATTTAAAAGAATTGTTATAGCTAATTTTTGACGAAACAAGTCTTCGAAAATTCATACAAACAAGATTTCTTTCTTTCAATACAGTTATCAACATGTTATAGATAGCAGTATCTATATGACTGCCCTCTGACCGATACATGGGTGGTGCCGTTAATTTTTATGGTGATTAAAAGGTCCCAAAAATGTTTTAAGGTTGATATCATGTTAATGGTTATGGTTACTAGTAATAACAAATATGCATACATATGTTCTTTTTTTTTTTAATTCGAAACAATCGTTTTTATTTTAAGAAATTATTGAATTGATAGTGCTTTTTGAAGAAAAAGCGTATTAAAATAAAAACATAAAAATGGTAAAAAAAATTTGTAGTTTCTTTAAGGTTTTGGATTTATACGAACAGGGTTCTTTAAGAATTAATAGCCGAATTCTAAAAATTCCTTTATATTTTCCTATTATCAGGCACTGTTGATATTTTTTTGTGGAACGGTATAGCCCGACTCAGGACAACACGACTTTGTACACCCCGACTCAGACAACCCGACTAAACCCATAGCCCAACTCAAGATAGCCCGCAACTTGACTAATGGAGGCGTGTATATAATCTTTACTCTCCTTAACCCTTTCGGACCCAGCGTTACTCTCATGTAACATTTTTTTTTAAATGCATAAAAAATATTAAATTAAACAATTTTTTAGGTTACGATGGCTTAATTGAAAGATAATAATGCCTAGTTACTGGATTATTACAAAAAGTTAGTCAAATTTCATACTTTTATTTTTTTTTTATTGAGAAAGGGACTGAAATTCACATTTTTTTTTTTTTGCAAAAAAAATTTTTTTTATATATGGTCATAATTTTGAAAAAAAGATATAAAAAATGTTAATGCAGAAAGTGTTTTGTTTTTTTTTTTTGCTTAGAAGAAGTAGCATACATTATAGTTTCATAAAAAGTTATTTTCTCAGTTCTCCGACTTTTTTTTGGTGGTCAAAGGCAATGCATGTTACTTACATGTAACATGAGAAAAACACATTAGTTTTGCTATTTATTATTTTGGAAAATAACTTTTTGCTATTCATAATTCTTAGTTGTGATGTATTTGACCCGATAATACCGAAAAAACGTTTTTAATATTGATTTTCATAGCTTGGGTTCGAAAGGGTTAAAAATCTTACCTGAGTCGAGTTGCGATGAGGTTGAGTCGAGTGGTCTGAGTCGGGTTGTACAAAGTCGTGTTGTCCTGAGTCGGTCTACATCTGTTTTGTAGAAAAGAGGAACAATTTTTTGAAGGCAATCATATATTACAAAAAAAGCGAAAAAAATACTTTTTTTATGTTTTATATTTTTGAAAAGATTAGGTACAAAAAAATATTTGCTTAAAAGCCAATGTTTTTTCTAAGGAATGAAACTATATTCAAATCTATATTATGTACCTACATATGTATGTTTTGAAAAAAAAAAAAAAATATAATAATGATTTTTTGAAAATATGTACTAAAATACTACTAACAGCGAAAAAATAACTTATTTTCCTTATACCTCCAACACTTTGGCAATGTTTTCGAAATGACAACATACAATAAAACGTCTGGACTACATTCAATCAATTAAAAATTTTAAATCAAATAAATAACATTTTAGGCGCAATGCAAACATTAGTGGATTTAATTGTTGTTTTATAAATTAAAAAAGTTCACTGTGGTGTATGCGTACTATTTTTTTTCTGGTGTGGTGAATATAAAAACGAATTCTTCTATAATTTTTCAACTGGCATAGGATAGCGAAAATAAAAGTTTGGCTATCCTGGGCTAATCTTGGACAAACAAACCATAGTTTAAAACAAACGATTTTTTCACAGGAAAAAAAAAATCACAGTTTTTTCGGTTTCTGATATCAAAAAAAGTTTTTTTTTGTTGTATTTTATGAAAAAAATAAAGAAAACAAAAAGTTGGGCTATCTTCGGCAAACGAATCACAGTGCAAAACCAACAATTTTTACACTGAACAAAAAGAATTATTTTTTTGTGATTTTTGAGGTGAAAAAAATAATTCCGTTATAATAATGGGCTATCTTCGGCAAACGAATCACAGTGCAAAACCAAAAATTTTTACACTGAACAAAAAGAATTATTTTTTTGTGATTTTTGAGTTGAAAAAATAATTCCGTTTCCGTTTTCGAACTAAGCTTCATCTATTTATTCTTTTCTTAACCACAATAGCTCAGAAATAGTGCGGACGTGGTGCAGTCGTGGTGCGGCGGTGGTACAGCGATTTGTTTTCATATTTTTTCAAAATGAAACAGTGCGGACGTTGTGTAGCGGTGGTGCGGCGGTTTAAGAATATTTGATCATGGTGCGGACGTGGTGCAGCGGTTTTGCAGCGTAATGCCAAGTTTCATTAACTTTCTTTGCAATCGACCCTGGACACGACAGGTCTACCTCAAATTCGATCAAAATTCATCATAAAATTGACCTGGGTATATGATAACTGTGGTAGGCCAATATCTGAATTGATGTTTCTAGGAATTTAATCGATAAATCTTGTTTACTTATAAGTACAGAGCCAATCTAGAGAGAATTTAACAACTACTCGTAGTTTTCTTAGAACAACTTGAATAAATCTACATACAATCTAAGCCTATATAGCTATATACAGGTACATAACACATAGGTAAGTACATTGTACATAGATAGACGTTTAGTTAAATTAAAGTAGGTACCCAATAAAGAAGAATACTGCAATAAATCTTTCTAACCAAATTGACATCCAATATAAAACAAAATGTCCCCATGTCAAACCCACAACGAAGCCAGTTTCAACTAAAGGTCTATCCTAACTTTTGTTGTTGAAAAAAAAAAAAAATAAAACTTGAAGAAAAAAAAACAGTTTGCTCTAATTGAATAATGTCCTTGATACTTTTTCTCCGCGAGACAATAGAAGGAAAACTAAGTTTGTGTATATATATCCGCACCCAAAAGGACAAACAAACAAAAAAAAAAACATTGCGTTGCGTTGCAATTATTATCAAAATTTTTGGCGAAGCGCAAACTCAACGAATATAATTGAATTGCGTTGAACAACAAGTGTGCGAAAGTGCACCTCTAATAAATTGTGAGAGAGAAAAAATAATATAATATAAAATTTTTATATCAAAAAATGTCATGGCCGGACATTATAACCGAACTGAGTGGCATCGCATCACACACATGTGTGTGAATTATATCAAACAAAAAAAAAAAATCTACTATATTTTTATATCCGTCGCCAATCCATACACTCATATAAAGTAATTTCAGTGCCAGAAGATGCTCAAACTCCTCAACGCGATGCTGCATCTTTCTAGACTTCCAGTTTCATCCAATCTCTGTGTGAAATGTTAAACACATAAAAACAAACAGAAGAATAAAAATAAAAAAACGGTCAATCAAAAAAAAAAACGAAAGAAACTGAAGAACTCCAGCACCAGAGCGTAACCGAAAGCCAACACTTGCCGCCGCACATACGTTTTCTCTACTTGGATTTCAAAGTGAGATGTGAGCTGATGATGGGGGCTTCTTAACTATACATTGCGCCAGGGCTATATCATCAAGGGAACTTGTCGTTGTCGGCAGAAGCAGCGACGTTAGCAGGGGGTGGTCACACTACGCATTAAAAATGCATCCCAACCATTTCTTCGTTAAGTTTATCTTATAAGATTCCACGGTACGCGCACACACAGTTTCTGTGGTCCATTATCATCAGAGCAGGTTTCAGAGAACAAAAAAAGAGTATCTAAAACTCTTTTATATCTATTCGCTCGTTAGTCGCTACTTTTTCGAAAACGGCCATTCCCAAAAGTGAGAGCAAAAAAAAAAAGAGAATTGAACGAAAAAAAACCTGCGCAATAACGACAGATGGTAGAGGAAGGCAGGAAGTTCTTCGACAAGTGTATCTTTCCCTCATCCAAGAGCATTTATTTTTTTCGACTTCGAAATAACCTACGTTAACGAGACGAAACCGAAGACAAAGTGTAGTAGGTAAGATATCCGAGATTTTCGTTCATTCAATCTCTTTATTCAGCCTTGGTTTCGATATTCGTATCTCTCGTCTCAGAGTAGGTATCTCAATCTCAATTTTCTGGAGTTTCGTAGATCTGGTTGTTTGGGATTTTAACCAACATTTTGTTGTGTTCGTGTCTTTCGTACAAATTGCATGCATGTGATGACATTTGGTGTGTTGTGTTTTTTGTTTTGCCTTCGTTTTCTTTGTTTCTTTTCGTCAACACACAAGAAAATTTATATGAGGAGAAAAATGACATAAAGAAAAACCTCTTTTCTGAGCCTGTTTTTGCGCTACACACTCGTATAATACACCTACAGTGGTTCATTATAAGAAGAAGAAAAAAAAAAATGGAAAAATAAAAAAACACATACTAAATGAATGCGAGCCGGGGACTGAGCTTGGTTTTGACGACGACGAACGAAACGACACAAACCTTCTTAGAAGCTAACATTATGTGTTGCGGCACCAATAATCAGTTTTAATTCGTCTGTGGTGTGGTTGAGTCGTCGGTTCTTTCTCGATATTTCACTCGACAAACATTTATAAAAAAACACAGAAAAAGCGGTTTTTCTGAGACTTTGGTAAATTAGTAGTATAAAAAAATAAGGAAGAAGAAGAAGAAATATTTTCCAAAGGAAACATTAAGCTAGTATAAGCTTGAAAAACGAACGGCAAATGCACCCGGTGTGTGCAGTATTATAGAGTGAAGATACATTTTTGTGGTGTTTGCTTCTATGATTGAATGTTGTGAATAGATAGATTTGTATCTATAAGATAGATAGATACATTTACCAATATTTATAGATTGAGTTCGATTGGATTTTTACTGATATTTTAATGTCAACGAAAAAAAATTACAATTAAAAAAATTTTTTTTAAATACCAAATGTTTTAAAACGAAATATTAAGTTAAAATATATTACATTCCAAAAATTGTGATTTTATACAAAAATACAAAATATTTTTTACAAAATGTTTCAATTTCAAAAGAAAATAGTGGTGATTTTATTTTAATTTATTTTAAAATTTGAATTCTGAAACAACAGTTTAAACTGAGTGTGAATTGTGTGATTAGAAAAAATTTCAAAAACAGTTTGTGGTGTAAAATAAAAAAGGATACACAATGGCTAACTTAAGTCGGCAAGGATTATGCATATTTTTTGGACTTCTATTAGGTAAGTGGATAATTTTTAACATTTTTAGGATTTTTTTATTGGGACTTTTGAACCATAGTGTAAATGTGTTGGATTATCAACTGCATATTAGAGATCTTCTCATGTTGGATAGTTTGAACAGTAAATAGATACCTAACTATTTAGTATGAGATATTTATAACAGGTGTTTTTTGGGAATTTTATCGGCTTTTATAATATATCGGAATGAAAGCTGATAAAAATATGGTTTTTGAGGTTAGTTAAGTTGTTAAAGGAAACATTTTCAATAATAAAAAAAAAAAATGTAAAGTTACCATAGTTCTGGGGTTTTGAAAATAAAATACTTACAAAATTAAAAATTAAAACTAAATTTATTAAATAAAAAATAGTCTAAAAAAAATAATAATAGTTTTGTACAAATTTAGGTAATAGTTACTTGAAAAAAAAAAATATTTTATTTTTCCATACATTTTTTAATTTTTCAATTTTTTTTTGAATTTTTGAATTTTACTTTAATTTTAAAAAATTTTTTTATTTTTTGTGTTTGAGGACAAAAATTACATTTAGGTATTTGCTTATTTAAGTCCAGTTTGAGAATACTTATTCTTAAATTTGATCTTTTTTAGAATAATGTATAGGTAGGTACATTTTTTAAATTTTAGAAGAGAAGATCTCTTGCGGTTAAGTACTAATTTCATTTTTGCAATTTTTCAATTTCCAAAATATAATTTCGTTTTCGTCCTGAAATGTCTTCGCTTCTGCGCACTGTTTATTTAGCTTTCCCTTTCACATACTTATACAATAAAAGTGCACATAATTTGTACATAAATGTATTCATACATTTCGTACAAGTTCCTATAAATTAATAAAGTCATCATTTTATATTGGTCACTTAATTTATTTTTGTGTGAAGCCTGTCCGTGGTTATCCCTCTGTAGACATACCTCTTTTTCGCGAATTTGGTTTATACCTTTTAATGGCGCTAGAAGTTTTTTCGATCTCACTATTTTATGGAGAATCATATATGAAATTGATGTAGAATTTTCCGAGGAATTCGAATATTGTATTCACAATTCCAAAAAAATGTATTTTCACCCTTTTAAAGACACTTTTCTGTGACCACTTTTCATTTTTGCACAAATATATTTAATTTTCCCCTTTATGAAATAACATCAAATATTTTGAAAGACTAGATATTAACCAGTTGGCAAAATGTTAAGAACAAAATTAGAAAAGTGAAACAAAATACATAAATTAAATATCGGTCTAGGTTCATATTAAGAATAGAAAACATACAAATAATTACTACGAAATATTATTTGAAAAAATAATAATAAAATAAAAATTCTGTAATACAACAACAAAAATATAAACAAATTTAATAAAATAATTTGTTTACATTTTTTTTTTACAAAAACATATTTGACTCAATTCGTGAATAATTATATTCGCTTTCGTATCGGTTAAATTTTCACCAATTTATTACCTTCGAGCCTTCTTCAAATGTAATTTTTGTTTACAATTCGGACGTTTTGAAGCTAGTCGCAGCTCAAATTCGAACTCAGCCATAGCCAAACAAAAACCCTTCCTAAAAACATTCTTGTTTCTTAAATTAAAAATTTAAATATTTATCAGTGGATTTTTTGGCATTTGGCAATTAAAATAGCCATACATTTTTTTAACTTTGAGGTTTTTAAGAGGAATTATTATTGCTTTAAATGTGCATTTAATAAAACTCAAAAACAATTATCATTCTTGGGACTCAACTTTTAATACGTTTATAATACAAACACATATAACTAACAAATTCTTAAGCTCTTGCAATAATAGGTTTCAAGTACATAAAGGTTTTACTTACATATTCACACAAAAACATATCTTTTGAAACTAAATTCAATTCTCATACAAATTTTGTTCGCAAATAAGAAATTAATTAAATTTAATAATCAAAAAATATGATAATGTGGAAAAAAAGAAAAGTAATTGAATAATGGGAAAGCTTTATGTATACATAATAAAAATCCTTACGATAAAAAATGTCCTCCCACCCGAAATCTACTACAAAAATTAAGAGGATTCGATTTTCCATATTTTTACAATGCAAAAGAATACCTATCTTATAACTCGTATAAAGACCACTCGTATGAAAATCAAAGTCATACTAAGCAACTTTTTTAGATACCTAAATGGGTTGGTTTTTTTTTTTACTGAAACATTCGTTTTCAAAAATCATAAAGTATGAAAATCAAAAATTAATTTGTTTTTATTCCTTCACCAAGAAATTTTTCTTTCAATTTCAAACTTTTTTTTTTATTCCTTTAGCTGTCAGTATCGAGCTGGATTAATATTACTAATTCCAAATATTAAATTTCTTTGTCACACAAGAAATGCATAAAATATATTGTAAAAAACTATCTAGATCAGTAAATCTAGTCGTAAATTTTGTTTTGTTGGTCACTTTTTCGAAAACGACACTCGCAATCAGATTACTTAATTAAAAAAAGAATCCGAAGAATTACTTCTTCGATGAACCGCAATTTTTTTATTCAAACGGAGGTGTTTCGGCTTTAAAAAAAATATCGTTTATTTTTTTAAATTCAATCTCTATGGTTACCTACCTACTCCTTGAAAGACGCAAGCTGTCCTAGATCCAAATTTATCGATTCATCGTCTCAATTATTCAAAACATGAAGATTTTTCTCACAGTTTGTTCAGTAAACAAAATTTGTGGTATTTGAAGGAAATATAAATATACATGAAAATAAAAAAGTTCTGAAATTATGTAGTCCTATTGTAATCATAGGACTACTATAATAAGAATAACAAGCATGTTGCGGTCAATGATATCGTTTTTCAGAATGATTATTTCGTTCCCCTGGTAAGAATGACATGCAATTATAGAAGACATGTGGTTTTAACAAGATGAACCTTTTTAATTGGCCTTCAATATTTTGTCATATGACGTTTCTAGATAATTTTCTTTCGGAAAAAAACCAAGAACAATCAACCCCTAAGAAGTCCACAATAATATTGTTATTGGGGCAAAAAGCAGCCACAAGTGTTTGTACCAAATGGTTCCAACATTCAAAAAGGTCATCAGAAAACATTTATGTAGGTATCATAGTCGTGATAAGCCTATTTCTGAACTTGTCTTTAAAAACTCATTTCAGAATATATTTTCCATTAGGACTAAATTTTTGGGTAAAAATTTATACTTTCCAAACAATTCTTTTTCTTTTTTTTGAAAAAAAAAAACTTGTCAAATACCGCTAAACCATTCCTTCCATCTTAATAAACAATGGCACGTTTCAAACTTTTTTCTTTCAAAAATATTCAATTCATTAATTTGAAGATTTATAACGATTCCAAGTAGCATCTTTCAATCATGCCTACATCGAATTTCTATATTTTATATAAAAAAAAAAGACAACAAATTATTCATAATTGAAATTTAAAACCAAAAAATTACAAAAAAAAAAATAAGAAAATTGCCTTGAAGAATAACAAAAATTGCAAAAGATAAACAAATTTGTTTTCTGTTTGACCAGCAGCTAACAACGAAACACACAAAAATTAAGTTAATGATGGAATTTGATGGTTTATTTTCATGAGAAAAATCTAATAAATGTCCAACCAAGCATACTAATATAAATATTTTAAATTGAAACTTCTCCTTGAGCAATGAAATTAATGTAATATTACTCAAATTTAAATAAAATTCAAATGGAAATTTAATACAAAAAAAAAAGAAAAACACTCAATTGAATGATTTTTAAAATAAAAATCTTCCAAAAAAAGTATCTTTAACAATTTCCAAATTGTTTTCATCTTCAATTTCATATACCTAACAACTTTGATGCAAAAAAAAAAAAAATGTAGTTAAACGTGTAAGCAGAGCCTTTAACCTTTTCGAAAAACTTTGTTCCCAGCAGCAGGTACAACTTTGTTTGATCAATCAAGCAATCTTGTACACACATAAAAATTCAAACAGAAAAAAACTTATGCATTATAACCCTCCTCACTTTCCCCCACATTTACCCCCCTTTGCCATCTTCCCTCACTAATTGAAGCATCTATGGGCTTCTTCTTAGCTAAATAAATCTATCATCAAAAGGTGCGTTCTAGATACATAATTGCAAAGTTCAACATACTTGTAGCTTATAGCTTTAGCTAAATAGTAGGTATATAAAAGATACAAAAAAGAACTCAATCAATCCAACTTAGTATAGCAGACTATATAGCAAATTTAAAAAAGTTACTTTTAATTGGACAACATACAAACTATATTTATATCTAATTCTACCTACATTAGAAGGCACCAGACTTTATAGATAGAGACGGCTTAGTTTGTAAGTCGTTTGATGGGTTTTTAGTTTTAGTTTTTTTTAGTTTTTTTTTTTTTTGTATAAATAGATACTAAAACGTTTACTTAATCTCTATCTCTCGATTTCTTGAATGAAAGAATACTGATATTTCCTGTCCTATTTTTATTAGATGGATGGTAGGTTGTAGAAGGTATAGGTTAACTTTTTAATTCAGATTTAAAATGAGTTGACTGTGTATAAACCTGTCCAATAATAGGGCTTATATAGTATATACCTAGTGAAATTAGCACAAACAGCATTGCCCTGAGATGTGTGACCAAGGTGTGTTCTACACATATAATAATTAACCGATTTTAAATGAGTTTTTGTTTTGTGTTTGTGGTGGCTTTTGTGTTTTTCATTTTTTCTCAATGCAGATGGTTTTTTTTATATTAATTTAAAATTTAAATTAGGTGTCTTAAGCCTACGAGAATAAGTTGTCGATAGTTTTTTTTTTTTTTTACATTACGGTTCAATGGGTTAGACACACTATAATGAAGATTGAAAAAATATAAATTAAATAAAAATCTACTAAACAAACAAATAATAATCTTTTTCATCGAAAACCAGGATAGCAAAGGAATATTTAATTGCATTTAAGGGTTTTTATTATTCAATGTTTTCTCGTTACTAAAACATAGTTGAGCTTAGTAGAATAACTTAATTGAACTTCGAGATATTCAGAGAACACTTCGTTTTTAAGTCGAAATCTAAAGTTATCTCAATTAAAAAGATAAAACCAGATTAAATTCCTGGAAAATTTTGTTTAACTTCAATTTTGATTTCCAGTTACCTATACCAAAACAAAATTGTTTCCAATTATTCTGGATTTAAATTATTTTGAGAATTTACTAAATATGATTTTCCTATCTCTTTTCGATGTTTTGTACAAACTGATGGAATTGCATATTCAATCGCGATATAATGCTGACCCACGCAACGGTACAGATTTTTTTAATTAAGTTCCCTCTCTTACAAATTAAACTAGTTTCTTTCAAAATAAAAACAGCTTCATGCAAATCAAACTGCGTCTATTTTAAACCAAATTCAACCCTTTGCAAACTAAATTCACCTTTTGCAGGTCGAGTTTTTTTCATGTTATTCATGTGAACAAAAAATAAGATTAAATCTTTTGAGACCTTTTTTGTGACAAAATAAAAATAGTTGAAATAGTTCCACCACACGCAGAAAAATAATGGATCTACCCAGTCTTGGTTAGAAACTACTAACCAACATAGTCGCCTCGGTTAAGTTAAATTGTTTAAAATTACCATTTTAGAAAATTATTTTAACCGATCAACTGGTTTATATTGACCAAGAAAATCGGTTAAAATTTGAGATTTTAGTAAAATTTAATCGAAAAAGTGTGTAAAATCAAAAAATTTTAAAATAATCGAGTCGCTTCGTGTAATTTTAACCTGGATAAGTTCGCAGGTGCTATATTAACAATCTTCTCTTTTAATTTTACAAGAGTTTTACGTTGTTTTTAACCGATTATTTTTCTGTGTGCATATTAGAAGTCGAAAATTAAAGAATATGTATGTACCCTCATTAGATTGACAGATTTTCAAAATTTTGAGTTTCAATACGCGTACAAACTTTTAAGTTTTTCAATAAATTGAAAAACAAAATCCATAGGCTCTATCCATAAAACTCTATCTACGAGTGCTGACTTAACCCTCTGTAGGCACACCTCTTTTTTGTGACGTGATAGGCACACGGGTGCGAATTTGGTTTATACTTTTTCATGTCGCTAGAACTTTTTTCGGTCACAATATTTTATAGAGAATCAAGTATGAAATTGATGAAGAATATTCCTAGACTTTTTTGTGACCACTTTTTTGAAAAATCGTAATTTTTTTATTTTTGTCCTGCCAAATACGCACCCGTGTGCCGACAGAGGGTTAATTTTGAATGTTTCCGTACAAAATATTGATAAATTGCAGATATCTTTGAAGTACAGTCGACTCCCCCAATGTCGAATTTTCACTGGATACCAAAATTGGTTCGAGTTAGAAGGATTAATATAGGTAATATTTTCTCCTTAAAATTATTCATTAAAAATTGTGAAAATTCGACTTTGAGGAAGTTCGACTTAAAGAGAGTCGACTGTATTTTAGTTAAACACAAAAAAAAAAAAAACTGTAAAAGATGTTGATCAAAAAATGTCAAAGTTTCTTTTTCCTTCACCCAAATTATTAGATTAAATTGTTATATGAGTAAAAACCGTCATTCACGAACTTGAATTTTCTAAGATTTTTGAAGTAAAAACTTCTTTAGTATCGTAGTGATTTGAAACAAGATGAAACGAAAAAGCGACATGAAAAATTAATCGATTATAACTTTTTTTGTTTTAACACATAGATGAATGAAATTTATACTGCAGGTAGGTAATAAAATAAACTATTATTTTACAAAATTTCAATTAATTTCAAATTGAAAATCCTAAGATAACGGTGAAAAGATGTTATTTTTCTAAACTCGTTTTATCTTTTGATCTGGAGCACATACAAATTTGAATTAACTTTAATACGCATGCTGACAATATTACCTTTCATTTGATATTATCAGACATAACGGAATGTGCTCCACAAATTACACAATCTTAAATTGAACAACTTGAAAAATACCTCAAAACACCTATGGGATCTGTTGCCCATTACTAGCCACCAGTGTAGGAAGTAACGTAATATCAGTTTGAAATTTTGACCTGGTTGACTTTAAAAAACTCTTACTTCTTTTGTAGATATCGTAGAAATATGATTGAAACGTCATATAAAAGGTTAAATGATAACCTTTCAAATAATATAGAATTTATTATAGGTTGTCATTTTAAAAAATGGTGTTAAAAGAAAAAAAAGATTTTTTTTTTGCTTTTTTCATGAAAAATAATTTTTTTGAATAAATTATTTTTATAGTTTTTGCGCATTGTAAAAATTTAAGTATGGCTTTATTCTTCATGAAAATTTGTTAGCTTTTTAATGGTGCAATTTTTTTCAAGAAAAATGATTTTTTAAGGTTTCACTTCAACCACGTGTGAATTGCACACATGAGTTTTTTTTAGGTTTAGCCATACCTTCAAAACCATCAGTTATGTATAATTAAAAATTTCACTTGAATGTTTTTTTTTCCACAGTACCTAAATGTATATTTTTTTTGGGACATCCTTCAACATTTTCATTTTTGTAAACATTATAATAAATATAATCAATTAAACCGGAGTGTTGGTACCCTTGTGTCTCTTTAATAAATAGTATCTCGCGCGTACCTACATACACTGTAAAAGATTGGGTAATTCTCTGTTCCCACTGACATTTCCAACCAAAAAGACAAAAAAAAAAAAACCGTGGGACCATAGCGAACTAAACTTACATACACAGAAAAAAAAAATAAACGTGTTTTTCTAGTTTAGTTTCTGTAATGAAAACACAAAATTAAAAAAAAAAAAAATATTAATATATGCAACGCGTACGAATGCTGTTTATCTCCGAAAAACATAAAGATACCTTACATAGTTATAGCTACAATATCTTCGATTCGACGACCTAATAGTTGTAGTAGGTATAGATTGTTCATTGCCGCTCAGCAGTCCATTCATAATTTTTGGATCTCACTAAAAAAGTTTTTTTTTATTCATGTTTTTTTTTTTTTTAATGGCATTCCCATTTCCGCTTAACTTTGCATGAAGTGGTTGTGATTTTTTTTTGATTTTGTCGGTCTGATATTATTTTTTTTTTTCACGCACTTATACGGTTCGTTTGGGAGAATTCTCTGCGATGAAGACTTTTTGTCATACAAGTAAATCGTTTTTTTCTTACTTCATCTTCTAAATCACCTGTTATTCCAAAAAGTTAAACACAGGAAAATAATATAAGGAAGAAAAAAAAATTATATATGTAAGGCATAGGTATTACCAATATACCCATGTGGAAGCTGAGAGAATAAAGGGCAAAAACACAAAAAAAAAAAAAATAACAAAAATACAAAAAAAAAAAAAAAAACAACTTTTCCAATATTCCACTTGATTAATTTAATAAGCCAACGCTCTTTTGGAGCCCAACGAAACGTAGACGAAATAACCTGAAATCAATTACCTCTTCGCAACTCTAACAGTCCGAAACATCCAGGGGGCGAGAATGATGATGATGTTGATGATGATGATGGGGGCTTAAAATGAAACATAAGGGGGAAGGTTCACTGATTTTTTTTGTTATTTTTTTGTAACAGTTTTTTTTGGTTGTTTTGATTCTTCATCTGTTCATCTGGACGCCATCGTGGTGGTTATAAGAAGTTATACTTTATACTTCGTCCATCCCAGACGACAGAATGCGGCTAACGCAGGAAATACCACAAAAAAATATAACAGGCTATTCTCTCCGTTTATCATTCTGACATTCAATAAAGTTACTGTAATGGTCCCTTGAGTTTTGAATATGACGAAAAAAAAGTAAAGAAAAACGAGCAAGAAGAAAAAAAATCAAAAAATCAATATGACGGATAAAGGATCCTTTTGCATGTACAATGTACATATACATTTCTATACTCTTGAAGTACAATACATGCTTCTGATGGCAGAACAGTGCTGTCGAAAAAAAATAATATCGTGGTACGGCTTTAAATTTGGGTCTTAGAGGTCATTCCGAAAAAAACGCGTGATGAATCCTTAAACGACTTAAACACGAAACAGCTTTAAAAGACATTCTAGAGTAATTCCTTAAGAAATCTTTGAAGAAAAACCATTGTGCTTGAAAAAAATTTGGAGAAAAAACTTTTCGGAACTTGTTAGGAGAGCTTTATTTAAAGAAGTCGACTTTAGGATCCTTAGTGGAAAGGACTGATGTCACATAATTCTTTAATGAATTGATTCGGGTCGGACTTAGCTAGAGCCAGTTTTGCCACCTATTACTAGTCATCCGGTAGAAAAAAAAAATCGCCTGATGTATATTCTTCCATAACTTCTGAACTAATTATCCGAAATTGACGAATGAAAGTTCATTGAAAGCGTCTTGCTTTTACCATGGTTATAAGCAATGTAACATTATGCAATATGGTGCCCAACATAAACAAATATTGGGATCTTTTCTCAGCAATATTACAAAAAAATATAATTTACGGGTCACACCTAGCTAGAACTTGCCACTGATTCATCACTACTCTCTAATTGAAATTTGTTTTTATTTAATTTTTTGAAAATACACTGGTGTCAGAACCAAATTTTTGACATCACACTAGGCTGGAATTAGCGGTTCAGTTCGTTGCTAACAACAAGGTATGTGTAACGCTTGGGTATAAAGGCTTTTGCAACAGGTATGCTTTCATTCCAAACCTTGTTAGAGTCTAAATACTTAGATCCGAACATACGTGTTTCTTTTTTAATATATTTTCGATATTAGTTTCATTTAATATGTACCTAAGCCAAAATGTCAGTTGATAAATTCTTATGAATCTATTCTATTGTAATTATGATATTCTACTGATGGACTTATGACTAACATCACACATCACATTTTCATAGTTTTTGCAATGTTTTGTCTCACTTCTAATGGGAAATTAATAACTAGTAATTGGAAACAATCGATTTAAAAAAATTGAAAATCGATTTTTTTTTAAATCGATATTGATATTTTTGGGTAACAATAGCAGTTTCCATATTTCTTAACTTAGATGTATAGATGAACATTTAGAAAAAAAAGTATCGATTACAGAAATTATCGATAACAACTGTAATCGATAACAGAATATTTTAATAAGTTTTTTTTTTAATAATTCTTTACCAAGCAGATTATTGGTATAAGTAAAACTTAGAAATAAATTATTGATATTTTTAAACCTAAAAAAAATTTCGATAACATGGCTGATCGACGACTTTTCATAGAAATTAATATCAAAACCTATTAATATTTCAGCAGGAGTAATATTTTCAGACATTTTGTAACAAATGTGTAACTTCTTCTTAGGCTTATGCTTCTAAGGTAATGTTCCTGCAATTCTACCCTAAAGATTGATATTCTACACAGTACTGTTTCATATGTGTATGCTGTAAGGCTATTCCTTAAGCCATATACCTTGCATCATTACTCATTACTCCTTGCTATCCTGCGACAAAACTCCATTCTTCACTTAACTCCTTATATATGCATGTTTGCCGTTGCAACGGAACATCAATTCCTGTGTACAGATATTTGTTGCGAATTTTTTTTTTTTTTTTAAACAGAAACAAGGATGCATATGTGCTGTGCCTGTCGTCGTCGTCATCGTCTGGGATCTCTGGATGGATACAGGTGGCTGATGGTGGGTTCTCTCTGATGGTCCGCCATTCATGATGTGTGTACCAACACATAACACACAGAGGCAACAGAAGCAGATATAACCGCTCAACCATCACCAAGACCCGGAGCAGAGAGCGGGAGGGGGTGCTTCCAAGCCCCCCCAAAAAAAAGCAGACGCGACTTTATGTGCACCTGCTCGATTTCCATGCTGCCATGATGATGGGTTGCTGTTGTTCGTTATTGTTGTTGTTGGGTTTTTGGATGCGATGATGGTGCTCCTGCTGGTGCTTCTGCTTCTGACTATGTGTGTGTTCTGCTGCTGAGTGTGTTTCTGTTTTCTGGGTGCTCTCAGGTCTGTGCTCTTTAACCGGCATATTGGCAGAAGGCTTCGTCTGAAAAGGGGGAACAATGACTTCCTTGGGAAAGTGTTTTTTTCGTCAATATTGTTGTTGTTGTTTTTGTATGAATTTTTTTTTATTTTGCCTTTCTTTCTGTTTTTTTTTTTTTTTTTGTATTTTAGTTAACTACCTCCTGTGAACTTTTCTGTTGGAGTGTTGTGAGTATTTTTTTTTTATTTGTTTCGTTAGTTAGGATTACTCTGGTACACTTGTGTATCAATTGAAGTACACAATTTTTTTTTTTTTTGTTTCTGTATTTTTTTTGGTAGCTGTCCATGTGTCCATGTTACACTGTGATATTGTATGTGTAGTATATCATATCGTCACAGTTCGAGAGCCCCGTCCAATTAAGTGTGATTTTTATGGAGCGTAAAGTCATTGTGTGAATCGGATGAAGGTTTTGGAAACACTTAATGGAAATAGTTAATAACAAGACGATGAGGAAGAGGATACCTTCAATTTTTCCTTTTTTTAATGTTTTGTTTATTTGTTTGGCAGGAAGTTTTATAGATTTCAAACATCAATTTTTTTTCTTGTTTTTAATGAATTCTACGAAATTTTTAGTATCAATGAACAAAATTCTTGGAACTGGAAATGAAATTGTAGTTTAATAGCCTGATTTTTTATCTTGTAGTTCATAAAACCTTTAAATTGAGGATTTAAAATCCTTTACCATGAAAAGAAGGTACAAAAAATGTTACCATGAGCACCTAGCTGGAATATTCTTAAGAAGGAAATTAAGTTGTTTGCTTAAAATCGAAAACTTCGCATACGTTACTGTTGACCACGTTCTGAGACCGCAGACGTTACTATTGACTAAAATTTGGAAAAAGTCTAACAATAGGCGTTATTATTGACCACAATTGAAGATATATTGCGTTACTATTGGCCACTTTCTGAGATAGCAGGCGATACTATTGACCACAATCTGAGATAGCTTGAGTTTCTAATGACAATAGTCTGAAATAGCAAGCGTTACTATTGACCACAATCTGAGATAACAGGCGTTACTATTGACTACAATCTGAGATAGCTTGCGTTACTATTGACCACTGTCTGAGATAGCTTGCGTTACTATTGACCACTGTCTGGAGATAGCTTGCGTTACTATTGACCACTTTGTGAGATAACAGGTGTTACTATTGACCACAAACTGAGATAGATTGAGTTACTTATGACAACAGTCTGAGATAGCAAGCGTTACTATTGACCACTGTCAGTAAAATTTCTGTTACTTTTTTGTCCTCCAGGTCGTCTTCTAAGATATGTCGTTCAGAGACCGAAAATTGGTTTCTTTTTGCAGTTCTTGCTATCAGATCAAAGGGTCTAAACTAGACTGATATCACGATACAACTCATAACGTTCATATAACTGTATGTAACACTCCAAAGCCTGCCGGCAAAAAGAAGACCAAATATGTTTTGTGAAGAATATTTCATCAGTGACCAGACACCTTCCATTACTTTATCATAGGCTTATTCCTTTATTGATTCTTTGAACCCGGATAAAAACAATTTACTAGAATTGGTTTCAGGAAAATCGTTCTTCAATTTTAGCTGCCTATAATACGGTAACATCAAAAGAATTCCTAAAAAAAAACTGTCCCATTTGTAAGTGAATCATCTTCAATCTCTTTAAGCCCACCCCAGAGTTTAAAAAACAAAATAAAATAAAAATAACGCCTAAGGTAACATACAACCATGATAACGAAAAAAGAATCTTTATTATTACAGTGGCATGTGCGCTATATTAAAGGCGGTCAAACTCTCTTAACCCCCTGAAAATGATAAAATATGACCCAAATAAAAGATATCAATATAAAAGAACAAAATGCTTTTTTGTTCTAAGAAAACAATCCAATTTTCTTAAATTCTCAAAAATATAATCATATTTATTGTTTTAACTTAACATTAAAATCCGAAACTGTTGTGGATAAGAAAAAGAAAACAACCTGTCCCTAATTTCTTCCCTAATGTATATTTGTTACACATTTATTTTTCTCCCACAACAAAACAAAAGAAATGAAAGTCAATGGCCTTAAATTTGAAAATTTTCTACCTGGACATCATTTCTATATTATTATCAAAACTTTTGTACCTAAAATACAAAAAAAAAACCGAAAAAGTTCAAAAAAAAATTGATTAGATTCCCCTCTTTTCAAAAACTGGGAAGCATATAATTATGTACCAATTATGAAAATGTAATAACGTTGAACTTTTTTTTTTTTTGTTCTTGTTGTTCTTGGATTGAAACATTTTTCGGATGTTTTCCCTCTGAGTTCCTATACATTTCTTCGAAGTAATACAAAATTTTTAAAATGGATGTCGGATGTTAATTAGGTTTGCCTGGAGTAACTGGTACCTATATCTACTGGTGGTAGGTAGAAGTTTCTTATAATGATGGTGGTGGTGGAATGGTGTGCCCTCATAAGGAAAGTCGTCGTCGTCGGTCTTATACTGAAAACAAAGATCCAGGCGAGGGTGAGTAAGATTACGTTAAGACTCAACGGAAGAAAAACGGTTTAAATTAGTTCTCTGTGTGGCAGTTCGATGACTAAGTAAAGACCTGTATAAGTGACCCAATGACTAAGAAAATTTATATTCAACGACGAACTACGACAAAAGAAGATACTGAATGTAATAAACGCATCCCACCATACTCTACTTTTCTTTATAATAGCCGTAGTGGTGCATGTTACAATCTAAATTAAGGTAACCTCTCTCTGACATAGGAAGTGCTCTTTTTCTTCTTGTTTTTTTTTTTTTTTTGTGTCTTCTGTCTTTTTTCATTTTATTTTAAGTGCACTTTTAAAATTTATATGAAATAATCTACAAGGAAGCACTTTTTGTCTTTTGTGTGACCGCACTCGGGAAATCCTTGAAGTGTGACCAAAAAATAACAAACAAAAAAGAAAAAAAAGTAAAACTGGTTTTACTTTTGCAGAATGTTTTTCAAGGGTTTGTTGTTGTTTGAGGGTCCGGCGAAAAGTCATAGCATTACGTTATAGGTATGGTTAAAGGACTTTTAACATTGACAAGCAAAAGTATATTATACTGACCGGATGTCACACACTGGTTACCTGTTAGCCTCTGTGAATGAGTGTGTCTTCTCATGTGTTAATTTTCACTTTAGGGTCTGTTTTTTTTTTACTTTTCTTGAGTTCTTTTTTAGTTCGAGGCTAAATATGTGGACCACATCATGTAATATAATGAGTTGTCGTAAATTTTGAGGAAAAACCCATCCGGAAGATATACCTACCTACAGCAAGACACTTATATGAAAATATCGTGTTGGTTTTATCAAGTGAAATCAATCAATTTTATTTTATGCAGTGAAAGTTTTTTTTTGTATATTATGCAAAGAAGACTGAATATAAGACACCCACTATGGGCTGGGTTATAAGCACTTACTTTACCTATGGCATCATCATCCATGATGATCTTCATCATTCATTTCTGATGTTTTTGTGGAACAAAAGATACAAAGACAAAAATTAAATAAAAAATGAAAAATTGTTGAAATTTGGACAAGAAAAATATACGAATTTACAGTGGAGTCTCCGTTAACGTTGTAATAAATTTGGAATTGCGTTGAAATTTTTATTACATTCCACAGCCTTTATTTTGTGTTTAAATTGTTTTTATTGCCAATTTCAAGTTCTACATCACTGCAATTGATGTTTTTCTTTCAATCATATATCTAGAAATTCGACTTACGACTTTAAGCATGTTGTGGGTTGCATTAGTTTTTCATTTCACGAGTGGAAAATAAACTGCAAACTGAAAAATTTTTAGTCGGTTTTCTTTCTAGTGACGTACTCAGAAATTGTTAATATAGCTGGTTAAGCATTGTGGAACGTATTCATTCTTCAATTCTTCATTTACGAGAGGTGATTACTAGCCTTCAAATAAGTTAATTCAAATGAAATCATGAAAGAAAATTTTTTTCGTGGAATTCTCAATTTTATGTTTCACATAATCTACTTTCCACTTATGGTGAAAAAGATTTTATGAGTCGTTGCAAGTTTTAGGACGCGATAGTTTTTCAATTCATGATAAGTGTTAAGAATTTGTCTTTTGTTGACGTTCAGTAAAAAGTTGGAGCAATTGTGGGAATACGTTCCACCTCACTTAATACCTTACAATATAATCTCACAATGTTTAGTTCAGCATTTTCTATCTTTTAATCATGCAAAACAGAGCGTTAAAGTGCTTGTGGAACGTATTTTTCTTCATTCCACAGAACTTTATACGAAGAAAATAAGTTTGGAAATTTGTGAAAAGTGAAATCATAGATAAACCTGACATTGAAAATTCTTATGATATCTTTTGAAGAGTAATCTGAACGTGTTCCACAACATTTAACGGTTCATAAGACTAGACTGAGAAAAAAAAAATTGATGAAAAATTAACAAAAACACATACAAATAATTTTAGAACTTATTTGTTTTTTAGTTTTCAGATCTTAGAAGTCAGTTGGAAGTAAGGAATATACTTCTTTGCGTAACGCATAGAAAAAAATTATTAATATCATACATTTGTGGAACGTTAATTCGTCATTCCACGGCAAATACATTTACGAGCATGATGGAAATCGTTTCTTACATTTCCAAAGTGTAGAAAACAGGCATATAAGTGTGTTTGGCATCTACAAAAAAATAAGCGATTAGTTGTGGAAAGTTTCGAACTTGAATGCATAACTTTTAACTTTTCAATTAAAAATTTAAAAAAATTATATTACACGTAATAATAACCAATAATAACTCAATATACGTAACGTTACATTACGTTCATTAACTATACGTTACGTACGAACTGAAGCAAACAAAAGAAATGCACAACAGTTTCTTTGTATGAATAAATGTCTTCATACGCATGCGTAATGTACTCGTCTAATCTCAATATTCGCCTTAGAGGAATTTTACTGTAATTAAATTTAACTAAAAAAATAATCTGACCCTCATCATCTTAATCAAATGAATTGAATTTGAAATTGAAATCGTAAAAATTTCATTTTTAAAGATCTTTTATGTCGACTGAAAAAGACTGACTGAGAGAAGTCAAAGAAGTACAAAAAAAATAATAATAATAATAAAAACCATCAACTTGAGTTTGCGTGGCGTTAAAGTTCCAAGAAAACGAATAATTAACACCAAAGGCCTCCTACAATTGACTTTTGCTGGTCACGGGAACTAATTAAATTAAATTATACAAAGATGCGGGGGTCACCATCAACATCATCATCATTACCATTTGGGAAACTTATTTAGCTGACTGTGACTTCACCATATAAATTGTGATGAGCAATTCATAATAAATTTACAAATCCTCCTCTCACTTAAAAAAAAAAAATAAATAAATTCCTTCTGCAGCTTACATATATCAACCATATAGCCCATAGTGAAATCATATACATACATACATACCACTATTATGTAGCTCTGGATCGACACGACCAGTCCACCCCAATCAAAGCCTCAGAGCCAGAGAAATTCTGCAAAAATAAATTTTTCAAAAAAAAAAAAACGAAAAAAAAACTTTTATCGCTTATCTGGTGTGTCATCAATTTTAAGAATGTTTGGCCAACTCTCGTCGTGTATGGCGCTTGTCGGGTTCTCTGTATTCGAAAGTATCTGCAAATCGGGAGTCAACAGTCAAAAACAAAAAAAAAAAAAAAAAATAGTTTTTTTTTACGAGCATCGAGATGTCGATAAAGTTGACTTTATGTGGCTTAAAGTAAAGTGGTGGATTATAAAACAATGGTTATAAAAAAGGCTTCTTTTGCTCTACTTTACAATGAAACGGAAAGTAGAGGTATTTACACCATGCCAAAACCGTGGCCAAGAAGTAAACAAAAAAAAAAAAACAACATATTTTTCTTTTAGATTCTTGAATCCATTTGGATAGATCAAAGGTTACAGATACTCTTATATGGAATTTAACTTATTGTTATTGTGATGGTCATTTGATTTTACTAAGTTTAAATAATTTTTTTTTATGGATGAAATATGATTTAAATGGGCGAAGATATATTATACTTATTCATTGACAACAATGTTGTCTACGTTGGGCGCCATTTAATTTTGTTTTTAAAGAAAATTGTACAATATTTTTTTTTTTTTTTTTTTATGAGTTTGTAGGAAAAGACTATTTCTTTGCAATTGTTAAATCTCGTGACTATTCTTATGACTCAGGTGAAAAGACAAAGTAAAAAATTCATCCAGACACAATATTGCATGTTTGGCAAAGAGATTTATGAGTTAACAATGTGCAATATTTTTAATCTTCACTTAACTAATTGAAAAGGGACGAAATTGTTAAAGTGCCTTTGTTCATTCATAATGACACATAACAAATCTTTTAGTGGAAAATCGTGTATATTGATGGTAAAAAATGACGTGGAAAACCTTAATAAATAATAATTTACACTCACATGGTGCATACTTAGAAATAATAGATTAAAAAAGAAGTACAATGGTCCTGTGTTGGGCGCCAATTAATTGTTTATTAAAATTCTGTCGAACCTAACGAAACTGTTATTAAACTTTAATTAGCCATACAAATATTAATATAAGATTTTTATTTTGATAAGTATATAGTTTTCAAAGGAAATATATCTCACGTTGGGCGCCAGGTCGATAAAATAATTGCTTTTTCAGGCTAATAGCATAGGCAAATTCAAAGAAATTAGTATTATACTATATTTAGATAGAAAACATAAATGATAGTAGGTACATGGTATTTTTTAAAAATATTGAATTACAAAAGAAATTAATCCCACGTTGGGCGCCATTCAACCCTTTATCAGACTGAAAGCGTATTAAATTCAAAAGAAAAACAGGTTTAATCAGAAAACTATTTCGCTTCTATTGAACCACATTCTTTATGTACCTACATATGTATTTATCATTTGTGATTGATTATAACTTTTAAATCAAACTTTTATGATTTTCTTTTTTGTTGATTGATGCTTTCAATAAAGTTTTTTTTAATTTTAATTTAACCTAAAATTAATATATACACTCACATAATTATTCTCTACGAGGAATTTTCATATTTCAAATAGAATACAATTTATTCAAAGTTTTTGACATTTATTTAGTTTGAAAAGTATTTCCATTAATTAAAGCATTGAATTTAGTAAAAAAAAAAAAATAAATTCCAATTTTTGCCAAAAAGTTTATTGATGAACTAATTACATATTTTTTTTTTTAATATGAATTTCATTGGAAGGGCAGTAGGGCAAATAATAAAAATACAAACAAATTTTTTGATGATATCCTTGTAGGTACATATATAATTTTAAATCACACCCAACTGACAAAAATTCCAATGAAATACATGTTTTTTTTTATCTGGCTTTGACATTGAACATTGGTTAGGTGCTATATTGTAATGATTAATACAAAATAAAAAAAAACAGTAGGAATTTTTCCTTTTTTATTTTAAAACAACGTATTTAGCTCAATGGATTGTGTGTCCCTTTTTTGTATTCTAAAAAAAAAAATAGGTTTTCATTTGTATTGAAAAACTGTAACTTTTTTACATTGTTAACCAGAATTTAATTAAAAAGAGATACATGTTTTAGAGGCAAAAAATCTCATTGAATTCAGTAGATATAAAGTGCAGCCAGTTCAAATTTTTTTTATGTATTTTCAATCAAAATGGACACAAAATAATAAACAAATTTGTTTCTTTGTTTGGAAACAAAAAAAAAAAAAAACTGACACTAGTGTCATTTTTTATCAATGACAACAAACAACTCTTTAGAGAGGTACTATTATTCAAAAGCAAACTAAATAAAAGAATCAAATACTTTGTTTTGAAAAAGAATTTAGAAATCAATTTAAACTTCGACTCATTTTTCTGTGAAAACTGTAATTTATTTTCTGATCGGCCATATTTTTCGAGTGTTCACTTTGTGATATTATAAAAAAAAAAAGTTTTGAAGGGGGGTGGGGGGTGATGTGTTAAGGGGGTGTAGGAATCTATCCCCCATCACTTTTTTGCTAGAAGACTTAACGCAACAATTCCGAAAATGAGCTTAAGAATCCAAAAAATATGCAAGTACACAGAAAAAAATATGACCCGCTAAAAACTAACAGATTGCCATATTGTTTTACCGTCCATACATTTCATAAGGAAATCTTATTAAAATCAACGATTAATAAGGTTTTTTTAAGGAGATTTCTTATTATTTTTATAGAGAAAATCTTATTAAAATTTGACTGAAAAGTTGATTTTTTTTGCAACTTAGCACTAGAACAAAAATCGCGATCAATATTTTCATGGCAGGTTGGTTCAGGTGGTAAGGTAGACGACTAATGATTTGAAGTCTCCAGTTCGATTCCCAGCCTGGTCATCTTTTCTTTTATTTTTTTGCAGATTTTAAAACAATAAGGAAAACCCGATTGTTTTAATAAGGTTTCCTTCTTGGATGAAAATCATAGAGAAATCTTATTGTTTTTGTTCTATTTTATGTGGTCTATTTTTCTCTGTGTACCTATGTTCATTGTTCATCTGTTCCATCATAACTCCTAAACTACTTGTTGTATTTTGACAAATGAGCTATTGTAAGAAGCATCTTGTTTGTGCGCTAGTTATATTCTATTTGGCATCACTTTAAATTAGTTATAAAGGCCTTTAAAAGCAATAGTTATGAAGTTTTTCATTTTAATGAACTTATTTATGAATAATCGACAAAATTTTAAAAACTATATTGAAGATTTGATGCTTAAATAATTGGTTTTTCATTTAATATTATTTTGTTTATCTTTATAATTCACAGTAGGTGTGTTTTTCTACAATAAAAATAAGAATTGATAAAGCTATTTTGAAAACTATTACGTCCATTGTCTACAGCTGAAAGCGCAATATGTTTAACTTCCTTAAAACGTGTGGATACTTCAATTTAAGGGTGGTTACCAGTAAAATACCTAAGGACCCACATACATACAAACAATATCCTTTTTGGATTTAAACTTTAATGTCTGAAAAGCGTGCCTGTCTCAGTATACTCTCGTATTGTTAAAAAATTTCAAAAAAATCCTTCCGAATTCTCCCCTATTTTGTTGTTTAATATTTACTCAAGAAAATATGCGTTTTTTTTTTTTCCTTGAAAATAAGAAATATGATATAAATTTGAAGCTTCAAGGTGATTATTTTTTTTGCTGTCTGTTTACCTACTTATATACAATTTATGTGTACCTAGGTATGAGTTGTGTTTTTTTCATGACTTATTAATATGAAACATTCAGTCGACAAAAGAAAAAAAAAAAAATACACAGAAAAAGATTACACAATAAAAACCAATTACATATAAGAAGAAGATGCGTATAGATATATACTTCCGTAACGGTATTCATTTCCGTCAATCTCATTCTAATTCATGAAATCCAAACAAAACAGACAAAATTTGAATTTGTTAAAGTTAATATATGGAAGTGCGTATATATATAAAGAAAGGTGATGCCGCGCGCCGACGATGCGATAGATGGCGCGCGGGAGGGCGTAAAGCGTAGGTTTAAAGGTACAACTAAGAGAGAAGAAAAAAACACCTACCTACCTTTTTTTTTTTGTTTATAAGAGAAAAGCCAAAAGCCTTGAAAAAGATAGTAGAAAATGTATAGGCAGGCACACAAAAAGACGTTGTTGTTTAAAATATACAAACATAATGGAGAAATGAGGTTGACACAATTTTCCAGGGCATGGAAGTGGGATTATAGAACCTTTTTTTTTTCCTTTTTTTTTGTCGGCTGTTTTAGGTACAAATGGTATAAATGTTTCTCTAAAATATATTTAAATCTAAAGTAGGAAATTCAGTAAATAATGTAAAATACCTATATATTTGAAGTTCCGTTTATTATTCTATAAATTAATACCAACCATTAAAGGGTTTTAAGCTTAAATGTGGCTTTAACATTTTAACCTTAAATTCAGTCATTACCTACATAAAGTCATATAGTCACGATATCGTTTGTTGGTGCGCCTAAAACTCTTGATGGCTGAAACACATGTGTGTGGTTTTAGATATTTTATAAAATTTTGAATATTTTTTTAAGGGGGGGGGATATTAATTATACAAATATATATGTACATATATAAGTATTATAAATTTAATGCTGTTAAGCTTATCAGGGTAATTATAATTCATAGGTAAATAATAATTAGATTAGTAGGTACCGTTCATAGTCACGATTACATTTTCACCATGAAACAGAGCTTATTATTCTACAATAAACTCGTATCCCTTTTCTATACATATAATTCATATATATATATGTATCTAAAGGATGGTTAGTTTAATATGGAAAAACAAACTAAGAAATGATTATCCAGCCCAGTAGGTCTCTCGTCTCTCTCTCTCTCTCTCTCTTTTTCTAATAAATCATGTTTTGGTTAAAAGGTAATATTTAATTTTTGTCACGTTCGTGGTTTGGACAATTCATTCTATTCATAATACATAATTGTATCTCAAAATTCTCTGGTTAAACACCTTCCATTGATTGAAATTAGAAATTAAATGTGTGTGTGTGTGTGTTTGTAAGAGAATTATTTTGATATATTATATAGGTAAAATAATAGATTGGAATCTTGTAGGCTATATAGGTACCAACCTAGATTCCAAAGGGAATTTCTGCAAATTTTTGCTTAAATTAAGGTATCCTTTCTTATACTTAGATGAACTACGTAGTATATCATCAAAAACATAAGATTTCCAATTAATATATTTTTTGGTGCAGAATATTAATCTATCTAGGTATAAAGGTTTTTTGGGAATTTAATTTCAAGTTTCTTGATAATAAATGTTAGATAATGACGATTTTCTTGAATCTTACAAATAATCCTTAATATTTTACGTAGAAGAAAATTGTTAAAGAAGATTGTTATGCGGCTTTGTATCTTTCAAAGTCTTATGAGAAACGTACCATATGCATCAATATGAGATTAAAATAGCTCTATTTATTACTTACAAAACTACTCGTACCCCTTATCTAACTTAAAGCTACATAGAAAAAGAGATATTTCAATGTTTTTCTATAAGCCTTCTAAAAACAAATGTTAAATTTTATTTACCTTATAAATATTACCTTGTGGTTTGAAAGCAATGAAACAAGTTTTCAAGAATGCTTTATGAAAACTGGATGTTTGTATTAAAAAATTGTTTAAGTGTAGAAGGTAAAACTTAAATTTTGTGTTGTAATTTCTTGTGAAAATAAAAAAAGGATTTTAAAGCTCGAATTTTCTAGTTTTGAGATCTTAGCATGAAAAAAAAAAATGATCAAGGAACGCATTCCGCTCAATCCTAACGCAAAACAAAAAAATATGTTTTCAAAAATTTTTGGAATTTTTTTTATTAGGTATGTAAATTATTCAAAAAAAAAACTTGAACCGCCGGAATCGCGTTGAAAATCTCAAACATTGTTCTTTTAAATTGTGTGGAGTCATTAAATTTTTTGATAAAAAAAAATTGTTTTAAATGTTTTTTTTTTAACCATAACTTAATTCAAAAATTACAAAAAAACTTTTTTTTTGCGTTTTTTTAAAATTCATTTAAAGTCAAAATCGTGATTTTTTGCAATAATCGATAGAATTAATCAAAAAATGGCTCGATAAATTGAATCGTAACATCGTAGGGTTTTTGTGGACATATTAAATCTAGGCTTCTGATTATCAAAAAAGCCAGTTGATTTTTTTATATTAAAGTAGGCACAAAATAAAAAAAAAATATTTTACAAAAAAAACATACACAATTATTGTGAGAAATTAATTTGAGATTTCAAAACAAAACCTCTTTAGCTTTCATGTGCAATCAGCGCAGCAGTTGCTGAGGTTTTGATGGTCAAATATAAAAAATCATTTTCAATTCAAAGTTTGATTTTTCAGAAAAAAGGGCCGGTCGTATCTATAGAACTTAAAAAAAAAAAAAAATTTAAGGTAAAAGAAGAAGTTATGAGATCCATATAACGTTTTAGTTAAAAAAAATTCCAAATTCCTAGACAAGAAAATAATTTTTTTATTCACAAATCACTTTTAACTTTTTTCTGAACGAAAAATATTTATTTTAGAGAATATCACCAAAAAAGAATTACTAGAACAACAATTTGGGACCAAAAATGTATCATTTAGTAGGTAGAAAAAAGTTGTTGGTACACTTCTGTGTCAATCAATTCAAAACAATATCACTGAAAAAAATTGAAAGATACCTATATGAATAAATTTACTGTAATAATTCCAATCATTCTATCTTTATGTCACCATAAAACCTCTTTAGAATTTAATTTACAGAAACCAAGAACAATTTAAGTTTATACTTCCACTTTAACACCAAGATAAACAGCAAACAAAAAAAAAAGATCAAAACCACAAATCAAGAAATCCACCACACAATTGAAATCTTCCTTACATGTCGACTTTTCTTTTTCTCAGATACAAAACGAATCCAAAGAAAACCTCCGAAAAAAAAAAAACAAAAACACCTTTTTTATTTTACTTCTTTTTCGTTTTGCTGCTAAATAACCTAATATCTTGAATGTAAAACAATATTTACCTCGAAATACGTGCAAATAATTCCTTAAATCAAATTTAAGCATCTTACGTGGCCTCATGTTTGCATGCCTCAAACGAGCCCAAGAAATAATTGCCTACAATCAGGAGAGAAGAATATTGCCTGACGTGTTTGGGATATGTGTGTGTTTTGCCGGGTTGGTAGGTAGGGTACTTATTTTATTTATTGTCTCACTTCAAAATACTGCCCGGGGAATAAATTTTAGGCATATAAGTACTTGTACATGATGGTCGTATATACCTATCTTCCTTCATATGAGACGACTTTATATTTGAAAAAAAAAGGGATGATGATGATGATGATTTGTCAGAGAAATCACACACTCATTCACCATAGTAGAGAGAAAGACGACGACATTAAGGACCTTTACCTTTATAAGCATGATAATTATCCTTATTTATTCTCAACACAACAACAAAAAACAACCAAACACAACAACAGAAAATAATTTCTTATTTTGTTTTTTTTTTTTTTTCTTTTCTTTAATTGCAGCGCACTTTCCAATTAATATCGTCACAGGACAACAACAACAACAAATTAACTACGCCATACAATCTTTCCGTATTACCCCCCACGATGTACACATCCTCGAAGGTACCGACACCCTGCTACGTTGTGAAATATCCAACCGAGTCGGAAAAGTTCAATGGACAAAAGACGGATTTGCATTGGGATTTTCCACCATCATCCCCGGTTATCCACGATATTCGGTTATTGGTGATTTTAATCAAGGAGTCTACAATTTACAAATATCGAATACAACTTTGGAGGACGATGCTGAATATCAATGTCAAGTTGGCCCAGCAAAAGGTAATCCAGCTATACGGGCCAATGCAAAGCTCAATATAATCGGTAAGTTGAACAAAATTTTTTTTTTTTTCTTATTTTTTTAATTAGTAATCCTCCAAGAACTTTAGAAGAAGACGAATAAGCCACCACCGCCAAAGTCCTTTTTCGTCTTTTCTTGTCACCAAAAAACAATATATAAAAAAAAAAAATATAGAAAATGAATAGAAAAAGGATGAAAGACAACAAACAAAAAAGAAAAATCATTATCAATGTCTTATCAGAAGGATAAGCTCTTTTGCTAAATCCTTTTTCATCGACTTCCTTATCCTGTGTATACACTGACTTGACTGACTAATATAAAAGAATAAAACACACACACACACACACATAGAGTTAATATAATTGCCAACTCAGTCTCTCTCTATATAAATTCAGTCGTTAATAGGGTTGTATTGCATTCGAGAGATGGTATACGAATTTCCTACAAGAGAGTCTCTAAGCTAGGTATAATCATTGTTATGCTAAGAGTTTCATCATACAATCGCTCTCGTGATTAAGCCTCTGGCAAAAGGATTTAAAGTTATGCAATTAAAACTATTTAACATAAAGAAAATTATATTCTCCAAGGCGAAAGCCAGCTCTATAGCTCTGGTGCGGAGTTCTTCATTCAACGTCTTTCTGGTTATTCTATTCACACACCTCTTTCGACATCTTGGTCGTATCTTATATTTTCTTCCTTTGGTGAATATATATATATATGACGAAGAATATAAAGTCCTTCATCGTGTCTTGTATGAATTTGAAAGACGGAAGGGTTGTTTTGTAAAGAGGATGGATAGGATAAGGATATACGATATGTACCTTTGGGGGTGGAGGTATCTTCTAGAGAAGACATAGAGACAAACCTGACGACATATTATACAGCTGAGATGAAGAAGAGATGACGATTAATACCGACTATGATGACGACAACGCCAACGACAACGACGAAAGACGATGATAATGGTTTGCCAAAGCAAAGCTTTGTTCTTCTATATATAAGAATATCCTTATACCTTATCCCATGGTTCCTGTTCCTTTTCCTTCATTGCAGCAAGCAGCCACAGAGCTATCCCCCATATACACATTATTATTTTCGTCTATTAAAAGCGTAAGGGTAAACAAGATGCTCCATCTCTGTTCCACACCCACTCTTTTATATCTTTGCAGTATCATATTCTCTCTAGCAGTTAGCAGCGCCATCATGTGGATGAAAGAGAGTGGTGCGTTGTTATGGGAGGCCTTAATGATGTTTGTTTTGCGGGTGAATTAGCATAGATTTTGAAAATTTTCCATTCGATTTTCCGTCGAAGACCTCCTACGTTTTAGTTTTTTTTTTGTAGCCTTTATTATTTTTTCTTAAGAGATAGCGAAGTGAAGAAACTTTGAAAGTCTCTTTTGATTTAACTCTGATTATTCTTATACTCATCCTTAGAGTCCTTTGCCATCCAGTTATTATTATTATAGATATATAGAAGGTGGTTAAATATTTTCTTCTTGGGAGAGATGAGTATGATATGCAAATCATCATACAAAAGGAGCGAAAAAGGATTTTGGCGTGTGCACAGCACATAGAGTCTTTTCTCTGGCGGCTTGGATTGGATGGTGTCAAAAATGTTGGCACTTATAATGCAACTCACGTTCCTATCATTAGATCTTCTATTCTAATTTTTTTTTTCATTTTTGTTTTCTATTTTTCTCTATATAATATTATATGAATGTTTGTGTGTATTATTATATTTTTCAGCTGCGCCCACATCAATTCAATTAGATGGTTATGGTTCAAATTCTCGAGTTGAGGTTATTGAAAAGCAAAATTTGACTTTGAAGTGCATAGTGGAAAATGCCAAACCTGCCGCTGAAATTGTTTGGTATCGAGGAAATATCGAATATAATAGTGGTATGGATTTTATTTTTTTAAGTTGTTGTTTTTGGATATAAATAACAGGGTGATTCGAATTAGATGGATTCAAGATTTAAAGAAAATTGAGAATATTAGAATCTGAAATATCACACGGCTTAAAATTGTGGAAAAAAAAAACAACAATACTAAAAATAATAAGATACTAAATCTTGTTATATAAACAAGATAAGCGAAACAAATAAATTATTGAAAAATTCACAACATCCAGTGAAAAAGCCTTGTGGATCCTAATTTTAAGATATTTTCTCCCAGTGTAGCTGCTAGAAAATTTTGTTCGTGATAAAAAGCGTTGAAGCTAAAGAACTCATAGAAAATCGGCTTGAAATTTCTATTTCTATTTCGAAAACATGTTAATTATTCTTAAAACTTGTTGTGGGACGTATTAGGCTTACTTTTCAAATTAAGTTTTCAAAGAAAGTCATATCGAATATGTAATTTTTGCAAAAATTCGTCGGCGTGATACTCTCATTTTTACCCTGAAACTCTCATATTAAAAAAAAAAAAAAACGTGTAAAAAAACACTTAGGTTCCACATATTCTATTCCAACAAAAAAAAATCGTATATCGAGCTTGTTGCTCGTTAATATTTACTTTCAAACTAGTACCAACTGGGCTCATGTGAAAAGTTCTAAAAATTCTGATAAAATTGAAAATTTTCACAGAAACAGATCAACGTGAAATTTTCAAGAACTGAATGCATTCCACAATGTGTCACGATTGAACTCGTAATTTCTGATTTTGTAATTGGAAGAGAAAAAGTTCATGATAATATTGGAAAGCTTGCAAAAAAAAAAATTCATTTGTAGAACATGTGGAATGTAAATGATGTATTTTTTATTTTTGTTATCACTATACCTAGGTATAGTGTTTAATAGGTTTTAATTTTAAGTGAAAATGAAACATTCATTAAAATTGTTTGCATAACACTTTTAGATTGAGAAATCACACACAAAGCTTTTCCGAGGTACCTATGTGAAAAGAAAAAATTAACAAGTTCCACATACAAAAACCAATTAAAAATGAATCAGAAATCTATCAAAAAAAAAATAAGCTATAAAACTGATTATTTTCCTAATATGAATATGACAAATACCTTCCACAAACTTGTAGATTTTATGTTTTACTTTTTTTCGGAGAAAAACTAAAGCAGTTAATATTAAAAATTCTTCAAAATTTTTGTGGAATGTAATTTTCATTTACATAAAATTCATCGAAAAAACGCCTGAAAACAAAAATCCTATAGTAGAAAAACTTAATATATCACACATTTGAGAAAATGTTATTTAAATTTTTCGGTTTGGAAATTTATCAATTTTTTTTTTTAAGATAAAACACACCGCGTAAGATAAATATGTTTTGTTCTTTTCATCAATTTTTTCCTTCAAAATTAACATTGTGGATTGTAAATTTTAATACCTAGGTACTACTTTCATTAATTTAAATTCCATTTTCTATCCAAGTCTGCGTTTCAAATTATATTTTGTAGAAAGCTTTGATTCAATCAAAATTTTTCTAAATATTTGTTCAAATACCACTCGTAAAATAGAAAAAATACGTTCCATAATGTTTTATATTCATGTTTGTTATTTGTTCTGTATACGGAATTCTGACCATGAGTGAAAAATCTCATAAAATGTAAAACACATTACAATCCTGCAATAAAAATACTATCAGCCTTCTTGTTATTGTTATTGCATCACTATATCAAGAATCACCCTGTTGTAAAACCAATATTATATACAAGAGTAATATAATGAATGTAAATTAATTTCATAGCTTATGAACCGGAAGTGCAAGTGAAAGAAACACAATTGAAAACTTTTACCACCACTTCGACAATTACCATTCGTCCAAGTGCCGACGATGACTACAAGGATTTTTCCTGTCAAGCAAAACACCGCGCTCTACCCCCAGATGTCCCGATGCGTGCCAATATTCATCTATCTGTTCTGTGTATGTTGATTTTTTTTTTTTTTTATTTTATTGAAATCACAAAAATTGATTTTTTTCATCCTCCATGATTTTCTGTTTGACTCTTGAATATACCTACTACTTTTGTTGGTTGTTTTTAATTGAAAATACAAAAAAAATTCCACAGATCCTCCAGGGGCACCATTTTTCGAAGGCTATTCCACTGGGGAAAACTTGAGACGAGGACAAAATGTCGAAATTGCTTGTCGCAGTCGAGGTGGCAATCCGCCTGCCCAATTGTTGTGGTATAAAAATGGCCAGCCAATTGTTTCACCACAAAAGTATGAATGAATGAATATACCTACCAATACATAGAAAATAAAATTAATGATGAAATAATTTGAATATAGGAACATGGGACGTCTATCGGAGAATGTCTATAAATTTGTAGCCGACTCAAGTGACAATGGAGCGAAATTAAGTTGTGAGGCGAAAAATATTCTTTCGGAAAAGGCCCTAAAGGCCGATCTTGAACTGTCTGTGACATGTGAGTTAATTAAGAAAAATCCCACAACTTGTCACACCCACACACACATCCAGAAATGCTAATTATTTCCATTTTCCATTTGTATATGTAGTTTCTCCAGCTGAAGTGACTATTTCGGGTCCCACAGAAGCCTTAGCCGAACAAACGGTTCAGCTATCGTGCTCTTCTGCACCATCGAATCCAATTGCAGAGGTAAGTTGGAGTGTAGATGGACAGCAAATGAATGCCACCAATTCGAAAAGCCAACAAAGCCCTGAAGGTAAGTAGAAGAGTGGGGGGAAAAAGGGAACAAAACAACAACCATCATAGGGAACAAAATGGCAATCAATCATTCATCCATTTCAGGTGGTTGGATAACAGTATCAAACTTATCAGTGACCATTGGCTCAAATAAAAGATTCCTGGTTGCCGTGTGTCATGGATTTAATGCAGCCTTGACAGAAGCAGTGGTGGCAACGCATACAATAAATATTTTGCGTAAGTATTATCATCTCGGTATGCTCTCTTTTGTTTTGTATACTATTATGGGGCTAACATACGTTTTGATAGTCTGAGAATTAGTGTTGTATTTTTGATTGGTGAAAAAAAAAAATACATGGCTGCCATTTTGGATCTAAGTTATAATCGTTCTGATTTTAAAAAAATCTATGGAACTATTCAAATTCGATAAATTTGATTTTTTTTTTTTTTTGAAAACGGTTCTTGGTTTGGCCAAGCATTCACCCTATCCTACTGAGGTCTCTAAGGTTTAGTACCTTTTGACCATTTTTAGGTTTAAGTTTTCCTATTAGCAAGAAAAAAAAATATGTAAAACTTTAAAGTAATAGAAAAAAGAACAAAAATGGTCCCCACCCGGGCGCCACTTTTTTAATTTTATCTTTTATTTTGAGTTTGATGATAGAGATTGAGAATGAACACTCTAATAACTTCTACAGAATTATGTCTTTTGACAACGTATAAGACCGTAAAGTAATAGAAAGAAAAAAAACATAAATAGTCCCCACCCGGGCGCCAATTTTTTAATTTCATCTTTTATTTTGATTTTGACGATAGAGATTCAGAATGAACACTCTAATAACTACTACTAAATTACATATTTTGATAACTTGACCACTCAAACTATACATGAGTCTATAAATCTTATAAAACAAACCTATATGAACGTTAACCGGACGGACATTATAGGAGGCGCATACATACACATCGAGATTAAAAGCGAAAAGCGAACCGAGCAGCAATGTCCGCCCGTGTCTCCTGGATGCGGAAATTTAACAGCAATATACCCGTCACGCTAATTGAAGTGAAAATGTTGTCGCTGAAGCTGACAGGGTGTCTTTTTTTTCGTTTTATTTTTATATGTTTTTTTTTTTTTAGTTGAGTTGATTTTCTTTTATTTTTTTTTTTTTTTTTGTTAAATTCTGATTCAGTGTTTGCATGGAATTTCGATGAAAATCTGTGATGCAGTGCACGCTCTAATGTAGGGAAAACATTGTCGGGTAGTCATGTTCTTTTTTTTTTGTCGGAGAGGGAAATATATACCCTATATAGTTTGCTCTGAAACAATATGAAGAGAGAGATATGGACTATGCAATTAATGCAATAATTAAACTTCCAGTAAGCGTGCTCATCAATAAAAACGACGGATTGTGATTAATCAATCGTTCAGCTTTCGTTGACATTTAATTCGGGTTTTTTTTTTTTGTTTTTTTTTAGGGTTCTGTTTCTGTCATATAGTCAACAAACGAAAGAGGGGGTGTAGAATGCAAATATTAAATTAAAAAAAAAAAAAAAAATGAAGGGGTAGTTGGAGAATATCTTTTTTTTGTTTTTTGAAAAAATAAAGCCTTTAGGGTTTTAAACGAAGTAAAAGTATCTGATCAAACATATACATACACACAAAAATCGAAATCAGTGCCAGATAACATGACCTGTGAAAGCGTTCTACTATAAAATTACAATAAAAATCTGTAAAAAGGCGAATCGGATATTGCTGAGAGTGAAGAGTGATATGTCTGATGTATTTCTATATAATGCAGATGGTAGAGATAGAGTTCTTTCGATAGTCGTTATCGGTTTTTTTTTTGGGATATTTTTTTTTTTTTTCAGTTTTTTGTTAAGAGGAAATAAAAACCATTTAAGCTTCTATAATAAATGCAGGTATGTTTTTTTTTTACTTGTTTGTTTTGACTGATTGCATAAAAAACTAGTACATCCTTCAACACATACACAAACACACAGTCATTCACACATTTATGTATTTTTGAAAAAAAAAAAAAAAATCTTTCAGCATCGTTTGACCGAAGAATATATTTATTTAGATAGAATAAAAGCTATTAACAGATTGATATAAGGGTATGTTTGAACGCTTACGACACGTATGGATTGTTAAAAAAAAAGTGGGTATAGAAGGAGGTAGAGTGGCTATTTGTGAGAATTGGAGATATGAACATGATAAAGATTTATGCTTGTTGTATTTTTTTTTTTTTTTTTTTTTTTTATTTAATTAGTATTTTTATTTTTGTACTGAAATTCTAGGCTGCTTCAGTGGATTACTCACCAGGGAAATCTGAATTTCCGTTGTATCACTTTGAAAAATTGGCAGTGCAAAATTATATTAAAAAATTGGTTAAAAAAATACGGTCATACAATTTTGAAAGGCTTTTGTAGAATTTAAGAGTCCCCACTGGAAATGATCTCGATTTTTCTGCCTTTAATAAAGATAATATAAATATAAATGCACAATCCTACTAAAGGGGCGACACACATGAAAGTTTAATTGATGCAAAAAAAAGGAAGAAATATTGAGAGTTATGTTCTTTGTGGAAAGTAGTCCAAATCAATTGTATAGAGGTTTCTTTTGTGAATAAAAATGTTGGTATTGGTAACCGGTTAAAGTTTTGTTTTGTGGTTGAATGAAGCTGGATTAAAATTTTAATCACAATTTATAGAGGAAGAACTACGCAATTATTTTTTTTTTATACAGATTAAAAATGCAAAATACATAAATTATTTTCACCAATTCATCGAGAAAAGAAAAACAAAATACTTAATTTATGCTTCGGAAGGGCAAAACAGAACGGAAATTGGGCATTTTTAAGTTCATTGTTTAATAAAGTTCGTTCAAACATTTTCTGAATTTTTTTTTTGTATTTTTTTTTATTTGCTCAATGCTTCTTAAATCGATTAAAAAATGGTTTAGTACGAGAGATATATGTATACTTACTTCTTGATTTTGTTAGTTGAAATATTTTGATTTAAAAAAAATCCTACCTTTGAGCCATTTTTGAACAATTTTTTATTAAATTTTTGTCTTCTGGTATGAAAGAAAAAATTGTCTTTTGCTTTGGGATAGTAAAACGCATTAAAAAAAAAATAATAATAATAATTTAATCCCACCAATTGTCAATTTTTGATTAAAAAAATATTCCCCTTACCCGGGCGCCATTTTCGAAAAATTTCATAGCCTTTCAAAATTTAAGAAAAAGTTCGAATTTATGCTTAAAAATAAAAATTTGAATAAGTTGAACTTTACCCGGGCGCCACTTTTCTATTATTTTTTTTTCCACAACCCAAAAATTAAATTCTATTTAAGATTTGTTTGACAAACAGTTTTTTTCTTTTTGACCCTATGATTCTAGAATGAAATATTTTTGGCACCTTAAATATACAAAACGTTATTTTTTGTAATAAAAGGCTTATTACTGGGCACCATTTATCTTAAAATTCACTTTAAGGACCAATTATGAGTGCTGGTTTTATAAAAAAAAAAAAATTAATATTAAAAGAAAAATTTCTACCCGGGCGCCATTTTTTTCTTCAACTTTGATCTAAATTAAAAGAAGTATTTTCGACCCTTAATTCTTAGATGAAGAATCATCGCCATTTTTAATGAAAAAAAGTGCATTTTGAAAAAAAAAGTTTTCAACCGGGCGCCAGTTTATTTTTTTATTTTCATTTCATTCCTCCATTTGATTCCTTTTTTGTGCTTAGTTTTCACCCGGGTTCCATTAAACTTCTAATCTTTCTGCAAATCTTAAATTAAGCTAAGTCAACTCGAATTCGTTAATTCTATTGTTTATAAGAGTCCTTAGACATTCAATCAGATAACCATTTGATATTCACTTCTTTCTTCAGATCCACCATCAGCCCCATCACTAACAGGATACACCGAAGGCCAAATAATCGTCGCCGGATCAATTCAAAAGCTCACCTGTGCGTCATCTGGTGGCAATCCACCGCCATCCTTAATTTGGTATAAAAATGATAAAAAGGTAAAAGTTATAAAACTTTATAATTTAAAAAGTCACGCATAAAGTCAAATTCTATCCCTTCCCTCTTCCAATAGTTAAACTCTGCATCTAAATTGAATGGAAATACAGTTATCTCCGAATTGACAATATTGGCTAACGCATCAGATAACCAAGCTCGTTACAAATGTCACGTAGAAAGCCCAGCTAGTGATATTCCATTATTTGAAGAGAAAACCTTACAAGTTTACTGTGAGTTCTTAAAACAAACTTTTTCTTTTCTTTTTCAACAAAAAAAAAATTATATTCTTATCATTCAAACAGTTCCACCTGAAACCGTCAAAATCCGAATCGAACCAAAAGATCTCCATCCGGGAACAACAGCCAAATTGATTTGTGACTCCAGTTCTAGCAATCCCCCAGCAATGGTGTCCTGGTGGAAGGATGGAATACCTGTTAATGGTAAAATAATTTCATTACACTCTCTATCTTTCTGAAAATATGCGCCATACAAAGGACAAAATCTTACTCACACGTACAATTTTGTATTTTTGTTTTTATTTTTCATCGTCGTCGTTGTCTATGTATCCTGACCATGACCATTTCTATAGGAGCAAATCCTTCAAATCGTTCCGGTTTATGGGGTGGCGCAGTGTCGACGCTGGAATTATTCATTAATATCACACAAGAGATGCACGACTCGATATACACCTGCCAGAGTATAAATGAAGCATTGCAGCGTAGCGTGCATGAAACAATTTCCCTGGACATTTTATGTTAGTGTCAATATAGGTTTTAAAAAAAAAAACGTTTCATTTTTTCACTTTTTTCCTAATATCATAAAGACTTTCTCTTTACCTTCTTCTTCTTCGTTTTTTTATTCTACATTTCTCTCTCTCTCTCTATTATATATTTAGATCCTCCTAAATTTGCCACATCTCAGCCAGTGACATTTACGGGGGTGGAAGGCGAACCACTACAAATCCCATTAGTGGCAACTGCTAATCCAATGACAATGTCATTCACCTGGACTAAGGATGGCTTTCCGATTTCATCGAACAACAACAGAATTGCTAGCAATAGCAATGAGAGAATTCTTGCGGAAGGACCTGTTCTAAACATAATCAAATTGGAGAGAACCGATGCCGGCAGATATACCTGCGAAGCTATGAACTCACAGGGAACAACGACAATGGGTGTCCATGTGATTGTCGAATGTAAGGATACCATCCACTTCCACATGCAGTATAGTTTTGTTTTTGTTGTTTTTTTTATCATAAAAAGGACATAACAAAAAAAAAATAAAAATCAAATTGTATATAATGGCCTCACTCACACCTCTTTTTCCTTCCCCCTCTTTTTTTTTGTACTTTATCACTTTAGATGCACCAGACATCGAATCAATATCGGATGGAAACATTTTTGCTCCCGGACAGGATGCAGTACTTTCGTGTTCGATTAATGGCAAACCATTAACCGAAGACCATGTCAGATGGGAGAGATCTGGCTACGATATGGCTACTCGAACTACGGCAGCTTTCGTCAACGGAACCTCGTATTTGCACATCAAAAATGTCCAACACTCTGACGTTGGCAACTTTACGTGCATGGTTGACAATCAGAGGGGTGCTATGGCACAGCGGGATGTCCTACTAATTGTTGAATGTGAGTATCAATGGCTCTGTGGTGTGATATGGTATGGTATGGTTTCGGTTTGGATTGGTTTTTCGTTTGGGATTGGGTTTCGGTTCAATCTCTCACACAAAAACCCCCTCCAGTTCTATACTATACCTATATTTCTCCAATTCCTAGGAAGCATGAATTCATGAGTTTTCCCAATCGTGTATCGTTCAGTGTGTGTAATGAACCTTTTTGGTCCTTTCTCTCTATCTTCTTCTACCTATATATATATATAGCTGCTCCAAAAGTCGATAAATTTCCGTCAGCAACGCGGTTTGCGGCAGGTTTAGGCGAACGTGGTATACTGCAATGTACGGCTCAAGGTGCTCCAGCACCCATGTTCGTTTGGCGGAAAAACGGCAAAGAAATTAAGATGTATCGCCGGAACAAGTTTAGGAGTGAAGAATTTCAAATTGACAAACTATCATCTGGATCAAGGTTGTTTATTGAGTCGGTGCTGAACGACGATTACGGTGTGTACGAATGTGTGGCAAAGAACATGCATGGCGAGTCAAGTGCTGCAATACAGTTGAACAAGCCATCGCGACCCGAAAGTCCTCAGAAGTTGATGATTAATAACGTGACCGATAATAGTGTTGTGCTATCATGGATTGCTGGTTTCGATGGTGGTTTGCCTGTTTACTATCGCATACGATATAGGTGAGTTTGGAATATTTTTAGAGAGTCATTTGTTTTGTGTCTTTGTGTCGTCATCGAGAGAATATCCTCTTGATCCTTTGAAGTGGAGTTCGTTATAAAGTTTTTTCTTTTTTTTTTTTTTCTTTGAATTCATGTTTTCGTCACAGGCAATTGGATGAGGATAAATACAAGTACGTTGAAGCTAGACCAAATTTCCTAAACGCTACCATCTCTGGACTTCAATCGAATACGGTTTATGTCTTTTCGGTTATGGCTGCCAATGAAGCTGGTGGATCAAAGTTCTTGCCAGATATGAAAGTCACTATTTCTGTTAATAAATCAGAAGCTATTACGGCAACAGAAACTACGGAGAAAAGTGAAATGCCCAATTTGGTTATCATTGGTATTACGTCGGCAGCAATGATTTTGCTTATCTTGAATGCTGCATTGGTGGCATGGTTTGTGATTAGACGACAGAATAAGGATTCATCGGAAAGTGAACATCAGACGGATGATGCATATTCAAAGGATGACAACCAGTCGGATTATAAGGTAGGTGAAATTGGGTGAAATGGGTTTTTATCTTAGGTAAGCTGTCGAGTGCATTTTTGCTGTCGAATCGTGCTAATAGTTTTTGTACAAACAATTTAATTTTCAAACGGGTGAAGTGCATTTTTTACTTCCAATCGAGACATAGATCAAATTGAGTTACACTGTAAATTTTGAGTTACGCTCTAAATTTTTTTAAAAAGAAAGGCTAAAAACAAAAAACAAATAGCCATTGTCAATTTGGGACAGCTGATTTTTAGCCCAAACGCGCCATTCATTTTATCCAATCACGCCATTCGCGTTAATTTTACCATAAATTGAGTAACATTCTTAACTTTGAGTAACGCTCTAAACTTTTCTTATATGAAGGGCTAAAGAAAAAACCATTCAGCGCTTAGTTAATTTGGGACTATGCAGATTTTTAACAATCTGGCGATTCCCGTTAATTTTACCAACAATTGAGTAACATTCTAAACTTTGAGTAACGCTCTAAACTTTTTCTTATGAAGGGCTAAAGACAAAAACCATTCACCGTAGAGTCATTTTGGGATAACTGTTTTTAGCCCAATCGCGCCATTCGCGTTAACTTTACCAAAAAATTGAGTTACATTCTAAACTTTGAGTAACGCTCTAAACTTTTCTTATATGAAGGGCTGAAGACAAAAACCATTCAGAGTTGAATTAATTTGGTACAAATGATTTTTGTCCAATCGCGCCATTCGTGTTAACTTTATCAAAAATTGAGTTACACTCTAAACTTTGAGTAACGCTCTAAAAAACAATTCAGGTTAAATTGAGACTACAAATTTTTGTCCAATCAGTCCATTCATTTAAATTTTTGGGTTAATTTTATCAAAAATTTAATTACATTCTAAACTTTGAGTCACGCTCAAATTATTCCAAAATTCTGTAACGCTAATAAAATTGTTTTAATTTTTTTTCTCCGATTTCAGGGTGAAAATCACAAAAAAGCTGCCTCAACATATTTAGTAGAAAATGTGGACATCATTCAATCAGCATCATTTCCACCAAAATATCAAGAGAGTTCTTTAAGTTCTCCCCCCTACACCATTAATGCAGGTAACTTAAAAGTCTTTAGCTATCCCTGAAAAACCTCAAATCTAAAGTCAAAACAACAACACACATATAAACCATCATTTTGCTTCGTCAAACACAACAACATTGAACCAATTCATTTACAGATTATACCAAAACACTGCCAAATCCAAAGCGTCATGCTAAGATTATGAATGACAATCGATCAAAGGATGATCACATGTTGGTGTCCAATGGATTATATATTCCTTCGCCATCACCAGCTTCGTCATTGGTCATCAAAGGGAGTTATATCTCTTCGCCGTCACCGGCGCCACCGCCTGATGGATCATATTTTAACATGAGCGATAAATACTTATCGTATCCACCAGTGGTAAGGGTGATGTCATAATTTTTATTCAATCTAACAAAAAAAAAAAAAAAAAAACAGAACTTTAACAAAATCAATCATAATTGTTTCCTTTTTTTTCATATTTTTGTGTGTTCTTTTTTTTTTTTTGTCATTTCAGGTTTATTAAAATAATTATGTCAGAACCACAAAATAAACGTTTAAACAAAGGGTGTCATGCGAATGAGCATTTTAATTTGAAGAAGAGACTGACAAACACAAATAAAAAAAAAAACGAAAAAGAAAATTGCCCTTGGATGCACAGATTCAGAGAAGATTTAATAAAAAAAAAAAACAATCGTTAAGAGAAGTTCTGTGCAAAAGGCTGTGATATGTACCTGTTATATGATATCATTGATACAATATTTATTTATTATTAAAAAATAAAAAAAAAAATTAATACTCACATTCGATTCCATTCGATACGACGAACATTTTTTTAATTCTTTGTACATTTAATTATCTTTCCGATATCAATCTTTTTTTTAAATATTTTAAATATTTTTTAATTAATAGTTATTATTTAGTGCGTAAAACGTATTTTAAATCGAAATAATTAAAATTTTTAACATTAAGCTTTTAAAAAGAAAAAAATATATATATGTAACGACAATAAGTTAAAAATAAATACATTTCTCATATTCGAAATATTTAAAAAACAAAAAATGTAATTCTAATTAAATAATAAACAAAAAATAAGCTTGCATGTTTATATTGCAAAAAGAAAAAAAATAGCGATACGACATTTTTTTATCTATGAATAATATATTTAAGACTTTTTTTATTGAATAAAAAAAATATATGTATAATGAGTAAAATTCATTGAGTTTTTTTTTTCAATTTTCTGAACTAAAAAAAGATGACAAAATTACTAGAACAAAAGTTTGGTAAAATTAAAAGAGAATGGTAAGCGGTTTTTTTTTATCTGAAATCGAACTTTAATTCTTCGATACCTTTTACCTCGTTTCTCCTGTGCCTAATATAAATTAAAAAACCAGGCGGAAGTTGAGTTGCCAGAGTTCCTGGACCCCTTGCCAAAATCCATTGAGTGAGACATCAAAAGAGACTCTTTAGGCTTTATTGATAAAGTTGAAAAGCAGGGCCTTGAAATAAAGGTGCCCCCAAAAATGTGTATTATTAAAAATTTTGCTGAATACCATTTTTTGTGCATTCTGCGATAGTTTTTTGTTTCTGTGTATCAAGACCAACATAACGAGTGTAAAAAATGTAGTAAACACTTGGATACTTCGAAGCTTTCATAGTGTAAAAAGTATGTTCCAAACTTAACTGTGGCTTAAAATCTAAGATCCACATAATTATTCCATAAGATAACTTGCTAAATTATTACGTTAGTGAAATGCTGATTTAAAGAACAATAACCAATTTTTTATATCCTATATTTCAATTTTGAACTAAAAAAAATGCATTTCTGGTTTGCTCAGAAAGTGGAAAAATTTTTAGAGTTTTTGTTAAATATATTTTTTTATTCTGCCCGGAATTGTAGTTTTTTAGGCGTAAGAACCGCAATTTGCAGCTCAACACTTTTTAAAATATTCAATGTGTTGTAAATGCAAGTTAGTTCAAAAATTTAACTTTCAAATTAGGAAAAAATTCAAAATTCTAAAAATCTGTTTGCAGATTAACTTATACCGATTTAATAGAAAACAAATCAGTGTTCCAAATCGGAGTTTTAGCATTTCATTTGTTTCTGAAACATACATTTTTTGAGGAAAAGTATAACGTAATTAATAAACCCGTCCGAAACACGTCCAAAACGCGTCCAAAACGCGCCCAAAACGCTCCCAAAACGCGTCAAAAAGCGCCCAAAACGCGTCCAAAACGCGTCCGAAATGCATCCAAAACGCGTCCAAAACGTGTAGAAAACGCGTCTAAAACGTGACCAAAATGCGTCATAAACGCGTCTGAAACCCGTCCGAAACCCGTCCGAAACCCGTCCACAACGCGTCTGAAACGCGTCCTAAACGCGTCAAAAACGCGTCCAAAATGCTTCCGAAACGCCTCAAAAACGTATTCAAAACGCGTCCGAAACGCGTCCACAAACCTCCCAAAACGCATTGTTTTTTCTTGCTGTGTCATTTTCCCTAAGTCTTAGACATTAATCTTGAATTACAAAAACCATTGTTTTGAATTTCCGAAAAAAGTTAAAGCTCGGCAAATATGTCGAAAAAGTGTTAGTATTTACAAAAATTTCTTCTAAACCCATCGAGTGAGACACTCGATTTCCCCAATGGTATGTACGCTTCACAAGACAAGCAATCCGATAGTGCAAAATTTCCACTGTGTATGTGTAGTCCATTAAAGCAATTATTTAAAATAAAATTCTTTAACTACCATGTTTTTGGACTGGAAACAAGACAGGAAATCATAAATGAGACTTGGATATATGCCATATGCATGATTCAAATATTGATAACTTCAACAAACGAAGTTCCAATCCTAATCCGCTGCTGATTGGAACGACTTGACAACTCTAATTTTCATTTCGCAAAAAAATAACACAAATCATATTCAAAAGCGGTGGCAGTCATAACCAAAAAAATAAATAAAAAAATAAAAACAAAAAAACATCGTGTTTATTAATCAAAAACTTTTAAGTTAACATCTTCATCACACATGCGCGTAGGAGTCGTGACAGGCATCATAAAATTGTCCAATTAAAATCTGAAAGAAATCTTATTGCCATTTATGTTTTTTTTCTCAGTTTCTGTATTTATCAACAGTTAAACAAAAAAAAAATCGTAAAAAATATTTGACCTAGCATAACAATAAATTTTATGGTTTTATTTTAAACAAATATATTAAAATAAACTCAATTCTTACTTAGAACTAGAATCATAATTGGATAATCATGCAAATTGTTTAGATTATATGATGTGTATAAGGTAAGGAATCTTAAAATTTGGGTTCAAATTTTGAATTTTTAACATATATGATATAATTTGTTTATGACTTAGCATATTTAATATAATTCAACAATAATTTTTTAATAAAAACAAATCTATGAATTTTGATGATATACCTAAAATTAAATCTTTTGCCCACGCATCGAAAGAAGTTTTATTAGATAGTTTTTCCAAATACCTAAATCTATAACCATGTCGAAAACAGGAAGAAATATTTTTTGAGTTTCCAAAAATGAGACAAAATTGCCTCTTCGAAATTTTAAGATTGTCATGTTAGACATCTTCATATTGAAAAGACCTCAATACGTTTCTTCAGTTATTTTTATGCATTAATGTTTTACTTTAATCCCATCAGACATGTCTCATGGGAAATGTCCCATGAGATATGTATCACGTGACATATTTCATGAGACATCTCTCATGAGAAATTTCAAATGAGGCATGTCTCATGAGACATTTTTCATGAGAGATGTCCCATGAGACATGTCTCATAAACTAGTCTCATGAGACATTTACCATGAGGCATATCCATGAGACATGTCCCATGAGACATTTCTCATGAGACATGTCTCATGAGACATTTCCTTGATACATTTCCCATGAGACATTTCCCATGAGACATCTCCCAATATTGATCAATATTGATGATGGCAATTACAGTATAATTTTTTTTTATTTTCCATCCTTTAAACTTTCAAAACAAATCAAAACCAAATGTACGAGTTCAAATTTCTTTTACAAAGTAGTAAAATCTACTTTGTCAATTCACAAAATGTGTGACAAATTTTCAACAAAAACATGTTCATCCTAAGAGAAACTATTCATAATAACAGAAACGTGAGAATAACTTTTCAAAAATAAAAAAAAATTCAAAAACAAAAACTCTCTACATTGCATCCAAAAACCTCACAAAAAAAACTGAAAACTAAATTTCTTCCCAAGGTAATAAACTAAAAATGAATTTGACGAATAAGCTTTGTAAAAGCAATCTTCTATGTGTTTTTTTTTTTCGTCTAACAAGTAATTAAAATGTTCTACTCTGTTTGTTTACAAACAAAAAAGGGAGTTTCGTATAAATTTTCAATTAAACAAATACACTACTAGCTCAAAAACTCAACCAACTCGAAAGCAGTACTGCCAACACTCTCAATTAGGTAAATTTCATATATACGAGAATTAAAAAAAAAAAAAAAAAAAAAAAATTACAAAATATAAAAGTCCTTGTGATATATAAAAATGACTCTGACACGAACCCAAGTAAAAAACTGTAATTCACTTTCCCACGATTTAGCCGAGGCCATCAACATCAAAACATCTCAAGCTTCCTCTCTTCCCCAAGTTATAGTATGTGTTTTGCTTTCTGCCACTGCTTCTGGTAGCTGGAACTATTGCTGTTGCATCTCATGCTTCATGCAAAATGGAGTAAAAAAAAGAATATCCACAAAAATGTCACTTCACAGAAAAGAAGATTTTTCGAGATTAAAAAACAGAAAAAAAAGATGAAAAAGTAAAACATCACAAACACATAAAATGTGGCCAACAGATGTTTTACGTCCAGCAATAGTTCCACTGTCAAAGCTATGTGTATATAGTGTATGCAATGGCTCTGCTCCAAGAGACAGAATTCCAAGGGCGCGAGGGATGATAAAAACTTCAGTCCAATTATTTTCTCCCCGAATGCGTGCAATATGTTGGACTTGGACTGAGATCTGAGATGTGACCTGCTGCAATATAAACCAAACCAAAAACTCAAATTCAAAGTCATGCTCATGCTTCAAACTCTCGCTCTAGAAATAGCAGAAGAATTTTTTTAACTTGGTTTTCACCTTTTTCCGGGAAGCACAGAGATATTAATAAAAAGTATACTATGATTGCAATTTCATGTTTTGGAACTTTGTTTTTTTTTTTTTTTGGCTTTTAGTATAATTTTAGAATAAAATATTTTTGTGCAAACTAGTCCAGGAACTGACGTTGCTAATTGATAAGTGAATTATCACATACCTACAACGAATTAGAAATGAACAAGATAATACTTTAACTAGTTATTTTGAAAGGGAGCAGGACTTTTTCGTTTAATTAAGGATTTTATGCTAGCACTATAAACAATATTTACAAACGTGTTTTTTATTCTTTTTGAAGTTATGGTCAGATTTAATTTAATTTATTTATAATAGGTGCACTGAACGGAAAAATGCAACGTAAAATAGGTATTAGGGGGGCCAGAATTTAGATGATAAAGAATGCGAAAACTTCTTCAACCTAGTAATTAAAGATTTTAAATGATTCCTAAGGTAAATTAAATTTTATTGGACAATAAAAATAATGTTTCTTTTCCTTAAAATTATTTTGTAGATTAAATATTTGTTTTACTTTTTTAAATACATAATAGAAAAAATATTAAGTGTAAAAAAAAGTCATCAAATCAAGAAGTGTATAAAAACATTTTTCACACAATGTCACACCCATTACAAAAATATGTCACATTCTGTTACATTTTTTAAATTATTAGAAAAATACAACTTCCTTCAAAAAATGCTTATCACATTGACTTCTAAAAGTCGCCGATTAAGACTGAATCGATTTTCTAGTGTCACACCCGTTACACTTAATCTTAAAAGATTGTGACGTTACAAAACTGGTTAACAAAATGCAATTTAATAAATATTTTAACAGTTAAATATGAATTGAAGCTATTGAATACCTTATTAAGTGAATAGTACCTACACAAATCAGAAATAAAATAAATTGCACGACTGGGGTCACACGTACTTGCTCTTATGCTTAAAGTAACTATAATGTTAAAGCTTTTTATTCAAGAAATTTAAAATTTGATATTTTGAAGAAATTTCATCAGTAGTATAAAAAAATTAAATCTGTTTTTATAGTTAATTAAACTCCGTTTTAAATTATCTTAAAATAAAAAAAAATATGCCATTTTATTTCTTGTATAAAAAGGTATTTTTAGAAAAAATTTTTCGAAAATTGTAGGAGCCGTTTTTTAAAAAAATAGTTTTTTATATATAAAAATTTTTTAACATTTTTCAAAAAAAAAGTTGGAATGCCATTTTGAAGAAATAATTAATTTACACATTAAAACTAAATTTCAAAATTTTTCATTAATCCGTTTTCAAAAAATTGATTTTTCAAAAAAAAATTTTGAAATATTTTTTAAAAAACCAAAAATGCGTTTTTTGAAAATTTTCTAAAATTTTAATATTATCTTTACTTACACACTTTTGTATAAAAATTTTCATTTGAATCGGGTTAATGTTGTACGAGATATTCTGAAACGAAAAAAACCGTTCTATGACAGGTACCGTTAATAACGGTACAAAAAATATTTTTTTTATTTAAAAAGTTGGCTCTTATGTGTTGTACTACACACAAAAATTTTAATCAAAATCGTTAGAGCCGTTTTTGAAAAAAATTAACTTTTCTATTTCCGTTATATGGCAGGTACCGTTAGTTTTGGTCATAAAAAAAAAAATTCAATTTCCCCTCTAGGGAATCACCAAAAACTGCTAACTATCAAGTTTGAAGAAAATCACTTCACTCGTTTAGGCTGCAGCTCCAGATAGAGACAGACACACAGACAGACAGACAGACAGACAGACAGACAGACAGACAGACAGACAGACAGACAGACAGACAGACAGACAGACAGACAGACAGACAGACAGACAGACAGACAGACAGACAGACAGACAGACAGACAGACAGAATTGCCGGACCTACTTTGGCATTCTCCATCATCGTAATGTCATGTAAAATTGTTATCTCGAGTTCGATTTTTTTTACGAATCCTAAACTTGCCCTATAGTACCTATATCGCAAGTAAAAAAACAAGTAATTGTTTCACACTCGTTATATCTTCGAATTTTCCTAATGTTTCTTACTATGAAGCATTTTTCAAGTTCCATCTTAATTGATGCACTCAATCCTATTGAATAATGACATTTTTTTGGTTCTCTTTGAAGTGAAAACTTCTTTAGTATCGTAGTGATTTGAATCAAGATGAAACGAAAAAGCGACATGAAAAATCAATTGATCATAACTTTTTTGTTTTAATAGATAAATGAATGAACATTATACAGTAGATAGGTGATCAAAAAAATTATGCAAAATTTCAATTAATTTCATATTCAAAATTCTGAGATAACAGTGATGAAAGATTTTCTTTTTCTAAAAACGTTATATCTTTTGATTTAGAGCACAGAACAAATTTATTTAACTTTAATAAGCATGCTGATAATATTACCTTTCATTTGATATATCACACATAATGGTAAGTGCTCTACAAGTTATATAATCTTTAATTGAAAAACTTGAAAAATACCTCAAAAAACTTGTGAAGATCTGTTGCCGATGACCAGTCACCACCAGTGTAGGAAGTACCGTAATCTCGGTTTTAAATTTCGACATGGTTGGGTTTAAAAAATTCTTACTTTTTTGGTAGGCATGGTAGAAATATGATTGAAGACTCACAAAAAAGGTGAAATAATTATGATATAAAATGTGTTATAGGTTGTCATTTAAAAAATGGATTAAATGGCGTTAGAAGAGAAAAGAGATTGATTGTTTTGCTTTTTTTATGAAAACTAATTGGGTTAGAAAAATTCTAGCTTTTTTTGTAGATGTTGTATAGACATGGTCGATATAAATATTTTGAGCTGAAACATAAAGCTTTCAAATGGTATAAAATGTATTGTAAGTTGTCATAATAAAAAAAGTGATGGAATACAAAAAAGTGATATTTTTTCGATTTTTTTTTTTGCAAGAAAAATGATTTTTAAGGTTTAACTTCAACCACGTGTGAATTCCACACATGATTTTTTTTTTTTCTAAAAACTTGTAAAACATGTGTTTACCTAACACTATTTGGATCCTATAACTTGTTCAAATACTTCACCGTTGAGTTATCGAACTTTGAATGGAAAATAAACTTTCAGAAACCGTTGATTTGCAATTAATTCGATTGAAAAAAAATTAAGGTAGCTATCTATCACGATTTTGACTTTTAAAGTTTAAACTGTCATAACCTTCAACAAAAAATAATGTTTTTCTTTCACTTTTTGTATACATTTCTATTGATAAAAATGTTTGAATTTATGACTTAAAAAAATTAAAATTTTTGTTTAATCATATACATAATTACGAATTAAATCCAAAAAGTAAAACAAACAAATTGATAGAATAACACAGAAAATTTGGATCCCACATTTTTTTTTTGGAAATTTTGAAGATTTCCGTTTTACTGCAATAAACACCTTTATTCTTCAAGGTATACTTTTTAAACATATGTAATTAAATTAAAGTTGTAAAGCCTGTATAATACTTCTTTTTTTTTACTCTTTTAATTTGAAAAATCGGACGGTTGTGTAAAAAAGACAGGACGTTTTATTTTAATGAAACAAATACACTCGTGCACTCTCAAATGTCAATCAGTATAAAAAACAACAAAGAAATATCAATCAAAAAATAAATTTAAAAACATATTTAAAGCTAGTGATGGGAACTATCCAATGATTTGAACTATCGAATAGTTCATTCATTCATCCATTCGAATAAAAACTATCGAATAAAAACTATCGAACAAACTATCGAATAAACTATCGAATAAAAACTATCGTATAAAAAGACTATTCAAATAAAATAACTATCGTTTAAGAAAACTATTCAAATAAAAAAACTATCGTTTAAGAAAATTATTTGAATGAAAAAACTATCGTTTAAGAAAATTATTTGAATGAAAAAAACTATCATATAAAAAAACTATTGGAATGAAAATAGTAACTAAACTATCGAATGAAAAAACTATTCGAATGAAAATAGTAACTAAATGAATGAATGATTTCAAACTATCGAATGAATGAATATTTTACAACTATCGATAGTTTTATACTTTTTATTCGATAGTTCCCATCACTAATTTAAACATTTTTTCTATTATTTTTTTTTCATGATTCCACCACGCAAGCAATATTTATAAGATTTGATTCCACCACGCACAGAATTAAACTATTTTATAATCCGAATCAAATATTTTATACATAATCAAAATGAAAAGAAAAAAAAAACTTCATTCGATCTAATAAAAATAAAAATTGGCTGAAAACAGTAAACTTATTTGCTTTTTTAGAACATTTTTAGTACTTTTTTGTGACACTTTTTGCTTTTTTGCTTATATTGTTTAAGCGCTCACTCTTTATGCAGCAGCTAATTTTTGACTGTCATAAGGTTTTCAGCAACTTTTCTCACGAGAAATTTCAAAAGAGTTCTATAGAATTTATGGCCAGAATTTCCAGACCAGATTAATACAACTTTTTTTTTTACTTTATTTCCTTTAAATTCTTAAATATAATTGAGGGACACATTTTGTTCTAAAGTTCTTAAAATTTGTCAGTTGGGCTTACAACAGGATTTCTCAAACTATAACACTTTATTTTTTGTCACTTGTTGATAGTGGATTTTAATTAAACGTAACATTCAGGACGAGAACGACACCCATCTGACAAACTGACTGTCGTTTGGCGAATTTGGTCAATTTTTGCCCCCAAAAATCGACAAAACGTCTTGTTATGTTGCCGATGACGACTCTACTACATATAGGTACAACTAAAGGTAAGCTAATCTAATGGCGGTTTGCAAAAGTCTATATACAACCAATGCGAGATCCTCCGAATTCAGAGTAAGCTTATGATGGCATTCTACTATGCTTATTGGCTAACCGCTATTGAAACGGTATGCTTCCTGCATCTGTGCCAATTTGTACGACAGCTTTGAATTAATCCATGCAAACAAGCATAAGTCTAAAGCACTGAACAAACGCACGTTATAGTATAGTTGTTTTTGCTTGTAGCTATAAATGTGTATAGTTTTTGCTCCAGAGAATGTGCATAGTTTTGGGAGGGAAATGTCATACAAATACCTACATATATACAGTTACACATTTAGTATCGTCGTCGTAGTTCTTCCGCCAGTTGAACTGTGAAACTCGAACTCCGAAACATCAGAAATCACAGAGGTATTTAGTGTTTACTTTAGTGTAACACCACTCTTCTTCTTCAAACTCCTTTCATCTCCCACCAAAAAATAGGATTTGGCTTAAAACATACAAAAAAAAAAAAAAAAAACAAAACATTGCGTCGGCAAATAGTTGGAATTTTTATTCTTGTTAAACAATACCAAAAATACTCATTCTGAAATATTAGAGGAAAAGTAGGTAGATTGTATTTTGTATGAAAAGTTTATTCAGTATAGTCATTTTCATGGAAATTTTTTCATCAATAGATGAAAACTAAAAAAAAAAAAAAATAAAAAAATATATTCATTTTTGTATTTTATTGAACTGCACCAAATATGGTGGCTCTTTGCCGCACAACAAATTTTACTTTATCGGAAATTAATTAAAACATTTGACATTCTAACTTGATGAATTGTTCTGCCACATAATAAAGGAAAAACTTTCTACATTTGTTTTATTATTATAAATTAATTGGCGAGTCTTTCGCTGGAAATTTATCGACCATAGTGATAACAGTTATATAATATTGCATCAGTTTTTTATTTTTTTTTTTTCTATGAATTGATTCAATGGTTTGATGGAGGATTTTATAATAGCTAATTGTAAGAAGTTAGTTCTAAAAAAAATAGCAAGAAATAATTGCGCTAATTAGGTTTTTAAGTTTTCAAGTGCTTCTATGAATTCACTACCTATTAAAAAAATAATATTTTTGAGTAACTTAATAAATGAGGTTGTTTATTGATATAATAGTGTGTAAATTGATACGTGGCCCTAAGTCTGAAAAGTCTTCAATAACCATCATTTCATATTTTAAATATCATTTGCTTATGTTAATACAAATATTACAAAATAACAACATTTTAAAATTATTAGTGGCAAAAAATTTTTTATCATAAGAAAAATGTTTTACGAAATATTACTCATACACCCCAGTGACCTGGTTTAAACTTTGCAAATGGATATGAAATTCGTTACCAGTGCACTTTAATTTAAATTTAAATTATGAATATGCAAATTACTGTATTAATATTTAACCATTTGAAGTTTTTAAGTCAAAAAGGCTTTTAACAGCTTTAATATCAATTGCATTGAAAACGCCAATTAGAACATACCAAAACTCTAACTTAAAATGTTTTAATAAAACCAGTAATTGAATTTTTTTTTAACTTTCGTTCTAAGCTATTGATGAATGAGAGTTTAAAAATTAAATATAGATATACCTAGAGTAAGTTCAGGAAACGTGGGTAGGTAAAAGTACCTACAATAACTTTCAGTCGGAAATAGGTACAAAAATATTGATCTAATTACATATAGACTTTGATCAGTAAATTGTTTTATGGTTTTCTATTGAGTAAAGTGATTACTTTGGACATAAATAGCCATACTGCTGTCTGAAGTCATTTTTCTGTTTAGTAACTGTTTCCTACTTCTGATTGTTTGTCTGTCTGTTTTTTGTTGGTTTACTTTTTTCAATGTCTTCTTTTAAACGTATATCTCACTGTAGTGCAGTAACTAAAGCAAATTATTAGGGAACCCGGCCGAACAGCTCTGATTTTGATGATTTTTTTTTTTAACCTATAGACTTTAAAGTATTTTTAATTACCGACGTTTGAGGTAATTAAAAATACTTTAAAGTCTATAGGTTAAAAATTGCCGTATTGTTTTTTAAATTAAAATTAAATTTTTTTTACAAAATCATTTTTGTTTTGCTTAAATTTCATAAAGTAAATAATAGGTACCAAAATATTCTCTAAGTTTCTATTCTAAGGAAAAAATATATATGGAAGTAACAGACAATCTTCCATCGTTTAAGCGATAAATGGAATTTTCTAACAAACTGACTTTAAACACAAAAAAAATTATTTTGAACACAACGGCAACACTTACAATATTAAAAAACACAATCTACACAGTCTACAACACAACACAACACAACACAACACAACACAACACAACACAACACAACACAACACAACACAACACAACACAACACAACACAACACAACACAACACAACACAACACAACACAACACAACACAACACAACACAACACAACACAACACAACACAACACAACACAACACAACACAACACAACACAACACAACACAGCACAACACAACACAACACAACACAACACAACACAACACAACACAACACAACACAACACAACACAACACAACACAACACAACACAACACAACACAACACAACAAAACACAACACAACACAACACAACACAACACAGCACAACACAACACAACACAACACAATCTACAAAATTTAAATCCACAAATTTAATGAATAGTTTTTAAAAAAATGGTTCTTAAACTCAGAATTTTGAAAAAAAATTTCATTAAAAAAAATTTAAATGACTTTTTTTCAAACTTTTTCGTAATAAAATATGATTTTATTTTTAAAAATATTTTGGCCATAGATATGATTAGTTAAATTCCGAAGAAGAAAAGGTAATATGTATGATAGTTTTGAAAAAAAAAAAAAAAAAAATTACTCCAATTTCATTGGATTTTTCGATAAAAACTGAATTTATGCATAGAAATAATTGATTTTCTCAAAGACTTTGGCAAATAAGAACTTTAAAATTTTGCTATTTAATTTTCGACAATAAGGGCTACTGAATGAACACCCTTTTCAAAAAGGTATAAACCATATTTCTAGGACTAGGGGTTTAGCCATGACATGTAGGTATGTCTTTTTTGGGTATCTAAAAAAAATGGGAAAAACTTTAACCCTCTTGGGGCGCCATCTAGGTCAAAATAAAAATCTTAAAAAAATTAGGGGATTTTTTTTTTATTATTTAAAAACAGTGTTTTCACTTAGGAACTTGATTCCCGAAATATACCTAAATAACGAACGCCCTAATACATATTGACATTTCTTTTATAATTAAATATCATTATAAATGTGGCCTAAATAATTTGAAAAACAAATGCATTTTATGTTACGAAACAGTTTTAAAAAGGACATGTTAAATTTTTTCAATAATTTTTTTTTTTTCAAAAATCTGAGTTTTGTTAACGTTTTTTCAGAAACCCTTTACTCAATTTACTTTACACTTTACACTTCCATATAGTTGTTTTCCTTAAATTGCCTAGACAATCTTTTGGCATTAGTAAATGTATGAAATTTAAGCAAAATTTTTGGAAACAAATTTTTTTTTGTTCACAAAAATCTTCAATTAAATTTAAAAAATCAAAACGGCAACAGCGGCAAATTTTAATCTATAGACTTTAAAGTATTTTTAATTACCGACGTTTGAAAAAAAAGATCATCAAAATCAGAGCTGTTTGGCCGGGTTCCCTAATATTGGCATTTTTTTAGCATTAGTCACTCTACTACTATGAGGTTTTTAAGGTATTGCTAAGTTCTCGAAAACGGCTGTAACAATTTCTACAAAATTGGTAATGGTCTCAGTGATTACAACAAAAATGCGTTTTAATTTTTTTTTTTAAAGTTGGGATTACGGTATTTTTTTAAGTTAAAATCTTATATAATTCAAGATTTTCTTGGAATTTACGAAAATTTAATGAAAAAAGCTCGATACGACCTTACACGATTGTGAATAATTGTATTTGTTAATTGAATTATCTCTGATTAGAAACTTCAATAAAATCTTAAATGGTTTTATAATTAAATTTGCATCACATAAAAACAAATTAAAACAATGGTTATGCTTAAATTTCAAAGTTTAAAACCAAAAAAATTAAATGCCAGACTTGTCTTCAATATAACTTGTAACCCTGATGATCCCCCAGAGTGACTTCTTGATCAGCTTTTAATAAGTTTCCAGAAGAAAAAGATTATGAAATCATTTTCATCCCGCAAATATGTGTTTCCAACAACAACAAAAACAAAACACACATCAAAATAAAAATAAAATCATGTGAATGTTCCCAAGCCAAGACGACGACGACGACGACGACGACGACAAAAGATATAAATACAACCAACACACACACACAAACATACATACAATATCGTTGCGTTGCTATAATTACTTTGAACTTCTTCTCCATGGGGTTATTTTTGTGAAGATGAAGAAAAAAAAAAGTATGAATCTTCTTCTTTTTATTCAAAAAAAAAAAAAAAACTAAATTTTAAATACCAGCAGCAGTCAATTCAAGTCTTTTGAAAAGAAGGTTCATCTAATAAGATACTTCGATGAACAAAAAAGATACAAAATCAAAAGTTTCGTTTTTTTTTTTTTCATTTTTCTTCATATTTTTAAGAGTGAATGCAAGAAATACAATTCAAATCTCTTTTCTAACTCACAAATTGGGTAGAAAAAAAATTAAAGAGAAAACCCTTTAGCGGAGTTCCCGCAAACATCCATCGTCAAAAAGATGACGAACATACAAAAATACAAAAAAAAAAAAACTAAAAAAAAGTCGACAAAAAAAAACTAAATTTGATTTTATGAATGAAACTTAGAAGACGCGAGGCTCGCGCACCTGACTTTTATTGAAAAGCCTGTTGCCCGTTTCTGGAGAAACCGGTTGCTATATGACGTGCAATTGCTTGTTTTGTGTTGCTTGCTGCTGCCGCTACCAACCGAACAGGTTGTAGTTCGCTTTCTGCTTGTTACACTACGCTGCTGCTGCAGTGCTTCTATATGTGCATCGTTTTCTGCTAATGGCAATTGTCAGAAGAAGTAAAAGCGGCCATTTATTATGGTGGCAAAGCCTTTTTTGTTTTTTTGTTGTTTCGCTTCTTTTGGTACCTCTTATACTATTTTACCTGATGGCTGGTGCAAGAATAAAAAAAAAAGCAAAATGCCAACCTGCTGGCTGCACCAGTACCAGTCCACTATAGTACTTCCATTGAAACTGGTTTCTGACCGGCCCGTTTTTGTCTTGGTTTTTTTTTTTGCACTATCATTGTCATAAACAGTAGTAGAAGATACGAAGATACAATATACTTGGATGCAGCGGCATGAAGTTCGTTCGCTCTTGCACAGGTGAGGAAAACTGGACTGGCGGTTTCTTTTTTTTTTTTCTTGTTTTTCGTTGATACTTGGTCGAACAGGCGGGGTAACGAAGACGACGGACGATACTAACGACGCACATAGTCGCGCGTAAGCTTGAATTGCAGTTGCAGGCTTCCAGGCCTTGCAATTCTTGGTTTGATGTATATTATGCATGTGAAACAGGAAGTGGCGCCCCTTGCCCCTGCTTCGGAATCAGCAATATAAATCTCAGCAATATAAATAAAGCAAGTTGATAATTCATCTTTTGGTCGCTAGCTGTTTGCAGTGTTCGGCAAGGTTCACCGGCGGGGTTGAGGTAAGGGTTTGGTATCGGTTATGTGTGGAAATGGGGTTGGTGGGGAGAAAATGGAAAGGGGGTAGGGAATTTCATGGTTGAAGCCTTCTAGTGCTTCTGAAGCAGCATCACCATCATCTACGACCGACGCGACGCGACAATTCGACGTATATATCAAACGACGCAACGTTTGTAGTGGTATAGTTCGCACGAGTTGAAAGAAACAGTGCGATGTAGGATCTCTATAAGACGTGCGAGAAGGGTAGGTATCAATTTTTCGTATCTCGTGAGAATTAATTATATTCCCAGTGGAAGCTGATAGTAGGACGTCATGTATTGTCACATAATATAATAATATTTGGCTTCTTTTCGTCTTGGTCTTGGCTTTTTCCCGTAACACGTTGTTGCTGCTGCTGAAACTGATGATGGGAACTTGGCATCCGCGCATTAATGAGTCAAGTGGAAGGAAGGAAGAAAAACTTTTCTTCCACTTCCACCACCATCAGCAGGCGGTGTTATTGTCTTGTTGTTCTTGTGTTCTCGGCTGTTGTTATTTGTTGGTGTTGTTGTTGTTGTTTTTGGTGGAAAAGCATGAATTAAATATAATACACTTGGGGGAGTTATTTCAGGTCACGAAGAAAATTAATAATGTTTTAAATTGTAATTATTTTCTTGTTTTTCTTTTTTTCTTTCTTTTTTTGATGTCGTATCTTCTGTTGTGTGTTTGTTTTCAAGTAACTTCATCAAATGTACTTGAATCTTTAAGATACCCAAAAGTTGTTGAAAGCATTAAAGTCGAATATATGGAGTAAATTTCTGTATTAGACGGCTTATCTCTAACCCTGTGAGAAACATGTTTTACTTTACACCAGAAATAGTTGTTGCACGCAGTATAATTCTCTCGTATACTATATATCACTTATCACATCGAGTTCCGAAATTTATTACCATCACTAAAAGACTTCTCTTCTCCCATCACCATCATCATCAGCCAACATCATCAGCAAAAGCAACTCTTCATTTCATTTAAATTAGAGCTCTCTGAGATATAATTTATATCAGAGTTTTGAAAGATTGAAGTTTTATTTAACACAAATTATCATGGTTTTGTGAAAAATTTTGTTTCGAGAGATGTGACCGAGTTTAAAGTTAGATACACAAAGTCAAGTATATCCCAGGGAGAGAGGAGAGGATAGGGAGGAGTTTTTTTTTTATAATTTTGTTAAAACTATAAAACCTAATTAGCTTAATCATTGGTGCATTATAAATTGAAATAGCACGATTTGTTGTTTTTTCTATGTTTTTTTTTTGTTGTTGTTGTTATTATTGGTCTATGTTAGGAATGGAATGTGTTTATTTGTTTGTATACCTACTGTAAATTATTTCAAATCGTTTATGCTGAAATATTGTTGTTGTTTTTTTTTGTGTTGAATCTAAGAATTATATTATTCGCTTAAAACATGATAATGAATGAAAGAATTAACATTCATAATGTTTTAATGGTTTGAAATCATAAATTTTAATGATGAATTCGAGCGTAATAATGATAAGTTGGATATTGTGAATACCAATATAAAAAAATTATAGAAATAGCTAGCTTCTATTTGTAAGCTAATATACATAATTTGTAGTAGGATTATATTAGTTGAATTATAAGCTATAATTTCCTGGAAAATGTTTTATTATTTTGTGAAAGAGAAAGAAATTCATCTAACATCATATATCGTTTTATTGGTATGATGTTAAATCCATTTTATTAAAGGGAATATTATAATATTTTCTCGATAATTCTACCTCACTTTTTTACTTAAACATTGCTTTTAAGTAATATATGAATACAAAACTTGTTTTTCTTAGAAATTAATGTATTCTTCTAGATATTTAGGATATACATATATTATAGGTACCGAAAAGCAGTAGAGGGGGTGAACTCTTCTACCTATAGTTTATAGCCATTATATTTGGGAATCAACCACTTAACAAATAATCTCAAAGAAAATAATTTTTTACATTCATTTAATAATTTTCAATCCTAGTTTTGTTGTTGATAATAATTATTCATAAGGAAATTTTCACTCCCAGTGCCGCAAAAGAATAACTTCAAAAAAAAAAAACGAAAAAATCATCTGTATTAAAATTCAAGAAAATCAGTCCACCCGTTTAGGCGCAGCTTCATGTACAGATGAAAGTGACGACGCACCAACGCAAAGACCGATGCACAGTGTGGGAATTCGCTCATTTAGCGGAATTAAAATAATAGCGCTTACAGGTTTAACTTTCTGAGAATTCTTTTTTTGCAAGATATATTATATATACATATATATAATGGATCAAACGAATTATGCTGAAAGGGGATCTTAAGAGCTCTCAGAATTTAATAACTTGTTCATCTCAAATCCTTACGGTTTTCGATTTAATGCAATTCTTGTGAAATTTCGAAAAATCCCTACTTTTCAACAGTACTTTGCTTCCTGCTCCCATTATTGATTTTTGTTTTTTACAATTCTTGTACCAAAATATTGCCAAATATTAGGAACAATTGATTAATCAATATATTTTTTATTTCATACGCCATTTCGCTGCAAATTAACTAACAGTTTCAAGTTTTATTAAAAATCAATTTCTTACTTTTATTTGAGAGCAACACGGTAAGAAATTTTTGTACAGTGTGAGAATGGTTTATTTTTTTAAAAAGTCGGCTTTTATTGTAGTTTTTATAGTAGTATAAAAGTTTAAAAAGGTGCAGTTAGATCCCAAAATATTACAATTTGAATTCAACAAAACAGGGTTTTTTCAGAGCAAAAATCAAACAAAAATAAACACATTTTCTCAGACTGTTATTTGTTTATTTTTCTTTGAACAAAAGCCTCTATTTTTGCAGGACTCATCAAATTCTTTTTTGTTTTATCTTATGATGGTCTGCTATCATAATATGAGAAAGTAATTTCATCTAAGACTATTTACAGTAGTCTTAAATTCTCAATGAGTCGGGAAAAGTATGTGAATTTCAAGCTTCCACAGTTTCGACCGATTTTAGCCCATATTTCACTGAATCTTTAGCAAAGCGTTCTTATAGTTGCCATAAATAAATTTATTCTATCTTCAGAAAGCTTAGATAGAAACTTAGGTATGCAAATATGAAAACCCTGTTTAAATATCGATAAGCGTTATGAAAATTAAAAAAATTTAAATTATTTAAATTTTCTTATTATTACTGAAACACCCTTTATCCCATATAATATTTTTTTATTCCTTGGTAGTTTTCTTTTTTAATTTTTCAAATTACTTAGTTCTTTTTTTGTCTTACTCTAAATTTTGGATTGGAACACCCTGTATTTCTGTTATAACTATTTTTAAATGAATTCACTAGCCTATTGTTTTTTAAACACCCTGTGAAATAAAAAAAAGTACTTAAATTTATAATATAGCTAACCAAATCCTAAGAAATTATTCAATTTTGACGGTAGGTCATCTTTTTTTTGTTGAATAGTCACTTAGAAAAATCGAAAAAAAAATATATTATAAGTTATAACATAATTGGGTTGCCAAATTTTCGTGATTCTTGATAGATAATAAATCAAGCTTTGCATTAAATATTGTCTCTTAGCGGAATAACGCGAAATAACTAAAGTTTTGCTCTAACAAAGGTACAAAAATCACAAAAACAAAAATGTGTAACACCCTGTGAAATAAAAAATTACTTACATAATTAAACCTTGATATTAAGGAAATATAAAAAAAATAAAACTTTTATTAAAACACACACCAAACGCACGAGAAAAAATTAAGAGCAAGGTAATCTCTTTCACCAAATAAACAGAATAAAAATCGCTAACTGCAACATGATCCCCACTTAACAATGCTTTTGTTATCACTTTCTACAATCTATTAGCTTTAAGAAAAGACGATTTTGGCATCAAGCAAGACAAGTCATTTTTCGAATTAAATTCCGCTAAATTCGCGAAATCCCACACTGTGCGATGGACGCCATGACCAAAATCCTCGAATTTTTTTTTTGTAACAAAACCAATACCTGCTTAATTTCTTATTTGAAAAATTTGAATTTTTAGAGTTGTAAGACGTTTGAAATTTGGGTCAAATTTTGATTGAATTTATTTTTTGGCTTCTTTCAATTACCTAGCTACACTATTTAGCAAAAACAAATGAAATTACTTTTCTCGGGATGAAGTAGGTACACTTTCTTCTTTTAGTGAAACCAATTATCTGGATTTAAGGACAAAAATCGATTTCGTTAGTTTCCAAACGATTTTAATTTTTGTACCTATCTATATTAAAAATTAGACATTTGAACAATGATAAATATAAAACAAAAGCTTCAAATTTTAACTCTTATTATTTTGGGATTATTTTAAACATTTTTGTTTTATTTGCTTTTTAGCGTTTGGTATTTGGTTTGGAACTCAAACATATGAAACACTAAAATGGAAATCCTCCTAGCAAGAAGAAACAAATTAACAATCTAATCGCATTTTGGATGGCAAAAGATCTTTCGTAATATGATCAGAGAAAAAGGAACTTAAATACCTAAATCATAGATGTTTTTGGGAGTAATATGTTTGACTTGAAATGAAAAAAAATTCTGATCCCCAAAAAACTCGAGATATGTAATTAACAAGCTTACCGAGAGCTTCTTTTGTACTTTCTTTGCTCGGCCTGCAATAAATGTACATTAACTACCTAGAGAGTTTTGGTAAACGAATGCATATTTTAATTCCGTTTGAACAAATAGGAAGAAATCGATTAGAACCGAATTCGAGTGAAACAAGGATTTTATATGACTTGTCTGGAGTTTTTTTTTTATTGTTATACTTTCGAGTTTCAGAGACAGTATCAAAATTGCTGACAAGACATCTCAAAAATATATACATATTTTGGCAATGTCATTTCAATGAACATTTTTCTCAAGATTATACAATATACATACTTAACTTTATTTTCTTAAATCTTTTTAAAATTACCCACAAAATTTAACTAATTACTCAATTTTTTTCGCTACATTCAAAGATAATTTTATGCATTTTCATCTTAAGAAGATTATACGTGTTATACATATCACAATTTTGAACACGGATCCGTTACCACAAACATCCACATACAACATACACCTACCTATGATGCTTTCAAAATGCACTGAAAAAAGTATTATTCTTAAAAACTATGAATCTCGTTCATAAACCAAAATTCATACATTTTTAAGAAAAATTCATTAAATTTAAGCACAAATTCTTAAAAAAAATGTTTAGTTTTAAGAAAGATTCATAAAATTTAAGAATCAGTTTTCATAAAAATTTTCCTATGGAAAAAATTTGTATGAATTTTTTTTAAGAACAAATACGAAGGTTTATGAATAAATTCATAAACTTCTAGCTCCAATTCTTGCTGAATCTTAGAATCTGGACATACTTTTATGAATGAAATTCACTATTGAAGGTTCACTATTATTTTCCATTCAGTTGTATTTTGAGTTAAAATAATTTTTAAAATTGACTTTTTTCCCTTCTAAAATTAAAAAAATCTATGTTTAAAATTACATTTGTAAGGAGTTCATAAATTTTGTGTGTTTTAAGTATTTTTTTTTTTCTTAAAATGAATGTATTTTTTCTTAAAATGAATGTATTTTTTCATTAATTGAAAAATAACGAACATTTTACCGTTATCCTGCATTCGGTATTAAGAACTTATTCTTAAAATCTAAGAATCTGTTCATACTTTTTAAGTTCGAAATTAAATTCTATGAAAGTATACATATAATTTATGAAAAAATTCTTACCTTTTGAGTTTTTAAGTACATTTTCTTAAAGTCTATGTATTTTTTCATCAATCTAGAAAATAATAACTGTTGTTTTGAATCTATGCCTTAGAAAGTTTTCTCTGCAGATTTAGTTTAAAATCTGATATTCAAAGTGGACAGTCGTTGCCGAAACAAGTTTGTAAATAAAAAACAATACAGTGTTAAGCATTTAAAACCACGTATACAATTTTGAAGAGTATAAGACACTTGTTGGTTCCCGTTGCCTCTTTCCCATATACTCAGATAAGTATAAAAACATAATTAATTTGTTAAAAATTTCTTTCTTTTATATATATATTAAATATATTTAATCATTTTTTTGTTATAGGTACATAATTTAGATACTTTTGTGAAACGAGTAGGCACGTGAGTAATCTTTAATTTTAGACAATGTTATTTTCGCAAAAAAGCGAAATATAATAGAACCGGCAAAAGGGCACTTTATACTGCACCGTAAAAACCATCCTAAAGTCTATTTGCAACAGATCCAGTACACCCAAAGTTGTCATTGCAAAAAAAAGCAAACACATCATGTTTGGAAAACATAGAATTTAGTAAGTGTTGCATGTTATTTAATCCCTTTAAATATTTAAATTTTGTTTTAAAGTAATATTATCAACACTCCTCAAATTATTCTATTTCATTCTGTATCTACCTAAATTTTTTATATTGTGATTTTTCCCCAACTTATTCAATTTTGTATTGTTTTTTCTTTCAGCTGCAGAACCTAATGCTGCCGATTACAATAAGGTAAAAGATAATTCTACCTCCTATTTCGATTTTTTGAACCAAATAGTACATAGTCATTTTACTAATACAAACTTTTTTTTTATCTTTCCAGATGATGCATCAATTAAAAAAGAAAAATTAAATTAAAATAAATTTATAGTGATATTTATATTTTTAATTTAATTTATAGTGAAAGTGACCAATAAAACATTTCTTTTATTTTTAAAAACTGTTTCATTTCTTTGTCTTAGATTTTGGGTTGTTTTCTTTTGCTGTTTGTTTGATTGGAACACAATTTTTTTCAGGAACAAATTAAATGCTTTGAATGGTAATGTATATTATATGCATCTATATAAATAAATGCATACATTTTAATGAAAAGTGTACTACATTTTATGAAAACAATCATAGAAAAATTCATAGTTTTTATGATTTTTTTCATAAAATTTAAGCAACATTTCATTCAAATTTTTACGGAATTTATGAAAAAAATCATAAAATATAAGAAATAATCTTAAAATGTAAGAAACTTTTCTTAAACTTTGTTCTTAAATTATAAGAAATAATTCTTAAATTGTATGAATTTTTCTTAAAATCTAAGAAACTTTTCTTAAACATGTTCAAAAATTTTCGAATTCGTGTATGAACAGAATTCATAAAATTTAAGAACATATTCTTAATTTTTAAGAAAGATTCATTCCCTTATGAATTTGTTCTTAAAAAGATTCTTAAATTTAATGAATTTTTACATTGGCTCATTTGCCATGAATTTTTACATTAATTTAATGTACAAATTCATTAATTTTATGTACCTTTTTGGTTCAGTGTGAAGTACTTAATATGACATAACACCTATTTTTCCATCATGAAACATGAATCTCTTAAGAAAATTTTCTATAATACCCGTACATTTCATTTTTCACACGCAACTATAAGACATGGACCAACAAAAAAAAAAAAAATTAAAACACAACACTGACGTTCTTTGTGACTCACAAGCTATCAAAGAGAAATGAATTTCCCTCATGTCGTTATGTCTTAATTACATTTCATACTCGAAAAGCAGTTTTAATGAAGAAAATTTAACCTTGTGGTGTGTCTGGATTTTGTAATTTTTTTTTCCTTCATTTTTTTTAATAAATCCAAACTTTTCATTTTGTTCTAGGTATAACTTTAATATAAGTACTTTCATAATGTTAAAAAAATAGATAGAAATTTTAAAAACAAAAAAAAAAATCACATTAAGTGATAGTAATTTAGCCGAACATTAAATTTAACAAAATTTCAAGTGGAAAAACATAGACATTCATTTATAGTCATATACTCGTTGGCCATACGGATAAAATTAGCTAAATTAAGCAATTATTTTCCATTCAAAATAATTCCTATCCACTCGACGGCGAATATTTCAATTTTAAGTCCTTCCTTCAATGGTACTTCTCATCATCGCAACCACGGTCGGATCGGGGAAAATTGGAGTAGAATTTGTTATAGCAAAATAAATTGAAACGGACATTAGTTTTGAGCGTGCCATCTCGGTCCCCATAGCTAGCTGTCTCTATAGTTGAGGTTGTTCTCCAATTGACCGCGCCACCTAAGATTGCGGTCTTCTTCTCTATGGGGGTTAGCCTTGACGTGTAGTGGGTGCTAACGGTGACTACTACTATTGTGAAGTCTAGGGTTTAGGGCAGAGTAGGCTGTTGTTACTAATTAATTTTTTTTTTTATTTTGATTTTGAAAATTTAGTTTTTTTTTTTAAGTTTTCAAAAACTGTTTGGCAAAACTGCTGTATTTCAAAACAAAATAAGAGACGAGGTTTTTGGTTTTAAAAAAAGGTAAAGTACGTTATTATACATGAACCGGTGATTTTTAATAATTTTCCTTCCAATTTTAGTCTTCTAGCCTCCTGGCTGGACAGGGTGATTTTTTCTTATCTCCACACACCCTGCACACTCAAGCTTTTTGGCACATTTTTCGTGATTTGCCCTATAGAATCAACTTTAGCGTCACCATTTCCAGTAACGGCGAACTACTTAGGTCACTTTTAATACTTTTTATAAAGCTTTTTTTGTGTAAGATTTTTGTTTTTCGTATCTTTTCGTACTATGTAGCTAATTTTCAGTTTGAAATTGGTCCACTTAGAGTATTTTCAGAATCCAAACAAGAAGTGTGGACGTTGTCAGTAGGTATTTGTTGTTTTTAAATAATTTTTCATTTAATTGCATCGCTTTACTTCGGTCACCAAAAGAAGCAAGTATTTCAAATCTTTTCACTAGTTCTTACAACCAACAGTATTTAAGTCAACGAAGTCAAATTAATTTATAAAAAAAAATTATTGCAACTGAAAAATATTTGCATTAGGTACCCACAAAAAAAATGTAGGGTAAGCGGGGGTACATTTGAAACTGGGACACATTTGACTTTGCGTTTTTCGGTATGATCGTGCCCTTAATAAGGAATTGTTTGGATGAAGAAAGAAGCTTAGTTTGATTTAAAGAAACTTTGTGAAAATACGCAGTCTTTTTAATCTAATTTTTGACCACCGCTATGTTAGCTATTTCTGAACCTAATAAAAAAGTTTTTTTAATGGTGAATCAATATTTTGATAGCACTATGCTTAAAGTTTAGTAAATTAAAACCAGCTTTGTAAAAAATTAGTATTAGTTATTGAAAAAAAAGAAAAACACTTATGAGGCTCCTTCGGGGCACCTTTGATTTTTGCAATGCTAGCCCAGTTTTACGTTGATTTTGAGGAACTATATATTAAAAAAATTATTAAAAAATAAATAGGTAGACATAAATAGACGAGCAAGATCCCCTGATAGTTTTAAAAATATAATGCACACGATGTGGGGTTTAATCCACCATTGTCAAATGTACCCCGGTCCCGGGGAACTTTTGACAAAATGCCTTTTTTTAGAAAACATTATTTTTTTACATGTTGAAATGTTGTAAAACAAACAAATTTACTGTAATTATAATCTTGAATAGTCAATAAATCAAATACAAAACAAAACATTGGAATAAATTAACAGTTTTCGAAAATACAGACCTGTAAAAACTAAATGTCAAATGTACCCCCTTCTCCCCTACTGCAAATAAAAAAAAATTTATTGCAACTGAAAAATATCTGTTTTGTATATAAAAATATTTCGCATTAAAAAAAATTATTGCAAATACAAAATTTTCTGCATTGAAAAAAAAAAATCAATGCAAAATGTGTGCATTAAATATTTTTTTTCGAATTTCTTACAATTTTCTCTATTGCCATACATTAGCAATTTCAACTATAATATCGAACCTAATGTAGGGCCAAAAAGTCAAAACTGTAAGATATCCGACGAATATTTAAGGCACACATTTTGCATTGAATTTTTTTTTTTCAATGCAGAAATTTTTTTTATTTGCATAAATTTTTTTTTTATTATTGCAAAATATTTTCATTTGCAATAAAAATTTTATTTTCAATGCAAATATTTTTCAGTTGCAATAACATTTTTTTTTTCAATTTAAAATTTTTTTATTTAGGTACAATAAATATTTTTTTAATGCAAATATTTTTCAGTTGTATTGAATTTTTTTTTAATGCAATTTTTTTTTCAGTTGCAGCAAATATTTTTTTTATGCAAAAATTTTTTATTTGTAATAAATTTTTTTTTTTATTTGTAATATTTTTTTTTTACTTTGCATTAAAAAAAGATAAATTATTTTAAGATTTTTAACATTTTAAAGGTTATGTATAGAAGAATTATTTTTAAATATAATTTAACAAAAAAACTCATCGAATCCATGCATTTGTGGCAGCTATGTGAAAAAAAAACTTAAGGTAATACAATTAGGTTAATTTATTAAATTAACCCTTTCGGACCCAGCGTTACTCTCATGTAACATTTTTTTTAAATTCGTAAAAAATATTAAATTAAACAATTTTTTAGGTAACGATGGCTTAATTGAAAGATAATAATGCCTACTTACAGGATTATTACAAAAAGTTAGTCAAATATCATACCATTAATTTTTTTATCGAGAAAGGGACTGAAATTCACATTTTTTTTTGGCAGAAATTTTTTTTTATATATGGTCGTAATTTTGAAAAAAAGATATAAAAAATGTTAATACAGAAAGTGCTTTGTTTTTTTGCTTAGAAGAATTAGCATACATTATAGTTTCATGAAAAGTTATTTTCTCAGTTCTCTTTTTTTGGTGGTCAAAGGCAGTGCAGGTACTTACATGCAACATGAGAAAAACACATTAGTTTTGCTATTTAATATTTTGAAAAAAAACTTTTTGCTATTCATATTTCTTAGTTGTGATGTTTTTGACCCGATAATACCGAAAAAAACATTTTTTAATATTGATTTTCATAGCTTGGGTTCGAAAGGGTTAATACGCTTTTTTTGCATTTTGGTACCAATTATTTCCTAATTATTCTAGATAGAATAAAAACTATTACCATTATTAAATGCCCTTTTGCATGCATATTTTTAAAAAAGTTACCCATACGTTCCTATAGATTTTTTTATACCACAGATGTTTAAAAATTTTCAAATGTTTTATTTTTTTTTACATTTTGCATCGAAAAACAAATTTAAATTTTTTTTAAAGAAAAGGTGCAACATTTAGAAAAACTCTTAACTTCTAATGTTGTGAGCCAATTATTGTAGAAAATTATAAAAAATTTATAAAATTCATTCATTCGTGGTTGTGGTTAAAGAAAACGTAAAATAATGAAATTTAAAGTACACTGAGCGAAAAAACGCTATAGAAATTTTTTCTATTTGGTTTTAGAACAGTCATAAGTCCACCTATCAGCAATTACAGGCTTATCAATTTTCTACCGGACACCGTGTTTAAAAACCTTAGAGCGCTTGAGCCCAAGCATCGTGGAGTCCAGGTCTTCAGGCCGTTTTTCACGAAGGGACCTAATAATAACACAGCAACACAAAACATTTTAAAAGTTCTGACCTGGGGTTGCGACTAGATTTTTCATATAGTTTTTGGGTCCCTGAAACCGAATCCAAAGTCCGTTTTTCCCCATCACGTCAGGTTTTCGAGATAACCTCAAAAACTGTCACGAAAACAAAAATTTTTTTCCCCTAATCTGGAGGTGCGAATATGTTAATCATATAGTTTTTGGATCGCTGAGTCCAGATTCGGAGTCAATTTTGTTCTATCACGTCACGCTTCTGAGATATGCTCAAAAAAATGTCAAAACCAAAAAACAAAAGTTCTTATCTGGAGTTGCGACCAGGTTTTTCATATATTTTTTGGGTCGCTAAAACCGAATCCGAAGTTTATTTTGCCGTATCACATCAGGTTTTTGAAATATCTTCAAAAAATATCTAAACTAAAAAAAAAGTTCTTATCTGACATTTTTTTAGGATATCTCGAAAACCTGACGTGATACGGCAAAATAGACTTCGGATTCGATTTCAGCGACCCAAAAACTATATGAAAAATCTAGTCGCAACCCCAGGTCAGAACTTTTATTTTTTTTTGTGTGGCTGTGTAATCGTAAATTTTCGATTATTAGCTTTACGAACTATGTAAACTGGTTGTAACACCTTTCATCCATCCCAAAAAGTGTAAGAAGATGTTTCCTGTTTCCAATTTAGCTTCGCCAAAGACTCATTTAGACTATAAATCATTCTGCAAAGTTACATTTCACCATCACAAGTGACCTTTCACGCGCCCTTAATGTTGGTTTAGCTGACTTCGGTCCTGCCCTCAGTTTATTATATTAAATTTGTCGAATACACAAAAATGCCACTATACCTATGTTTTTTTGTTTTCCCTTACCAACTTAAATTTTGATATTTATCTCAATTCAAATTACTGAAGTTATACGAACTACCCTATTAAAAATATTTAGTTGGTTGAATGGACCTCTGATAAAAAAAGCAAAAAACAAAAAAAAATTATCAAAAACTTCATCATTAACACGGTTTGTGTCGGTCGACTATTGTGTCGTCATGTCGCAAGCAGAATAGTGATGGAGTGTGGCAGTGGCAGTGGAAGCGTGAGGCGTGCGTGCTGCCTCAATTGAACAAAAAAAAAAAAATAAAAACAAGAAGTCAACATCAACACATCACACATAAATAACAAACCCCCACTTAACACTGGTAATTTACACTTGAAGGTCTATTGTTTATTTTTTTTTTCGTTTGTTTGTTTGTGTGTTTATTCCCTTACAAGTCCGCATATATATTGTCTAAGTTCCCGCCATGTGAATTTTTGAAAATTTCGTTTCGTAAATTCCTCTCGACGTATATCTCAAGTGTCGCGCTGTGAAATCCCACTACAAAGCGTGACAAAATATCCTGTTTTTGTGGGGATCTCAATTGCGCAAGTCTCTCTTGTGTGTTGTTTTGCAAAGATGCAAAAAAAACTCACTGCAAAATGCAAAATAACACAACAATGCAAAAATACAGAACAACACTAAACAAAACGTACAAAAAAAATAAGAAATAAAAAAAAAAAAAACAGAACAACTAGAGAATAACACCCCCTACTTTTGAGGATTTGTGCATTTCTGCGTGACCTCTTTATCGATTTGAACTATCGTTTGGCTTCGTTCATGTGGCACGGACAACAGAACAATCACACCAGGCATTCTCTAGTGTTTTGTCGTCGTCGGTCGTATAGTCGATATACCAACTACTATATCGTTCTATTCAAACCTCATCTACCACTGCCCTCTGCCTTCACTATTATACCGTCGAGGTATATAGGCAAAATTCTAAGGACTTTAAAGGACGAAAAAGGACTTGGAGGCAACACAACGAATGAAATAAAGGGCCAAAGGCATTATATCGTGCCACTTCCGCACTTAAAACTTGTGCAACTGCAATCAATCTCGAATCTCGGTCTCTAATCAAACCAGGGCTTTTCGATATGTATATTCAGCCAGAGCACAGAGCCTCTTTTGGGTTGTACACTTATAATGTTGTAGGTGGAAAATGCGACTGCCATCAGTACTCTGTGATTTTGGATATCCATAAGAGTATACTTTCACCCCCGCTTTTTCGTCATCGTCAACACGGCTATATGATGACGATTACGATATGACGATAGCGATAGCTGCTATACGACCGACAATGACGACGATAGCGATGTTTGGGATTTCTTGCTTCCTCCTAGATTTCTGGATACTCGCATCTAACACAGAAGAATCACTTATCGTGATGATAAACATTCGAAAATATCAGAGGGGTTCGTTCTTTTCATGGTCTACCATTTTGAAGGGACTTATTACATATTCGTTGTACCATCCTATAGCAAGCATACCATAATTCGTGCACATCGCATACATCTCTCACATAGGCCATGTATAAATAGACTTTGCACTTAGGGTATTTAGCAGCAAACACCGGGTGGTGATTATACTGCGTTTTTCTTCCCTTTGTGAATGCGAGAATGAGATTTGAGATGAATTATAATCTTTGTTTGAATCTGGTAGAAGCTTCTTTAGAAATATTTCAATACTTCGTAAAGTATACGCATTGGCAAATCTTATTCATTTTATTATTTTTGATGGGTAACATAGCTAAGAAAAATACACTTCTGTTCATTTGAATGGGGTTTTTGGCTTTTTAAAAAATTTCTTTCAATAAGTTGAATGGGGAAGAATTACGGATTTTCGGAATTTTAAATTTCGATGCACGCGAATAATCTTCTTCTTCTCTTTCTTTTTCTGCCAATTCTCATATCATGATTTCGTCTATTACGACTATACCTACGGTGACCATATTTTTAAATTCCAAATAATGAACTAAAACAAAAGTTAAGCCCAGTTCTTAACTACTTTTTTTTTGACGTCTTATAAATCGATGAACCATGGCAGCCACCATAAAAAAGTGACGCCATTTTCTCCCGTTCCACTCTTGCACTTTCGCAGTGCGGCAAAAATTTCAATTAAAAATTAAAAATAAACTATTAGAGATAAAAAAATCTTCTATAGCTTATTTGAAAGATAATAATCTAAAGTTGAATACATTTGAAAGATTTAAAAAAATTCCATCTTTTAATAGGGTAAATAGGGGTAAAACAAAATTTTTTTTGACAATTTGAAAAACGTCATTTCATAGATAATAAAAACGAAGTTAGGGGTCTAACACGGATTTTTTGTTAAGTCTCTGCGTTTCGAAATATGAATTTTTGTAAAACACCTACTCATTTTGGCGTATTTTTGGGTGATTTTTTTAAATTTTTGTAGCGTTCAAGCACCTGATGATGTTATCTTTCATTTGGTATATCACACATAACTGTAGATTCACTACAAGCTTCACAATGTTAAATTAAAAAACTTGCAAAATACCTCGAAACACCTGTGGAGATCTGTTGATCATGAACACGAACAGCAACCAGTGTGGAAAGTACCGTATTCTCAGTTTGAAATGTAGACATGGTTGGATTTAAAATATTCTAACTTTTTTTCTAGGCATCGCAGAAATAAGATTGAAACGTCATTTGATAGGTGAAATAATGAGCTTTCACATAATATAAAATTTTGTATAAGTTGTCATTGAAAAAATTGATTCAATAGCGTGAGAAAATAAAATTATATGCTTTTTTTTTGCCTTTTTTGATGAAAATTGATCGAGTTCAAAAAATTCTACCTCTTTTTGTAGATGTCTAATAGACATGATCGTTAAGCTGAAGCAATAAGCTTTCAGGTGGTATAAAATTTTTTATAGGTTGTTATATCGAAAAAATGGATTTTTTTTGTGATGGAAGTGATTTTTTCACTTTTTTTATAAGAAATGATTGTTTTTAATAAATTATTTTAATACTTTTTTCACATTGAAAAAAATTTGAAAATGGTTTTATTTTGTAAGCTTTTAAAATAAAAAAATTAATACCTATAATGAGAAAAGAAAAGAGGTATTTTTTTTTAGCTTTTTCTTGTAAATTATGATTGTTTGAAATAAATAAACGCTTCAATTGACTCATTTCAAACATTATCATTTTGTTCCAGAAATAACTTTACTTTTCCATTTTAATTTGATAAAATCATAAATACTGAACAAATAATGAACAGATTTTGAAGTAATGAACATTTGTATGTTTTTGAATACAAAATAATTCATAATGATCATTTACTTTAAACAATGGAGAGTTCATTATTACATATAATTAGCTGCTAAATAGCTCCACTTTTATCGGTTAAAAGACAAACAAATGTTTGGCAAGACGATGCCATATAGGAGACTTAAGGCCTAGTGATTCACAAATCTATAGGGGAAAGTGGCCCAAAATGGCACCCCAAGATGAAATGGCCCCCTTGCAATAGAAATCGTAGAATCGAACAGAATTAAAAGGTTTTCTGAATGTGATTCTTTATTTTACATATCGTTCCTCTCAATTGTTGCCAACTCAAAAACAACTTTTATAGCTTTGGTATTCATAGCTCTGGTTTTTCATAACTTTGGTTTCTCATATCTTTGACGCGCATAACTCTGGTTTTCATAACTGGATCAGTTTCCCATGGAAAAGATCTCCCCGTCTCATTTGGTGCGCTTTTGAGAGCATCGCAGGGGAAGCAGCTGATGAAATCAAATGAGGGATCAACGTTTCCTACGTTATTACTTTGGTCAGCGAAAAGGCAGTCAATATGAATGTCATACCTTGAAATGAATACTGAAATTTAGAGGCTAATTCAGTGGCGTAGCTTTGCCCTTTGGTGGCCCTGTGGCGCACTTAATTAGATTCGTCAAGAATTCTTAATATTGTTCTATTAAAATGTTCTATTAATATGTTTCGTCAAAATCCATCGGGATTCCAAGATAATTTGAAGCTTTTATTTTATACTTCGCAAAGATCTTGAGAAAATCTAAGAAGACCGCTGAAAATAATTTTCTTTCTAGGTTTGTTAAACCTTTCCGTAGGAGCATTCTTACAATTTCTGAAGTAGAAAGGGTTTTGGTACCGCTTTTTAATACTTACAATTTCTATTGATTAAGTTGCTTGTTGGAATCCTTCAAGGGTGTGGAAACATTAATAATAAATTTAAATGAGTCTGATGATCGGATTGGTCTCCGTGTAATAGCTATAACTCCAGCATAGAGCAGATTATTTCATTTACTTGCAATTCGGTGGTCAGACGTTAGAGTTACATAAAAAAAATGGTCAAGTTTAGAGAAAGTTCTTCGCAAACAATTTAAGTTTATGGACTCTTTTGACTCTTGTTCTTCACGACAAACCAAACATTTTTATCTCATTTTGTAAAGTCAAAAAAAAACAAAGAGTTTTTCAGGCTTCCACATCTCTCCTCCTTAATTCTTTTATCAACAGCCTAGAATATGAATTCCCTAATTTGTTGGCGTCATCAGTTTGTATAAATTTAAACTATTTTTTGAGTACCTATTTGAGTATATACCAAAACTATATGTCATCCGTCAGAACTTTGGAAAAGGGAGTGTGTATGCGATAAAAGATGTGATTTTTCTTATACCATAAGCTTGTTAATGACTTTACATGTAATAAAATTCGTCCTTTAAGGATATGCCCTATACCACCCCTGGCGCGAATAAAAAAAAAAACTATAAATGTCAAACTTAATTAATAAAAACAAAAACGCACAAATTAGCATTAAATTATACGTTCTATTATGAAATCTCTAAAATGTCAAACGGTAGGCATTATGGTGTATGAAGTAATTAATTAATTGGTAATTGTTAGTTGATTGCAAATAAAAACATTGCTTTGATTTTATATTCTTAAAACCAATTAATGGCCTTTTGTTCAAATAATACAAAAATTGCTTCATATAATATTTGTGTTCTTTTTTTTTTGTTCAGGTTTTTTTTTTTTACATGCACAAATACATACATGCCTACTCGCATATTAATATTTTTTTAAGTATTCAATTTTTTTTTTGTTCAATTTTTAGCGAGAATTATATATTAATAATAATAGGTCAACAATTTCTTTTGTAGATATTTACATATACCAATTAATTAATCATATTTGCATAACTGTTTCTATAAAATTGAATGTAATTCAACACTCTTTTTATGTAATTAAAGTTAAGAGTGTGGCAAAATAACAGAGTAAATAGTGTATAAACAAAAAAAAAATGGTTTTAATTTAAAATTCATTTCACTCAGATTATTTAACTTATTATGTGGGGATTTACACGATTAACAAAATTGTTATAATTTTATTGTGAAAATGGGTTTAAAATCTGCTCATAATTTTCCAGCTTAATATAATTTGCCATTTTTTTTTTTTTATGGTTAGAATATAATGGCGGATACAGACAGAGTTGCCATTAAAAATATTATTATATTAAGTAGTTTGGTTTTCAGATAACTTAGTTTAACCATTGGCTTTTTTTCAAATACAGATGCTGGTGAGGACGGTTCAGAGCAGTGTTTCTCAATGTGCGGCCACGCCCCACAGGGGGGCGATTTGGTTTTATAGAGGGGCAATTCAAAATAATACAGAATAACACTTTTTTCGAAAAAAATATGAAATTCTTCTGTTTCCACACTTAAAGATGTATTTGTAAACCAATCTGGGATCTGTTATTCATTGTGTCAACTGTCACTTATTTGACTTCATTCAACAGTTTCGTTCAAAAAGTACAATTTTTTGGTTTTTTGTTCATAATTGCGCATATTTATTGGTATTTAAATACTGTTTAATGATCATGTCAGCGTTCTGACCCGGCCAGGATTCCAAAAATTTTCATTTAACACACATAACAACAAGAGCTTTCCGTAAATCGTGGATGCAAGTACTTGGGTTAGAGAGGTGTGGTTAACAAAACAGGATCATATATAAGTGGTCAAAACTACCGAAAAACGTTACTTGATTTTTTCAAAAATGTTCCAGCATTACTTTCTAATACTAGAGTCAATACAGGGACAGCCTTAAAAAAATAATATCTGGCCAGTTAAAAAAGATATCAACATCAATTAAATTATATTTATTCTAAAAATTAGAATCTTAACGCAGTTTCAATCATTAGTTTTATCAGTGAAGTTGGCGTTGACGTGAGTTTATAGGTACACCAAGCACAAAGTAGGGATATTATCACATAATCGAAAAATGATACAAACTTTGTAGGTAGACACTAATTGTACACTGAGGGAAAAAACGCAACGTAAAATGTAAAATGTTCAACGTTGATTTAATGTTGAAAAAATTAACATGAAACTTCTTCAAAATAGAATTGAAACAACTTAAGAAATTTTTTTATTTTTTGCGGACTTCAGCTTTTGTTGCATTTTATCACTCTTATTTTCAACAGTGAGATAGCACGTTGGTAAAGCATTCGCCTAGTAACCCAAGAGTTGTAGGTTCGATCCCCAGCGGCTGCCCATTTTTCTTTTTTTTTTAATAAATTGATGTTTTTTTTTTAAGTTGAAACAACTTTGATTTAGGTCCAATTTATTCACACTCCATTAAATTTAAAGTCGCCATTAAAAAAGGGAAATTTTACAATTTGTATGCGATTTGACAGTTTTATAATTTTTAATGGAGCCTTTAAAAATAATGGAGAGTGAATAAATTGGGCCTTAAAGATGTTTTATAACGGTAAACCACTTTAAACTAACGATGTTCTACTTTGATTTTAAAATTTTCATCTTCAACGCAAAATCATTCCGAAAAATAGTTGAATCAACGTGGTTTTCGTTGATTTTAAGTTGTTTTTTCCCTCAGTGTAGAACAATTTTTTTCTAAGAAGATACCCAACAAATGTTTTGTTTTTTATTTTTTGGTCTGTTTATTTTTTCTCTTTACTATGTCACTGCAAAAATGTATAAAATATTATTATGGAACACTAAAACAAAAAAAAAAATACAATTTTAATAATAAATAAAAACATTTCAGAAACAGGTGTGTTAACTTTAAGCATCCACTGTTGTGATCAATTATAATTTGGAACAACCTATGAACACTTAGGTGATACAAATTTTTAGTTTTAAAAAATTTTGCTAAAGATTAGGTCTCTTTAATGAAAACATTCTAGAACAGAACAGATCAGAGCAGCACAAGTTTGTAAATACTGTCAGAACAAGAAAGAACAGAAAAGTTCAACTTCGTATTTAACAAGATTGACAGTTGTCTATATCAGTTGCAAAATTTTTAATTCAAAATTATTTCTTCAAATGATTTTTTACTAAAATTAATGATTTATAAGCACTTTTAATATTCCCGTAATTTTTTTTTGTTATTATTCAAAAAACTCTTAAGAAATTCACTTTTTAAAATCTTATTTTCTCTTATTTTTTTCACAATCAAACAAACAGCTGACAATTGACACTTTTCACTCACTTGCTCTACCCCTAAAGTAGGAGCAGATAAACTTGAACTTTTCTGTCCTGAAAAAATTCATGAAATATAGAATGACAGATTTTAGAACAAGTTGGGGCGAGTTTTTTTTTCATGAAACAGAAAAACTTGTACTTTTCGTATCTTTTCTGTTCTTTTCTGTGCGGATCAGATTCATTAAACAGACCTATTAAGACAATTTTTAAAGTTTTACTTCAATTATTTTTTCTTAGAAAATCTTTCTTCAGTGAATGATCCGAAACACAAAATTTTCTTAAAATTCATTGTTTTAATAGCTCTGATCTGTGAAACTGTGAAGTGATAAAAAATTTTTGAAGTTTGTTTTAATTTGTTAATTGTTTTAATTTAATTTTTGAAGTTTGTTTTAATTTTTGTTATAAATCCAGAATCGAATTTATTATGAAAACGTGATAAAACTTATCACTTCACAGTTTTACAGATCGGGAATTGACCCCCTGGAAGTTTTGTTCAAATAAAAAACAAATACACTGCTTGGCAAAAAAAACTCTGCAAGATGATTTTAATTAATTTTACTGTGGTGAATTCAAAACTGTTTCCAGATTTATTCCATCAGTCATCACGTCTAGTTTTTGAGCTCTACTGTCTACTCATCCCTTTTTTCGGTATAAAGTCTCAAAAACTAATTTTGAATTAAATGTTTTTGATAACCTATAACTTTCTTTTTTATCCAAATTAGCAGTCGAAAACTGGAATTTACTTCAAGTCTGCTTCAATAAACCATTAGTTTCGTTAACCACTTAGATTTTAAGATATTCTAAATTTATATTTAAAATACCTTTTAGAAAAAAATAACTTTGAAAAAAGAATTAACACATTTAAGACGATAAAATATGGATTTTTGAGATTGCATAAGTAGTTTTGGAAAAACAAAATTTAACGGTGATGTTTTTGACGCCAAAAGTCCCAAAAAAAAAACACGTTTTTGACCTATTAATCTTCAAATATTTCAAAAACTTGACGTGCCAGTGAAATTTTAATTTTGAATTCAAAATCAGCACATAAGAATCTTTTAGAAAATGATGGTTTGGTTCAAGCTCTATTTTCCTTACCGACCAATGTTACCATTATCTTAGTGAAAAATAGGAAAAGTCATTTTGGACAACAGTCCAGCTGTTGGGATCATATTCTTATGGGCGCTTTGAGTGGTACAAATCGAAATTGAAATTCGCCATATTATTATAACATTTTCTCTTCTAGTACATTAGTATTATTATAGAATAATAAATTATATATGGTTTTGAATATACGCATTTAACAGTTCCACTTTTATGCTAACCATGAAATTTAAAGTTTAATCTTTAAAATTTGAAAAAAAAACTCAAAATTTTTATTTTTAAAATAACCGGCTTAAAAAAATATTAAACGAAAATCCATAGTTGTAAAAAATTTTAATTTAACATCAATACCAATTTTAGGTATATTTATAATAATATTCATCTTCACAAACAACATCAATTTAAATAAACATTAATTTAATTTTATTATCAGTTTCCCTTTATTTTTTTTTTTTATTCATTCATTCATTTATTTTTACTAAGCTTATCGATAAAATCGCATAAATGTCAACAATTAAAAACCAAGAAAATAAATAAATCTTAATAAAATAAAAAAAAAAAAAAACGGAAATTAAATTAAAAAACATAAAAGTAACATTTTGTATATAATTATAAGTAAAACAATGTCGTCGGTTTGTCTGTCTCTAGTGGATATTCCCTTATACTCTCTGACCTGATGGCCATTTATTTATTAACTATTATCTTTGTCGCTGAATCAAATATTCAGATTTATCACACAACCAACACAACACAACACAACACCAGACCTTGGATGATGATGGTGTTTGGGTGCCTTTTTGGTGTGATGATGGTGGATGGTAGTGGCTTGAAGCTGGACCTCGTTAGTATAAGTATAGCTGCATGATGTAGACTTTTTTTAATTTGTTATTTTACGACTCACTTTCTGAAATGGAACTTCCAACACACAAAGAAGCCCTGGCAACCTAGATGCTGTTGGCCCACGCTTTCCCCCTTACCAACATCCCAACTTACCATCTTGGAGCATAGGTTTGGTCTTGCTATACAGCAGCGCCCACATTATTTTTCATGTAAAATTTTTTACTTTTTCCATTTTTTTTTTATGAATGGACGGTCATTAAATCAGCCAGGTGGATAACTTTGCGACTTGATTTCGTGGTGCCTACATTTTAAGTTATAGTCACAGAGACGACCATCCAACGCTTAAAATGTGGGTTTCCAAAAAAAAAAATCAGCAGGCACCATATACTAACTATTAACTCAACTCTCTCGAGTCTTGAGCAATCAACCTCTAAAAGATTTCTGAATGAATAATCACACTCCAAGACGACGACCGACCGACGACCGTTCTCCATCCGTCGTCATAGGAGTTTGTTATACTTGGTAACGTATAGTAACAACATTGAATTAATGGCAATACTCTACACACACACAGTTTGAAGATATGGACAAAAGTCAAATTGAAAACCGGGCCTATTAAAATAAATTATTGCATCTAAGTCGCAATCGGATCAAGGGACAGATGGGCTATTAACGGAGATTGAATATAAAATCAATTTTGATTTTGATTAAAATTGTGTAGGTCTACTGTTTGTTGTGAAAATGGAAGTGGAATTGGAAGTTTTTGTCATCTGGTCGAGATTGACTGACCTCAAGTCGGGTTTTGACCCTATTCAGTTCACATCAGCATAGTAGCTCAACTACACCATTTAGTTTTAATCAGATACATACGGATACATTTTATTATGAAGTTCAATGAGAGAGGAACCAGAACAGACATGTGAGATGAGTGACCATGTGAGTTAGTTCCCATGGTTTGTCTTCTCTTATACTTGTGGTTTAATATCATATATCTGACGAAGATGATTATGATGATGATGGTGGAAGACCAACTAAGGATGTGGTCAGCAAATCATTTATTAAATATGGTAACACGATGATTTTATTTCCAACGTCATCCTCATTATCATCTTCCCATATAATCTTTATCATCATTGTCATTAGTTTTGCGTCGGTTTCGGTTGTCGTCATAGGGAAAGCATTATAATAATAATAACCATGAAAGACGTTGAAAGGCGAATTATAAAAATTTATTGATTGAATACTCGTTATTTTAACTTATTTATGATGTTTTTTTTTGGCAAAAATAATATTAATAAATCATTTTTGTCAAAGCTCATTTAATAAAGTAAAATGATCAATTTGCGGAAAGCATTTGAGCCACAAAAAAGTTGTATAAAATGATTCTTTTTTTTTTATTTTGGTGTTTGAGTTAGGCTTGGGGTATTTTATTCAACACAGTTTTTGTCAATAAAAGCCCCCATCTACCTTCTCATAACTCAAAAAGGAAAAGAAAAGACAACGTTGACATGTAACAAACCTAATCAACTATAATAATAGAAAGTTCATTTTTAAATATAATTTCTTTCAAGGCCAAGCTCTTTTGCTAAGAATATTGATGTTATCAAAACAAAAGTTTTCCTTGGATCTTAATACTGAAAATAGATTCCAATTTTTATGTTTCAGCAGCAGCTTTTGAAGTTAATAATGACAATACTGACAAACTATGTGAAGTTTGAACGTCCAGATGCAAATTTTTGTTGCAAAGCTATGTGTTTCGTTTGCCCAACGTTAGCTCAACATTTATCCTTTCAGAACTTTTCAGAATACAAAAATAATATGGAAAAATTACCTAATAAAAAGGTCAATTTTATCTCGGTTATTTATGGAATATTCTCAACAATTGTATACCATTTAGAAAAAAGAATTGAACACACCAACTTTTAAGGTAACTTGATGAAACATCGTTGTGCATTTTTTTTACACTACGGTTCATTGAATTGGAGTCATATAAAATTTTTTAGTACTTAGTTGCTTTAAAACTGATGCAGCTGAGTTAAAACTTTTGAATGCATTTGGTAGCAGGGTAATTTAAGGTTCCGTAACAAAAGAAAAAAATGGGAAAAATTAAGAAAAAATTTATTATATTTTTTTTAATTTGCTTTTAAAGTCAGCAGATCAATTTCCAGTATTCAAGTTAATCTGTCTTTTACAAAAATTCTCGTGCGTAATTTTGGCAAAAACTCGAGAACATCTTAACTGATTTGGCTGATTTTTGTTTTGTTTTCTCCATTTTAATGCTGTTTTCATATTCATATTGAGAAAAATAAAAAAAATTAAATTTAAAAAGAAAAAAGAAAAATTAAATCGAAATTTTCGTTTTGTTCGAATCTTTATCAAATTGGAGCTTGAGGCACTATTTGATATCTACTGTTTTGAATAGTTATGGTAAAAGAAATTCACTCTGATGGTATTTCTATTAGGTATACAAAAATAACTGCTTACACATATAACTGTATCCAAACTGTAGCCAAACTAGTTCATATTGAAATTCTTTATTTGTTGAAAAATTAAATTAATTTGTTTGCATAGTATTTTTTATTATTTTCTTGCATATACAGGGTTTCTAAAAAGTAATGGATCAAACGAAATGTGCTGATAGGCTAACTTAAGATCTCTCAGAATTTGGTTACTTGTTCATCCCAAATCCTTACGGCAGTTCTTGTGAAATTTCAAAAAATCCCTACTTTGCAACAGTATTTTGCTTCCTCTGCCCATAATTGATTTTTGTTTTTTTGCAATTCTTTCACTAAAACATTGCCTTATAGTAAGAAACAATCAATTACCTAATAAAAATATTTTTTATTTCATACGCCATTTTTCGGCAAGTTAATTAGTTTCATAAAAACTCAATTTCTTACTTTTATTTCAGAGTAACAAGACGAAAAAAATTTGTATTGTGTGACTCTGGTTTATTATTTTTAAAACTTGTTCTGGTATTGCAGTTTTCAAAAAAGTATAAAAGTTTAAAAAGTTGAAGTTAGATAAAAAAAATATTACAGGTTTTTCAGAGCCTTGTATTCATCATAACTTTTTTCTTATAATTTAAGTCGAAAAAAGTGCTTGAGCAAAAATGTAGAACTTTAAATTATCTACATTTTATACCTTAACAGTTTTTTTGTACAATGCACGGTTCTTGCACCATAAAACTCATAAAACTCGAGTTAGGCTCACAGGGTATGAAAATTGTATTTTTGCTCCCAACACTACAAAAGCAAATCTTAGGAGGGGAAACGGTGATTATCTATTGTTTTGGTTTACCATGAACCCAAAAAGTTCAAATTAAACCCAATCACAAAAAATATTTTTATTTTTGTCGACCTGTGTTATTAATTCATTGAAAATTCAATTTTATTTATTTCATAAGAAATTTTGCAAGTTTTAATTCATAAAACTGTTTGAGGTTGAAAAAATAAACTACGATTTAAATTAAAAATCAGAATAATTTTAATCGTGAATTTTATCCATGAATTTATTGTGAAATAGTTTTTCACCAAAAACAAGATGGTTTTATATACCCTTAGCGTTATTTATATACCGAAAATCGGTATAATTTTTTAACCACCGGTGTTTATTATATACGAGAAAACGGTGTATTTATATTCAAAATGTATATCACGAAAGTGCAAAAAATACTCCAAATATTTTGGTGTATTTTAGACTTTTGTGCTACTTGAGGCCCATAAGTTCAAACATTTTTATCAATAAAAATGCATAGATAACTTAAAAAAACATCGTTTTTTGCATTTTATTAAAGATTTAATGTAAGGCGTTATGTAAAAAGGCGTAGGTATTATAAAAAAATCTAATTTTTTGTTTTGAATTTCTTGCAAGGTAGACTGACCAATGGGCTTGAAATTTTCACACGATTTTTTTATACTTTTTTTTCAGGTAATGATAGAAGGATTTAGGTTTCTGGCAATTTTTTGAGTTAAAAATGTCTTTATTTTGTAAAGCAGCCATTTTGTCAAAAATTTTGGCTATTCAATCGTTTATTACCTGTAATTCTTCTATTCTGAAAAAGAATTTTTTTTCGGAGGGACATCTTTTCCGGTTTTTCTCAATATCTCCTTAATGTCCCAAAAGCCACCAAAACCCTTTTTTTTCTTGATGAAAACAATAAATAACTTTTGTTTCAAAAAACTATATCTAATTTTTGTGGGAAATTTATTTAAGATTTGAGAACCCTCGGTAATTTTCTTGTGTTTTTTAATTTATTTTGGTTAGTTATTATTGGTTAAAGACAAAAAGATCCTTTTTCATGTTTGATATCTCAGCAAAAAGTTAGAGGTTAAGCATTTTTTGACGATGTTTTCGATCGGAACAAGCGATGCTAACTATTGTTAAATAAATTTTTTTCCCGCTGCCAAAACGTCTTCGTTGTGTAGTGACTTCGAAAAATGGTCAATACATGAAGCGTGAAGCGATTACAGCCATTGTTTAATTCCAATGAATATGAAAACTCAATCTCATCCGTAAAAAATAAGAAGCCCTTTCAACAATTACACAAATTATACAGAATTAAGTCTTGTCAACATAGATGATAACAATTAATCAGCCTCTACAACCGACCTAATCAGATCTTGCAAATAATCTAAGTATTACTAACCAGCTTTTTATGGACTTTTAAGTCCAAGGCGAACTTAACAGGGCCATCTCACTTCTTGACGTTCTTATGAAAATTTTTTTTATGAACAATTTTAGGACACGTTATTTCAATTGGGTTTTTAAGATTTTTAAAAAATTAGCATTTTTCTATAAATGGCTTAGTCCAAGGATAATTCTTTAACTTAAATTCTTTCATCAAAAAATCACTTTATGCCTGAGGCTTATGATTGTAAATTGTATTTATTATAGGTATCTCCTGAATAAGTCTTTTGATGGTTTGATGTGCAATCTTTCGATAGCAAATTAACATAGTATGAAAAAGGTTTGCGTAGATACTGCCTTATGAAAAAAAAGAGTCTTTTAAGGTCGTATGATTACTAGCAGATAAAACCATTCACCTGATTTGAGGACAAAGGCCACCTTTTTTTATCTTTCCCATCACTTAACCTTCAATAAGTGACTCTTCAGGACTTTCGAAGCAATTAGAATTCATAACACTACGTCTCTGAGTGCTTCAAACACGAGGGTCCTCATTTACCATTCCGCCTTATAACCCAATCTGGCTTTTTACTCCCCCTTTCCTCTCTCTCTTTCTTTTTTTCTAAAAGAAAAACAAATGCTAATAGATTTGCAGCTCATAAGAAATTATTGAAATGACTTTTGAATAAATCAACTAATAATAAGAAAAATGAAGACAAAACAAAAAATTCACAAAAAAAAAACTTGCCAATATTTTAGAGCCGTCTTATGAATGAAAATAAGATGAAAAAAAAAAAAAAATCATTGAACTTCTAAAGTAAAATTGCTCTAGCAAAGTCAAAAACAAAGTTTACCCGCATTGCAAAGCATTCATAATGGACCAAGCTTCAAAGATTCAAAATTTAATATCGCTCGCTGCCGCCATTTGATTGAATTCACAGCGAGTTTTTTTTTTTGCTTTTATTTTTAATTTCATATTCAGTGATTTATTCATGAAAAAGTCAATTTGTTTGTCTTCGTTCTTCCTATTTTTCTGGAATATATTCTTCATTTTGATAGCCAAGGAGTTATGATGGATTTATTGGTCTCGTTGCACGTCCTATAAATACAAACAATTTAACTCAACGGAAAGTGCGTCGTTGCCATCGTTGCGTCGTCATTGTTGTGCGTCAGTGTTATTGGAAAATGGAGCGTAACAATTTGTCCACTATTCTACATGTCCGTCCATTCGCTTGTTTACTTTAACTCGCTAGAATAGGTTCTACATGCACATGTTGTGGGATCTTGAAATAATATCCCCAAACCAAATGGTTTAAAATTTCCATCACAAACAAAGACGGTATATACCTAATATACAAATATGTGGGACTTTAATTTTTGTTTCAAGGATTTTCAAAAAGGGCAATATGAGCCTCTCTCAAATTATACTAAAAAATCAACGATTTTTTTTTATATTTTAATAATAATGAGAATAGGAGGTAATTTTAATAAAGCAACAAGATGATTACACTATCTTCTATTATTTGATTTTTTTTCAAAATACGAATTCTTAAAGATTAGTCAAGAAATGTTTACAGGCCTAGTTAAACGTTGTTCTACAGGGCTTTAAGGCCCATTGTTTGACTTCTCTTCCTAAATATACTAATATCTTCCTTCATAGACTGCACGCACATGGTAACTTTTTCAATAATTTTTGTCAAGCTACAAAATTTTTTTAAATCTGGACTTTTTTACCATGTATTTATCCATGAGCTCTATAAATCAGAATGATATCCAGCTGATACCCCTGTAAAGATAGTAACTGAAAAGGTTCCTTATAGCTCCTTAAAAATACTTTAAAATAAAAGCTTTTCCGAATAAAAATGACTTACTAAAACAAAAAAAAAAGGAAAACAAAATTGAAAAAGTTAAAGGTAAACATACTTAAAATGTTAAACATTTTGAAAAAAGTGTGACTAAATTTTGTTATATATTTTATTATGAAAACATGTTTGAAATTGTAATAGATAAAGTATAGTTTACGGCTCTAACGATTTTAAACTTCAAACTTTAACTTAAATTTCTTATCGAAAAGCTGTTCTATATTGATTCGGTTGTTTAAATATAGTTGATTTATATAATTTCTTACCAGTTCAGATAAATTTTGAAAAAAGGAATTAATGCCAAAATAATAATAATTTTTTTTTAATAAAAAAGTACGTATACGCCATACAACATTCTTTTGAAATTGCAAGTTATTGTGTTCTTTTGAAATGAAAACAAAATTAAAAAAAAAAAATTATATATGTTCATAAAAGCTGCATAGTCAAGCTATAAGCTTTCCATAAGAAAAAGAGTAATCGGAAAATATCAAGTAGGTATAACAGGTCGGTAGGATAAAGGGTTTATATTTTGTCGACCCATTCATTGTATTTTTCGTTTATGCCTATAGAAAGCAGAATTTACACATTATGATCGATTTTGGAACGAATCTTCTTCAAGTAATACTCTAGAAATCTCATCTTGAAGTGACATTAAACTTTTTTTCGAATCTAAATGGCAAAGGTGAGATCAATTTTTTTTCAAAACATATTAGCATAAAACGAAGGATCAGGAAATTTTTGATAAATGTTATACAAATCGATTGGACTGTAGTTCAGAAATGAGCTGGTGAAGGAAACGAAAGGGGTAAAACAGGTTTTTTTTACGATTTCTGTCAAAGGTATCCTTCATACAGTTAAAACATCTTTAACTTTAAGGTTACTGAACCTTTTTATACATAAATTTAAAAAAAAACATTGAGAACAATTTTTAAAACTATTTTTTTGGTTGGATTTCTTTAAAATTTTGTGAAAATGTGATTTTTTATTTTTGTATTTTTCAAGTGAGCTTGATTGAAGCAAAAATATTGTTTTTCGATTTATTAGGTATTACTTCTTTTTGTAAAATTACCAAATAAGAGTTATTGAAAAAAGTTGAGCTTTGAAAATTTTAATGCAGTAGTTTTTTATTATCTATAACTTTTACTTTAAGATGATGTAAGAAAAAAAAAATTTGCTGCTGCTGTAGAAAAATAGGAAAAATACTGTCAAATAAATAGAAATAGCTAAAAAAAAACTACAAAATACATTTTGGGGGTAGAATTTTTTGCAAATGCCAGAATGAGGTGTCTCATAATTCTTTAATATATTTTATTTTTACTAAATACAAAATCCTAAGAACTGCAATATTTATAGGTAGTGAGAGAAATTTAGGAAATATCTCAATTTATGATAGAGATCTATCTAGAACCTATATACAGCACTTCAAATTTAGAGTATGCCGAGTTATAATCTAGCCTAAGACGCATTTAGAAACCTTTAAAGTCGGTGGACTTATGTCGTTTCTGAAATAAACGAAATTTTTTTGGTAAAACTTATGTTTTTATTTAGCTATAGTTTTTGAACCCTACTTTCGATTTTAATAAATTAAATAGCAGTAGATAGAGTAAATCTTACCTATTTATAGATATATATTTATACCTTTTTATAGATGTATAACTTAGATACTTGCGTGTCATGATGTTTGCCAAAATAATTTAAAACTGGTAAAATGTCATATTATTCAAGAGTTAAAAATGCTGCCACCACCAGAAATCTGGCTATAACCTTTGAATCCTGAGTACAATTTTAATGAATTTAATAGATTTAGATAGAGTAATTCTTTGCCTTTTTATAGATATTTAACAAAAGGGGATGCGTGTCAAGATTGCTGCCAAAATAATTTAAAACTGGTAAAAAGTCATGTATTTAACAGTCAAAAATGTTGTCATCGGGTGAAATTTTTCCATATATTTTGAACCCTTTTCTTTCAGTTTTCGTATTTTGAGGGGTCTGACATACTTAATTTTTTTTTTCAGAAGATGAATAACTATACATAAATGAGAAATTTTCAAAAAAAATTTTTTTTGAAACTTAACTGGACTTATGCTGTTTCTGAAACAAACGATTCAAATAATAACACTTTTTTTAAAAACATGCATTTTGCATACAAAATTAGTTGTTAATTGAAACTTACTTTAATATTCTAAACTTTTTCTTTAACCCTTTCGGTGCCAGCGTTACTCTCATGTAACATATCTTTGAAAATTCGTAAAAAATATTCCATTAAATATTTTTTTAGGTTTCGATGGCTAAATTGAAAGATAATAATGCCTTGTTACTGGATTAGTACAAAAAGTTAGTCAAATATTAATCAAGAAAGTGTTTTGTTTTTTGGCTTAGAAGAAGTAGCATTCATTATTGTTCTATAAAAAGTTATTTCCTCAGTTGTCCGACTTTTTTTTTGTGGTCATAGGCAGGCTATTCATATTTCTTAGTTGTGATGTTTTTGACACGATAATACTTAAAAAGCATTTTTGAAGTGATAACGTCTTATAAATCGATGAACCATGGCAGCCACCACAAAAAAGTGACGCCATTTTCTGCCGTTCCACTCTCGCACTTTTGCAGTGCGGCCAAAAATTTCAATTAAAAATTAAAAATAAACTATTAGAGATACAAAAATCTCCTATAGCTTATTTGAAAGATGATAACCTAAAGCTTAATCCAAATGAAGGATTTTTAAAAATTCCGTCATTTAATAGGGTAAACAGGGGTAAAACGGAAAGATGAAATTTGCGCTAAAATCTAAACGCGTGGTTGTAGAGAGTTGATTCTTTTTGCTATAGATAGAGGAGACTGATTTATGGATAACTACATTTAAAAAAAAATTCTAAAAAATTCTGGAACTCCGCTATAACGTTTTGTTTGAACGTTGATCAGGTGTAGTTGTGGGTATGACAAAATGTTGATTATGGGTAGGGGAAATTTTTTTTGACAATTCTAAAGATGCTAGGTGAAAGATGAAGGAAAAAAAATTAGGGGTCTAATACGGATTTTTTTCCAACACTCTGCGTTTCGAAACATGAATTTTTGAAAAATACCTACTTTTTTAGGGGTATTTTTGGGTAGTTTTTGATTTTTAGCTTTATTTTGGAGCGATCAAAAAATCTCAAGTTATATAGGACATGTAGGATCAATGCACATACATATGCAAAAAATTGGAATCGTTTAAAGAGTTTTGACTGAAAACGGAGAAAAATAAATTTAAAAAAAACAGGTTTTTTGGCCGTTTTTAACCCATTTTCACCGTTTTTAATTTTTATCTTTTTTTCTTTAATAGACAGAGGAATATTATAAATTGAGTAATGATAGACCATGACTACGACTATATGTGTGCGAAATTTCAATCATTTTCGTAAACACAATTTTGAGATAACGGTAAAATAAAATTTTAGAATTCAACAGGTTATAACTTTTGACCAAAAGCAGATTGAAATTTGATTAAACATTAATGAGCATTCTGATACAACTACCTTTCATTTGGTATATCACACATAACGCTAGACTAACTACAAGCCACACAATGTTAAATCAAGAATCTTGCGAAAAACCTCAAACCACCAGTGGAGATCTGTTGCGCCATGAACAGCCACATGTGTGGGAAGTACCGTAATCTCAGTCTGGAAATTCCACATGGTTAACTTTAAAAAATTCTAACTTCTCTTGTAGGCATCTTTGAAATGAGATTGATACGTCAAGGTGAAACAATAAGCTTTCACATGGTATAAAATTTTTTATAGGTTTTTAGGGAAAAAATTCATTTAATAGCATGAGAACATAAAAATAAATGTTTTTTTTTTTTGCTTTTTTTGATGAAATTTCATCGAGTTTAAAAAATTCTAGCTCTTTTTGTAGATGTCTCATAGGCTTGATCTATATATATATTTTTAGCTAAGACAATAAGCTTTTAGATGGTGTAAAAATTTGTAAAGATTGTTGAAAAAAAAATGGATTTAATAGTGTGAGAAGATAAATTTACATGTTTTGTTTTTGCTTTTTTTAATGAAATTTGATCGAGTTCAAAAAATTCTAGCTCTCTTTGTAGATGTCTAATAGGCATGATCTATATATATTAGGGTGGGTCAAAAAAATCTAAATTCTTTTTTTTGATTTGGTACTCCAAAAAATCGATTGCTAGACACCTCTAAAATATACACACCAAATATGAGCTCTTTATATTAATAGGAAGGTCCTCCGCTTTGCAATTTTCCATTTTTACATCAAGCTTCTACTAAAAAAAAATATTTTTTTTATTAATTGACTTTTCAGAAAATTTCTTCTTTTCTTGTAGGAACTTGAAAGCTCTACAAAAAAGTCCTTATACACTTTTTTCGTTTACCTAACCGTTGAATAGATATTTGAGGTGCAAAAATCGAGAAAATCTTTAAAAATTCGTTTTTTGTTCTTAATTTTGTAACAAATTGAAAAATTATAAAAATCAAACACGCAAGACGTGTTCTTATTGGAAATTGAATGCTTCACAAAAAAGGTATTGTTAAATTTTTTCATTTATCTAACCATTTTGAAGATAAACGAGGTCAAAGTTAAAAAAAAAATATAAAAACATTTTATATTCTTAAAAAATTTCCAATTCACTGAAACTTCATTGTTTTCAAATTAGCAAGATATATTCTTGTAGAGGCTTAAACGATCTACAAAAAATTCCTTGGAATCAAATTGATTGCTTTAACCGTTTAGAAGATATTCGTATCCAAACCAATGCTCACTGATTTCAATAGTTTTCTGATGACCCGTATGCATTGCGATTTGGATACGAATATCTTCTAAACGGTTAAAGCAATCAATTTGATTCCAAGAAATTTTTTGTAGATCGTTTAAGCCCCTACAAGAATATGTCTTGCTAAATTGAAAATAATGAATTTTCAGTGAACTGAAAAATATAAAATGTTTTTATAATTTTTTTAAACTTTGATCTCGAATATCTTTAGAATGGTTAGATAAATGAAAAAACCTTTTTTGTAGAGCAATCAATTTCCAATAAGAATACGTCTTGCGCGTTTGATTTTTATAATTTTTCAATTTGTTACAAAATTAAGAACAAAAAACGAATTTTTAAAGATTTTCTCGATTTTTGGACCTCAAATATCTATTCAACGGTTAGGTAAACGAAAAAAGTGTATAAGGCCTTTTTTGTAGAGCTTTCAATTTCCTACAAGAATACGAAAAGAAATTTGCTAAAAAGTCAATTAATAAAAAAATTATTTTTTTTTAGTAGAAGCTTGATGTAAAAATGGAAAATTGCAAAGAGGAGGACCTTCCCATTAATATAAAGAGCTCATATTTGGTGTGTATATTCTAGAGGGGTTTAGCAATCAATTTTTAGTAGTACCAAATCAAAAAAAAAAAATTCGATTTTTTTGACCCACCCTAATATATATATTTTGAGCTGAAGCAATAGGCTTTCAGGTGTTATAAAATTTACTATAGGTTGTTGCATCAAAAAAATGAGTTTTTGTGTGAAGTGGTTTTTTCACTTTTTTCATAAGAAATTATTGTTTTCAATAAATTATTTTAATACTTTTTGCTCATTGTAAAAATTTAAAAATGGTTTTTTTATTTAGAAGAAATATTTGGCTTTTTAATGGTATAATTTTTTTTGTGAGCTTTTAAAATAAAAAAATTAATATAATGAGAAAAGAAAAAAGGTATTTTTTTTTAGCTTTTTCTTGTAAATTATGATTGTTTGAAATAAATAAACGCTTCAAATGGCTCATTTTAAAAGCACACAACCTGTTTTCCTACGACGTTATCACGTAAAATCATCGTCCGTAAACCAGCTTTACACAACCTCTTTTTAATATTGATTTCATAGCTTGGGTTCAAAAGGATTAAATAACTTCAAATCTCTGCAACATTAATGCCGTTTATATTAATACTTTCTGTTTTGGCCCACACATGCAAATTTCTTTTACTGCATTGTACAAAGTTCAATTCTCTGGTAATGGTACCAAATTGCGTGGAAATGGTTGGTTCTTGTTTTTTTTTTTTATTATTTAGTAAAGGTAGTATGTGACATGAAGTTTTCAAAGTTATGGATTCTTGAAATACCTGTCTCTACCTCTTGACAAAAAAAGCAGACACATAAATGTAGGTATTTATAGCTTATTTTTATTCCTAGAAAATATATCGTGAATGAGCTTCAATAACCTTTTAAGCAAAGGCAAACCCTTTAATAAATTATTGCGTCAGGCAATTATAATTGATTTCATTAAATTGCATGCAAAATGTAATGCGTGTTCGAACCGAATGCGTGAATGGTTATTATGCAAACTTATTAAAGTAATTACTGGTTCTACTTTATTTAACTTATTTTTACCTTTCAACACTTTTGCTTTCGAAAGCAATTTCCAAAAGGCTGTCAACAGTTTTTTGCAACAAAAAAAAAAAAAAAATCAAAAGAAAGAAAAAGTAGAACCAGAGCCCATTAAAGTTAAACAAATAAAAGAAGAAAAAAAAAAATTAAAGATCTCAATATTATACGAACTGGTTAGTTATAGGAGAAGAAACACTTAAATAGCAACTACAACAACAACAAAAAAAAAAAAGAAAAAATGACCAAATTAAAAGACATCAACTGAAGTACAATTTCTTTTAAAATCGGAACACACAAAATGCCAACTACATAAACTGGAACAAAAAAGAAGGGCAATTCATTAACTTAATTGGCTATTAAGCTAAATGAATTCGAAATTATGTCCAGGGGAGTGCAAAAATATATATATAAAGAACCATACCTATATAGAATAGGGAAACGGAAAGCTTTGTCTGATTAGCAAGACATCTACTATAAAATCTAATCTAAATGCTCTCCAGCTTCAGCTCTCCCTCTCTCTATCACTATTGCTTTTCGCTTTTTCTTCGCTCCAACAAAAATTTCACATCTTTAATAATAACTCTCGGTATTCTTGTGGAACTATTCAGAATTATCTTCTAGGAAACTTTATTTGCAAATTGGCCTCCAGAGTCTGTTATAAGGGGTCTGGCTAGGCTAGCGCCCCCTAACGTCGTCGTTGTAGTTGTCGCATTAAATCGTAGCACACCACACATATTTAATATAAATCTTGCATTTTAAATTAGGGAATTCTTTTTCATGGCTTATGATATTGTGAATTACAAATTAAGTTATATGCTATTGCATATTTCAAAGAAATACGTAGCTTAAATTTGTTTTTTTAAGGGAAAGTATAAATTGTATGCAAAAATTTAAGGAGTTTTTATTTACCTTCTGATTTTTCGCGTTTTCCAGGAATGCTTTTTCTAGTTTTTTTTTTTTATTTTGATTTTTTTGTTAAAGTGGTATACCAAATGTCATAAGACCAAAACTAACGGTATCGCCATATAACGGAAAACATTTTTTTTTTTTTCAAAAACGACTCTTACTATTTTGATTAAGTAACCGTAATATTAAAATTTAAAAAAATTAAAAAAAAAAAACACATTTTTGAAATTTTATAAAACATTTCAATTTTTGTCTTGAAAAATAAAAAATATTTTTTTTGAAAATAGCTTGGTGAAATAGTTCGAAATATCGTTTTTAAATATTATTTATTTATTTCTTCAAAATGGCATACCATTTTTTTTTTGTAAAATGTTGTAAAATTAAAAAAAAAAAAAAAAAAAACGGCTCTAACGATTTTCAAATTGGTGTTTCATAAAGTATAAAAACAGATTTTATGTATTTTTTTACATTATCAAAAATACTTTAATAAAATCAAATTATAATTTTCCCTAACTTTTTGTTCCATTAAAAGCCTTACGATAACAGCTAATTTTACTATAAGAGCAAGTAAGTGCCACCTAGTCGTGCATTTTATTTTTAACGAATCTTAGACTTGCCCTCGCAAATAAAAAAAAATTTAAAGTTAATTACACAATCATACAAAAAATTAAATAATTTTGAACACCAGATCGTTTAACTTATAGCCCACAAGCCAAAACACTTCAAAATTTTATCTAAGAAAAAGATTAGGTTTTCGAAATATGAATTTTTAAAAGAATAATTTTTGACAAATTTTACTCAAAAAAAAAAAAATCAAAATCTTTCGAATCCTCAAAGTTTCAAATTTGTGTATGTTTAGTCTGATTGCTAACAAAGATAAAAATATATTTTTTGTTAAAAAAATTATACTTTCAAATATTCTATACTATAAATTCTGTAAGAAATTTAAGGAAAACTTTAATGCAGGGGAAGGTAGCTTAAAATTTCCACACAATTTTAGTGGGTGTACTTTTTGGATGGCTTGAGACAGTCTGACCTGTCAATTTTCAAATATTAGCTAACATTTTATAAATGTCGGGGTTACCAAAAAAAAAGAAGACTTCTGAGGACCTTGCATCTAAAGGAGAGCAAGTCCAAACATAACTTTTTGTGGAAAACTAAACAAAAATTCTTTTCAAAATTAATTTTATCACAAATGTTTTGAAATGACATATTTTTAATCAATTATTAGCTTCTTTTTTTGAAGTTGGGATCCGCCTATGCTAAAAATCGATGCAAAGATCCTCAATTGTATTCACAAAACCTTTTAGCGGATTCTGTTTTATTTTACGATTTCCAGCAATTAGGCCATTTTACCTTTTTGGGCCATTTTAGGCTTCCTTCAAAAAATCAACATTTAAATGATTTATGATAGCAAAAAGCGTGAAAGAGACAACAACTGTGCGCCTTGATTTTGATGTCTTATTATCGAAGAACTATGAAATTGACACATTATTTGACTTTTCAAAAGTCACACGGAGAAAAGAGACCACATAGAATTAAGCGGATCGCACCTTAATTTAAGCGGATTTCTGCATGGTTTTTTGCTAAGATGACTTTCACTTTAAATTAAGGTGACAAGTCACATTAATTTCATGAATGCACTGTTGAAAATAAGCATAATAAACTGCAAGTTAAGCTAAAGTGTGACTATAATTTTAAATTTTTTATTTTTGGTCGGTTTTTTTAAGATGAACATTCACATTAAAATAAGATGAAGTTCACATTAAATTTAACTGAGTTTAAGTGGAATCACCTTATTTTAATAAATTCTAATAAATTCATTTATCAACCGAAGATACTATTTTCAGTGGTCTTAGCCTTAAATGAAGCCTAAAAAGTATCTAGATAGTCCCGAATCCCATGCGCTCCGAACCTACCACAGTACGAAAACGTAAACTTTAAACGCATTTTTTTCGAAACGCGTTTTTTTCCGCGATGTGCAACGTAACTCAAAAGCTATTGAAGCTATCGACTTGAAATATAAGGCAAATTACTCGTTAAATAATTGACAGTTGCATGAACCTAAAAGTTCAATAAAATAATTATACAATAAATATTTTTTTTAACAATTTCTTTATACAAAAAAATGTGTTTTTTCGTTTTTTTGGTCTCTAATTTTTATTTTAGATTTGTTTTTACTAAATTTAGGTTCATACAATGCGTATAAATATATCACAACAAAAACATTACTGTTAAAAAAAGAGCCAAGTTATCCTATGTTGAAATTATGCTGGCACAAAAATTACTGAGATGTAAAAGTGTACCAAGTTCTAAAGTTTGGGTTCAAATTCGTATCAATAAAATTTTGATTGTTCTCTTGACAATTTTTTTTAACCATCGATTTTTAAAGTTATTTCAAAAATTGAAAAGTAAACAATCAAAATTTTATTGATACGAATTTGAACCCAAACTTTAGAACTTGGTACACTTTTACATCTCAGTAATTTTTTTGCCAGCATAATTTCAACATAGGATAACTTGGCTCTTTTTTTAACAGTAATGTTTTTTGTTGTGATTTCACTACTTTTTGCAAGGTATGGCTGTAGAATATAAAATCTCTTTATTTGATGAAAATTCAGCGGGAATGGGCGGTTGCCACGCCCCCTGGCTGAAATTCTCAAATTTTAAATTTTTTCCTTTGTATAAACTACCATCTCTACCATTCTACCAAATTTAAAGATTCTACGACATACAGAAGTGCTCTATAATATTTGATGAAAATTCAGCGGGAATGGGCGGTTGCCACGCCCCCTGGCTGAAATTCTCAAATTTTAAATTTTTTCCTTTGTGTAAACTACCAGCACCACCATTCTACCAAATTTCAAGATTCTACGACAATCAGAAGTGCTCTATAATAATTTATGAAAATTCAGCGGAAATGGGCGGATGCCACGCCCCCTGAATTGAAAATCTCAAATTTTCGATTTTTTCCTTTGTATACACCACAAGTCCTATCACCGTGTAAAATTTCAAGTTTCTACGTTAACGGGAAGTTCTCCATAATTTTGATGATCTGTCAGTGAGTGAGTGAGTCAGTCAGTCAGTCAGTTACGGTTTTTGCGATTTTCGAAGCCCTATATCTCAGAAACTACTCATCGTAAAAGACTGAAATTTTGTGAGGAGTTTGGTTTTGACAAGCTCAATAAATGTTTGAAATTTCTAGCATCTTTGGTGTGGAAGTTAGAGGGGGGTCGAAAATGGCCTGAGTTGTTTCCTGTAAATAAGGGTGTAGTGCCAAAGTTGCTAGAGAACTTGGCTGGGCACTACCGTGCCCCTTGATCATATACTTTTCCAAATTTCAACAAATGCTTTCGGTTTTCCAAAAAAAAAGTTATTGAAAAAGCTGTCTTCCAGAGGGATTTCCCCCCTTAAGCGGATATCACCTTATTTTAAGGTGGTGAAATTCTCCGTGCATGAAAGAAAGTTAAGTGATAACCACATTTCCAACTCGACATAATAGATACATAAAATTCAAAAGATTTGAAATTCTTAAATACCATAATATCGGTCTATAGTAAAAATCCATGTTTAAGTTTTGAATTTAAGTTTGAAAATTTATACATGACAATGGAATTGCCAAAGTAAAACATTGGTATTCTTCAAATTTGGATGAAGTAAAGCTCAAAGAAAAATTTATCAAAAGCCTTCAAAAACAAAAATCTTCAAAATTCTATTTATTTATGGACAAGAAGAATCAATTTTAACTATATGAAATACCTTAAGTCCATCAAAAATCTGTTAAAAAACTCATTTCCAATAAATTTTTGAAACTTGCATCAGTAATTTTTTCTTTGAAATCTTTAAAATCAAATCAAAGTAAGAAGAACAGATAGTCTACAAGATTTTGTTATTTAAAACAAAAAATCTTTCATTTTCTTCTTGAAGAAATAGTGTCTTAAATAAACTACTTAGCTTTTATTTGCAAATGAACATAACCAAAAAGGAAATATTTTAAAGATTTTCTCAGGTGCAAGAGCTTTGTAAATATTACCTAAAATTTATTTATAAAATTTTACATATATAACACTAACATGCAACACAAAAATAGATAGTTCCTACATGTTTGCTCGATATAAGCAACAAAATCCCTTTTGTCTATGCGTCTGTTTTTATCCTTTTTTTTTTGTTTTTGTTTATATGATAAAGCTTGTCTATGCTTTTAATCCGGGTTAACTGCTTCAGACTCGACCTCTTCTAAATGCTCTATGCAATTTTTTTTATTAGGGCAGACAATATTAATGCAATCTATTCCTGAGGCCAAAAAATGTCCTCGTTCATTTTGAAAAAAAAAAATATATATATTATATCCTTTTTGCTATACAAGCGGTCACCACCCGCTTTCACTTTACACCCTCTCTCAGTGTGTTCCCTTTTTATACATTTTTTTTTGTTGTTGTCGAATATTTATCTGCCACAAACGAGGCACAAGCTATAACAATGTCAAATGGCTTGCAACCCAATTATTTATTGTTTAAGCCAGTAAATTTCGATTTTTTGACGGGTCACTAACAATTCGCAACGGGGGGGGAGTTCAATTCTCCATTCATTTTGTGTCGCGTCACTTACCCTCCCTGGATGACATATTAGGTGTAGACTTTGTATAGAAATCCTCCTAAATAATACCCACAACAGAGTCGAGAGTCCCGTCCGTGTCGGTCTCGGTCTCCGTGTCGCTTGTCCCGAGAGTGTTATATTTCGTCGTCAATATATACGAGTATTTATATCTCTGTATAGTGTTATACTCGGTTAAATGTGTAAAATTTTATTTTTGAGGGAAATATTGTTTGTTTAATTTTTGTGTCGCCTGGATGGTTTTTTTTTTTTATAAACTCTCATATAGCTCATATATATACCCGCAGAATATGGCAGAACAGAAGCTGAATTGATAACAACAACAAGAACCATAACCGAGACCGACGCACGGTTTCCACACTTGAAATATTTCATCTTTTAGTTATTTATTTATTTTTTTTCTTCTTCAGCTTGGACCGATGTTCATATAAAATACTTAAAAGTATTTCGAGCTGATATACCACAGGCAAAGATACACTCCACTCGAGAGCATAAATTTTTTTTAAAAATAGATGAATGTTTTGTCACTGTGTATAGAGTCTTTCTTATGTCGGATGCCATCTTCAGGCAAAAAAAAAAATAAAATGAAAATTGAAAAAAAAAAAAATTTGATCCTTATCCCTGGTGTGACCGAAGCATGAGTTAATGCGTTTAAGAAATTTGTCTTCCATTTGGTCCATTTCTAAATTTATAATGTGTTGATGTTGAAAAAGCCGATGGATGGTTTGCGGTAATATGGCATCGGGATTTGTCGTCGTCGTTGTCTACTTGACAACGCTTGAGTTTTTGTGGATATTTGTAAGCGATATACAAAATTATGCCTAATTATCCTTTTTTCAAATGCACACACACGATGAAAGATATGGTTTCTATTTTCTTTTTTTTTTTTTTTATTGTCTGGAGGTATGGAAATTATCCTTATACCTAGTCTGAGTCCCTATACAAAAAAAGGTCTTCGTTTTTTTCAATGACAGTAAATTATTCTGTGTCTAGCCTTTTCTATAACCTAAAAGATGTAGAATTCATTGAGTCTGTCATAGAATTCGAACACATGATGAATGAATAACGTAATTCATGGGTTTTCATTTAGTTTTCAATTTGTCAGGATAATTTCCTGTGTTTTTTTTTTTTGAAGAATTTGGATATATAAAGGAACTGAGGTTTAACAAAATAAGCAGGATATTAAAATAGTTGGTTTATAATTGGGAGACATTTCTCACACATATTGAAGTTTTAATGTGGTTTCGAAAGGTAGAAAGGCATCAAAAGACTCGTAAATAAGAATTGTTTAATAAATAATTTACATCGAGATAAGAGTTATTGGATAAAGCAGGAGTCTTGAGGGAGACCTTTTAACTCAAAAAGATTTTGTATACGGGTTGGTATTGACGTGAACGTGGTTTATTTTCTTTGCAAAATAATGTGTCAAAAATGATGTAGTACCACGTGTTGCAATGATAAGTGCGATGGACTTAGCCCAGTAGAATTAAACATTTCAAATGGAAAAAATTAGATCGTGCAATTTTTTTTCATAGGATGATAGAGGGGATCACTGGGAACTTGAAACCAGTTTTTCGGGAAAATCGACCTTGTGCTTAAGCCGCCATCTTGGATTAAAGGTAAAACACGTTTTAGTAAATAACTCGGCCATTTTTGATTTTTGACAAAAATTATATATGTAAAACGTGTAGAAAATTTTATTTTCTATAACTTTTGTCTTAATAAATTTTTCTATATGACCTATATTTTTCGAGTTAATTTGAAAAAACTATACCCCTACTCAGCTTAAACTGTATACCCGCTTTGATTATAGATTTTAAGATCAACGCAATATGGGAGTGTTTTTATATGTTTTTGGGGATGATAAATCTAGCTGCAATGTTAGTTTTTGCAAATTCATGAAATTTTATAAACAAAAGGAACTATCTCAAAATCGGAAAGTGTCGTTTTAAACAAGATTAGTAAATATTATAATTGATGTCTAGCAAGACAAGCAAGTTTTTGAATTTTTCAAATCGGTTCATTAATGCCTGAGATATGACCAATTGTTTATAATAAAAGCTTAAAAGAGAGAGTGAGTTATAAACAATTGGTCATATCTCAGGCATTAATGAACCGATTTGAAAAATTCAAAAACTTGCTTGTCTTGCTAGACATCAATTATAATATTTACTAATCTTGTTTAAAACGACACTTTCCGATTTTGAGATAGTTCCTTTTGTTTATAAAATTTCATGAATTTGAAAAAACTAACATTGCAGCTAGATTTATCATCCCCAAAAACATATAAAAACACTCCCATATTGCGTTGATCTTAAAATCTATAATCAAAGCGGGTATACAGTTTAAGCTGAGTAGGGGTATAGTTTTTTCAAATTAACTCGAAAAATATAGGTCATATAGAAAAATTTATTAAGACAAAAGTTATAGAAAATAAAATTTTCTACAAGTTTTACATATATAATTTTTGTCAAAAATCAAAAATGGCCGAGTTATTTACTAAAACGTGTTTTACCTTTAATCCAAGATGGCGGCTTAAGCACAAGGTCGATTTTCCCGAAAAACTGGTTTCAAGTTCCCAGTGATCCCCTCTATCATCCTATGAAAAAAAATTGCACGATCTAATTATTTCCATTTCAGCTTAATTTTTTGTACATCCCGACTGGGCTAACTATGAAGCCAGAGATCTGGGTTCGACTCTCAGCCTCTACCAATAAAAAGATTTTTGTAGTGAAAACTTCTTTAGTATCGTAGTGATTTGAAACAAGATGAATCGAAAAAGCGGCAGGAAAAATCAATTATTAATTATAATTTTTTTGTTTTATTAGATAGATGAATGAAATTATGCTGTAGATATGTAATAGAATAAACTTTAACTGTACAAAATTTCAATTTATATTCCAAATCCTGCAATAACGATGAAAAGATATTCTTTTTCTAAACACGTTTTATCTTTTGATCTAGAGCACATACAAATTTGATTGAATTTTAGTACACATAATATAATATTTTCTTTCATTTGATATATCACACATAACGGTACGTGCTCTTCAAGTTATACAATCTTAAATTGAAAAACTTGAAAAATACCTCAAGATCTGTTGCCAATGACCACGACTAGCCACCAGTGTAGGAAGTACCATAATTTCAGTTTGAAATTTCGACATGGTTGGCCTTAAAAAATTCTTACGTTTTTTGTAGGCATCGTAGAGATATGATTGAAGCTTCAAATAGAAGGTGAAATAATAAGCTTTAAGATGATATAAAATTTATTATTAGCTGTCATAGAAAAATCATGTACCTATGCAATTTAAACGTGGTAGAAGTTAAACCTTTAAAAATTATTTTACTTGAAAAAAGAAAAAGAAACTTCATCCAATAGTAGAGTCACAAGTGATGCTATAAGAATTTGGAGAAATCACTTCTGGAATCTCTACAGTGGCGATGATAAAACTAACTTCGCCCAAAAGGCAGGCTGCATCATTCAAAACCTCTTTGAACGGGTTTAAAAAATAATATAAGTGAGCTTAACTGTAGAACACTTTTTTCTTAGAGGGTAACCAAGAATCACCCCTTAAATTTTCATTATTTTATCTTCGGAAATCCTTTTTATACAATGCTATTCAGTGTTGCACTTAAATTTTAATCGAATTTTATCCGTTTAGTTTTTTTTTTTTAATATTTCTATAATAAGGTGAAATTTTGATTCCTCTCACTCAGCAAATTTTGGGCATATTTTTTTTAGCGTTGCCGACGAAGCTTAGATTGAATTCCGCATACTAAAGAGCTCAACAACTGACCCCATATGAAACCCATAATGAATTCGAATAAACGGGTTTAGCTTCTAAAGACTGAAAATCCGCTCTAATCCACTTCACTTGACATTAACAGCCAACAGTTCAATAATGGAAACATTTATGTTTTTAATGTTGTTCAAGAAATAACAATTTTTGACGTGATAACGTCTTATAAATCGATGAACCATGGCAGCCACCACAAAAAAGTGACGCCATTTTCTGCCGTTCCACTCTCGCACTTTCGCAGTGCGGCAAAAAATTTCAATTCAAAATTTAAAATAAACTATTAGAGGTACAAAAATCTTATCTATAGCTTATTTGAAAGATAATAACCTAAAGCTTAATCCAGTTGAAGGATTTTTAAAAATTCCGTAATTTAATAAGGTAAACAGGAGTAAAACGGAAAGATGATGTTTGGGCTAAAATCTAAACGCAAAATTGTAGAGAGTTCATTTTTTTTGCTATAGATAGATAAAACTAATTTAAGAATAACTGCATTTAAGAAAAAATTCCAAAAAATTTTGAAACTAAACTGCAATGTTTTATTTGAGAAAATGATGATTTTGGGTAGGAGAAATTTTTTTGACAATTCTAAAGGTGCCAGGTGAAAGATGATTAAAACAAAAAGTAGGCGTCTGATACGGATTTTTTTTCCAACACTCTGAGTTTCGAAATATGAATTTTTGAAAAACACCTTGTTTTTTAGGGGTATTTTTGGATAGTTTTTGATTTTTAGATTTTTTTTGGAGCGTTCAAAAAATCTGAAACTAATAGGACATGTTGGTTTTTGTCTTATGCATACATGTGCAAAATTGGAATCGTTTAGTGAGTTTTGACTGAAAAACGGAAGAAACAAGTTTTTTAAAAATACGTTTTTTGACCGTTTTTAACCAATTTTCATCGTTTTTTATTTTTATACAGGAATAAAGTCTATGGAGTAATGATAGACCATGACCACGACTAAATGTGTGCTAAGTTTCAATTATTTTCGTAAACACAATTTTGAGATAACGGTAAAATAAAATTTTAGAATTCAAAGGGTAAGAGCAGATTGAAATTTTATTAAACTTTTATGAGCATCCTGATACAATTACCTTTCATTTGGTATATCACACACAACGGTAGACTAACAACAAGCTACACAATGTTAAATCAAGAAACTTGCAAAAAACCTCAAAACACCAGTGGAGATCTGTTGCCCTCCGAACAGCCACCAGTGTGGGAAGTACCGTACCTAATCTGGAAATTCGACATGGTTGACTTTAAAAAATTCTAACTTCTCTCGTAGGCATCTTTTAAATGAGTTTGATACGTCATAATGAAAGGTGAAATAATAAGCTTTCACATTGTATAAAATTTTGTATAGGTTGTCAAACAAAAAAATTGATTCCATAGCGTGAGAACATAAAAATAAATGTTTTTTTTGGTTTTTTTTGATGAAAATGATTGTTTTCAATAAATTATTTTTATACTTTTTGCGCATTGTAAAAATTTAAAAATGGTTTTATTCTTAAGAAGAAATACTTGGCTTTTAAATTGCATAATTTTTTTTGTTAGCTTTTTCTTGTAAATTATGATTGTTTGAAAAAGTTAAAGCTTCAATTGACTCATTTTAAACAAAAGCACACAACCTGTTTTCTGACGATGTTATCACGTAAAATCATCGTCCGTTAACCGGCTTTACAGACAACCTCTTTTTAAAGACTATTTTGCTTTTTTTCATACCCAACTCTCAAGATATGTATTAAGACTTTTCAACTTGAAAATAGTTAAATATGATATATTTGATATTTGTCCATTTTCAATAAAAATTGAATAAATCTTTTTCCATCACCTTTCACTTTAATTATAGAAACACATCAGCAACGAACTTGGTAGCTAGCCCTTCACATAAATTTACACACCCGACTTAAAATGCTTAGCCTGATTAAAAGTCTTCTATATCTTCTATTATACTGACTTATCCATCGCGATGAGAAACAGGAGCTGTACTACCGCATTAATGATCGGGCGAATAAGTGAGTGACATCCGTGATCGAGAAGGTAAACAAGGATGATTGATTATAGTCACGTCTCACATATCGCAAAAGTGCATTCCGAATCGTAGTTAGTTTTTTTCATTTGCGACAACAACGTCGTACCTATGCGATGGACAAAATCATTTTCTTAATGCAGAAACATGTGCATGTTGTGCCAGTTGCAATGCAATGTTAGTAGCCAGTGCAAATGCATTGCAATGCAAGTGCTGTGCAAGCAACCCATCAATTCGACATCACACATATCGAACCAATCACAACCAATCGAACGAAACCAAGCCTACAAGTAGGAACATTTATAACCAAGGGAAGGGAGAATGAATCTCAAATTACGATTATTATGGTTATCGATCAGTTCGGTAGCCGCAGCGCCAGTAGTCGCTATTTTTTTTTTTTTTTTTTGTATCCCAATACTACTTGATGTTCCTCTAAGTCGTCGTTGTTGTTGGTGTTGTTGTCGATGGGTTGGACTGGACTGGATTCGAATTCGGGTTCAAGTTTTGAGTTTGGGTTGAAATAAATTGAATTGCGTGCCCACAAGGCATTCAAATGATTTTCATGAGATATTTCGATAAATCATTAGCTCACAGCTCAAGGCTGCTGCTTCAGTTTGTAGTAGTTGTGGAACTGAGCGATTTCGCATTGATGATGATGCAGTCATCATCATCAATGTCACCAAAAAATAAAAAAAAAAAAAAATAAAAATGCAGAGTGAGTTGAGTTTATATTATTTTGTATCACAAATGTACAGCAAGCTTAAGAGGAAACAGCCAGGAGCAAATCATAGAATCACAGCGCTGCCATAGCAAATGCAACTTATACCAATTCCAGCTAAAGCTATAGCGAGCGCCAACACACACATACACACTAACACATTCTAAACGGACTTTTTGATTTCATTAGGCATCAGCCGTCCACGTCCAGCCGAGCTCATGTCCATTGTATTATGCATGAGTTCATTTGCGAGCAACATCCCTCTTTATGTAGGCATCCGCGGATAAGCCTTTTACTTGTTCTACATCAGGACGTGTCTGGTAGGTATTGCGTCAGTCAGTCAAATATAAAGGAACGTATATACCTAAATAAAAAAAAAAAAAAAAATCCTGTCTATATTGTGATGGAATCGAATAAAGGAAGTATCAAATTGACTTGATGGTTTTAGTTGGAGTATAGGAGGTACGAGTATAATTTTTAGAAGAATATTTATATGCATAAGAGTATTACGTGATACGTGCAAAAATATCTGGAAAACACTGGTGAAATGTATGCATTTAGGTGTTTCCAAGCGCCTTTACAGAACGCTAATCATAAAAACGTAAGAGTGTCTGATGGTCCAGAATTTTGTTTCTTTGACATGATAATTCAAAGCAGGATATTATGGTTTTGACTCATTGTATTACATAGTGATCTATATCATTGGAAAGGTACTGATGAGTGTAATATTTTTTGAAATCCCATAATCTGTATCTCATAAAGGAAAGAGATATGGTGGTTCCATATATAGTTCATTTATTAAGGAACAAAATCGAAACTTGCTCAACAAAAAGTCGTGGAGAAACAGTTTTGTTTTTAATACATACATATATCTCGACATTGCCACGAGTTATAAGGGAGACGGAATCTCGATAAACGGCAACCAGAACTGAAAAACAATGGACTTGGGCTATGATGAAGGTAGGAACGACATAACAGATTATAAAACAACACAAAGCACAACACACAACGCACAACACACAACACACAATACACAATACACAACACACAACACACAACACACAACACACAACACACAACACACAACACACAACACACAACACACAACACACAACATACAACACACAATACACAGCACACATTACACTACACACAATACACAGCACACATTACACTACACACAATACACAGCACACATTACACAACCAAACAGCACAACACAACACAACACAACACAACACAACACAACACAACACAACACAACACAACACAACACAACACAACACAACACAACACAACACAACACAACACAACACAACACAACACAACACAACACAACACAACACAACACAACACAACACAACACAACACAACACAACACAACACAACACAACACAATAAGAGTCAATATCAGCAACATGAACAAAAAATAGAACGAACTCACTCTTTGAAGGATACAATTTTCCATCTACTGAACTAGCTACTTATGCCGCTTAAAAAATTTTAAGTATTGAAAAATATTTTGTAGTTCGAGAAATATTTCATCGTTTTCGAAGTAAAACCAATCTGAAATAATATCCTGAATATTGAGCTGTTGATGAATTTAAATGGATTGAATTAAATTTTTATTAAAATCTGCGAAAACTTTATTGTGAGCTCAATTCTTTCCGAGAAATTTAAGATAAAAATACTCATACAAAACAGGATAAACAAAAGTGCAATTCTGGCAAAATAAATTAACCTTTCGAAAATACGTGAAACATATAGGATTTTATGAGACAGGCTTTTTTTGTTTGTTTCCAGTGAAATTTGTTTACGACACTTCACAAGTGACATCTTATTTCATTTACGTAAAAGTATCTAGTAGGTATGTGTAAATTTATTTTTCTTTTTTTTTTTCTAAAAATTAATTATTTTATTGAAATTTTCTCCCTTTTTGATAAAAGACTGATCCTGAATCCAATAAAGTCACGTATTAAGTTAATTCCCGACACACGAGATTTGTATTCTTCATTTTTGCGCTCTTCTTAGTTTTTTTTTTTTTTTTCATACGCCAAAACCATTTCCCTAAAGTGCCAACGAAGTGCGGTTGTATACATCTTGAGGCAGGTGATTGTATGATGTAGCAGCAGCCTCGTCGTCTTTTGGTAGGCAAGACATCATCACCACCAGGTAGGCAGAGGTAAAGGTAGTTATAGGCACGTGCTACAAGACAACAAGTTTTATAAATGTCAGGTGCAATGTGGCAGGAGAGTCGCTTTGTTTATGAACAAAAGCGAAAAACATCCGGCGATGTGTAATAAAGAGACCACAAAGCAATCGCTATGTTGGTTGGTAGAGAATTCTATAAAGGCTCGAGGCATAGGTAAAGGTATGGTATAGAGTAGAAAAGTATATCTAAGAAGACATAACATGGGGTTGATGATTAAATTGTTAGGTGCGCATGATTGTCTGTCTTTGGGTAGGTAGGTAGGTACTATCCATCTGTCTGATATAAGTTGTTGCCGATGGTGATTGAATAACATATGAAGCTCATTCAAGGAATCAGACAGAATCCATCTATATGCCCTTGATATGGTGACGGAGTAGAGAGATATATTGACTTGATGGCAGAATGAATGACATCAACATTGCCATTTTTATGGACTGTTTTCAATCAAACAACAATAACAACAACGAACACATAAAAACACAACAAAAAAATAAAAAATGAGAACAAGAAGAAAAATTAATTTTATTTCCTTTGATGAGTGAAATGCCTGAGATCCCTGAGATAAAGTTTTGAAGGAAAAAAAAAAAAATAAAATAATATAAAACGTGTGGTTTTGCACATTTGTTTAATGCTTAGTCGTAGTAATTATACAGGGGATTGGGTTTTGCGTTTATTTTTTATTTTTTTTTTTTTTTTTTCAAAGGACATATTGCATTTTCTACCTTTTTTTTTCTTGGTTATATTTTTAGGGGAAACTTAAAAAAATTGTTTAATATTTGATGGAAGATTATACCAAGTAATGCAATATACATATAACGATCTTTCAGAACTTTGTCTTAAATTAACTTTAGTAAACCAGGAGAAACTATAAAGGATATTGGTTTTTGAAATAATGCAAACACAGAAGAATTTAACATCTTTGTTTCCATGAATTAAAAATTAGTTAAGTATGTATAATTTTTTGCAAATGGACTCCCAATGTATATAGATTCATTTCAATACAAAATATTATGCAAGTACATATGTATTTATAAGGAATTTAGGAAGATTAAAAGATTTTGGATATGATGATGAGATTAGTTGGCATAGAATCGCGAATTGTGGTGCAATCTAATTTATTAATAATTAACTACACAAACAAACTAATAACCAAATGTTCCTACAACTTGCATCGCGGTTATAATCAATAACTATGACCAAATTTCAATACTGGACAAAGATAAGTATGAAATAGCAGAAATTTTAAAGAAAATAAAATGCACGACTGGGTCGCACGAACTTGCTCTTAGAGTTAAAGTTGCTTAAATTTTTAAGACTTTTTATATAGAAATTTGAAAAATATAGGTACAAAACAAAAAAAAATTAAATAAAAAAAAATAAAATTCGTTTTAAAAAAAAATTAAATAAAATCTGAAATAAAATTGCCCTCCAAAACAAGTATGCAGTTTTGTTTGATATATTAAGATGCATTTTTAGAAAAAAATTTTCAAAATCGTTAGAGCCGTTTTTTAAAAAACTAATTTTTTATAAATAATTTTTTGGAAAAAAAGTTTTAAAATAAAATTGGTATGCTGTTTTGTAGAAATCACTAATCAACATCTAAAAACGAAATTTCAAAAAAATTCAATTTCCCGTTTTCAAAACTTTTTTTTTTAAATCCAAAAATAATTTTTTTCAAAATTTTATTTTTGGCTTATATTAAAATTATATAAATGCTTCTTCACAAAAAGTTTCGTTGAAATCGAATAAGCAGTTTCAGATATAATCGGATTTAAAAAAAAAGGGTTCTATGGCAGGCACTGTTAATAATGATTTTCAAAAAATATTTTTTTTCAAGAAGATAGACCTTGTCTTTAAACTTAGATTTTAATATTTTAAACAAAATCGTTGGAGCCGTTTTTGAGCAATTTCAACTTTACTAAAATCGGTATAATGACAAGTACCGTTATTTTTGGTCCAAAAAAATCAATTCCAAAAATCCCTCTGGAGAGGCGCCAAATAATTCTGCATACCAAGTTTGACATCAATCGGACAGACAGACTGACGGACTTCCGGGACCCACTTTTTTGGCATTCTCTACCATCGTAATGTCATGGAAAAATGCTATCCCAACTTTTTTTTTTGTACGAATGCATAACTTGATATATAGTACCTATATCGCAAGTACAACAAAGACTGCAACGAAAAGCAGCTCAATTGCTGGTAAGCTGAGAATGGTATTGTTGAAATTTGTGATAATAACCTCCTCCTTTTTGGAAGGCAGGATTGTATCCCACGTACTTAATAAAGTGAGACATTAAAAGAAAGGTCTCTCTCTTCTCTTTATATCTGTTCACAACTGAAAACCAAAAGTTTCTTGGAGATCTAGTTTTAGAGTTATTTGCATCCAAACATTTGTGTTTTTTCTTATATTCGGAAACAGACATCTGCGGACCAATATATAGAAATAAGTTTGGTTTAAAGATATGAGTTCACTTTCACTGTTAAAGAAAAATAGTTAAAAAAGGTATAATATTTTTTTTCAACTCAAAAATCACAAAAAATAATTTTTTTTTCCAGTGTAAAAATTTTTGGTTTTGCACTGTGGCTCGTTTGCTCAACGTTAGCCCAGGATAGCCCGACAATTTTTTTTCTTTATTCCAATATTTTTTCAAATTATACAACAAAAAAAACTTTTTTTCATATCAGAAACCGAAACAATTGTGATTTTTTTTAATGTTAAAAAATCGGTAGTTTTTTTGCCCAATGTAAGCCCAGGATAGCCAAAATTTTAGTTTCGCTATCCTGCGCTTATAGTTTTAAAATTTTTTTTTATTCACCAAACCAAGAAAAAAAGTGCGCATACACCACAGTGACTTTTTTTAAATTCATAATTGAAAAATATTAAATCCACTGGTGTTTGCATTGCGTCTCAAATGTTATTTATTGGACTTAGAATTTTACTTGATTAAACGTAGTCCATATAACATTCCTGTTAAGAAGTTTAAGTTGATTTGTTTCATTTTACCTTAAAAACTAATATTTTTTCAAGTGTAAAAATCATTGATTTTTTTGGTTTGCCATATAAGAAACTAGAAAAGCTACATGCTAAGTATAAGAACAATCTATCCAAAAAATGTTCAAAAGTAATAACAAATAAAAAGTGGTGTCAAGTGATATCTTTTTCAGTACACGAATAGAACTTCTTAGACTTTTTTGAACTATCCTTGGTAATTCCAAAAAATTACATCACTGTTTTTCTTTATCCCACCCTTAGTTCAAAAATTACGGCAAAAAAACTTTTTTCAAATTTCTTATGATAAAAGTAGATCTTATCTTAAAGCTCTAAAAAAAAAAAATAGAGAACATTATAATAAAGAAGATTATATTAAAGCACTTCCGATAATGTAAAAAAATACATAAAATCTGTTTTTAAATTCATGAAACAGCGTGAGGATTTTGAGCACAAAACAAAGTCTGATTTTTTGTATGAAAAGAAATTTTTAGAAAAAAAAAAGAATTGAAAATCGCTAGAGCCGTTTAAAAAAAAAATATTTTTTTATATAAAAATTCTTAATTTTTCGAAATTTTTATTAACACTTAAAAACGAAATTTCGAAATATTTTACTAATCCGTTTTCAAAAAATTGATTTTTCTCAAAAATTTTTTACTTATTTTTTAAAAGTCCAAAAATCTGATTTTTGAAAGTTTTTCAAAATTTTAATATGACCACTCTTTTGTATAAAAATTTTCATTGAACTTGCTTTTGATTTGTTGCAATGAAACATCTGAAGTGATGCAGAAAAATTTTAATAGAGTTTCATTCTTATTTATTCATCTCTTATGTGCTTGTTCTTCTGTACATAGGAAGATATTGTGTCGGAAAGTTTATTCCACTTAACCATCACAAAGGTTTAAAGATATTCCATAGTTTAAAATTGTTTTCCAAAATATTAATCTCAACTCATTTTAATCATAAGAAAAATTAATGTCGAAGTTATTCAAAGTAAGTTTTTGTGGTTAGGGCGTTTTTTTTATGGGGCATTTTTTGTCCATGCGACACTTTTTGATGCATGAGGCTTTTTTTTTAGCATTTTTTGTGATTTTTTGTGAAATGCGCGAAAACCAGTTTTACGAACTTCTGCATAATCTGTCTGTTTTAAAGAACCTCTAAAATATGATTTGAAAACAAACCAAGACTTGCTTTATGGAAAATAATAGCCAAATCTCAAAATAAATTTCAGAAAAGCGCATTTTTATCAATAACTTAATATTAGTAAAAAGTCTCTTTAAACTTTTTCCAGGTCATAGGGTATTTTTTCTCTATAACTGCCCTAAACTAAACCAAATAAAAAGTAGAAAAAAAACTTAAACGAAATTTATCAAAAAAAAAGTTTATTTTCTGAATAATTTCAAATACAAAAAAAATGTCTTTTTGTTTTTTGCTTCACAAAACGAAACAAAAAGTTTTATCTAAAAAAAAACTCAAACTAGCTCCTGTTTAAATTACAAGGATGGTGTTATTTTTTTTATTTACTTCCAACAACAATTTTACATCTTGAGGCCATATTCGAGACTAAACATCTTAGATGGTTTGCCTTTGAGTGTATATCGTTGTCGGTCGTAGCTCTTAAAATTTAATGGTTATTTTAATTTTAACTAAAGAACACTTTGTATGCAAAGGTAAACGTTAATTTAAATTATCAAACGAATAAAAATAAAATCTCGTAAAAATTAATTACTCCTGATCGAAATGATACCAAAAAGGCAAAAATGAAAAAATATATCTTGAAGAAAAAACAAAAAAAAAAGGCACAGGAACAAAAGTAAAATAATGAAAAGCGATTTTAATTTTAGATAAAAATCATGTTCATTATGTTTTTTTTTTTTTCTTATTTTTTTTTTTCTTGAATTTATTATTAATAACCAAAAACAAGTTGTTAGTCATTTTAATATTTTGTTTTATAGACCAAAGTAAAAAAAGAGTATAAAAAGGAATTTAAATTAAATATCTCGAAGCATGGTGTAAAGTTTAGTGTCATGATGTTGTTCTTATGGATATCACTTTTGACCTAGTTAATAAAAATTTTCTTGTTTATTTGTATATCAGAAAGGACATCAAAAAATGCATCAGTAAAAGAAGACCAAAGAGATAAGTGTGTTAAATTAAAATTACTCTCGTCATAATTTTGAGAGTACTGAGATCTATTCGAAGACCTATAAATAACACGGTGTAACACTCAAAATATACGCGGGCGGAGACCTATCAGGTTTTGTAGAGCTAGTCGCACTGAATACGAAACGGTATTTGAAAATCCCCTAACACCCCCAAAATCTGAAGTTACGGGCAAAAAACGGTTTTTTGGACCTTCACCCATTGAAAAAATTCTAGCTTCGACAATTTTTTACCCATTTTCGATTTTGTTACAGTTTCTGATAGAAGATAAATATACCTTTTCAACAATGTATAAAACATGTAACTCGGTTAAACCACTTAGAAATTATAAGCTGTCAAAGTTCAAAAATTCCATTTTTTTCGTCATTTGCCCAACTTCGGCATCAGTTTAAAGTATATGTTTTCAAAACAACATGCTATTTAAAAAATATATTCATAAACTATATCTATTTTCCAATCAATCGAGGTATTTTTTATGAAAATCACTCCAAAATTGACTTAGAAAAAAAAATTTTTCGATTTCAACCCAGATACAGAAATTCGAACTTTTAGGTATAGAACAAAAATGTTGTTTCGGCACGTAGTAGGATAACCTTGGCGCCAGGATTTGATAACGTGTTTTTATAGAGGAGCTCAGTACAAACATTTTTTTCTTTGGGAGGGGGGTCTATCTCCCCCCGTTTAGGTGGGAGGGGCAGTTTTATAAAAAAAAATTATCAAAATAAAAAAAATTATTAAAAAACAACGGCAACACTTACAGTACTAAATGATACCATTCCCGAAAGGAAAAATTGTACATTTGATTCTAATTTTTAAATCAATATAACATAACCAATAGTTTTTGAAATAATCGATTTCAAAAATAAAAATAGGCGAAAAAATTTTTGTTTTAAACTCATTTTATACTATTTTTGTCCAGACTGTGAATTTTAGTAAAAAAATTACTCACACAGAAAACTGCCTTAATTGATTCCTTATCGAATAGTGAAAATTATATGTTTCTATGTCTTCTAGTTTTCGAGAAAATTTGAAAAATAAAAACAAATAAAAACAAAAAATATTTTGAAAAAAGAAAAATCTGATAAAATAATTTTTCAATTTTCTCATAAACTAGAAGACATAGAAACATATAGTTTTCACTGTTCGATAAGGAATCAATTAAGGCAGTTTTCTGTGTGAGTAATTTTTTTACTAAAATTCACAGTCTGGACAAAAATAGTATAAAATGAGTTTAAAACAAAAATTTTTTCGCCTATTTTTATTTTTGAAATCGATTATTTCAAAAACTATTGGTTATGTTATATTGATTTAAAAATTAGAATCAAATGTACAATTTTTCCTTTCGGGAATGGTATCATTTAGTACTGTAAGTGTTGCCGTTGTTTTTTAATAATTTTTTTTATTTTGATAATTTTTTTTTATAAAACTGCCCCTCCCACCTAAACGGGGGGAGATAGACCCCCCTCCCAAAGAAAAAAATGTTTGTACTGAGCTCCTCTATAAAAACACGTTATCAAATCCTGGCACCAAGGTTATCCTACTACGTGCCGAAACAACATTTTTGTTCTATACCTAAAAGTTCGAATTTCTGTATCTGGGTTGAAATCGAAAAATTTTTTTTTCTAAGTCAATTTTGGAGTGATTTTCATAAAAAATACCTCGATTGATTGGAAAATAGATATAGTTTATGAATATATTTTTTAAATAGCATGTTGTTTTGAAAACATATACTTTAAACTGATGCCGAAGTTGGGCAAATGACGAAAAAAATGGAATTTTTGAACTTTGACAGCTTATAAATTCTAAGTGGTTTAACCGAGTTACATGTTTTATACATTGTTGAAAAGGTATATTTATCTTCTATCAGAAACTGTAACAAAATCGAAAATGGGTAAAAAATTGTCGAAGCTAGAATTTTTTCAATGGGTGAAGGTCCAAAAAACCGTTTTTTGCCCGTAACTTCAGATTTTGGGGGTGTTAGGGGATTTTCAAATACCGTTTCGTATTCAGTGCGACTAGCTCTACAAAACCTGATAAGTCTCCGCCCGCGTATATTTTGAAACCTCATTTTTGTAACACCGTGTAATTTATTGAGTTGAAGAAAATAATAAGAATTAGGAAACAGATGTTTTTCCAACTTATTAGGGAATTTTCAAATGCTGGGGAAAAAATAGATTAGCTCCTGGCACTTTAATCACTACGATATGGATGGAAATAGATTAGATATTTTTTAGAAATGTCACTTATTAAAAAAATTATTAAAAGTGGTCCTATATGGCTTCCTTGTGGAACTCCATCCACCACTTTGATCAAAGATGACGAACTATGTTATAGATTATTTTTCAGAGTATTTTTATCGAAGATAACAAGGATTTGAAGGGCCCCCTGGACACGTCCTTAATTAAAAAACATATACCTTCTACATGGAAATGATTGAACAATTTTATTAAATTTCTCTTAAATCTTTAATATGGTCCAGTTTTTTTCATTCAACAACGCCACTATAAAAAGTTTGATTTTTTAAAATTTGTCCAATTCCAAAAGTATTCACCTGATTGCAGATGTGCTGATAAAGACCGCATTTCGTTTCTGTTTAATGATTTTGATTTATCAGATTTTTTTTTCTTCTTGTTACCGAACGAGTAGATAGATACCTTTGCCATAAACGAAATTAAATGAAAAATCTTTAGGAATTCGCTCAGCAGTACTCGCATCTTTCTGTTTGAACGTGACTTTATTGGATTCAGTCAAATTCAGAAACTTCAATCAAAATCAAAGAATTTCATCTCTCAATATGATACATATCCTTCGTTGGTTGTCGTCGTTTCGTAAGAGAGAAGGACCAACAAAAAAAAGAAACGAAGCAACGAAAAACATAAAAGCTTGTCACTCGTTTAGGAATCCTATCAAAAAATTCCAGGCCCAAGGTGCGTCCAATATAATTTTTTTTTTGTTTCTTGTCTTTCCTTATTTTGATAAAAAAAAAGGTCCTTGAAATGACAAAAAAAAAACCCTTTAGAACACATATTATTCGTCACATGTTTTACATTGAATTTTTATATGTTTTCTATTTGCTACTCTTGGTAACAACAGCAACACATTTGCATGAATTACCCTTATAAAGCGCGAAACGTTAAAAAAGACACGACGCTGTCGCTATTTTTTTTTTTTTTTATAATCACTGGCTGCTGCCCGTATATAATCAACAACCAGTCAGCCATGATATTGTAAAGAGATAAAGGATATACAACCATTGGCGATGAAAAGCAAGTGAAAAAGATGAGGAAAGAATAAAAATAAAAGTATAGATATCTGTGATCTTATGAAACATGGAAATTCAATAAAATTTTATTAGATTTCCTGATAACCGCTCAAAGGAAAAAAAAGGAGAAAAAGTAGTCGGATGCCCACCGCAGCCAGTGCTAGAAAATGGAAAACAACCTCATGAATCAAATTCTGTGTTCTATAAAAACTCGCTCCAGGATAGTCTCGGTTAAACAATGCTGAACGATTTCCAAACACCCAACTTTATGCTAAGCGCCCACAGCCCCCTTCGCCCATATCCCTTTTTTCCTTTTATTTTTCAATTGAAACCATCTTCATCAATAATAATCAATAGTGAACCCTTTTATTTCGCATCCTGATGGTAGAGAAAGGGAGTGTCGTAATCGCTCGTTGGCACTGTGTGGAATATGACGTAGGTATATCGACACCCTCCACCCCCATCACCTACCATACCCCCAACATACAATCCACATTTATATGTATTCCAATTAAATTGTGAGGTACGTTTTTGCTGTATAGTGTTGAATTTCAAAGGATAATTGCGCGAGTTGTTTGCTTTGAAATGGAAACTCGTTTCAGGCAATCTATTGACGCGTCCTTATTGACACAGTCCAATTAAATTGACAAGAAGATAATCATCACTTTCACTCACACCAAACATATAATATATCGATGTTCTCTCTAACTACTACTATATATAGAATTCCAACAACAACAACAACGAATGAACGAACGAAACAACACTTGAAGCACAATTGCCGTTAAGAGTCCTTAGAAGACAAAACAGAAGTATACCCATCACCAGGAGTATATATAACAACACAAAACAAATTACCTTCACCTTAGATACGCAAATTTGCTTTAGCTTGTCTTTGCTTGCTTCCTTCTACCTATACGGATTTCTAAAAAAGAGCCTTTTTGGTACACAAAAAAAAAAAGGAGTACAATTTGCCAAATTTGCATACGCAAAAGCGGAACACATTCAATTTACAAAGCCAGTGAGTTAAGACAAAAATAGTTATATAGAGGCCCGAAAAAAAACAAGGTTTTATTTAAGGGTTTTGAATTTACGTTTTTCTTAAGTCTATTTTTTTTTTAAATACAAAAATCAGAGCTGGATTTAGAAAAAAATGTGCAAGGGCCTGAGCAATCTGTCAATTGGTTAGTCAGTAACTATTAGTTAAAGTTTTATGATTTCTTAAGCTCAGAAACTACTCATACTAAGTAGCTTAATTCCTTGATCTTGACTTATTACTTCACCAAGTTTTGCTGATTAGATTCTTAAAACAGTGCTACAATCCATTGTAGATTTGGGCCTCAACCAACAGACTTCTCGTCTTGACTAAAGCCCCCTTCAACTTTCATACACCAATCGAATCGCGATTTTACTGCACTGCAACGTCTCTTCTCTAGGGGAAATACTCGGCCGGAACAATGTTGTCCAGATACTCAACATGACCTAGCCAACTTAGTCGCTAGGTGGTTACTGATTTAGCCAGGTTGGTGTATTTTTACAACCCCTACAGCTTGTCGTTGACCTATCTTCTTCTCCGCTAACCATCCATTTAGATCGGAGCAAAAATCGCCCAATCATAAGACTTTATCAGAGTTCATAAAATTTTTTTACACGACTTTCTTCAAACTTGTTACTGAATTGCCTTCCAAGATCAAATAAATTGCACGACTGGGGTCGCACGTACTTGCTCTTATGGCAAAAGTTACTCTAATGTTAAAGCTTTTCATTGAACAAAATAAGGGAAAATTTAAAATTTGATATTTTTGTACGGAATTTCATAAGTGGTGCAAAAAAAAAATGAAATCTGTTTTTATAAATAATTAAATACCGCTTTAAATGATCTTTTACAAAAAAATAAGTATGCCATTTTATTTCTCGTATAAAAAGGAATTTTTAGACAAAAAATTTTCGAAAATCGTTTGAGCCGTTTTTTAAAAAAATAATTTTTTATACAATAAAAATTTTGTAACATTTTTCAAAAAAAAAAGTTGGTATGCCATTTTGAACAAATAATTAATTTACACATAAAACCGGATTTTCAAACTTTTTCACCAACCCGTTTCCAAAAATTTGATTTTTCACAAAAAAATTTTGAAATATTTTTTAAAAATCCAAAAAGTTGGTTTTTTAAAAAATTTGGTCGAAATATGTATGTTTTGTCGTTTACGAGAAACTAATAAATCAAAAAAACCGTTCTATTTTAGGTACCGTTGATAACGGTACAAAAAATATTTTTTTATTTCCAAAGAAAGCTTTTATGTGTTTCACATTTCACTACACACAAAAATGTTAATCAAAATCGTTAGAGCCGTTTTTGAAAAAAAATGTACTTTTCTTTTTCCGTTATATGACAGGTACCGTTAGTTTTATTCCTAAAAAAAAATTTAATTTGTCCTCTAGGGAATCACCCAAAACTGTTAACTACCAAGTTTGCATAAAATAGCTCCAGTAGTTTAGGCTGTAGAGCTCGAGGTTCCTACATACAGACAAACAGACAGACAGAATTGCCGCACCCACGTTTTTGTCATTCTCCATCATCGTTATGTCATGTAAAATTGTTATCTCGAGTTCGATTTTTTTTACGAATCCTAAACTTGCCGTATAGTCCCTATATCGAAAGTAAAAAGGATCGGTTCATTAGTGTTCTTCACAGCTCTAGTTTTGTTATTTGTAGTTTTTGGCGTAGTTTATGTAGACGACACGCTCTTCACTACCTCCAAGTTATGGCTGTTCATGGAGATATTTTGTCCCTTTTTTCAACAAGAGCGTGTCATGTCCGTTGAACCCATTTTATCTGCTTCCGTTTCGATGATCAAAAAAGCGCCTCTGAATTCCAGTCGTGGTTTTTTTAATTACATATCTATGTCAATACCGGCGTTACACAGTGGTGCCATTGGTCGTTTTTGGAGTCAAAATTCATTTGCACGGCCATTTCTGGACGAAAAGTCATGAAATTTGGTACACTGAATGATAATAGTATGAAAAATAAGAAAAAACTGCCAATTTTCTTATATTCAAAATCGCTTTTCCAATATTGAGGAAAGAATGGGCGTTTAAATAGAATTTTAATTTTCAAAACAGTATTTAAGCTAGAAATTGGGCTAAATTCATGACGAAAAGATGTCAGATCTTAGATTTAGGATTCATAGATTCATATTCTTAAGAAAAAAATCAAAAATTTTAAAAACAAAGTCCAAAAAAATGCCAAATTAGTAAAACACACTTTAAGACCCCTTATTACGCTTTTCATAGATTGTTTTTTTAATTAGCACAATTTTGAGATCTCTTCTATTTATGTTTCATAAGAAAATTGAAAATATTGCCGTTATATGGTTGCCAACTATGTTTTTAAGTAAATATTAGAAAACATGTTATAATGAAAAGTTTCAACTCAAGTAGCACACTTGTGTATAAATTGGTGTAAATTCATTAATTTTGGTGTAAAATTGAGAAAATTGAAAAAATATGGTGTATTTCTCAAAATTAGTGGTATACAAATTATACCACTGTCTTTTCTGTACAAAATTTCAACATTTTTTTAAGATTCCGTGCAAAAAATACACCGATATTCAGTTGTTTTTATAATATACCATTAATGGTGCATAAAATTATTTGATTCTGAAATCAACCAAAACGGTTTATTTTGTACACTCTGTTTGGTGTAGGAAGCTCACCCTGTGGACATAAAATTCACCAAAATGCATATGTGGGAGACGCCATATTTTTCAATGGACGCCATTTAAAAATAGAAGACAGCGATTAATTATTTTATTAAAATAGTATATTTATCGACCTAATAGTCCCGCATTCTTAGTTTTTTCGATTCATTATAAAATAACTTTTCTTAAAAAAATGTAAAACAACACAAAAATTATAATTTTTGAAAAATGGATTCTTGAAATCGAAAAAAAAAATCATTAATTCACTGACATTTTTGAGGCGCTCGATTTTTAGAGGGGGTAGCATCTAAAATTAGTAGATAGAATGTGTTTCGTTTTAAAATTTGGCAAACAAAATCATATTTAACCATTGGTTTCTTATGGCAATATTATGAAAGTGAATGAAAATTCATTTTCATTTATTTCATAAGAAATGGTGTGAATTAGAATTCATCAAACTGTTAGAGATAAAAAATAAACTTTGGTTCAAATTTTAAATCAGAATAATTTAAATGGTGTATTTTATCCATAGATTTATTGTGTATTTTTCAATTTCAAAGGGATAATTTTCACCAAAAACAGATCATTTAATATACCACTAGTGACATTTATACACCAAAATCGGTATATTTTTTTAACCACCGGAGTTTATTTTAAACGAGAAAATGGTGTATTTTTTATATTCAAAATGCATATCACGAAAGTGCAAAAAATACACCAAATATTTTGGTGTATCTTAGACTTTTGTGCTACTTGAGAATGTTCAATAAAACTGCAAATTTATTTTTTCCGTAAACCAAAATATACTTTTCAAATAGATTTTAATGTTTTAAATTCAAATCTGAAGTCGAAAAAAATCTACGACGTCGCGTTTTTGAGATTTAAGTAATTCAAAATGAATTTTTATCTACGAAACGTGACGTCATAGATTTTTTTCGACTTCAGATTTGAATTTAAAACTCTAAAATCTATTAGAAAAGTATATTTTGGTTTACGGAAAAAATAAATTCTCAGTTTCATTGAACATTGAAACTTTTCATTATATCATATTTTCTTATATTTACTTAAAAACATAGTTGGCAACCATATAACCCCAATATTTTCAACAACAAAAAAACATCAAGTACGACCATAACATCAAGTACGACCAAGTAAATTATGTAGTTCCTATATCGGAAGTGATGAAATTTGTTTTGGGTTTTGCCAGTGTTGTAACTTGATGAATAGGCGCAGTCACTTTCCAATCCTCCACTGCAAACAAAATATTCATAGAAATACGCTTTTCTTTTTAATCGGTCATGGCCAATTTTATTTGAGGTTGGAGTTATTTGTACAAACCTCAACTAAATAAGTTTGATGTAAAATTTTTAATTGAAGGTACCAAATGGTAAAAGTATGGGATATATTGGTGACAATTACAACTGAGCGCTGAAGAAAGGCTTAGAAAACTATCGTATTTGATTCTATTTAATACAAACCTAATCAAATTTTAAAAGAGTTCGTTAAAATTCTGGTTCTTTTTTCTCATCCTGAATGATAATTCGGATGATAAAATTTGTTATCATCCAAATTTAATGTCATATAATATAATCACTGGTTTCAGGAATTTCTTTTCTAATGTTTTTTTATTTTACAGAACTCGAAAAAATTTGATAATTCCGTACTTTTTCTGAGGAGAGGAGAATCCGTCGGGAAAAAGACAACTCTGCATAATTATTGTTTCCAAAATTTTGTATCTTTAATCAGAAATTTAATACTCAAATAGAAGTACCTTGAGGCGGAGGGGGAAGGGACGTAGTAAGTTTTTGAATTGCACACCTTCACATCTTACAAACTTAATATCCTCACACACTGCATTGAACATTTTTGATCGAGGTGGTGGATGCACTTGACAGAACTGCAAATGTGTATAAGCCCCAGAAAGTTAATTTTTGTTTTCAGTTTTCGAAGAAGAGTGCATACAAGTGGACAGACTTTAAGTACAAGTCAGAGAAAATTTTTACTCAAACACTGGTACTTAACCAATTGTGGCATTCACCTTAAACTTTCTCTTCGTTCAAGCCGAAGCCATATACTCTCGAAGATGTTCCTTCACAATTGTTGGGCAATAATGTTGAATAACATGGCATTCATCCCAAAAACTTTTGCGATAAATGCACTTAAATGTGTGTGAGTTGAGTGGAGTACCCAGCCAGTAGTGCTCCTCTTTTCTGGAAATCACCGGAAAGTGTGTCCTTGTAGTAATCGATATGGCCCATCTCATGCTCTGATAGCATCCACAAAACGTAGATATCTCGCCCTTCTGTTGATAAACAAAAGCAGATGATTGTCAAGTTATACGCGCGGCATAGCTGCTGCTATCTACAATATTAGTATACATACATTATAATATAGGTGGCGCTGTATTGTGTGTGTATATGATTGTCGTATGTATATAAGTACCGTTATACTTTCTCTGAAGCGGAAGCGGAACCTCCAGTTTGAAAACTTTTGTTTGTTTACGTAGCCGTTGAATTGAATATGCGTTACATGTTCTACAGGAATGTAGAATTTCAATTTGGTTGGTTTCCCAACACCTAATTAGCAAATGCAGATTCGTTGAAGAGTGTTTAATTGCTGTGAACAGCAACGAACCGAACAAATTTTCGGGAATTAAATTCAAAATAATGCCATTTAGAATGTTCGTTGTTTGGTTGGTTGGTATAAGTTGTATAAAGGGGGTGTTATAAAGGGTATTATATACCTATACGCGAAATGCAATGTTTTTTAGCCAACACACAGAGTTTGTTGGAAACTTTTTCTGCCAAAATTTTATAAATTTTGTGTGCATTCTGATAACATTAATTTGAAACAAACAGTGAAACATTAATTCTGGTTCATATAAGTAGGTATACAGAACTAAAAATTTATCATTTTTTATTACTTTATATTTAAGACAAGAAATCCAAAGTTTGGTATAAAATGAATTAGAAAAGACAAAAGAAGTTCTGCCGAAAATGGCTTTTATTAGTAATTTTTCCAGCAGGGAAGTTAAGATTGGAAAGAGCATATCGAAATCCATAAATTTATTTATTCTCAAGACTCCTTATTTAACATGGAAAGTGGAAAAATAATAAAAACGATTTTAGCAGTTAAGAGATTTATATTTTTTTAAATTAAAATTCTTCCAAATTATTGGCAATATCAAGGGAATCATAACCCTTCCAAAAGTCTCTAATATACTAGTGAACTAAATGTGGGGTTTACCAGGTTGATCACAGAAAACGGTAGCTAGTTTTCTGCATGAAAAGCCGGCCAATTTCATTTCATAAAATAGCATGTTAAGAGGATTAAAAGAATGTTTTGAAAAGTTTTGATTTTTTTTTTTCATTGAATATCTAAATCCGAACATCTTTTTGAAATGAATAAGCTTATATACCTATCTACTATTTTGAAAAATAAAATTCTATTTAAAAGCTTAAAGGCAGCTTTTTTGTACTTTCCATACTAATATCCTTCAGTGTACCAAATTGCATAACAACTATTTCACCAAGAAATGGCCAAGGAAATTATTTTTGATGCCAAAATTCACCAAATGCATGACAAAAACAACTTTTTTGATCTTCTCCATCATCGTAATGTTGAATTTAATTAAAACGTTTTTTTTTTGACACGAAACCAAAATCGTTACAGCAGTTTTTGATAATTTCTAGGCAAGACACAGAAACAAAAATTATCGTCAGAAAAACAGACATGACATTGCGATGTCAAGAAGCTACAGCCTCTAAGCGAATGGATTAGCGCTTTTTGGCGACTCTCCAGAAGGGTTTTAGAATTAATTTTTTGGACCAAAAATAATGGTACTTGTAATACCAATTTTGGAAAAGAGCTCCAACGATTTTGTAAAAATAAAATAAAATTATACAGGTTCTATCTTTTAATGAAACTTTTTTTTTCCAGAATCATTATTAACGGTACCTGCCATAGAACCGTTTTTTTTTTATGAAAAACTACTAATTTGATTTGAACGATTTTGTATACACAGGCATTTATTACTAAGTAAACATTTTATGCTGCAAACAACAAAAAACGATAACTTTTATTTATTTTTTATAATCCTATATTGTTGAAGGGTCAAAAATGTATAAGTCTATAAAAACAGTTTCTCTGTAAACCAACAAATACAAAACATTTGTTTATCCTCAGCAATCATTTGTTGTTGTTTCCCGTGTAAAATTTTACTGAGCTAAGTACTGAGTTACCAATAAAACACGGCTATAGGTAAGCCAAAAACGGGGCATTGATTTTCTCTGAAATTTTGGTTTAAGGTGTTGATTAATAACACGGTGTAACACTAAAAATATACGCGAGCGGAGACCTATCACGTTTTGTAGAGCTAGTCGCACTGATTACGAAACGGTATTTAAAAAGTCCCTAACACCCCAAAATCTGGAGTTAGGGGCAAAAGACGTTTTTTTTTACCTTCACCCATTGAACAAAATCTAGCTTCGTCAAATTTTTACTCATTTTCATTTTTTTTTACAGTTTCTGATAGGAGATAGATATACCTTTTTAACAATGTAAGAAAATTGAAAAACAAAAACAAATAAAAACAAAAACAAAACATGTTTTGAAAAAAGAAAAATCTGATAAAATAACTTTTTAATTTTCTCAATTTAGTGGAGTAACTAAAGCTCAAAAATTGGCAATATTAGGGAACCCGGCCGAACAGCTTGGATTTTGATGATCTTTTTTTTTCAAACGTCGGTAATTAAAAATACTTTAAAGTCTATAGATTAAAAATTGCCGGTGTTGCCGTTTTGATTTTTTAAATTTAATTGAAGATTTTTGTGAACAAAAACAAATTTTTTTCTTAAATTTTTCTTAAATTTCATAAATTAATTGATGCCAAAAGATTGTCTAGGAAATTCAAGGAAAAAAAATATATGGGAGTGAGGGACAATCTTCCATCGTCCAAGCGATAGATGCAATTTTCTTATTAATTGACTTCAAATACAAAAAAAAAAATATTTGAACACAACGGCAACACCTACAATATTCAAATATACATTTTTTAAAAGCTAGAAGCTTAGTCATACATGTAAAATTAAAATTAAGTTAATTGAATGGACGGCTTTTGAAAGAATGGTAATTGAACTCAGATTTTTGAAAAAAAAAAATTATTGAAAAAATTTTAACATTTCGTTTTTTAAACTTGGTCGTAATATAAAATGCATTTATTTTCAAATTTTTTTGGCCGCATTTATTATGATTTCAAATTATAAAAGGAAATGTCAATATGTATTACGGTTTATGAAAAAAATTAAAAAGTATTTCATTTTCGAAGAACTTTTTTTAATAAAAGTTTTGAAAAAAAATGTAACTTATTTTTTTTTTTTAAGTTCAACATCTTAACATAAAATTATTTTTTATTCATTTAATAACCCTTACTGTTGAAAGTTAAATAGCAAAAATTTAAAGTTCCTATTTACCACAGTCTTTGAGAAAATTAATTATTTCAATGCAAAAATTCAGTTTTAATAAAAAAAACCATTGAAATGAAGTAATTTTTCATTTTTTTTTTTTTCAAAAGTGTGATATATTTTACCTTTTTTGCTTCGAAATTCAACTGATAATATTTATGGCCAAAAATTTTTTTTAAATAAATTCATATTTTATTAGAAAAAGTTTGGAAAAAAGTCATTTTAAATTTTTCTAATAACATTTTTTTTTTTTAATTCTGAGTTTGAGGACCATTTTTTCAAAAAGTCTTGATTAAATTTAGTGGATTTAAATTTAAGAGATAAGAATGAGCTTCTGGCTTTTTAAAAATGTATTTTAAAATATTGTAGGTGTTGCCGTTGTTTTCTAAATATTTTTTTTTGTGTTTGAGGTCAGAATGTTATAAAATTGCATTTATCGCTTAAACGATGGAAGATTGTCCCTTACTGCCTTTTATATATTTTCCTTAAATTACCTAGAGAATCTTTTGCTATCATTTGTTTTATGAAATTTAAGCAAAAAAAATGGTTTTGTTAAAAAAGTTAATTTTAATTTAGACTATAGACTTTAAAGTATTTTTAATTACCTACGTTTGAAAAAAAAAATCGTCAAAATCAGAGCTGTTCGGCCGGGTTCCCTAATAATTTGCTTTAGTTACTCTACTAATTAGGTGATTCAACCGAGTTACATGTTTTATACATTGTTGCCCCTAACACCAGATTTTGGGGGTGTTAGGGACTTTTTAAATACCGTTTCGTAATCAGTGCGACTAGCTCTACAGAACGTGATAGGCAGTGCCGGATTAGCCTCAAGGCAAACTAGGCAGCTGCCTAGGGGCCCCACTTCAGCTAGGGGCCCCTCGCCCCGACTACGAACAAACAAAATTTCTTGGAGTTGTACCTTCAATAAAAAACAGCATTACATTTGTATTAGTAAAAATAAGAAAAAAGAAGAATAAAAAAACGTTTGCAAATCATTAAACATTAGCCCCGTTTCATTGGAGGTGGTAGTTTACTCATGAGTTGATCTAGTACTATAATTACCACATGATCTTCTACTTCTACCACTGATCTTCTATTTTTTTTTTTTTTTTTTTTTTTTATAATGAGCGCGCACTAAAGGGGTTTTGGGTACCCTTAATATACATGTGTTTATAATGAATTATGACTCCCATCCCATCCTGAAGGGCCCAACCCAGCGATGCCAGATTGAGGGATTTTTTAATGTTTTTTTTTCGGTATTTTTGATTAGGGAAAAATGGAAAATCAACCCAGAACAGTCAGCTCAAAATATATCCCGTTTAAATACCAAGACAAATACTGGTCTATTCAAATATTATTCCAACGACATCGAACCAGAGTTTAGTGACGAGATGGTGCCATTAAAGCTCTTCATGTTGCAATCAGATAATATGTCAGAAAAATCTGAGATTGTGCATGCAGAGAAGTTAGAAGTTAATATAGGCACCGTTACAAATTTATTCATAATGAACTACCCCAAATAAAAACATAACTTTGAAAATAAACAAAATGACGTTTTTTGGCATTTTCTAACGGTAATATTTCAAAAACGGATGCCAATAAAAAATTTTGACTTCAGATTCGAGTTCAACACATCCAACACTACTAGGAAAGTATATTTTGGTTCTTGTGGCAAAAACCTTATTGACCAGTGTTATCAATTAAAAAAAAAACTAAACCACCCACACGCGTTTTGAACGCGTTTCAAACGCGTTTTGGATGCGTTTTGGACGCATTTCGGACGCGTTTCAGATGTGTTTTCCCAGCAAACGCAGAACTACAGAAAAAACCGGTGAAATATGTACGTAAAAGAAGTACTTCTTTTCCACTGAAAAAAGATAGGAGCTCGGGAAAAAACTCAGTTATATACTTTCTGTATATAAGAATACGTGAAGCAGCTATCTCTTTTTTGCATGCAAGATGAAATAAATTTCCCCTCCATTAATAGTACAGACAAATGTACTTCAAAAGTGCATCAGCGAAGCACTTCTGGAAGTGGTTCTGATGTACATTTTCCAGTACTTTTTTAACCTACAGAAAAAGAACTGAAACTTGTACTTTTAAAGTACTTATTTGGAGCACTTTCATGTATTTATATCCGTACTGCTAAAATCCATATTTTAATTTCATCTGAAAATAAAAAAATCTTCAAAACAAACAAACAATTCTTTTAAACTATTATTTAATATTTTATTGGAAAAACACAAAATAGTTTTTTTTTTTGAAAACAAAATACATAAAAAAAAGATCCTTGGGCACGCGCCTGTGGCCTGGCCAGTTGAGAAAAGGAAAAAGAAAAAAATACTCTGCGTCTGCAGTCTGCACTTTGGTGGTAGTTTTTGTATCTTGTTATGATTTTTTTTTCTAAATGCTCAAGGCTGAAGCTGCTGTAAACTCAGTCAATGATGTCTGGAATTGATCGCCACTAAAAGACAGAAAAATCAACAACTTTATAATTCATCAATTTTATAGTCAGCATACCTTTATTTTCCAAATCAATTGGTGGTTGTTTTTGTATCATTTTTGTATTACTTTTTTTTTTCTAAATGCACAAATCTAAGGCTGTGCATTTTGATGGTGGAAATAAATTTTTGTGGCGTGCCGAAGAATTTGTGTGGTAGATATTGTTTAGAGAAAATAGTTTTCACAAATAACAAATAGCGTTTCGAACGCGTTTTTGACGCATTTCGGACGTGTTTTGGACGCGTTTTAGACGCGTTTCGGACGCGTTCCAGACGCGTTTTGGGCGCGTTTCAGATGCGTTTTGGACGCGTTTTGGACGCGTTTCAGACGCGTTTCAGACGCGTTTTGGACGCGTTTTGGACGCGATTCAGACGCGTTTCGGACGCGTTCCAGACGCGTTTATGACGCGTTTTAGGCGCGTTTTGGGCGCGTTTCAGATGTGTTTTGGACGCGTTTCGGGCGCGTTTCAGACGCGTTTTGGACGCGTTTCAGATGCGTTTCAGGCGCGTTTTGGACGCGTTTTGGGCGCGTTTTAGGCGCGTTTTGGGCGCGTTTCAGATGCGTTTTGGACGCGTTTTGGACGCGTTTCAGACGCGTTTTAGGCGCGTTTTGGGCGCGTTTCAGATGCGTTTTGGACGCGTTTTGGACGCGTTTCAGACGCGTTTTAGGCGCGTTTTGGACGCGTTTCAGACGCGTTTTAGGCGCGTTTTGGGCACGTTTCAGACGCGTTTTGGACGCGTTTCGGACGCGTTTCAGACGCGTTTTGGACGCGTTTCAGACGCGTTTTGGATGCGTTTTGGATGCGTTTTGGACGCGTTTCAGACGCGTTACGGACGCGTTTCGAACGTGTTCCAGACGTGTTTAAGACGCGTTTTGGGCGCGTTTTAGGCGCGTTTTGGGCGCGTTTCAGATGAGTTTTGGACGGGTTTTGGACGCGTTTCAGTCGCGTTTTAGGCGCGTTTTGAGCGCGTTTCAGATGCGTTTTGGACGCGTTTTGAACGCGTTTCAGACGCGTTTTGGACGCGTTTTGTACGCGTTTCAGGCGCGTTTTGGTAGCGTTTCGGACGCGTTTTAGACGCGTTTCAGACGCGTTTCGGACGCGTTTCAGATGCGTTTCAGACGCGTTTTGGACGCGTTTCAGACGCGTTGTGGACGCGTTTCAGACGCGTTTTGGACGCGTTTCGCACGCGTTTCGGACGCGTTTCAGACGCGTTTTGGAAGCGTTTCAGATGCGTTTTGGGCGCGTTTCAGACGCGTTTTGGACGCGTTTCAGACGCGTTTTGGACTTGTTTCGCACGCGTTTCAGACGCGTTTTGGACCCGTTTTGGATGCGTTTTGGGCGCGTTTCGGACGCGTTTCAGACGCGTTTTGGACGCGTTTCAGATGCGTTTTGGGCGCGTTTCAGATGCGTTTTGGAAGCGTTTCAGATGCGTTGTAGACGCGTTTCAAACGCGTTTTGGACGCGTTTCAGACGCGTTTTGGGCTCGTTTCAGCCTTGTTTAAGGCGCGTTTCAGATGCATTTTGGACGCGTTTAGACGCGTTTCAAACGCGTTTCGGACGCGTTTCAAACGCGTTTCGGACGCGTTTCAGACTATAGATGGATAGTTCCGCAGCCAAATAGTTCCTGGAACTAGTTCCTCACTCGGAACTAGTTCCACTATTTCCCCAAAATTAATTTAAACAGTTCCATCGTTCAGACACAGCCACACACAATAGAAAGAAAGAAGAAGAGGAACAAGAAACAAAACGAATGCGAATTTAATCTCTGTCTCTGTTTGAAATACACAATACACACACGCATGTCATAGAATTCTCATCCAAAGCCAACACACATGGATGCGAACGAGTTGAGCGCCAAAAATTCACAAACCAAAACCACAACTACTTTCTTATGAATCATGCTCACGGACATGGAACTACATTAATAGTTCCAGTTCCAGGATCAGGAAAAAATATTCAAATCCATACTATTTCTTATTTTGATGCATTTTATTGAAAAAAAAAACTTAAATTCTAGATAGTTCCGCGGAACTAGTTCCAGGAACTAGTAGGTAGATTAAGTTTGTGTCAACCGACATACGTTTTTCTGGCCGCTTTAAAAGGTAGATTAAGTTTGTTTCAACTGACATAAGTTTTTCTGGTCGCTTTAAACGGCCATCAGGAAAAAATATTCAATATCATACTATTTCTTTTTTTGATGCATTTTCCTGAAAAAAACTAAAATTCGAGATAGTTCCGCGGAACTAGTTCCAGGAACTTGTTCCGACCGAAAAAAGAACCATTCCATCGTTCCATGTTCGTTCCGGCTTTGGAACTGTTTTGCGGATCTCTGTTTTGAGTAATTTGCCTTGTCTATAATAATAATAAAATCAAAATTGAAACTTTTTCTCATGATTTCTCTTTCCAGTTTTATAATGAAACCGTAATGCCGACTTATAACGAGTCGATTTTCGCCGTGCGGCGAAGCTTTTTGGCGTCAGTCGAGTCGTGTGAACGTAAGCCGCACGCGACTAAAGTGACAATCCCCATACTAGAGTCCTAGTCGACTTAAGCCGTGAGACATATCATGTGGTTAAAATCGACTCGTGAAAAGTCGGGATAGGTATACCTACTTATACCTTTTGAATCTAATATATTTTCTAATAACTTATCGTTAATAAAAATTATCTGTGAACCATCAAGTTGCTAAAATTTTTTTGTTGAGATATCACTACAATATTTATTATAGTTATTTCAAAACTTTTAGTTTACATTTATAAAATGACATGATAGGACACCAGATTATATCCGATTAGTCTCTAGTAAGTTACCTGCACAAATTTCTAACCAAACTTAAAAATAGCTTATGATATTGAAAAAGCATCGGAAAAGGGCCCAAGAATTATTTTGCCTAGAGGCCCATGACATGGTTAATCCGGCACTGGTGATAGGTCTCCGCCCGCGTATATTTTAAAACCTCATTTTTGTAACACCGTGTAATTGGTGCGAAAAACAAACCAACTTGTTTTTCAAAAAATTATTTAAATGCTAGTTTAAAAAAAACTCTCTATAGATTTTGAATTTTTTTCTATAAAAATGCTTCTTTATACCTAAATGAAATTAAACTGCACACTTTTTTTTGCGCAATTTGTTTAAATAGTTATTTTTCTTTTCATTTATAGAACAAATTTTATGTTTTTAAATTTAACTTATTTTCATATAAATTTAAAAAAAATTTTAAAATTTTAGCAATTTGAATTCTAAGAGTATGCTTGTACATCCCAGTCGTGCATTTTTGTTTACAAATACGAAGTAATTCAAAATGGCGTATGGCGATTTTTAATTATTTGTTTTCTATTACAATTGATCTTAATCACTTCCTGTCCTAACGGGAAGTAACGAGTCCCCTTATAAAAATTTGTATTATTGTTTCGACATAACTTATGCCAATAGATTTTTTTTTTTAAATCTTATTCAAATCTTTCTGTATACAAGAACACATACATAATGTTACTTAATGATACATTAAAAAGTATTGTACCTACATGCTAAAATGAAAGATTTATTATACTAAAAGCAATATTTACCACAAGAACAAGTACCTACTTAATTTTTACTCTTGACTTTTTTCTATAATCAGCCAAATAATTAAACTAAACTTAACTTGGTAACTCAATCTTTTGTTTTGTAATTAAAACCTACCTGTTTTAAGGACAAAAGTAGCTTCAAGATATGAATTTATTTATTCCTTACTGTCTACGTTTACGAAAAACGATAATAACGGTTTTCCTATCCGGAAGGATATTTTTTTCTTTTTTAACCAAAAAATTTGAAAATAATCAACCCCATCTCAGGTAAACTATTATAAAAGAGACTTTAGCTCTATTAGTTTTGAAATTTATTTTGTTTTTCAGTATATCTTTTGTACTCTACATGCAAACATGTAAATTGTGAATATAACACACATATATCTGTCTGTTAAATTGGAATGCCTCAGGTGTGTAGATGTTCATTATAATTTAGGTATATGTTATTCAAGGAAACGATGACTCCAAAAACCGACAAGTTCTTGGCAAATAGAATGAAAAAGAATTTTTCGACAAAAAGCTTTGCAATCAATTTTACCATAAGGTCTACAAAATATAGCAAGGTACCTTTACCTACCTAAAACTGTGTTCAAGTTACTGCATTATATTGTTTTTCATTTTTAGACAGAAGCGAGCTTAAAAAGTTAGAAGAAGAAAATGCAAATGGATGCAGGGTGCAGTATCATCCGGATCTATGAAGAATATTCACATTTTGGTTTTGCCTTTTCATATACTTACAGGAGTACAGATACCTACTTGATTACTGGGTAGTAATCGTTTAATTTAAAAGGGTGCATCCTCCCTTGAGAAATAATTTTCAATTTTTATTGGGATTTATTTGACTTTTCTTCATAACAGGATTTTTAGTCCAATTAAATTGATATCCAGGTGGTCTGGTCTCTAGTTAGCTTATTTTTGTTACCTGGTTGAGGCTTTACCTACTGCTGTCAGGAAATACAATTGAAGACTTATTGAACTGTTAAATATGCTCCTCTAGGATCAACAAACCCCAAGTATTCCAGCGATTTTTGCCTAGAGCTTTACTATTAGTGAGATGTAGATAATCTGCAAAAAAAAAAACAACAAAAAACAGGTAGAGGAAACCCGTGGTGTTGATTTTGTTATTTTTTAAAATTTCGATTTTACCACACAGTTTCTATATGAGATTTAATACCGTTTACTGAAAATTACCTATTAAATTATTTTGTTGCAGAAAAAAAACATTTATAAACACTTTTTCTGATAAATTTTAAAATAAAAAAAAAATCATGTGTGCAATCCACATGTTGTAGAAGTGAATCCTTAAAACAATTTTTTTCTCTTGCAAAAAAAAAATCGAAAAATTTAAATTTTTTTACTTGCTCTATAGGGCAAGTATTGGTTTCGTGTCGAAAAAAAAAATTGAGGTTTTAATCAAAACCAACATTACGATGATGAAGAATTCCGAAAAAGTGGGTCCCGCAATTCCGTCCGTGCGTCTGTGCGTCCATCTGTACACATTTCCACAGCCTAAACGGGTGGATGGATTTTCTTCAAATTTGGTATAGATGATTTTTATGGAATTCTGAAAGTTGTTTTTTTTTTGTTTTTTTTTATATCTCGTTTAGAACGTATAGCTCCCATACAAAAAAATACGATTTTAAGAATTTCTCGAAAACGGCTCCAACGATTTTGATTAAAATTTGTATACGTAATATTTAAAGCAGTGGCAATAAAACTGCATTTTTATTTTTCTCAAAAAAGTCAAATAACAAAAAAAAAAATGTTTTCATTTAACAAAATTTTGCCCTAAATTTCGACTCTTCCCCAATAGGTATCAATTTTTTAAAAATTTAGATCCAGCTTTTAAAATCTACAAGTAGACTAACATAAAAGTGCTTTGAACTGCAAGAGCAAGTACGTGCGACCCCAGTCGTGCATTTTATTTTTATTCTATCACCTTTAAATCCATGTTTTTTATATAACAACCTATAATAAATTTTACATGGGAACCCGTCAAAAGTGTGCAAACAAAAAGTGTTCACGACTTTTAGTATTAGGTAGGAAAGTATGAACAGATAAAAGTATTCAAGGAAAAAAGTATGCGCAACAAAAGTTCGAAAAATGGAAAACTATTATTTTGACTGGGTTTTGATCTGGCAATAGTTACAAAGAGAAATGAGAATTTGCGAACACAAATGTGGCGATGGACAATTCTGATTGGTCAAAAAAGAATAAATAGACGAATTTATTGTTAGATAGGGCTGGGGTCTCAGAAAAAAAGAGAGTATATTCATAAGGATAGGAGTAGGAGGTCTAAATTTAATTTTCAGTCTCGCAGCTGCGATGAGCGAGGCAAGGTTAAGAGTGCGCTCGATTATTTTTTTTTAATTAGGGAGAGTGGAGTATTTGTATGGAAGGTGGACGAACCGCGGCCAATATATTGTTATTTATTAAGTTAGTTAAGTTAAAATGCAATTTTATATTTATGTATTTTGTATATGTAGGTATGTAGGTACGTTGAATCACAAGGTATGTAATGTATGTTCTAAAAAGATAGTGCATGTAGGTCGGGTTGGGACAAGAAAAAATTCGTAGAGGAGAGGGAGAGTTCTATTCCCTTATACTTTTCAAAAACATGGCTTAGCTTGGAAAAAAACATTATTAAAAATCAACGGTTATACTCACAACGACGTGCTATCACTTCTTGTAAAGATAATAAATTTTTAATTCATTTTGTTATTAAATAAAACTGTTTTCAGGAATGATTTTTGAAAAAAACAAAAAAAAAAAAGTTTTCCAAGTTATAACATAAAAAAAGAACAAAGTTCTATGTAAGTTCTAATTTTGTTTTCAAAATAGAAAACCGAATCCAAAAATGTTTTGTCTTATTCGAAAAAGATAAAAACAAAACTAGTTTTTTTGTAAGAAAATCTTTTATTTTTGGTGTATCTATCTGCATGGTTGATACCAATTAGCGATTTAAGAAAAAACTTAATTTGGTATAGGGTGTTTTCATAAACGTCTGCCTAACTTGGCCTGCGTTAGTCGTGTTCATAAAGTAAGATCTGCTATCGAACTAACTTAGTCCAACTGCAGTACTGCTGTTCATGAACGTCATTTATGTCGTCAACGTCCGTCGGGCATATTGCGCAGCCAAAATTGTATGGCTGCAGATCTCCCCAAGAAGTTTATTTTGCTCTTGATTCCATGTTTTTATTGTTAAAAAATGTAAATAGGTATCTATTGTAAAAAAAAATTGAAAGGCAAACATATACCTATTAGAGTGGTGCAAAAAATGTTACTTTTTTCATTATATATTTTTTATTTTGTTTTGCTGAATTGTTACTTTTTTCATTTTTCGAAGAATTTAAATTTTAATGAAACAGAAAATTTCTAAATTCTGTTTTTTGATACAATGAGTTTAAATTAATTTTTTTTGTATTAGGGTGGCTCTAAAAAATGTTATCTTCTACAGTTGCTCGTGGAATACGAAAAAATTCAACGTGGATATTATTTTGACCAAATTATCGAAGAAAAAAAATTTTGCATTGGGATTTCCTGGCGAAAAGTTATTCACATTCTGCAATCTCCTTGTATTTTCAACATTTTTCAGGTAATTTGTCAGGCATTCGACGGCTCTTCACTCACTTAAATTTTGGTGCCGAACAAGAAACCAGTTAAGCGGAAAATCTAAATTCCCTTCGGGTGAAACTCAATTTTAAATTCCGGGTGAACAAAAATATTCCGGGCGGAAAACATTTCACGTGAAACTCACAATAGGGCAAAGTATATTTTACATTTACTCTTGGAATTCAACCAAAACCGATTTAATTATTAAATTAAAATATTGCTATAGCAAACAAACAAACTTTCTGTGCACTAAAACTAATTTTTTTTTTTTCAAACTCAAAACAAAATTTTTTTTGAACACCCAAATTAAAATTATTTTTTTCCATTCAATAATTTGTTTCAAACCATTGTTTTTTTTATTCCGCTAATAAAAGTAGAAGAAAATATGTATTTTTAATTAAAGGAGTGAATATTGACAAATAACCAAACTGCGGGTTGAATTAGAATTTCCAATTAAATTTTGCGAGCAATGTCAATGTGTAAATCAAGCCAATAAACGCAAAAACCTGAACAATAACCTTTTTATTCAATATAATGCATTTTTTAAGAGATCGCCACAAAATCCTCATGTTGTATAATAGGTTTTAATACAAATTTAAATTTATTTAAACTTCGCTTAGTTTTTGAGTTACTAAAAAAGGCTATTAAAAAGTTGGATGTTTATATATAGTACGTGTCATTTTGTGTTGCAGCTCTTTTGTAAAATGGAAATCTAAAATCGCCGGAATTCCTTCGATTATAAAACGATTAATTTAATTTAATTTTATCTAATTTAACATTCAATTCTCACCTAGCATAGAAACTAAATCCAGTTTACTAAAAATTATTTCGTTCCCACGGAGCGAGAACTAACTCTAACTCTCTAAGTGGAATTAGTTCCCTGCTACGCCAAAGGGATTAATAACTCCAACCCTTGAATCATTTCCAGTTCCAAACTTTAATTTTTTTTGTCGATTCAATAATTTTTTTTATTTTTAAAACAGAAACCAGACTTTATATTGGAGAGGATTAGGTTCATATTCCTTACCAACTAATAGCCTGTTGCTTTGAACTCCTGTGTTGAGCTTGGAACCTTTTGGGACTTTATGGCTAAAAGCGCAATTCGCCGACAGAAGCTTGCAGAAAATATTTTTTCAAATACCTACCGTGAACTGGTATTCTTTGCAGGTTATTGTTAATGTACTCATGAAGTTAAATTTTTCCTTTCCTCTTTCAATACGTTTGGACCTCTCTATAGTCTCAATGGCGAGTCGTTTTTTTTTTTCGTTTTGATTTCACGGTGCTCTTATTGCAATCATTCTTGCGTTGTCAATTTTCAATTATTATCCTTTCCAATTTGATTTTAGGCATGTACTTGAACTAGAATATAATATTTTTAATTAATATACATATTAAAACAATATTTTAATATTTCCAAATCCAACGATATATTTTTCAAGAAAATCGGTTGAAAATTGGCTAAGAAATGAATTTTTAACGACTTCCCACAGGCAGAAACACGAAAATTTCATTTTTAACGAGCTTTTTCACAGAGCTTTTAAAAGAAAGCTCTTTCAAGTTCTAAAAGTTCGGTTGACTGTTAAATAACAGATTGACAGAATTGACAGCATTGACAGCCAGACCATAGATTGGGAGCTTTCGAGGGAGCTTCGAAGGGAGAGCTTTTCAATTTAGTTTTGGAAACAAATGTGGATGGTAGGGTGCGTTCTAAAAGTTCGGTTGACTGTTAAATAACAGATTGACAGAATTTAGACGGAATTGACAGGCAGACCATAGATTGGTAAATTTTTGACAATTAAATGTCACATTTGACAAATTCAAGACAAAAATAACAGACCAGCTTCACAAATCGGAAAATATACCTTTAATGACCTCAGAACACAGTGAATGACACCGCGGGAAAACCGTGGAACACGGCGTAAGACCGCGGAATTAACCGTGGACCACCGCGAATGATCGCGGAAAAAACCGTGGAACACCGTGACTGACCGCGAAAAAACCACAGAACACCGCGAACGATCACGGAAAAAACCGTGGAACACCGTGACTGACCGCGAAAAAACCACAGAACATCGCGAACGATCGCGGGAAAAACCGTGGACCACCGCAAATGACCACGGCAAAAACTGTGGAACACCGTGAATGACCAAGGTAAAAACCGCGAAAAAAAACGCGGACCACCGGGAATGACCAGAGAAAAAACCGCGAAAAAAACCGCGGAACATCTTAATCGTCCGGAGAAAAAACCGCGAACCCGCGGTTTTTTTCGCGGTTTTTACCGCGTTTTTTCGCGATGTTCCGCGGTTTTTCCGCGGTCAGTCACGGTGTTCCACGGTTTTTTCCGCGATCATTCGCGGTGGTCCACGGTTAATTCCGCGGTCTTACGCCGTGTTCCACGGTTTTCCCGCGGTGTCATTCACTGTGTTCTGAGGTCATTAAAGGTATATTTTCCGATTTGTGAAGCTGGTCTGTTATTTTTGTCTTGAATTTGTCAAATGTGACATTTAATTGTCAAAAATTTACCAATCTATGGTCTGCCTGTCAATTCCGTCTAAATTCTGTCAATCTGTTATTTAACAGTCAACCGAACTTTTAGAACGCACCCTACCATCCACATTTGTTTCCAAAACTAAATTGAAAAGCTCTCCCTTCGAAGCTCCCTCGAAAGCTCCCAATCTATGGTCTGGCTGTCAATGCTGTCAATTCTGTCAATCTGTTATTTAACAGTCAACCGAACTTTTAGAACTTGAAAGAGCTTTCTTTTAAAAGCTCCCTCCCCCTCTCCAAAACAAAAATTTTCAAATTGTACCCAATTTTACACTTCACACATTTTACAATTCACAGATTTTTTTTCGAGCCCGGACGAATCAGAGTCAGAATTGACGCTCCACCTGATAGGGGTCTGTTGGGCAGTTAGATAAATCTCATCTGTTTAGGGAAATGAAATTACGTTGATTATATCTGTTATGAGTATGTTAGAAAGTAACAGACGGGTAGGAAATGTCCGGAGATTAGTATATTTGGTATTAATGAGTATTGGTAAAATTAAATGGTGAGATTTAGATAACTGCGATCCCATTTTTCTCCAAATCTGCATAGCTGAAGACTACTTGTTCAAATCTCAGGCTGAAAAGAATATTTTTTTTTAATTTGACTTTATTTTAGAATATTTTTTTCTGTATGCTGTCAATTTTTGCAATGTTTTTTTGTTTTTCAATTTGAGCCAAAATTTATGAATATGGTGTTATGGTATGGAAAATTTTTAAAATGTGTATGAGAAGCAAAAAACGTTAAATATGAAATTTTCGTGTTTCTGCCTGTGGGAAGTCGTTAAAAATTCATTTCTTAGCCAATTTTCAACCGATTTTCTTGAAAAATATATCGTTGGATTTGGAAATATTAAAATATTGTTTTAATATGTATATTAATTAAAAATATTATATTCTAGTTCAAGTACATGCCTAAAATCAAATTGGAAAGGATAATAATTGAAAATTGACAACGCAAGAATGATTGCAATAAGAGCACCGTGAAATCAAAACGAAAAAAAAAACGACTCGCCATTGAGACTATAGAGAGGTCCAAACGTATTGAAAGAGGAAAGGAAAAATTTAACTTCATGAGTACATTAACAATAACCTGCAAAGAATACCAGTTCACGGTAGGTATTTGAAAAAATATTTTCTGCAAGCTTCTGACGGCGAATTGCGCTTTTAGCCATAAAGTCCCAAAAGGTTCCAAGCTCAACACAGGAGTTCAAAGCAACAGGCTATTAGTTGGTAAGGAATATGAACCTAATCCTCTCTAATATAAAGTCTGGTTTCTGTTTTAAAAATAAAAAAAATTATTGAATCGACAAAAAAAATTAAAGTTTGGAACTGGAAATGATTCAAGGGTTGGAGTTATTAATCCCTTTGGCGTAGCAGGGAACTAATTCCACTTAGAGAGTTAGAGTTAGTTCTCGCTCCGTGGGAACGAAATAATTTTTAGTAAACTGGATTTAGTTTCTATGCTAGGTGAGAATTGAATGTTAAATTAGATAAAATTAAATTAAATTAATCGTTTTATAATCGAAGGAATTCCGGCGATTTTAGATTTCCATTTTACAAAAGAGCTGCAACACAAAATGACACGTACTATATATAAACATCCAACTTTTTAATAGCCTTTTTTAGTAACTCAAAAACTAAGCGAAGTTTAAATAAATTTAAATTTGTATTAAAACCTATTATACAACATGAGGATTTTGTGGCGATCTCTTAAAAAATGCATTATATTGAATAAAAAGGTTATTGTTCAGGTTTTTGCGTTTATTGGCTTGATTTACACATTGACATTGCTCGCAAAATTTAATTGGAAATTCTAATTCAACCCGCAGTTTGGTTATTTGTCAATATTCACTCCTTTAATTAAAAATACATATTTTCTTCTACTTTTATTAGCGGAATAAAAAAAACAATGGTTTGAAACAAATTATTGAATGGAAAAAAATAATTTTAATTTGGGTGTTCAAAAAAATTTTGTTTTGAGTTTGAAAAAAAAAAATTAGTTTTAGTGCACAGAAAGTTTGTTTGTTTGCTATAGCAATATTTTAATTTAATAATTAAATCGGTTTTGGTTGAATTCCAAGAGTAAATGTAAAATATACTTTGCCCTATTGTGAGTTTCACGTGAAATGTTTTCCGCCCGGAATATTTTTGTTCGCCCGGAATTTAAAATTGAGTTTCACCCGAAGGGAATTTAGATTTTCCGCTTAACTGGTTTCTTGTTCGGCACCAAAATTTAAGTGAGTGAAGAGCCGTCGAATGCCTGACAAATTACCTGAAAAATGTTGAAAATACAAGGAGATTGCAGAATGTGAATAACTTTTCGCCAGGAAATCCCAATGCAAAATTTTTTTTCTTCGATAATTTGGTCAAAATAATATCCACGTTGAATTTTTTCATATTCCACGAGCAACTGTAGAAGATAACATTTTTTAGAGCCACCCTAATACAAAAAAAATTAATTTAAACTCATTGTATCAAAAAACAGAATTTAGAAATTTTCTGTTTCATTAAAATTTAAATTCTTCGAAAAATGAAAAAAGTAACATTTTTTGCACCACTCTAATAGGTATATGTTTGCCTTTCAATTTTTTTTTACAATAGATATTTACATTTTTTAACAATAAAAACATCGAATCAAGAGCAAAATAAACTTCTTGGGGAGATCTGCAGCCATACAATTTTGGCTGCGCAATATGCCCGACGGACGTTGACGACATAAATGACGTTCATGAACAGCAGTACTGCAGTTGGACTAAGTTAGTTCGATAGCAGATCTTACTTTATGAACACGACTAACGCAGGCCAAGTTAGGCAGACGTTTATGAAAACACCCTATACCAAATTAAGTATTTTCTTAAATCGCTAATTGGTATCAACCATGCAGATAGATACACCAAAAATAAAAGATTTTCTTACAAAAAAACTAGTTTTGTTTTTATCTTTTTCGAATAAGACAAAACATTTTTGGATTCGGTTTTCTATTTTGAAAACAAAATTAGAACTTACATAGAACTTTGTTCTTTTTTTATGTTATAACTTGGAAAACTTTTTTTTTTTTGTTTTTTCAAAAATCATTCCTGAAAACAGTTTTATTTAATAACAAAATGAATTAAAAATTTATTATCTTTACAAGAAGTGATAGCACGTCGTTGTGAGTATAACCGTTGATTTTTAATAATGTTTTTTTCCAAGCTAAGCCATGTTTTTGAAAAGTATAAGGGAATAGAACTCTCCCTCTCCTCTACGAATTTTTTCTTGTCCCAACCCGACCTACATGCACTATCTTTTTAGAACATACATTACATACCTTGTGATTCAACGTACCTACATACCTACATATACAAAATACATAAATATAAAATTGCATTTTAACTTAACTAACTTAATAAATAACAATATATTGGCCGCGGGACGTCCACCTTCCATACAAATACTCCACTCTCCCTAATTAAAAAAAAAATAATCGAGCGCACTCTTAACCTTGCCTCGCTCATCGCAGCTGCGAGACTGAAAATTAAATTTAGACCTCCTACTCCTATCCTTATGAATATCTATATACTCTCTTTTTTCTGAGACCCCAGCCCTATCTAACAATAAATTCGTCTATTTATTCTTTTTTGACCAATCAGAATTGTCCATCGCCACATTTGTGTTCGCAAATTCTCATTTCTCTTTGTAACTATTGCCAGATCAAAACCCAGTCAAAATAATAGTTTTCCATTTTTCGAACTTTTGTCGCGCATACTTTTTTCCTTGAATACTTTTATCTGTTCATACTTTCCTACCTAATACCAAAAGTCGTGAATACTTTTTGTTTTCACACTTTTGTTACGGATTCATTTTACATCATCTGAAAGCTTATTGTTTCAGCTCAAAATATTTATACAAACCATGTCTATAAAACATCTACGAGAAGAGCTAGAATTTTTTGAACAGAATCACTTAAAAAAAAAAATAAAACAATCTTTTTTTTCTTCTATTTTTTTTAAGTGACAACCTATGATTAATTTTATATATATTTCAAACTGAGAAGAGTTATTGAACTGTTGAATATGTTCCTCTAGGATTAAAAAAAAACTATAAGTATTCCAGGGATACTTTTTTCACCAGCACTCCCTCTTAGGTAGATGTAGATAATCTGCTTATTTGGTCCAGTAACCGTTGTCATGAAGGAAAACGGTGTGTTAGATTTTTGGAATATTAAAAAAATTAGTTTTTAATATTTTGATTTTACTACCAGAAAAAATAAAATGCACGACTGGGTCGCACGCACTTGCTCTTAGAGTTAAAGTTGCTTAAATTTTTAAGACTTTTTATACCTATAGAAATTTGGAAAATGTAGGTAACTTACCTACTACATATATAGGTACATAAGTACAAAAAAAAAAATTCGTTAAAAAAAAATAACATAAAATCTGAAATCAAATTGCCCTCCAAAACAAGTATGTAGGTAGTTTTTATTGATATATTAAGATGCATTTTTAGAAAAAAAATTTCAAAATCGTTGGAGCCGTTTTTTAAAAAACTAATTTTTTATAAATAACTTTTTGGAAAAAAAGTTTTAAAATAAAATTTATATGCCATTTTATAGAAATCACTTATCAACATCTTAAAACAAAATTTCAAACAAATTCAATGTAACGTTTTCGAAAATTTGATTTTTCAAAAAAAAATTTAAAATTTTTATAAAAATCCAAAAATTATTTTTTTGGAAATCTGGTTTTTGGTTTATATTTAAATTCTATAAATGCTTCTTTACAAAATGTTCCGTTGAAATCGAATAAGCAGTTTCGGAGATAATCGGATTTGAAAAAAAAAACCTTCTATGGCAGGTACCGTAAATAATGATTTTCCAAAAAAAAATTTTCATTAGAAGATTGACCTTAGCTTAAAACTAACATTTGAATTTTTTAAACAAAATCGTTGGGGACGTTTTTGAGATATTTCAATTTTACTAAAATCGGTATATGACAAGTACCGTTATTTTTGGTCCAAAAAAATTAATTCCAAAAATCCCTCTGGAGAGTCGCCAAATAACGCTACATACCAAGTTTGACATCAATCGGTCTATCCGTTTAGGCTGTAGCTTCGTTTACAGACAGACAGACTGACAGACGGACAGACAGACGGACCTCCGGGACCCACTTTTTTGGCATTCTCTATCATCGTAATGTCATGGAAAAATGCTATCTCAACTTTTTTTTTTGTACGAATGCATAACTTGATACATTGTACCTATTTATACCGCCGCACCATTATCTAAAATTATATTCTCGTACTTATATAAAAAAAAAAACATATAAAATTAAAGGGTGCGGTTTAGCTGCGGCGGTGGTGAGGTGAAATATTCCATCAAACGGCAGTGGTGCGGCTGCGGTGCGGTGCCCAAAATAATTTCTTTAAAAATTCAATTTCTATATTTACTATGGTGTTTTTCGAAAAAAAAATGTAGGTATGAAATACTGACAAAATTTAATCGGCCATATGTCAGGATTTTTAACAGTGTTTCACAGCATTTAATCAAATAGGATTTCCTCTAGTTTGACAAATTAATGAAAGATGCAGCTTCAGCTCCTTCCACTATTTTGAATATAAAAGAAGCAAAAAAGTGCATTTCATCAAATAAAGTTTTGTGGTTGATTAGATAATTTTTTTTCATTTTTCAACCAACAGCATCGATCCGTTTCAATAATTATGTCAACAATAAAAAAATCAATAGTTTGTCTAATATGGGAGAAGAATAATTGTCAAATTTTTATGTCATAATAAAAATAAAAAAAAAATTAAACGGATTTTTTGTTCAAATATATAAAAAGCAATAAGCCACATCAACATCACACATGTTGGTTGCAATATTTTGGTTAATAAATGTGATACCATAAAATTATGGTTAATTGTAAAATAAACTTAATGGGGTGAAAAATTAGAACACGTTTGTATTGTATTTGTGCAGTAAAATTTCCACCAACCAAACACCTCTCCATCCCCCTAGGTTAATGACTTCATAAATAAATTTTTGAAAACATCGCGTCATAAATGTTACTTTCTGTGAATTAAACTTTTGGTTTCTATGGTTAAAGAAAATTTTTTTTTGAAATCATGAATATAAAAATATTATAAATAAGCATAATAAGCGAAAAAGATAATTTTTTAAATGAAATCTATGCCAAATAGTACACGGAGAAAATATGGCACCTTAAATTGCTACCTCTTAAAACAATACGATTTCCGCTTAAAATAAGTGGAATAAGCTTAAAGTCTGTTAACTTTAGAAGAATTTTCATTTTAATAAACTGAATCATATACATATTATTTATACAAATTTAGAATAACTCTTTCCAATAGATCACTTTGAAAACCTTATTTTGATTTCTATAACGGGGGAAAGTAAAAACGAAACAGCCAGAATCTCCAACCGCACTCCAAAACAGTTAAAATCTGTTAACTCTTCTACAGATTTCAGATAAGTAAAAATCCATGCTTGTGTGTTGATCTCCTTGACATTAATTAATCCTTAAACTTGCCACCTGACCATTCACTGATGCTTGTTATATCGATTGAGACATTCGATTTAAACTATACCATCATCACGACTTCCCTGGAAACACTATATGATGTAGGTATCATCGACATAGTTCAAATATTTAGATAAGCTTATTGAACTATCTTCATTGGATATATGTACAATACATTAGGTATGTCAATTCTATCCCAGTATAGTATCAGTCATCAAATAATCTCTAGAAACAACATCAAATAGAAGATTTTTCTTTTTTTTCTTTTGAACGAAATAAATTGGTTAATCTGAAAAAATCTATACCAAAGATGTCGGTATTCAATAGAAAAAAAGAAAAACGTAAAAAAAAATCAAACTAAGCTACCTGAATCAGTGAACCTTTAATAATAATAATTATTGCTTTAAAATGTGACAAAAGTCGATGAACCTCAAATAATTGGTTTTCATAAAAATTGAAAAAAAAAAAAAATACAAAGAACCAATGTTTTGTTGAAGAAAACAAAAACAAATTGATTTTCTTTTCTTTCTTTATTTTTTGTTGTACCTACACAAAAGTTAATTGCTTTGTTGTTTAAGTCAACATTCCTCCATCATCGCACTCTATAGGTATTGGACCTAAAGAGAGTTTGGTTTGGTTTTTTTTATTTCCATGTCCTTTTTTTTCCATTTTTCTACCTGAATCGACAGGTTAGGTTAGGTTAGGTAGTAGTGGCTGTCAGGCAAATTACCCGACACACTTAGACCCTTATGGATCCATTGTGATACCACAAAAGACTAGCAAGTTGGGACTCACTAGCCGAACCACTCGGTGCTTCTTATGAATGAAGATAGACTTTTAACGTCCGTTTTCACTAGATCACTAGTGTAATCGTAGAAGAATTCTCCTAGATAGAGTTTTCTTCTATTAGAGAGAGCAGGGCAGGTGCACAGAAGATGTTGAACAGTTTCCTCTTCTTCTTCATCCATGCAACTTCTGCAGAAATCGTTAGAGAACACGCCCATTCTTTTTGCGTGTCTACCTATTAGACAGTGTCCTGTAAGGACACCTATGGTGCAGCTAATATGCTTTCTGTTTAAATTTAACAAACCCTTTGAACGTTTCAAGTCTATACAAGGCCATATTTGTTTAGTAGCTAGGCAAGTATTACTCTGAGTCCATCTGAGGTTGGTTTTCTTTAAAGCGTCCTGCTTTAGCATAAGTTTGCATGTAGCGATAGGTGTTCCTATATTGTTCCTTTCTGGTTGAAGAGGAGTAATTGTTCCTAGTTTGGCAAGTTCGTCTGCCCTGCAGTTGCCTGCGATGTCTCTATGTCCCGGCACCCATACGAGGTGAATGTTAAACTGCTCAGACATCTCCCTTAGAGATGTTTGACAGTCGAGGACCGTGATTGAGTTTGTAGAGACGGAGGCAAGAGATTTAATGGCTGCTTGACTGTCCGAGAAGATCCGAATATCCGTGTTGGATATTACGTTTTCTCTGAGCCAAGAGAGAACCTCCTTAATCGCCAGAATTTCTGCTTGGAACACGCTACATTGGTCTGGTAAGCGGAAGAAGAGACTGAGATTCAGTTTTTCCGAAAATATGCCACTTCCTACACCTTCATTGGTTTTTGAACCATCAGTATAGAAGTGTAAAGAGTCATTATCCAGAGTACTAAGGTTCTCCCATTCAGTTCTGGAGGGAATGGAGTTCTGGAAATTATTATCGAACACCAGTTGAGGTGTGGTATAGTCTAGACGATCCGGAAGGAATCCGAAGTTGTTTAGAATGTTTGTGTGGCCAATATGATTACTGGTCCACTGAGAGGTTGCTTTTAGACGAGTAGCTGAGCTAGCTGCTACTTGTTTGCTGAAGATGTCTAGGGGTGTGAGATTTAGAAGTATGTCTAGGGCGTCAGAAGGGGTTGACCTCAGCGCACCGCTTATGCACATACTTGCTGACCTTTGGACTTTGATAAGCTTGTTTAAGTTTATCGTTTTGTCCAGTGCGGTCCACCAAACTACCATCCCATATGTAAGTATTGGTCTTATGACCGATGTGTACAGCCAGTGTGCAATGTTAGGAGAAAATCCCCATTTGCCACCAATGGCTTTTTTGCATGAAAAGAGTGCCACATTGGCTTTTTTAACTCTTTCTTCAATATTGAGCTTCCAGGTCAGTTTTTTATCAAAAATGAGTCCTAGGTATTTAGCTTGATCGGATAGAGTAAGTGTTACCTCTTTAATTGTAGGGAGTTTGAAGTCTGGAATCTTGTATTTCCTCGTGAAAAGGACAAGATCCGTTTTGTGGGGATTAATATCCAATCCACATCCTCTAGCCCAGTGAATTAGCTTGTTTAAAGCTGTTTGTAGAAGTTCTGCAAGTGTCTGTGGGTATTTGCCCGATACGGCAATTGCCACATCATCCGCGTAGGCGATAACCTTAAAACCTTCTCCCTCTAGGTCTAGCAGCAGTTCGTTGACTACTAAGTTCCATAGGAGAGGCGATAAGACCCCTCCTTGAGGGGTCCCTCTGTTGGCTGCTCTACGGGTTTTGAAGTTTCCCAACTCTGAACTGATAATCCTGCTACTAAGCATGATTTCTATCATGTTCTTAAGCGGGTCTTCTATTTTGAGATTGTCAAGAGCATTCATGATTGCTGAGTTCCTGACATTATTGAAAGCACCCTCTATGTCTAAAAAGGCGACAAGAGTGTACTCTTTGTAGTGTAGAGAGTATTCAATGGTGCTAACCAGAGAATGGAGAGCAGTTTCCACCGATTTCCCTTTAGTGTAGGCATGTTGTGCCTTAGAGATCAGACATGGTTCAATTTCCTGTCTTAGATGGATATCTATCATTCTTTCTAGAGTTTTAAGCAGAAAGGATGATAGACTAATAGGTCTTAAATCTTTTGGAGTGACATGAGAGCATTTTCCCGCCTTTGGTATAAAAACCACCTTTGCTTCTCTCCAGGCCTTTGGAATATACGAGAAGCTTATGCAGCTTATCATTATAATTTCCAACTTTCGTAGTATGATATCTGAGACGTGTTGTAATTCAGCGGGTATGATACCATCTGGCCCAGGTGATTTGTATGGATGGAAGCTATTTATTGCCCATATTAGTCTATCCTTGGAAATAAGATCTTTGCTAATTTGATAAAATTGGTTGGGTCGGTGACCGAAGTCACTTATTGAGTTCGAGCTACCAGGGAAATGAGTGTCTAGTAGCAAGTTTAGCGATTCCTCATAAGAGCTAGTCCAATCGCCATTAGAGTCTTTTAGGGAGCTCGGCATGGTTGGATTAGTTGAAAGGATTTTTCTGAGTCTAGATGCCTCAGAAGAATCTTCAATTTTACTACAGAAGTTCCTCCAGGAGGATCTTTTACTTTTCCGTAGTTGTTTCTTGTAACTTTTTAGTGAAACTTTATACAGGTCCCAGTCTAATGGGTTCCTTGTTTGTTTAGCCCTATTGAAAGCCTTTCTACAGTCTTTCCTGAGCGGTTCTAGCTCTTTGTTCCACCAGTGCGGTTTTTTCTTTCCTCTTATTATGGTAAGGGGACAAGAGTTAGCCATGGAATTGTTTAGAGCTTTGGTGAGATCGTTGACTTTTAAGTCAAGATCATCTGTATTAGAAGGGAAAATATTGTCCTGATTATTGTAGCAGGTAGTAAAAGTTTCCCTATATTTCACCCAATCCGTTTTCCTATAATTACGAAGACCGGTGGGTTTTGTGCATTCATCTTCGAGACTAAATTGGATATACCTATGATCTGAGAATGAGTGATCATTAGATACAGCCCAATTCTTTATCTTGTGGTGAATTGTTTGGGATACAAGGGTAATGTCCAATACCTCTTGTCGGTTCTTTGTAACAAAGGTAGGTTCATTACCAATATTACAAATAAGGAGACTAGTACTTAGAATAAAATCAAAAAGTGACTCACCTCTTTCATTTACGTCAGTACTCCCCCACACTGTGTGATGAGCATTAGCATCACTGCCAATGAGGAGATCTACTTTTTGGCTCGCTGCTGCTGCGATCATTCGCCCAAGTGTCTCCCCCGGAGGCGGCCCACAATCATGGCCTAGGTAAGCAGACGTAATCCAATATGTTCCTTTGGAGGTCTGCAGTGTAGCGGTTGTGATATCACGATCGCTGTAATTAGGGAGTAAAAATACTGTTAGTGTTTTCTTTGCTAGTATGCAGGATCTAGGCTCACCTTTATCCGTCACATACAGCAGAGAATAATCTTTCGTCCCGAGGCCTCTCACCAAGGATTTTACAATCCAAGGTTCCTGGATCAGGACTATATCCTCTCCGGACTTGCTTAGTCGGAGAAGAAGGGCGGCCGAAGCCTTTATGGAGTGTTGGAGATTAATCTGTACCACCTGCAGCATGGCTACAACCAGTACGATCAACCTCCACCACTGTGGCATTTAGGTCTTCCGTTTCTGAGGTAGAGTTTAATAGCTCATCCTCAGAAAGAAGATCCTCCTGCGCAACGCTGACAGTGTCCATGTCGGACAAACTTCCAGCCATCTCATCATCTTCCAATACGGAATCGACAGGTTAAACAAAAATCTTTTTTTTTTATGTTGGTTTCATTCATAAAATTTTGAAATTTTTCGTAATAATTCAATAAACACATTCACAAAGGTATAGCTTAGAGTGTTTCGATGATGGTTTTGAATTGAATGTTTTGATTTCATTTCTTGGAAAATATTTGATACAATAAAGAAGTAATCGAAATAGTGGTTTGTTTAGTATTGAGACGGACAAAGTATTCAAATCAAGAAACCATGGATTTCATGTTTTTTTTTTTCTTAATTCTGTGGCATTTTATGATAGCTTTATAGATTTTCATCTTTGAACACCTTATGAAGTTTTTAAAAGAAATTTATAAAGTAAATTCTTGAAACTTTTTTGAATTCCATGACCAAGAACTTCCGATGGTTTTTCATTTGAAACTACAAGAAAAAATAAGGGCTGAAAAAAAAGAGGTTGTCTGTAAAGCCGGTTTACGGACGATGATTTTACGTGATAACGTTGTTTATTTATTTCAAACAATCATAATTAACAAGAAAAAGCTAAAAAAAAATACCTTTTACTTTTCTCATTATATTAATTTTTTTTATTTTAACAACTTAGAAAAAAAATTATACCATTAAAAAGCCAAATATTTCTTCTAAATAATAAAACCATTTTAAAATTTTTACAATGCGCAAAAAGTATTAAAATAATTTATTAAAAACAATCATTTCTTATGAAAAAAGTGAAAAAAATAATTTCCATCACCCAAAAAAATACTTTTTTGATATAACAACCTATAATAAATTTTATACCACCTGAAAGCTTATTGCTTCAGCTCAAAATATATGTATATATCGATCATGTCTATTAGGCATCTACAAAAAGAGCTAGAATTTTTTGAACTCGATCAATTTTCATCAAAAAAGCAAAAAAAAAAACATATAATTATATGTTCTCACGCTATTGAATCAATTTTTTTTAGACAACCTATACAAAATTTTATATCTTGTAAAAGCTTATAATTTTACCTTTCATATGACGTTTCAATCTTATTTCTGCAATGCCTAGAAAAAAAGTTAGAGTTTTTTAAAGTAAACCATGTCGAAATTGCAAACTGAGATTACGGTACTTCCCACACTGGTGGCTGTTCATGATCAACAGATCTCCACAGGTGTTTTGAGGTATTTCGCAAGTTTTTTAATTTAACATTGTGTAGCTTGTAGTGTGAATGCACAGTTATGTGTGATATGCTAAATGAAAGGTAACATCATCAGGATGCTCAATAAAATAAATTAAATCATTAAATCATAAATCAAATTTGTATTTGCTTTAGATCAAAAGATAGAACCTGTTGAATAATAAAACTTTATTTTACCGTTATCTCAAAATTGTGACTACAAAATTGATTGAAATTTATATAGTCCTGTCTATTATCTATCTACAATATAAATTTCATTTTTTTATCTGTTGAAGAAAAAAAAAGATAAAAACAAAAATACCCCAAAATAAGTAGGTGTTTTTCAAAAATTCATACTTCGAAACGCAGAGACTTAAAAAAAACCCGTATCAGACCCCTAACTTTTTTTTTATTATCTTTCGAATGACTTTTTTCAAATTGTCAAAAAAAAAATATCCCTAACTATAATCACTACTTTGTCAAAGGTCTACCTCATGTTTTAGTTTTAGAAAACCATTAATAGCTTGGTTTTGAAATTTTTTAGAAAAAAATTCAATAAAAGTTATAAAAGTATCAAAGTATCGGACACAAGAGAGACAAATTATATATTTCAGTGAATTGGTAGCCAGCCACAAAATATTTCATCTAAAAAAAAAAATATATAACTGATAGGTACATCAGGGGCCCCAAAAAAAATATGTGGGCCTATACGTACTTATTTATTTGTTCTTATTTTCTATATGAGAGGGGCCCCAAAATTTAGCCTTGCCCCGGGGCCCCGACAACTCAACGTACGCCCCTGGCTATAGAAGATTTTTGTATCTTTAATAGTTTATTTTTAATTTTTAATTGAAATTTTAGCCGCACTGCGAAAGTGCGAGAGTGGAACGTTAGAAATTGGCTTCACTTTTTTGTGGTGGCTGCCATGGTTCATCGATTTATAAGACGTTATCACGTCAAAATATATAAAAATCAATGACAACACTTACAGTATCGTGTTTTACATTTTTGGTAGCAAAGAATTACTTTTTTTTTCTAAATTGAAACAATATTCGTAAAATATCAAACTTTAAATTAAAAAACTTGAATTTTTTTTTAAATCTTACTTCATAAAGATTAGTTTTTAATTCCTCTGTTACAGGGTTGAAAGACTAACAATTGAAAATAAAAATGCATTTGAAATTAAAAAAAAAAAATATTTACTGCGAATACAAAAATTTTCCACTAAAAAAAATATTTACCTATTGCAACTGAAAAAAAATTTGAATTAAAAAAAATTTGTATTGCAACCGAAATTTATTTGCATTAAAAAAAAAAATGTTTATTGCCCGTACAAATATATATTTTACATTAAAAAAAATGTTATTGCAACTGAAAAATATCTGCATTGAAAATAAAATTTTTATTGCAAATAAAAATATATTTTGCATTAAAAAATTTTTTTTTTAATTTTCTGCATTAAAAAAATGCAATGCAAAATGTGTTCATTAAATATTATTTTTAATATTCGTCGAATTTCTTACAATTTCGGCTTTTCGACCATATACCTATTAGCCATTTTATATTAATATTTAATGTAGGTACCTTTTCTTGCTTTGCATTTTTTTTAATATTTGCAACAATTTTTTTTTTAATGCAAAATATTTGTAATTGCAATAAAAATTTTATTTTTAATGCAAATATTTTTCAGTTGCAATAACATTTTTTTACTGGCAACAAATATGTTTTTTTTAATGCAAATAAATTTCAGTTGCAATATAATTTTTTTTAATACAATTTTTTTTAAGTTGCAACAATTATTTTTTTGTATGGAAATTTTTTTTTATTTGCACGTTTAGTGTGTTCAAAAATCAAAAAAGTTAATATTAAAAAAAATTCAATTTATATTTCCACTCGAGTATATAATTCAAGCTAAGACGTACCTTTATATTTTTCCCATTACACTTCTTGGTTCATCATTCACGAATTAATTCTTTGAGCTATAAAAATGTAATGTAAGAAGATTTCAAAACAAAAGTATAACAATTTTGTTATCAAAGTGCATAACTTTTGATTTTTTTGTTTTGAAAACATTAAGTATTTATATCGTTTCTTTACATTGTAAATTTTTATTTTTCAAAATGTATATGCAGAGAGAAAAAAAATTTAATTGTTGTTATTAAAAGAAAGGTATTTTCTTTTAATTGAGTGAAATTGAGCAATAAAATATATATTATCATTACCGTCCACCCTCGGCACCCTTCACTTATTTTTTTTTTTTTTTTTTTTCAGGAAAAAGAAGAGAAAAAATGTGAATATTCTTGTGCATAAATTAGTAATTTCTCAGAATTTAGTTATAAAAGCATTTAAATTGGTTGCAGAAGATTTTTTTTTCTGGAAATTTGTTTAACGTTTTGATGATGGCAGGTAGTATTTTTTTTTATTTTTACATTTCTAGTGAAAAAGTACCTACAGAGATACATATATTAATTTCAACGCACTTTGTAATAAAATTTATTTAAATTTGTTTATTCACTGCAATAAAGGTTGCTCAAATGATTTCAATGGAAGTTTAAAATCATACTCAAGAGAAAGCGTAATTCATTTTTTTTTTTCAGTTTTTCACCATTTTCTTTTTTTAACATACATACTCTCACTCGTATATGTCAGTACCACCTAGTGTAAAAATTTCAGCAATTATGTTATTGATTTCCACGTAAATATTTCCAACATCAACTTTTGTTTTTATCCGAAGAATTGAAAAATGGACGAAGGCACTGTTTGCAGAGAATTTCTTTTAATTGCATTTAATTTTAGCCAATCGGCAGAAAATTGTATATACCTCGAGCTACAGCCTAAACTAGTAAAGCGATTTTCTTCAAACTTGGTAGTTAGCAGTTTTGGGTTAGGTACCTAATTCATTAGAGGAAAATTGGAATTTTTTTAAGGACCAAAACTAACGGCACCTGCCATTTAACGGAAATAGAAAAGTATTTTTTTTTTTCAAAAACGGCTCTAACGATTTTAACTAAAATCTTTGTGTGTTATGTTATAGAGAAGGCTTAATTTTTGAAATAAAAAAAAAAAAAAATATTTTTTGCACCGTTATTTTAGATACTTTACTTGCCATATCATCGTTTTGTTTGGTTTCTGAATATCACGTTTATGACTTACCCGATTTCTACGAAAATTTTTATTCAAATGCGTTTAAAAAAATGTTTCAATTTTTTTTTTTTTTAAATCAATTTTATTTAATATTTAGAAATTTTTTTAAGTGAAAACTTCTTTAGTATCGTAGTGATTTGAAACAAGATGAAACGAAAAAGCGACACGAAAAATCAATTGATCATAGCTTTTTTGTTTTAATAGATATAGAATAGCATGGTAGAAATATGATTGAAGCGTCACATAAAAGGTCAAATAATAATGATATAAAATTTATTAAAGGTTTTCTTTTAAAAAATGGATTTAATGGCGTTAGAAGAGAAAAGAGATTGTTTTGTTTTGCTTTTTTTATGAAAACTAATTGGGTTAAAAAAATTCTAGCTCTTTTTGTAGATGTTGATATTTTGAGCTGAGACAATAAGCTTTCAGATGGTATAAAATTTATTGTAGATTGTCATATAAAAAAAAGTGATGGAATAAAAAAAAGTTATATTTTTTCGATTTTTTTAAAATGATTTTTAAGGTTTCACTTCAACCACGTGTGAATTGCACACATGATTTTTTTTTAATGTTATTTAATTATTACTTCAAAATGGCATACTTATTTTTTTGTTTGAAAATTTGCGGGTAGGGTAAATTAGGGCATTATGGCATACCTAAGCACAAACTCAAATATCTTTACTACGGACTACAATTTTTACTTCAATCATTTTTTCTAATTAAATTTCATAAAAACGTAACATAAATAAATTATTTAAGAATAAAAATTCAAGCTTTTTAACAAAAAATAAATTAATTAAAAAATAGTCCAAAAAAAAACCATATTGCCCTATGTACGGGCAATATGGCGAACCCCATTTACTTCGGAACCCTTTACTTTTTTTACGTATATTCAGCATTTCTGAAATATAATTGTTAATAAGTTTCATAAAATTAACGTTAAATTGAGGTTATTTTCAAATTTAAAAAAATGCAGAGTTACTTTTGAAATTAGTTTTACATAAGGGCATTATGGCGCAGTCGGGTATAATATAGCGCCATAATGCCCTTATTGCATCTGCGCCATATTGCAAAATATACACATATTCACAAAACTCCAAAAACTAAACACAATTCTTACTTCAGTTAAAATATAACAAGTGATATAACCAAACCAAAACTGTACTCTGCGTTTCACTCTTTACAACAAACACGTGCACTGTATAGTTACCGAGATACACACAAACAAAAACAAAGATTTATTATATTGGAACCCAGAACCGGTATTTTTTTTTTGTTTTCTTTTTTGTTTGGCACAAAAATAATAGCACTGACCTGCGATCGTCACAAGGCTAGTGTTCGACGAAGGCCAAAGTTTCTGCATTGGTTTTATTTAAAAGTGAGTATTGGAAGTATGGTAGTTGAGAGGTGCGCCATAATGCCCGGTGCGCCATAATGCCCGAAGTTACCCTATAGACAATTTTTTTTTAAGCGGCTCTGACGATTTTTGAAAATTTTTTTCTAAAAATTCGTTTTTATAAAAAAATGATCAAAGTCATTAAAAATGGTATTTCATTAAGTATAAAAACAGTTTTTATTTATTATTTTACCGAGGTATTCAATTCAATTTTTTTTTTTGTGTTTGTTAAATCATAACTTTGGACTGAGTGAATCAATTTTGATTATTCTTTTTGTATTGGAAAGCTGGTGCCTGCATTTCAATCGTTTAGTTGTGGCTATAGAAACTATTAGAAAAATCATAAAACCCAGTTTTGATCCATTAAAGTCGGTTTTGTCTTTTGATAAAAATGATTATTGACTATTAAAAAAGCTTAAAAAAAATCAAATTATAATTTTCCTTATTTTTTTCGTGCATTTTGTTCTGTATTACTAACATTTTCCTGTTATCTTCTTTAGGACTTATTCTTCTGCAGTACGAAAAAATTTCAATAGCCACGATCAAAATTGTTAATTTGAGTCAAAAAATGTTAAAAGACTATTTGAAAACCAAAAATTCAAAGACTCCCAACTATATTTCCGCTGGAGTAACTCACAAAAGACCGAAACCAATTTCCCACAGTTATCAAGCCAACTTATTTTCAAAACTTCTTCAAGTTCTACTCCTACTATTTTAAGGACCAACAAATTATAGCATTCTAAACCTGAAGCTAAAACCTAAACCCTTAACAACCAAAAATATGCCAAAATCAAAGAATGATTGTTATGCAGAAAAGTTGCAAAAGGAACACTCTCCCACAACAGCAACACCATGAACGCACAAAAAAAACACACACACATTTTCTATTGTGTATATGAACATGACATAAAAAACCTGGGTACTTTACTTTGATTCTGTATCATATCGTATGTCCTTGAGCCTGCATGATGTGTCTCTATGATGCCTTTGCCTGCTGAACAAAAAGATGAAATCAATTCATGAATGTGCTTTCGGGGGAAAGCAAGACTTCCTAGGCGGAAATTCAAATTATTAAACAAAAAAGAAAACTTGTATATACGAGTGAGTACCAACCAGTACCAGGATTCTTTTTCTTCGTCTTTTCCTGAATCGAGAGTGTAAGAGGATACAAGTTGTCTATATTTTATGTTCGTCCATAACTCGACAAATCCGACCGAAATCCAAAGCCGGAGATGAAGTCAGATTGGGCGTTGAATCTTAAGGCTTCGAAAATGTAGTTACAAGAGAGAGTTTGTAGGTATAGCTTTTTCTAGGCAAATCGCATATACCTACATGAAACATGATGTAGATATGTGTTGTATATTAATATTTTACCATCTACACAAGTTCAATAGATTTTGTAGCTTAATGTAATTTATTTGTGAGCATTTCAAATTACATTCGATTGAAATATAAGACACAAATGAGGACACAAAACAGGATGTGGATATAGATTGTAGAGGTATAGAATATGTGAAAGTTAAAATTTGAATATTAATATACAACACTCCACTCACGATGACACGTGACATATGGATGACGTGTTGTATAGGTATATCTATACATAATGTATGTACCTTAATGTTTGCATACAGATTGGATGGAGAGTGTAGGTGAAATATTTTGATATGTAAATCCGTCTCTCTGTATGCTCTCAAAGTGAATTTTAAATTTTTTTTTGGCAAGGCTTTGTTTTTGTTATGAAATCAATCAATTTGATGCTTTCAATTCGGATCATTTAATTATACAAACATTTTATGTAATATTTCGTAAATATATGCAAGATCAATATTATGAATTACTTTAATTTGATTTAAGTCACTCCAGAGGGTTTTTGGCCATTAGCAACATCTGGAATAACATAAAATAGGCATCTAAACCTTGAAGGAATTAGGCTCTCGTAACAATATATTTTCTTAATAACTTCTTTTGGCAAACACAACTAAATGCTATTTCCAATAAAGCTGAAAAAGATTATGAGCAAGATCAAAACAGTATAATTCTTAAAATTTAGTTTTTTCTTTTCAAATAAAATAAATTGCACGACTGGGGTCGCACGAACTTGCTCTTATGGTAAAAGTTACTCTAATGTTAAAGGTTTTCATGGAACAAAATAAGGGAAAATTTAAAATTTGATATTTTCATGGAATTTCATAAATGGTACAAAAAAAATAAAATCTGTTTTTATAAATACATAATTAAATACCGTTTTAAATAATCTTTCACAAAAAACTAAGTATGCCATTTTATTTCTTGTATAAAAAAGAATTTTTGGAAAAAAATGTTCGAAAATCGTTAGAGCCGTTTTCAAAAAAATAAATTTTTATATATACAAATTTTCTTACATTTTTCAAAAAAAAAGTTGGAGTAGTTGAAGTTGAAGCAATAATTAATTTACACATAAAAACGGAGTTTCAAAATTGATTTTTCAACAAAAAAAAATTTTGAAATATTTTTTAAAAATCCAAAAATGCGTTTTTTGAAAAATTTAAATTTTTTTTTAAATAATGATTGTTTAAAAGTTTTTGTACAAAAAGTTTGGTCGAAATCTGTTTTATCGTTTACGAGAGATTCATATATAAAAAAAAACCGTTCTATGGCAGGCACCGTTAATAACTGTACAAAAAATATTTTTTTTTTTAAAGAAAGCTTTTATATTCTTCACTACACACAACAATTTTGATCAAGATCGTTATAGCCGTTTTTGAAAAAAATTAACTTTTCTATTTCCGTTATATGACAGGTACTGTTTGTTTTGGTCCTAAAAAAAAATTCAATTTGTCCTCTAGGGAATCATTCAAAACTGTTAAGTACCAAGTTTGAAGAAAATCGTTAAATTAGTTAAGGCGGTAGCTCGAGGTACACACAGACAGACAGACAGACAGACAGACGGACATACAGACAGAATTGCCGGACCCACTTTTTTGGCATTCTCCATCATCGTAATGTCATTTAAAATTGTTATCTCGAGTTCAATTTTTTTACGAATCCTACACTTGCCCTTTAGTACCTAATCGCATGTAAAAATACATACGTGCTTAAAAAAAATAATTTGCTGGTTGAAGGATTAAAACAAAACTCTGCAGTGTTGATGTGGATTCATTTATAGTAATATACCTAGGTGGTTTTCCCAAATTTGTATCTTAGCTGCTTCATGTAAAAAATAGAAAACATTGTTTTTTTCAAAAATTAATTTGTAGACCCAGGTAGACTTGATCGCATTTAAGAGACAACAGATATTTCCACACATTTATGTGCATAAAAAATCATACTTTTTTGGTCTGAAAAAAGTTTTTTTTTTTCATTTGGATTAGGTTCCATTTTTTTTTTTTTTTTAGATATTTTATCTAAAAATTACTTTGTTTGACCGTACTACAACAATACTGCGTTTTTTTAGGGTTGCCAGAAAGAAAAAAATTACAGTATTGTGATATACCTGCTATTTTTTAAATAAGAAAAACACTTTTTTTTTAATAAAGTTGTTTTGATCAACATCAACAGGTTTTAAAATTAAAAATTTTTAAAAATTTGTTATAAGAAGTGATTTTTTTATTCTTCAAATTTTACGTAATTAAACACTTTGAGTATTTTAATAGCCGTGTTTTGTATATTAGTGGTACTCAGTATTTTACTGCCGTAAACATTGTGTGTATTTTGCAAACAACAACGAACGATTACTTTTATTTATTTTATTAATCAGCATTTATTGTTGAAGGGCCAAAAATGTATAAGTTAAAAAAAAATGTTTGTCTCTGTAAACCAACAAATAAAAAACGTTTGATTATCCTTGGAAATAATTTTTTGTTCTTTCCCGTGCAAAATTCTACTGAGCTAAGCACTTTTTTACCGAAAAAACACGGCTAATGTAGGTATAAATAACTTAATGTATAATAAAATTAAATAATAGAAACCGAAAGTATAAATTAATATTTCTCACGTTTTGAAAAAATTTAATAAATATGTACCTACTGTTTTACCTGAATGGACTTTAAGGACATTTGATGTAATAACGTCAAACTGTATACCGCCCAGTTCGAACTGCTGAAGAAAATGTACTCCTGAAAAAAATCTAGAGGGAAATATGCAATTCTTTTATAATTCCATCATAAAACTTTAAAAAAAATTTCAAAAACCTTCATAGAAAAAAATAGTTAGTTAAGAAAAAAAAAACTGCCAGGTTTATTGTTCTTTATTGTGTGCTATTATGATATCGATTATGAAAGGACCCTTGCTCTCCTTTTTATGGACATAATTTATACCTACTAATTTCTAGTTTGACTGTCTTTTTTATTTTTTCTCAACGTTCCATAAAATAAAGCTATCCTCTTCTTAAACTGTATGTCTCAATTTGAAGCTAAGATTTTCAATAATGCAACACGAGATTAGAACAACTTAAATGTCCCAAAAGCATGCTCCTTTTAATGATGATTATTTTAAACCATAATATAAAATAAACTAATAAATAAATATGAGCCTTTAAACCAAGGTCTTCCAGAGTCACAATAAACATTATAATTTAATAAATTTACAAACGACCCATGCAAATGAAATAATATAAAAAAAACAACAACTTTTTGCCCCAAGTGCCTACCATGCCAACCGTAAAAAGGCATAATTTTCGCATCCTTCTATCAGCCTGCACAATGATGATTGTTTAATGCTCCTTTTGGAATCCTCAAAACATCCTTAAGTTCATTGCGCGCGAGATCACAATACACAAAAGAAAATCATGAAATACAAATATAATTTCTGGTAATGGTAGAAAATCATAACCAAAATAATTTTCTGGCGTTGCATCAATAAAACAATTTATTGCTCTTGTTCATTATGAATATATAAGGATTATTATTTATTATATGCGATACCTAACGCTCTTTATAACCCCTTAAATAAGTTTGAATGTTCTTTTAGCTGAATCAACTTTCATATTTCGTTGTGAGAGATAAATTAACAATCGTAAACCTTGTGCAACCCTATAAACCCCCAGATAGATACTGTTTCCTCTTTCTTTTTTTTTATTACCTCACGAAACCGGAGGAGACACCTCATGATAAGACGTTCGCCGAGCAAGAGAGAGTAAACGCAATTTATAACACCTGTAGTACCCAATTGCACAAAATATCCTAACGAAATATCTATGCAAACGCGTTCCAAACCAACACCACTATATACCTCCGTTAACCATCAGTATACCATTACCACCATTACCACCGTACCAACTGTTCTAGCAATCTCATTCCCCAGTCTTTTTGGGGAGCAGCCAGCATTATCATAACGAGCCAAAACAAATGTCAGTAATTTTCTTGTCATAGAAGAACGCTAGAGTTACTCACTGCTATCCGTCTTTCCCTAGCACTTAATCAACCAAAAAGAACGATGAATGAAACATACATACATATATGAAGGTAACTACATCTATAAACCAATTCCAGGATAAAACGCAAGCAACACCAGGTACACCAGTGATACCGCTGAAATCCTTCATAATTATTGTCTGAACAGAAAGAAAAAAAAGGTACGTAACGTAGGTACTCTCAGTGAGATACACCATCTTGAATGATAAGGAAACTTTTGCTAGTTGAATTTATTTCATTTTGACACAGGAAGCGAGCGAGTGAGTGAGGAAAGGAAAAGGATGAGGTCTTAACGTTTTATTCACACTTAACCCCGTGTCGTATAGTCGAAGGATATCTTTCATATAAATCTTATATGGAAATAGGTAAAAGCAAAGTATCTACTTTGCATCCACTTTACGTTTCTTTTTTACTTTCTTTTTTTTTGTGAGAAATGTTTATAACTGAGGGAAGGAAATTGTAAATAAAAATGTTCCTTTTTTTCCCCAAAAAAAAAAAAAGTAAAAAAGAAACGAATTCACTTAGGACGAAGAAACAACAGGGACCATCGAGGACTATATATAAGGAGACTATGGTGGGGTGTTATATTATGGATTTTATTTTATTGCAGATATGATTTTCATACGTTCATCGTTCATTTTATCATTTTATTCTTCCAGATGCTATTAAATTCAATTCAATGCGAAACCTATTTTATCGGTAATAATTTACCTTAAGGGAGCATTCGTCCTTTTTATTTCATTTTTTTTTTTTTACTTTCGTTTTGTTTGTTCATCGTTGAAGTCGTCGTTGTTGCTGTTGTGTCTTGTTTATGATTCCTTTGAGTGTCGACTATACAACAACAACAAAAAAAAAATTGTAAGCACTTTTCTTGTAATAAAACAGAAAAAAAAATATATATTTTCTATGAAGTCGAAGTTCTAGATGGTGTTCCTAAATTTGATCTCTAAACTGACAGATAAAACAATTGAATCTGACTCATCGGAAAAGGTAATACATATCACAGTCAAGTGAGTGAGTGAGTGTGATAAATAAGAAGGAAAAAAAACACATGCAGAAGATGGTCATTAAATTGCTTTTATTCGATGGAATGAAAATAAACAATATATTTATATAGGGAATATAGGTAGAAATAAGGACGATTGAGAATTAGTAGAGTACTTTTTTTTATATTTCTTATATAATATTGCGCACTTGATGTCATATACAGAAATTTATGCTTGTATTATTTTTCTTCTTGTGCAATATCCTTTTTTGCAGGTAAATTCTGAATTCATTTTCATTTTCATTGTATGTAGGTAGATGTAGATGTACATTTCCGCATTTCATAAATTTGTAATTCACCTAATTAAATAATGTCTGCTCCTTTAGCAGCAAGAATATTATGTTCTGCTTTGTTCAATTGAAGGGAGCCGGTTTTAAATGCTTCTTTTGACTTGAATAATTGTAGAATTTATTTTTTTTTTTTTTTAATTTAAATTAACTCGAATGTTATGGTACAAGTATCGCATTTGAAAGAATAAATTTTGGAAATAAATCACTTTTTGAATTTGTTTAAAAAATAAGTTATTTGATTTAAGATAACGTGAATTTGTTAATTATAGGAAAAGTAAAGCTTTGTAAAAACTAGGAACGTTTAAAATTGCGAAAACTAACGAATGGACAATGAATGACCAAGAGAAACTAAACCTTTTCATCAAATTATTTTACGTCCTGCACCACAAGGTAATAAAATACCTATTGCTCAAACGTGATATAAGTTAAACAAAAGATAACATATTAACTCCGAGTCGTAGCTTCCATTGATTTAAAATTTACCATTTAAAAGAAGCAAAAATTTAATCTTCAGTGTTTTTTTTTTCGCCCAGATTCAAATATAGAAGAACTTTTGTCGATTTTTTAAACCATTATGGTTTTGTTAAGATCTTACTTCTTTTATTTCGGGTTGTTCTAATCTGGATTAATTGATGCACCTCACACCATCTTATTACAATAAAACTGTGGTACACTTAGGCGTATACGTACTTTTTTCTATTTATTGATATGTAAAAAAAAATCCTCTATTTTTGGGTTTTAGGAGTTTTGTTGGTTTCTACTGATTGAAAAAAAAATAGAGGACACACAAAAAAATAGAAAGAAATCAAAGGGGTAAATAGAAACAGCACGAACTTGCTCTAAGAGTTCATGTTGCTTAAATTTTTAAGACTTTTTATATAGAAATTTGGAAAATGTAGGTACCTACAAGAAAATAAAATAAAATCTGAAATCAATTTGCCCTCCAAAACAAGTTTGCAGTTTTGATTGATATATTAACGTGCATTTTTAGAAAAAAAAAATTTCAAAATCGTTGGAGCTGTTTTTAAAAAAAACTAATTTTGTATTAATAATTTTTTGGAAAAAAAGTTTTTAAATAGTATTGGTATGCCATTTTGTAGAAATCAGTAGTCAACATCTAAAACCAAATTTAAAAAAAAAATCAATTTTTCAAAAAAAAATTTTCAAATTTTTTTTTTAAATCCAAAAATTATTTTTTTTTTTTAAATTTTGGTTTTGGCTTATATTAAAATTATATAAATGCTTCTTCATAAAAAGTTTCGTTAAAATCGAAGAAGCACTTTCGGTGATAATTGGATTTGAAAAAAAAAAAACGGTTATACGGCAGGTTCCGTTAATAAATGATTATCAAAAAAAATTTTTTTTTATTAGAAGATAGACCTTGTCTTAAAACTTACCTTTGACATTTTTAAACAAAATCGTTGGAGCCGTTTTTGAGAAATTTCAATTTAACTAAAATCGGTATATGACAAGTACCTACCGTTATTTTTGGTCCAAAAAAAATTAATTCCAAAAACCCCTCTGGAGAGTAAATAATAATGCTACATACCAAGTTTGACATCAATCGGTTCATCCGTTTAGGCTGTAGCTTCGTTTACAGACAGACAGACTGACAGAGAGACAGACAGACAGACGGACTTCTGGGACCCACTTTTTTGGCATTCTCTATCATCGTAATGTCATGGAAAATGCTAGCTATCTCAATTTTTTTTTTGTACGAATGCATAACTTGATACATATAAAGTACCTATATCGCAAGTAAAAATTATTGCAACTGAAAAATATTTGCATTAAAAAAATGTTAATGCAAGTAAAAAATTTTCTGCATTGAAAAATATGTCCATATTATTATTATTATTTCCAATAAATTTTTTTTAATTCAAATAGTTTAATTTTATATGAAAAGAAAATGCATTAAAAAAATAAAAAAAAAAAATTATTTATTACAATCTTGGTTTAAGGGACTTCTTTATTAGAAGACCATCTAAATTTAAGCTTTTTTAATAAAATTATTAAGTAAAAAACTGCAATGAAAGCTTTACTTGCGGACAGCTCAAAAAGTTCATAACGATAGGTACCACTCAAAATATTTCTAGAGACAGCTTAGACTTTTAGGAAACTTGGCTTTTTATCATTTTTTTCTGAATTTTTATGGTACTAGTTCTGAATATTTTCTTTAAAAAAAAACACCCTCTTCCATCAAGATAATGTTGTAGTGTATAAGTTTTTATGGCAAACGAACTTTTTTCACCAAATAACGAAGAAAAAATAATAGAAATAATAAAAATTATTTTCATTTTAAGTCGAGCAATTAAATAAAATTCAAGGCTTTAGAGTTGAGGTCACTTGAACTTTAAAAATTGAACTTTTTCACCAAATTTATAAAAAAAAAAAAAATTCATGTCACCATTTTATGAAACCTTTCTTACACAGCCCTTCATAAAAACACCCTTTAACCAAAAAAAATTCTTTGACCCTGCTTCATCTTAAGCATTCATTCGGAATTTCATCAGTTTTAGTTATAATTTAATTGTTGAAGTCAAAAAAACAAACACCATTACTTTTAATCGGCAATAACTTTTCTTGAAGTAATCGTATTGACTTGATTTTGGTATCAATTGATTCAGCATCAAGAACGAAACTTAAAAACTCGTTTTATTAAGGTAACATTTTTAAAATGCCTAGTTTACCTTAGTTAAGAAAAGATATTAGAAAAATTAATCCATTTGAATATTTATTATAGGTATCAAAGTAGCAGGTATTTTTCCCATTTACAGCAAATTCAAAATTCCCTAAAGTTAAATCTGCAATGAAAGCCTTTTAGTTTTGCTAAACATAATAAGCTTTTTGAAAAAAAAAAAACAATTACTTATTCAAAGTTAATAAAGCAAGCAAAAATTAAAGTTCAGGATACCTCTATACCTCTCTTCGAGAAAGACGATCTTATCAGTTTGATGCTGAGCCGCATTTGAAACGCAAAAGGTAGCTTTTTTATCGACTAAGAATCAAAGCATAAAAATACATAATATATTCATTTTTAAGTGTCTTAAATTAAAATTAAAAATTCTCTTAAAATGGTACACTTGGGTGTATACGTACTTTTTATTTTCTTTATTTCTAAGAAAATTTTCATCTTTTTTTGTTTGCTTTATTATAACTTATGTACCTAACAGTCTTTTGAGTTCAATGCAGAAGTTACTTTTTTGATGAACCGATATTATTTTTGGCATCTTATTTTCTGTTTATACAGAATTCTCAATTTTTTTTCGAGTTTTTTTTAAATGATGGTTAAGCCATCGGCATTTTTAACTTTATTTTTCCTAAGTGTAAAGAAAAACAAATCCTTTATCTGGCATCACCAAATAGATGCATTGCATAATATCATATTCAAACAAACCTAATCCTTTAAATTCACAAACTTCAACATGATGCGGAATAATATTTGGCAAACCCGTTTTGTGAGACCAAGTTGGTGCCTTAGTTTGAAGTGAATAATTTTTTTTTTTCTTTAATATTTTTTTAAAATCAGCTTTCACATTTAATTAATAAGTCCTCGACCCAAATTTGCATCATTGTATTTGCTTTATAGTGCTGCAGTCAGCAACTTCTTGTGAGCTTTTGACTGATTTCACGTATATTCCTTGTGAGACTTTAAATAGTCCAGTGTGGCTGTTGCCAATTGGTGTAGTCGCAGTTTCCAATTGGATGAACTCACAAAACTATAAAAATTGTAGCTATATCAATTTTTTTTTTCCTTTTTTTTCTTAAATGCAAAATTTATATATTGTTTGTGGGATGCGACGACTATGGAATATAAGCAACCGGCTCGGCAGTGGCGGCGGCAGCAGCAGCGTCATTAATTGCCACCGCAAACAATTCGTGTTAAGTGGTCCGTTAATTGAATTTTATGAAAGTGTTTCAACTTTTTTTTATTTGAACATATTTTCCATTTCGATGTGGCACACCCCCACTGTATATAGCCTTCGCTGTCGCCCGACGTTGACTTATCTCGGTGGCGAGCGGTGGTATAGTTTGATGGTGGTGGCGCTCGTGCTGCAAAAACGGCCTTTTTCGTCAAACATGAAACAAAAAAAAACATTGCTCCTTTGTGCGTCCAAATCTGAAACAAGCTTATGCCAACGATCCACCGCATAGGCACCACCAGCATCAGGGCATCCTTTTTACTTCTGTTGTTGTTTTTTTTTTTGTTTTATTCTGCGCAACAATATCTTCATTAAACGCAATTAGTCAAGAGCCGAAAGTCTGCCTACTGCCTTCCATTCGTTCTTTAGCCTTCACTTCGCTCCCTAATGAATGGTTGTGGCTCATGCAGTCTTTCATCTGACAAGTTTGGTGCTGTCCTTTTTTCATATCAATGGAATTGAGATTTTTGTGAAATATTGCTCTTCTACATCTTTGCCATTCCTTAATTTTTTGTTCCATGTCCTATCCATCCCTCCACTTTGCCTTTCTTCGCTCTTACTCCATAATTCAGAACTGTTGTGTTCCTTTTGGGTTGCGTCTTTTGTGTTTGTTAGGATTCCATTGGCTTGCGCCTTTGTTCAAAGTGGCTAATTTTCTTAATTGAAGTAATTAATCCATTGTTGCTGACGTGAATCATTTGATGCTGTTATTTTTCGGGGACTTTTTTGTTTTTGTGTGTTGGGATCTCTTATATTTTATTTTTTTATTGTTTCTGAAGCGAGAGTGACAGTCAGTGTATAGTATATAGTGTAAATCTTAATTAGCGGATATACAAAGGCTTGTAAAAGACAAAGTCTACCAAATCAAACAAGATTCTTGGATTGAGTTAATTAAAATTTGACATGGGTTTTTAGAAGAAGAAGAAGAAGGGTACGGATTCCTTTAAAATACATTTTACAAAACAAAGAATTTTTTAAGACTGTCAATATTTTTGCCTTAACCTCTAGCATACAACTTCATACCTCTATATTTTTACCCTTTCTCTCTGAGGGATTTTTCTTACACTTTGGTTTGCTTGAACTTGAAAGGGTGAATTGTGTATTTTTTTTTTTTTTTTTGACAACTTTCAATTTAGGACTTTTAAGTCAGCTGTCTTGCTTTGTTTCTTGTTGTGTTTTTTGGGTTTTTGTTTTTGTGTTTAACTGATTTATGCGTCTGAGTAAGGAATTACAGAGTTGACCTTTAGAAAATGACCCTGGGGTGAACTTGTCAGAGAAAAAGTTAAGAAATTTGTCGTTCAATGTAATGGATTCTGATTTACCTTGTTAAATTTAAATAGCAATTTGAGATATGTTTTTTAACTTACCGACAATTGATTTAAAAAAAATGCCATGTTTTAAATTTTCAAATGTCATGAAGAGCCACAGTACACATAATAAGGTAATATATTCTGAAAAATTTCAAAATTTGTTTGTCAAAAAAATTAGTTTAGCACCAATCTGACAGGCCGGCCTTTAATTTTTATGTTTCAATCACAGTAAACTGGAAATTTGTTTTTGTTTTAATTTATAAAATGTCATTTAAAAAAAATTATAATTTGAAAAATAACAAATTTTCTTCGTGTTTAGTCTCGGAAAATGGTAAATAATTGTTAAAAAATTAGTTGTGTTTGTGGTTTTTCGTTTTTTGTGCGTTTTTCATCGGTAATTTAAACAATTAAGAATTACGGTAGCTGACATTGGTCGCCAAATTGTCATGTTTTGACAATTTGGCGACCAATGTCAGTTCGGAAGATAATACCTTATCATGTGTACTGTGATGTAGAGCAACAAAAGTAATTTTTTTCAGGAAAAACTAAGTTCTTTTAAGACGGAAAAACTAAGTAACGAGCTGAATTTTGACATAACAGGTTTGTGTGACTTAAAAATCCTGAACTATTAAAACAAAACAAAAAAAAACTTATAAGTATAGTTGACTTTATTTTCAAAACATTTATGGAGCATTGTTTTAGTCTTTTTTTAACTAAATAAAATTTTGGATTTGCACCTTTTATTTTCTCAGAATTTTTAAGAAAGAGCTTTCAACTATTAGCATCACACCTAAAAAAAAGTTTTGGTTTAAAAACAAAAACGGTAATGGTTCATATTTTTTTCCTTATTTTATTTTTAAGTTGTTAATTTTTTGGCCAGTCATTTTTTACAAAAGACAACATTGTGGTACATTTTATTTTCCTTCAATTTCATCGATACATTTTCGACATTATTTGCTTTATTCCTTTATTTGCAGCTTCAATAAAGATTATAGCTCAGGTCAAACAAACTCTACATCAAAAATTTGATAGCCAGTTGTAAATAACAATAAATATTGCTGCTGCATGTATCATAAATTGCATCCTTAACGAACGCAATATCATTATCCTCGGCTCCCGGGAAAAAAGAATTTCTACAGAAGGATTGCCTCTTTTCCTCGATATTATTCAGTTTATTTTGATTTCGGGATGTAATCGTAAGAATGCTGTTGCAAGTGATTGAAAACTTTGCATGATCTTTACTGATTTATTTGACTAACAGTAATTTCAGGCCAAATTCATGTCCAGTGCGTATTTGACTTATCAGAATGTCATTTTGCAGTCATTTCAAAACAGCGGATTTTATGAATTTGGTATCCAAAAAATGAAAAACAAAATAATTATATTTTTTTCTTAGCTTTAAATGTAAAAACTAGGAAAATGGGATTTCAAATGCGTTTTTTTTTTATTATTTACGTCGGAAATAAACAAAAAAAATTTATATTTTAATAAATTGTTTGATTTAAATGTTTTTTGTATGTATTTTTATTTGTATTTTAATAATTTTGACTTTGATAAGAGTCAAAAAAAATTTCGTTTCGCTGCGTACTACACCGAAAAAAAAATTTTTGACTAGATTTTACGTTTTAATTTATTATAATGAAACCTATTTCTTTCTTTTTCATTTTTATTATTTTTATTATTTTAAGAATTTTCTTTCTTTTTTCAAAACATTACTGAAAGGATATATTCTTTACAAAATAATGGTGCTATTATTTTTTCTATTATAGGTGATATAATTGTTTTGTTATTTTCTCCCAAACTTTGTGAAGTAAAATTTTAGTGCCGATCAAATTTTCTCAATAAATCATACATTTTACTTCGAAAAAACACAAAGCGCCTTTAAATTAGTACACATTAAGATTTTTTTATTTAATATTTTTCAATAATTTGGAATGAGAAATTGATATGAAAAAATGATAATAAAATATCAAAAAAAATTTCCAAAATGTGACATTTAAATATCATCCTGATAATAAAAATGTTGTTTTAACATTTTAAATATCATAAAACACATTTTATAGAGCATTTTTGGCTGATATTTAAAAAATGTTAAATTGATATTGTTTTTTTTTTCGGTGTAGGCTAAAAGAAGTAAAACAAAAATTTAAGTCTCCAAAGTCAACAGCGAACATGTTAACAAAATAATACCATCGAGCATTGTGCCATAGTCAAAATAATAATAATAATAAAACACAAATAATAAAATTACAATGTACATACAAAAATAAAATAATTCAAGAAAAAATATCAAAAAATAATGTTTAAAAACAAAAACACAAAAATTAAATTTCGTTCAAGATTTCGTTTTACTATTTTTATGTATATGGAAAATTTCGTTTCGCTTCAGCTGCGTACTAGGCTTAAACTATAAATTTTTGTTTTCATTTCTTCAAGTCGATTCAAGACTTTCTATCTTGAATTTTTCTTCTTTCGGCTTTAGCTATTTTGTTTAAAATTTGGCTTAATTCATATACAAAATTATATTTTAAGTCGTTGTTATTTGTGTTAAATATAAGTGAAGTTATCCTATATATAATATATTGATAAGAAAGCAAAAATTAAAAGATTATAAATTCAAAAAAAGCATACGAATGAAAGATAGGTAATATAAAATTCATTGTAGGTAGAATTTATTTTATAAGTAAGAAAAGAAAGAAAAAATGTGAAAGGGATAAGTATCCAAAAACGTAGAGACTAAATTAACCACTTTCGTAATAAAATCAAAATTATTGTGTATTTTATAAAACTTAAACAACAAAAAAGGGTTAAAGAGGAAAATGTATTAAAACGAAATGGAATATGAAAATAATTTATATTTTATAGAGAAGACTTTTTAAATAAAACAAAAGCTTGAGATAAGAATTAAAACAGCGTAAAAAAATAAAAGTTTGAAAAAATGGGATGAAATAAAATCAAATCTGCAGATTTTGATTTGCGGCATAAAATGGGACTTGAAATCCGTTCAGAATGTCAAACTTATTGGGAATTCCCTTTAAAGGGGATCCCAAAAGTAATAATTTAAAATACATACATATCTCAAATTCTTACCATTTTCGATTAATGCACTTCTTGTGAAATTTCGAAAAATTCCTACTTTGAAACAGTATTTTACTTCCCCTGTTCATAAGTAATTTTTGTTTTTACAAACGTTCAATAAGACATTGGTAAATAAAAATCAATTATTTAATCAAAACATTATTTATTTTGTTCGCCATATCGCTACAAATTAGTTAGCAGTTTTAATGAAACTCAATTTCTTACTTTTCTTTTAGAGCAACACCCTAAAAAATAAATTGTACATTTTGAAACTGGTTTATCATTTTTATAACTTGCCTAGTTATCACAGTTTTCAAAAAAAGTATAAAAAATTCGGAAATTGAAGTTAGGACATAGGCTTTTGTTTAAACTAATTTGTAGAGAAATATTTTTTTTTTATTTGTCAATTGTTCCTAACTGTCAATTATTGTTTTAGGGACAGATTTGTAAAAAAAACAAAAATAAATTAATGAATAAATTATCAAAATACTGTTTTAAAGTAGGAATTTTTCGAAATTTCACAAGAAGTGCATTTAATCAAAAACCGTAAATATTTGGGATAGACAAGTTACCAAATTTTAAGAGCCCTTTAAAAAGTCTATCAGAATATTTCATTTGAATCATTAATTTTGAGACACCCTGTAGATGACAGAAAAAAAAAAGATTTTCAAACATTTTTGGAAAATTTTTATTTTATACATTTTTGACCGTTAATCAAAATGGCGCAAATATGCGCAAAATTTTATTTTTATTCCTTGAGTTATATGAGATTCTAAATTCATTCATAACTCGACATCGGCAGTCGTCGGCAAAGGAGAAATCTACAATTGAAAATTAAAGTTGGCCAAATTACTTCCCATTAATTGTTATTTTTTTTAAACAATCAATTTAAGGTACATTCAAAAACAAATAACGGAAAGTAGAAAGTAGAGATTCTGACCTTTTTATTGATAAACAACACTTATAAGGTTTCTTCACAAACTTCTGAGAAAACTAAGTTTAAACTGTTAAATAAAATAGGACGAAAAACAATAAAAATTGAAATGTAAGGTTCGAGACTCATTTTAAGTACTTTTATCCAAAATATATTAAAAACAATGTATGCTATCATAATTGCCCACATTTTTATTATGCTAAATAATCATTACTTTTTTGAAATGATCACATTTGTTAAAACCAATTTTGAGATGGTTTTGGTCGTTTGGTCCCATTGTGCGGGCCACATGCGGCCCACATCGTATATTTGTGCGGCCCAAGCTTAATTTAGGTACAACTTGCATTTTCAATTTTTACATTCAATTTTTCTTTAAAAAATAAAATTTAAATGTCTCTAATGAACACGAACCGGGGAATCCAATAAAATTGTTTTGAATTTCTCCATTTCAACACGATGTTCACTGCAGAGATTTTAATTTTTTGCGATTTATGTCGCAATGGAGAATTTCCAGCTTATATGAGTTCCTGATGGGTGAAAAGGTAAACAAACATTTTGTGTATTGAAAACAAGCTTTTTTTTTGCTGTATTTAGTATTGGAGTGCAGTTTGACCAATGGGAAAGCAGTGAAAAAGTTCCATACGATTTGTTTCATCCTAAGTGAATAAGCTCTAAATTTCTTTATTTGTACAAAAGATTTAAGTCGACTTCTAAACAACCAAAAATTCGATTTGCAGTCGACTTGCAGTCGCTACTTTTTTCTTAAATGAACACCAATGAAAAAAATTCTCTACTTTTTCCCGAAAAATCCATCCTTTTTTAATCTCTTTTTGAGACGGGTTTATAAATATAGAATCAGTACGTAATCATTTGCAAATGGATCTAATCGAAATTCAGTGTGGCTCCGTTTAAAGATCCAAATTCGATGAAGCAGGGATGCCTGAATTTTACAAGGATCTACCAAGCAGATTTGAGAACACTCGAAAATTGGCATATAAAACCATTTGTATGTTTGGAAGCACTTATCGCAGTTTTCACTTATGAATCGAAATGAGTCACCTGTTAAATCCAGAATAACAAATCTACAAAATTTTCATCACAAGTAGAGAAGATGGTACAGAAAAGAGATGCCAAGTGTGAGGCAGAAAACATTAATATTACTACATATTGGTTCTTGTTCTTTTATAAAAATAAATCTGTTTTATTAAAATTGTAATGATTTCTTTTTTTTTTTGCGGCCCATAGAAATTTAGATCCTGCTATTTTGGCCCGTGAATGCCATTGAGTTTGACAAGCCTGGTCTAGTTGAAAAGAAAAAAATGCGTTTAAAACATGTAATCTTATGCACGTCTTAAGTATCTTACAATCTATTACTATTACTATCTATTATTCGAAATTTTTATAATACTGAATATATCAATTTTTTTTTATTAAATTCGCATAGGTACACCTAGATTATATTTTTAATTAGTTAAAACACTTCAAACCGATACAAAAAAGAAAGAAACATGACCAAATGACAACCAATGTGGAAAAATAATAAAAGAAGAATGGCACGAGCTCATTTATTTATAGAAAAATAAACCACTTGAAAGACTCCTTCCGACAACGACGGACAAACGATAAGGGTAATGTCAAAGTTTCCAGATATAACACAACTCGTATATAGTTTCTTTGTGGTCATAGAAAAACCAAGAACAAAAGTATTGAGTATACTATTCTTATGTGGAATACCGCATTAAAGGGATACCGGCACGACATCGACATGGCAATAATATGGCTCAAATGAACAAAAAGAAACTAATTATTCTCTTTAATAAATGAGTAAACCATAAAGACATATTGATTTCAGAGAGGATGCTTAGATTAATTTGAAATCGAAATTATATGATTTTTTTTTTTGTTTTAACAAAGTTTTTTTTTAATAAGGATTCTTAGACAGATTTATTTTTGAAAAGAATAAAATATATATAAATTAGAGTAGATTGTTGTGATGATAGAAAAAAAAGCTAAAATAAATTGTAAAAATTCCAAAAATTTTTAAAATGAAAACAATATCATCATCGGCATTTTTATACCGCCCGCCAAACTGAGAAGATATTATTTTTAATATCATATATATTTTGATTTATATAATTTTTGTATTTGCTGTATCCAACTTGATGGTGAAGTATTCTTCTTTGAAATTGTTACTTATTCATTCTTAAGAACTTGCACGCGGCAGGAACAGGTAATTTCTTATCCCTCCCCGACTTCAGCAGTCCCAACTCTGCAAAACAAAAGCTGTCAATCTAAGACAAAGTACGAACATTTATCTCCTCCCAGAGAGCTAAGAGTATTAGAATATTTTTTTTTTTTGTTTTTCTTTTTTTTTTATTGAAAAGGTATATTCTGCTGGTATTTTGCGTACCCTTACCTGGCTTTACTTTAAATTACCGAAAATCCTTAATGCTAAGTAGATATATGTATCGGAATGTGTATATATATAAAGTTGTATAGAAAACAAACTTGATGGTGTTGTTTGTATTTTTGTTTGTATATCTTTATTTTTTTTACTTTTTTTTTTTTAGGCACAAACAACGTTGTCAATTTTAAACTTTTAGCCATCATTCAACAGATCCTTCAACAAATTTTCCTCGAATCAATCATAAAATGTTACTTCACAATCAATCAACACACATGTTAGCAGGATGGAGGTTTTGAGTTTTGAGTTTTATTTTTTTGTGTTCTATTTTGTTTTTTTTTTTTTTATTTTGTTTTTGTTTGTTTTTATGATCAATGTTCTGCTCACTGTTGCTTGTCCAATCAAACATACATTATTCAAAACAAAAAAAAAATTATATATATACATAAACAAGAAAAAAAGTTTTTATTTTATAATTTCATTTTATTGTATTTACACTCCGTTTCACATGATTGTTCAACGAAATATTAGACATACAAATTAGTATAAGGATTCGAAATTTTTGTACCTAGCATTTGAAGCTGTAAGGAGTCACTGAGAGGATATTTTCTGTCATTATTAAACAGCAACAAGACCATGCGAAAAAGCTAAACACGAAATTTCTTATTGTGTAAAGAAGTCAAAGTAGCTAGTCTTTATACGCAAAGCCGGAAAATTTGGGCAAAAAATTGTACTTATAAGTCCTTCATTTTTTCTCTTTCATACCTACTTTGAATTGAAAAAATAGGATTGCTTCTTTTAAAAAGTGAAATTTCTTTGTGGCAACCCTATTTTATAATAGAAAATTGTCACAAAACTAATACTGTCATGTGTTTGCAGTTTGGTCAAATAAGAGATCCCAAGACTCCCAAGACTAAATAGTGAAAAGAAAACAAAAAAAATAAAGTAATATAAGGAATGAAGGTATACACTGAGGGAAAAGCCACCATAAAACAACGTAAAATCAATGAAAACCACATTGATTTAACTATTATTCGGAGTGATTTTGCGTTGAAGATGAACATTTTAAAATCAACGTGGAAAAAATGTTAATTTTTGATGGTTTCGTATCTTAAAGTCACATGAATCAAAGTAGTTCATCTTTGAAACAACGACGTTTCAACTTCAATTTATTTTTTCCCTCAGTGTACAAATATGGCAACCCTATTTAACTGAAAAAACGTGAAACCGACGAAGTTATGAATCCCAAAAGTATGTGCCACAGAGTTATGCGCGTCAAAGTTATGAAAGACCGAAGTTATGAAAAACCAAAGTTATGAAAAACCAAAGTTATGAAAAACCAGGAGCGTGTTTCAGACCTATTACATCAACTACATTTACTACATCAGCAACCTCAAAAATCAAGAGTTGAGTCCGATTGAACGTCGGGAAATATTTGTATTTTTCTAAATATAGTGCAAATGCCCAATAAATTGATTCGCTGATGTAAACTATGTAGTAAGCTCTGAAATAGGACCCAGAGCTATGAACACCAAAGCTATGAATTTTTTTTTTTTGGTTGGAAACCATTAAGATGATACACGATATAAATGTACCAAAAAGCGAGAGCGAGTTTGAGTCAAGACAAGAAAAAAATTGTATGGGACGGGGTGGTCTATTCTGCCGGTCAATTCTCTCTGACTTAATTTGGAAAAATTTTTTTTTTTAAACAATGGTTATACCAACAAACTGTTTCATTATAGCTGTTTTGTCATTATCATGTTAAACTTTTCCCTACATTGGAAGCAGCTATCGCAATAACAGCCTCAGCTCTAAAGAAAGTAAATTGATGGCATATAGAATAAAGGTGATTCGCATGGCAACAGGATCAAATAAGATGAAATCTTCACATCAAAAATACCATCTTACATAAAATACAGCATAATCAACGAAGATGGTAATGTCATCTACCAAAAACCAGAACTGCGAACCCAGTTCAATAAGCAATAGCATATGACGCACGTTCAAAAACAATCTTGATGAAAAGGCACAGGACCAAAAACTCCTGGAGAAAAAAACGGGAACGGGTCGTTATTCTGCATTCCAAAATTCTGTATGACCAAAATTCTGTATTTGAATAAAAAAATTCTGTATGAACATAATTCTGTATTAAATTATTCTGCTTTTCTATTATTCTGTATTTCAAAATTTTGTAAATCCAAAATTCTGTTTTCAAAATTCTGCAAATCCATTATTCTGATTTTTGGAATTCTGTATATTCTAAACTTTTACATTTTTATCTTGCCTGTTGAACAATTTATATTCAATTAACAAATTTAGTATAACAGTGTTTAAGAGCCGTTTGCAATGTGACCTTATGTGACAGTATACGCAGATTAAAAATTAGGGCATATGAGTGTATGTTCTACTTAAATATTTCAGTTTTGTGTCAGCAAATGGCAATAAAAGACCTTACAAAAAAAGAGAAATAAACCCTTACCTTACAAAAAAAACAAATACAAAATAACAATAAACTATATTTGATGAAATATGTACATAATGAAGATTCTTGGATAAATATTACTCGTATTTTGGTATTCAAGGTATGTCATTGCCATATATGCAAATTAATTAGGGAGATATTTTATTTCAAAGTATTTTCTGCAAAGAAAATAGCAAAGATCTGTATTCCGAAATTCTGTAGATGATTAAAGAAAAATTGTTTTGATAATGAAAAAAAGTGCGTAATTTTTTTCATTATCAAAACAATAATTTTTCTTCTATCATTTACAGAATTTTGGAATACAGAATTTTGAAATCCAGAATTTTGTTTTTACAGAATTTCAGAATACAGAATTTTGAATTTACAGAATTTTAAAATACAGAATTTTGGAATACAGAATTTTGAAATCCAAATTTTGGCCCATGCCGAATTTCGACCCCAACCTTATTATTAAATATACCATGAGTAAAGTTATCCCTGGTATTATTTTTTTCTCCGTGCAGAAATGGAATATTTCGTGAGGTTTGCCCTATGTTCGATATTTATTTGAAATGCGTCAAGTTCAAATAACTTTGAAAGAAAGTCTCCACATGGCAGTTGTCCGAACGACAATTTTTGACAGTATCCAAATCTTTGACAAAAGCAGCTAAACGCAGATTAAAGTGGTACAAGTGATTGTATGAGAATCAACTTAAAGGAAAAAAAATCTTCGCCACCCTTTACAAATGAAGTAAAAGGTAACCATTCAAGTGTCTTAGAGTGTAATTTTCATTTTTATTGTATATATGTTTAAAAATTTTATTATGTTGCTATATAGTATCTACTTCCTGTTTTTCTTTTTGGGGAATATTTTGTATTTTTTTTTTTTTGTTTCATTTCTCATTTATTTTTCAACATTTTCTCAATTTTTCCAACAACAGAGTCTCAGAGACTTTTCTGAACCACTCACTATATTCAACCTCTGCATGCTGCCTTGCCCTGTAACCAAATGTGTACCTAATCAAACATACCCGCTGCCAAACGTTACGAAAAAGAAAAGGATGTAATTTTAAATTTTTGCATATTTAAAATACTTCCTTGTTGAAATGAGATAGAGTTGGTTCTGGTCTTGGGTCTCTTGCTTTTCGTATATAGTAGATACTATATGAGTAGATATCATCTAAAGAAAAGAAAGTTCTATGGATGGGAATCACATTTTGTGTGCATCCATGGGGTTGTGAATCGCGGCAAGATAGTACATCTAGATTCTACGCACAATGCTGTGTAAAAAAAATGTCATCATGCCAACGATATGTTCTTGGTTTTAAATGCATTTTTGAGATTTCGTAGCTCAAGTTTATTTATGGTTAAAGAAATAAAGTCAACCCATTGTGAATAAGTTGCGCGAAATATGAGGAAGACCGTATTTCTTGGAAAATTATTGGGCATTTTTTTTTTGTGTGTGTTTAATTCACAGCACTGTAAGTGTGTACTTTCTGTGCTACTAGTTGCCTCTCGCATCGCAATTGGCAAGGGGGTGTGATGTTTTTTTGTATTTTATTTTATGTGGATAACCCAGCAGCAAGTGTTTGACTGGTTCCTTTCAAATTACTTGAAGGAAAGTTCTTTTTTTTTTTTTACTTGATTCTTTTTTTCATTTCAACCAAAAAGGGAACATTTGGAGAATACCAATCTGGAGAGAAAACGACGACGTCTCCTTTACGTTGAATATATGAGTATAAACGGATGTTCGCGTTAAAGGTTAAATATAAAAGATGTACAAAAAGTTTTTTTTTTTTTTATATATATTTTTTCAAGCGAAAGAAACTTCTAATTTAAAACGGAATACCGTTGTAGAATATGTAAAAAGGATTCATTCGAATGTTGTGTTATACGTATAATATCTCGTTTCCTTATAGTTGTTCATCTTCATATATTTTATTTTACTTTTTTTTTTAAATCTTTTGCTTTTTCTTTCTCCAATCACTATTACTCTTTTTTATTTTCTTTGTAAGAAAAAATATAATGGTTTTATTTTATTCTTTTAGTTTGGATAGTTATGTTGAAATGTGGTTTCAATTTATTATTGTATTTACTAGAAATGATAGACGGTAGAATACCAATTAAATTTATATTTAGACATTTCATGTTAAAGTTCTTTTAACGTAAATATTGACTTAATTTTACTTTATAAATAAAAAATAGAAATATTAAATGACACTGAACTTTGCAGACAATTTAGCTGCTAAAATTTGGACAGCCACCAACACCATAAAATGAAGCGATTTAATCGTTTCGTCCCGACAAAATGTTTTTTTTTTAATTTGACGTTCAGGCAAAGTTTCGGTCAAAACAGTTATCTCTTTTTTACGAGGGTAGTGGAAAGTGGAAGTCCAAAGTTTCGGACGACAATTATTTAGCTCCGTGAAGCAAAATTTTCACCGTTTGTTCACAGTTCGATTATGTTTGTCCACCCAAAATTTTTGTTTGTTCACCCTTCAAAACAATTTTAGAGCACATTCTTTTTTTTTAGGTATAGGAAGTCTGAAAAATGAAAAATCGTCTAAAACGCTCAAATTTTGAGATAGCTATATATACAGTACATATCAAATATTAGTTTATTCTTCGTTTTTCCACCCCCGTTTAGGAGCAATTCAAAAAACAAATTTTGCACTGAAAAACTGAAATTCCCGTAAAATTACCAAAAATCAATTTTTTTTTTCAAACTGCTGTCATTTGTCCACCTCGTATTCTTTATGTATACCAAAAATAATCGCTCGGTAGACTCCGATTAGGAGATATTCCAAAAAGAATTTTTTTATAGCAACTCTCATACAAAATAACGTTTTTCCTAAAACCCCAAAACTATTTTTTTTTTCTTTTTCAAAAATTCAAACGGGTATCGTTTTTTTCTAAAATCCCGAAGAACCATTTCATTTTCAAAAATTCAAACGCCCATTGTTTGTCCACCTCGAGAAATGGATACATAACAAAAATCATCGTTTGTCCACCGTACGTTTAGGAGATATTCAAAAAACAAATTTTCAAAATTCACATAAAAAGTACGCATACACCACAGTGTACCTACTGAAAAATTCAAATTTCTGTCGTTTGTCCACCTCGAGTTGTTTAAATATACCAAAAGTCGTTGTTTGTCCACTCTCTACGTTTACAAAATATTTTTAAAAATAAATTTAGGGGACTTTGAATTTGTCAGTACAAAATTTGTTTTTTAAATACCTTCAAAACGTAGGATGGACAAAGGACGATTTTTGGTATATGCAAACAATTCGAGGTGGACAAACGAAAGAAACTTGAATTTTTGAAAATAAGTAATTTTTGGGGATATTATGGGACTTTGAATTTTTCAGTTCAAATTTTGTTTTTTGAATATCTCCTAAACGTACGGTGGACAAACGATGATTTTTGGTATGTATCCATTCCTCAAGGTGGACAAACAATGGGCGTTTGAATTTTTGAAAATGAAATGATTCTTGGGGATTTTAGAAAAAAACGATGTTTGGTATGAGTATTTGGTATTGTATTGAGCGTTTTAGATGATTTTTCATTTTTCAGACTTCAACAAAGAAGAGAAAGAATGTGCTCTAAAATTTTTTTGAATGGTGGACAAACGAAAATTTTGGGTGGACAAACGGTGCACAAACGAATTAGACAAATTTGGTTCAAAAATTTTGAGGTTGCAGTTCTGGCTTCACGGGGCTCAATTATTTAAGAGTATTTCTGACTCTTTTTGTCGAAAATTCACTATAATGGTAAACAACCTAAAAATGATTAATAGAAATTTTATAGAGACAAAGAAACAGTCTCCTTTTTACGGTATTGGTGGAGTTAAAAATTTCATTACATTGAACATTGCAAAATGTATTTTTTTTTTAGGTGTCGAAAGTCGAATGTAATAGAAAGTAAATAGTGATCTTAAAACAGCGATCTATAAAAGGTATAATTAAGTTAAATTTTGTATATATGTACATATGTATCGTGCCAGATTTGAACTGAAGTTTTTAAACTGTTAAGAAATTATCACAAGATATGTATCATTGAATTCTGACGTAATTCTGTGGAAATTAATTTATACAAAGTGATTAATGAGTGTTTCCATGGAATCAAATTTCAGTCTATTTGAGGTTTTTTAAGTGACTATATTTTCCTTATAAATTAGTCTCACTGGAATTTAAAAAAAAGTAGATTTTCACACAATCCTAATGAAAATCGAAAAGAAAATTGTTTCGAAAAATTTCCGGACCTTTCTTTCTGTCTAAAAACTTGGAAAATATTTTTCTTGTTCATTCCGCTTAAATTAGCTTTTTTATAAGTTTCTACGACCACTTCGATGCTGAGATATTTAACTTTAAATGGAAAAGGACCTTTTTTGTCTTTACTCATCAATATCTGAGAAACCGCTAATTGCAAAAGAAACTTAAGGAGGAGTTTGAAATCTTGAATAATTTTCCCACAAAAATCAAGTATGGTTTTTTAATTTTTTGCATTAAGCTAAGTATACAGTTCTTCTAGCAAAAAAAAAAAACAATGCATTTCTTATAAAAGAGATTTTTTTAGATTTTTCAAAAAAAAATATTTTTTAACTCACCACAGCTGTAAACCAAAATCGAAAAAAATAAATTTATACTCACCACGATTTTTTTTCTTCGCAAAACAATCTGCAGCCCATTGTTTCAACGGATAAAAACTTACAACTGTCATCTGTTCACCACAGATATATATTTTGTTTTTTCATTTAGGTATTATTTTCAAACTATGAAAAAGAAATAAACAATTCTAAAAGCTAAGTGTAACGAAGAGTACATTAATGGTTTTCAAATTTTTCAACTATATACCCGTTAAGAATTGTTTACCTATTTGTCTTTGAATGACATCTTTTGGGACTAGCTGAGGTCCTCAGAGACCCGATATAATCCGAAAAAAAAGTTACTTATCAATCTTTAAAACGTCCAATATTCTGCTTCAGATGAGCTTTTCCCTCTGTTCATTCTAAATCAAAAGTTTCACAGAAACCAATCAATCTTTTCTACCCAAAACATAAAAAGGAATCTTAACAAATAGAACAATTTTTTGTCTATGAACCTTTTTTTGTTGCCTGTGAAAATTATTCTTGACCCAAAAAAAAAAAAAATTCCCAGAGGGTTCCATTTTACTTGTTTCTCATCTCATTCACCCTCCTAGAAACAAACATTTCATCCTTTGATGAAAATATGTACCAATCTAACCATCATCTTACAAAATACTTATGTATTTTAAACATTTTCTTCTTCGAAATGTAATCTTTGAAAATAATTTTAATTTACGTTCATTTTTGTTTTTTTTTTTTTTTTGCTTTTGCTTTCCATTAATGTTCATTACATTAACTTCCTGTTAACAAAAATGAAATCCAAAAAAAAAAAACAAAATCCTTTGAAACCATCGCGATCGATAATATTGCGGAAATTATCCAGAAATGATTTCGTAAATTTTCAAACATTTCTTCGTCGTTATTTTTCATCGGTTATGGTTTTTTTTTTATTTTATTTTATTTTTTTTTTGCTCTGAGATTTTCTTTAATATCCGCTGAATTAATTTCCAATCGCAAGTTCGTTGTTGCTTGCTTGGCCTGGTCTCTTACATGAAACACACAACTTTTTATAATATCTATTAAAAATATCAAAAAAAAAAAAAAGCAAAAAAAGATACGATGCCACAAGATAGCTAAACGAGACTGTCTATTTCTTCAAACAGAAATATTTAATACACTCAGAAAAAAAGTGTTTACTAAAATTTATAATTTGAGTTTTGAAGTCTCTGAATCCAACCATGATATAAAAAAAGCACGAAATAGGTAGTATAATTTCAGAATGACACTTCTTAATTCATTCTTTATTATGTCTTAAATTGGTATGTAATTTTTGACTTCCTTATTTATATGAACTCCTTCTTCTTTAAGAAGATTATCAGAACCACTTTAAAATGCATAGCTTCTTCTTTAAGTAATTTTGTGTTTTTATGAATTTTCCAGAACTGAGAATTGTTTTTTTTTTGTGTTTATATAAGGATTTCATAGTAAACATTACCTGGGTGTCCTTTTCCTTCTACTTAAGTTTTTTTTTTAAGTGTATGGCAAACATAACTTTATTACCTAGGTAACTTTGTACTACCTTTATTTGATTTTGGGTTGAAAATAGAAACAAAATATTAAAAGTTAAATTAGTCTCTTATTTTTGTTTTTCTTGTTTTAAAAAGTCAATTAAAGACAGATAAATATATAAAAATACTATTTTTAGGATTCTCAAGAAAAATTAACTTTTTGCTGCCTAAAAAAAATCACTTTAATATTTTCTGGCTTAAACATCAAAACCAACATCAATTTTATTTGACTTTTTTTTTTGTTTTTATTTTTTTTTTTTGATATATTTCCCGACCGCTTTAAATCCAATTATTTTCGAAGAAACACGTGATTCAGACAGAAAAGACATTAAGATACATTTTTCTCTGTGAAAATCTCTGCAATATACAAAAAAAAGTAGTGTATGTATTTTTCTCTATAAGGTGAATGAAAAATAAATCAATAAAATACACAACTGAGTCGCACGTGGTTGCTCTTTTTCTTTTCAAGTTCTTGTTTTTGTTTTAGAAATTTAGAGGTGCATATTTGTCTGTACATTCACATCAACGAGGCGTTGTCGATTCTTAAAGAAAATTACTGTACTGAGACTATTGAGTAGGCGTAGTATTAAAATTTTAAGGACATAATAAGCCAGCCATTTACAGAAAATATAATTTTTAGTCTCTTAAAAAAATGTGTTAAAATAAGTTAGGTTTTTAATGGCCATTTGCTGAAACGAAACTTAAATAATTTAAGTCGAACATAAGCTCTTATTCCCTACTTTTTCCTCTACGTAAACTTTCACATAAGAATTTATGTAGAACATAAATGCTTAAGTTTCGATTCAGCAAACGGCTCTAAGACTCTCAAGGTATCATATTACCTATATTTTTGAAGTTATACTTCTTATGGGAGGGTGGGTATGAAAATTTACTTTTTGACAAGAATGTCAAAGGGATTATGACGCGATCACCCTGGGTAGCAGGGCTGTCGTTTCACCTTTAGAGTACGCAGTACTTTAGTATTTAAAAATGCAGTACGCCACAGTACGGCACACATAAAACACACAACACGTAGCAAGTTACATGTTTCATGTGGCAAGTTCCATGTGGCAAGTTGTATGTGGCAAGTTGCATGTGGCAAGTTGCATGTGGCGAGTTGTATGTGGCAAGTTGCGTGTGGCAAGTTGCATGTGGCAAATTGCGTGTGGCAAGTTGCATGTGGCAAGTTACATGTGGCAAGTTGCCAGGGTTGCAAAAAGCTAACATTTCAGCTCAGCTCACAGCTCAGCTCAAATTTGAGCTAGCTTAGCTCATTTGAGCTGAGCTGAAAGTGAGCTGAAAGTGAGCTGAGCTGAAAGTGAGCGCCCCAACTTCCAACGCCTATATCTCGGAATTTTGAAAAAAATGAAAAAAATTTTTTTGATGCCAAAAGGTAGCGGGGACTCTAACCTACATTTGGGTACAACTTCCATCCCTGTAGGTCCACGCGTTCTCAAACCGGGAGAATTTAAAAGTAAAAAAAAAATAGGCACGATTCTTAAAAAATAGGCATGATGTGGCGGTTTAACATGGAAGGCGATTTTTTAAAAATCTGACAATGTGCAAAGCGTAGGCCCATGACACAAGCTATCATTTGGCATCACTCCCAAAAATTGCTCTCAAGCGGCTTAGCTTCCAGGAGCGTTCAAAGATTCGGGGATTTTTCGAAAAAAAAATTTACCCCAACTTTCAAACACGATTTTCTCGGAATTTTGAAAAAAATCGAAAAACCGGATTATACCACTTTCGGGTAGCTGAGAATATAAGCTTTCATATGGCACCACTCCCCTGTCTCTAGATCAAAGCCTTCCAACGCCTATATCTCGGAATTTTGAAAAAAATGAAAAAAATTTGTTTGATGCCAAAAGGTAGCGGGGAATCTAACCTACATTTGGGTACAACTTCCATCCCTGTAGGTACACGCGTTCTCAAACCAGGAGAACTTAAAGGTAAAAAAAAAGTTAAGCCCGATTCTGAAAAAAAAGGCATGATGTGGCGGTTTAACATGGAAGGCGATTTTTTAAAAATCTGATAATGTGCAAAGCGTAGGCCCATGACACAAGCTATCATTTGGCACCACTCCCAAAAATTGCTCTCAAGCGGTTTAGCTTCCAGGAGCGTTCAAAGATTCGGGGATTTTTCGAAAAAAAAATTTACCCCAACTTTCAAACGCGATTTTCTCGGAATTTTGAAAAAAGTCGTAAAACCGGATTGTACCTGATTTTTTTTATGATTAAAAAAGAAATATTTTACTAAAAAAATAGAAATATATTTACTATTAACCCTAGAAAGATAATCTACGTCTGTAAGACGTATGGCGTGTAAAGAACTGTTTTATCTAATTCAATTCAAATTTCTGGGTTTTTGTTAAATTGATTTGATTTATTATATCACTTCTTTAAAATAATCTAAGTAATGAGTTAAATAAATATGACAAAAAGTGTTAACATAAGACCATAGAATCATACGTCTCTGAGACGTATATTATGATTATCTTTCTAGGGTTAAAAAAACCAAGAGAAAGATCACGAAAAATTATCTGTTTTATTTATAAAAATATCCATGTGTTAAAATAATTCCATTAATAACTAGAACCAAACATCTTGAGCTATGGTGTTTTATAAAAGTTTAACCCTTAACTATAGTGGTGGGTCCAGGGGACCCACGTCTACTTTTAAAAAGTTAATAAAAACCGTTGAAAATGAATTTTCTCTTTTTTTTTTTTTTTTTTACTTCTTCTAAAATTGTTATCTTTTAATGCTTAAAAAAAAATTTATAAAAAAAATCAATTTTGTATTTTATTTTATCATTTAAAAACACCACAAATTTTCACCACTATAGTTAAGGGTTAAAATATCTTCATATTTCATTATACTTTCCAAATAAAAATCAATGTATCCTCTCACCCATCACAGCTCAGCTCAGCTCACTTTACTTTAGCTCACCCAACAGCTCAGCTCAACCATCAGCTCAGCTGACTTTCAGCTCAGCTCAAATGAGCTGAGCTATGGTACATAGCTCAAAAGTCAGCTAGCTCAAAATTTGAGCTGAGCTGTGAGCTGAGCTCAGCTCACTTTTGAGCTTTGTAGCAACTCTGCAAGTTCCATATTGCTACTACTAGTGCTGAAGCACACACAATTCTCATAAAATAACCATATCGCACATTTTATGCTCAATTCATTTAGTTTCGTTAAGCGTATACCGTACGTTCTGAACCGCACAACATGTGTAAATTTCACAGAATAAATTGAAAACTACATGGACGCAAGGAGGATGAAAGAATTAATTTATTGTTCACTTGATAAAAATGTAAAAAAACGATGTGTGGATTAATTAATTTAATAATAGAAATTAAAAATATCAAATGAAATTCATTTACATATACTGAATGAGAAGTATAACTTCAGTCGCGTGTACATGTGTACACACACTCTTTTTTTTATATTTTATCATAAAATTCATTATCTAGTCAAAATGATCCTTTTACGAATATGTATTTGTTTTATACACTGAAAATAATAACTTTAGTAAAAATATACTGCCGGTCAATAGAATAGGTTCACCTTGTAAACGGCAAGGAAGAGATTTTTTCGCTTAAAAAAAGCTTTTCAAAAACCTTTTCGAGAATGCAGTTTCAAAGCATGGGTTTGTTCCTAACTATAAATCAGATAGAGGTAGTTGAAAAACTATTGTAACGGTAAATGTATATCTTGTTTTGGAATGTTTCTAAAAAAAGCCTTATTTTAATCGGTCAATAGAATAGGTTAACCCACTTTAAAGTAAGTTTGGGTTCAAAGAAACTTAGATGAGTGTGCGGGTTTTTTGGTGGATTAAAGTGAGGTTTATTTGAACATGTTTTAAGGGAAAATGAGACAGTCGAAGTGCCTTAGTTTCGAAAAAAAAAAATAATAAAAATCAAGCTTTAGACGGAACAAAATTAAGGTGTGTGTGTAAAATCGAGAAAAAATGAAAAATCGTAGAACCTCGTTAGCAATTCTTTAAGAAATAAAGAAAACTACGAAAAAACTATGATAAAAATTTGATACAAGGGGAAAAAAGCCTAAAAATGAAAAGAAAAGCGCACTATCCTTTGGTTGGTATTCGATTCTTCCGTATACAAATCTTAAATTAAATCTTCCCCTGCAAGTACTCTAAGTCTTTGAACTGTAGAAATATTGTTGAGAAGTGCCCAAACCCAGACCTAGATAAAACCAATAGAAAACTCCGTTAAAACCTCAAAAAATCGAAAGTAAGTTGAATTTCGAAAAGTGTCATATGAGTTAAAAACGAGATTTGCAGCGTGTGTGTTCTTTCCGAGGAATTAAATAAAAATTGGTGTATCCTGGAACCCTTAAATCATTTCTGATTTTATTTAGGAATGGGTGAACTGCTTTTGCTGCGAAATTATAGCCATTAGGTCGAAGTAATGGTTATAGTCGATATTCCATATTTTGATAAGAATAGCCTTGATTTTCCGACGTCTTGTTTCACTGCAAATTCATGCAAGCTCATTCTCAAAATGACTTTTTCAGAGTTGAGCGATTTATTCGGACCCTTTAGCCCTTTAGGTAGACTAGGTTCCTATTCACACCGTCAGAACAGTTTTACTGTAGAAAAACGAGTAAACTCTAGCACTTTTGCAATAGTCTTTCTACTCTTCGGACCTTTAACTTGTTGGAAAAGGTCGGAAATGTCTTGTTCGTGAATTCTATCAGTGAAGATAATATTTTTTAAAAAAAATCCAATAAAAAAAGCCCGAAGAAAGTAAACTTAAATTACATGAAAAAGTTTCACTACCCCAAACCTAATGGAGTTTTTGAGATAGTTGTTAATTAAAAGTTTTTTTTTTTTTAATATAAATAATATATTCTATTGAATATTTAGCATTGCAATAAATAGTATTAATATTTTGTTTTTTTTTTTTTTTGAATAATATGAATCATTACAAAGGGTTTTTGTTCTGTTTTTGTAGGCGCAAAATTCAGTTCATTATCGTTTATAGGGTGAACCTATTCTATTGACCGGCAGTGTATGAAAATCGTTTCATTTTCATACACTACATTTTCGTTGACTCAACGAAAATATGTAATTTTTCGAAATATGAACACCTTCATGATTTTTTCTCCCTTATGCTTCTATGCTTCTTAATTAAAAGATTTATCACTTAATGAAAAATTTTATACTAATCTTAACAAAAAAATTATTATCAAAAACTTATAACTTATTTCATAAACTAAAAAAATCAATAAAAAAAACAAAAGTTTTCATTTAAACATGAAAATTTTGCATAGCTTAACTAAATGAAATAGTTACTTAATTTCCTAAAATAACGAGATACCAACTAATTTAATAAAAAAACTTCGACTAATGTATTTTTGCTCATATACAAAAATTGACTCATGTTAATTTTTTTTTATTCAGTTGATTTGTTCATATAGAAAATTAAAAAAAAAAAAAAAAAGAAGTGCTCCAAAAAATATATTTTAACTTTAAATTATTAAAATTTTGTTGCAACACACATATTTTCAACTAAAATTTTAATTAAAGATTCGAAAATTCAAAATCCGCTCCACTTTATTTGAATTCCAGGCTTTTTAATCCAAAGTTTAGAGAAAGAAATTGGGCAAAACATTTTTTTTCATAATTTAATTAAAATATTCATAAGATTTACGAAAATATTCTTTAGCTTACGAAGCTTTCTTAAATAAATTAATCAAAAAATACATTAACTAACGAAAAATATCATATTTGGCGCACCGTAAATAGTGGAGTGGTGCAGGGTCATAAGTCCACGGGCCAAAAGACCATAATGGACTACTGACTCACTTGGGTGGGTTATAAGTCCACAAATCAATTATGGACTTACAAATCACCTGATTGTGTCAGAAACCCGCAAAAAAGTGAGCCAGAACTCCATAATGTCGAAAAAGATGTGGAAGGTGCTTAAGGAATATTAATTTGTAAAGAATGTTGAAACGTAAATATTTTTTTAACAATATTTGTAAATTGATTTTTTAATTTTTTCATAATTTTTTTTTTTGAAAATTTTATATTTTTTTTTTCTTAACTGACGCGAGTTTTGTTTGTAAAGCTTATTGAAGTAGTTTTCGAAAACTAGCACAAAGCAAAGAAGAACAAAATTTTGTTCAAAAGACGATTAGTTTGGAGTCTCATAGTGATGATCGCCACTCATTTGGGGAACTATCTCGCAAAATTAATTATCACATGGAGATTAAAAACAAATAAATCCCAATTAATTGGCGGAAACCGAAACGGAAAAAATAAGAAGAAGAAATTTGCTCACATGAGAATCTATTTAAATTGCACAAGCCAAACGCGAGGTGTGAAAATAAAAATTCAAATATGAATACATTTTTAGCTTTTTAAAAATGTATATTTAAATATTGTAGGTGTTGCCGTTGTGTTCAAATATTTTTTTGTGTTTGAAGTCAATTTGTGAGAAAATTGCATTTATCACCTAAACGATGGAAGATTGTCCTTCGTTCCTACATAATTGTTTTCCTTTAATTGCCTAGACAATCTTTTTTCATTAATAAATTTATGAAATTTAAGCAAAATTTTTGGAAAACATTTTATTTTGCTCAAAAAAATCTTCAATTGAATTTAAAAAATCAAAACGGCAACAGCGGCAAATTTTAATTTCTCGACTTTAAAGTATTTTTAATTACCGATGTTTGAAAAAAAAGTTCATCAAAATCAGAGCTGTTCGCCCGGGTTCCCTAATATTGTCATTTTTTGAGCTTTAGTTACTCTACTAAAAATGTAAATGTTAATTTTTAACTTTTTGTATTGATCAAAAAATTTTATGAAAGAATTTCATTAAAAAAACGATAGTTTTCGTCAGTTGATGAAGCTTACCGGCTGAAAATTAATTAAATTTTGCGTTGGGTCACCGAATTTTTTCGATGTACCTACCTATTTACGTTAGGATTTGGTTAAGTGAGGTCTTTTAAATAAAATAAATGTTGAACAAAATAGATCAGACCATTACCAGTGCTTAAAAACTGAAAGTTCAGCTTCGCATTTTACATGTTTGACAGTTGTTTATACTACTTGGACATAATATCAGTTGAATTATGCACGTATTTTCTAATATCTACTTCCTTTGTGTTTTGCATATATTGTGTCTAGATATTGCGAAATGGTGTAGAAAATACTTTTAATATTCGCATTTACGTATAGTCGTTGGGTCGATTTTTTTTTTATAAATCCATAGAATACCTTAACAGTAAATACCTTTTTTCTTTGTAGCGTCAGTAAAAAGAAATACTGTCGAAATGATTTTTTTATTGGCGCATCGCAGAGGGATTTGATGTTTAATATGGCAAACGAAATCACCTGTTGTATAGCGAGAAAGTATTAAGAAAGTGCTAACAGATTGCTTGTTACATCGCTTAGATGTGTATAGTCGTATATAGTCAGTCAGTCATTCTCATTCACCATGTGGCATCCTACATTTACAGCATTAAAATGTTCGCGTTATTTTTTTCATATTTTCGTCTTTATATTTCTATTTTTTTTGTGTGTGTATTTTACTTAAATCACATCACCTTAAAACCTTTAAACATTGAAAACATCTGGATCACCTTAATATTACTCTACCCAACCCTCTGACTAAAGTGATTTGATGCTAATTATCTCTATCTGCAACATTTTGTTGTATGCTGATGTGCTTTTTGGGTACTTTTGTTCTTTTCGGTTTATACGACAAATTGATGTGAAAATTTGAAGTCTCTTTCGTAAGCTGATGAAACAAAAGGGCGGACATGACATACAACACGAGCTTACCAAACAAGACCGTTGTTATCCATTAGAACCAATTTGACACACACAAAAAATTGCCCTTAAAGTCACCTTCTGGTCCCTTGTTTTATGTCTCAATTTATAATGGATAAGAACACTAATTATATGAACAAAAACAAAACAAAAAAAAAACTTAGACAAACGAAACAAATAGGTATTAATATGTATCTTAGTACCATACCTGCTAAGCATACAACAAACGTATCTATTTCAATATACACTAGATTTTAGGTTTAGGTTTCTAGGAATGGAATTTATTTGCATTGAATTTGTATAGGGCAGTGAATAGACAGCTTAGGGACGTAAAATTAGAACTTTTCTATTTTTATTTTGATAAATCTGTACTATTGTACTGTATCAACTAGAGAATACAGGGTGAGGTACAAAATTTACCATAACAAAGTCTAGTACTATGTACTTTATAATTTCAGTTGAGTTAACTGTTTCTCGTTCCTAAATAAGAGACACCCCTAAAATTTTGTTGGAGATTACGTTTGTTAATCAACCAGTTTTAGAGCTTTTATTCATTTTTTCGCATCTGAAGCCCACCGAAGTGTTCCATATGAAAGTAGCATAACAAAATCTTGAATGAAATATTTGGTAATGCATTTCGATTTCAGTACGCAGCTCTAAATTCCAGATTATTTGGAGAGTTTTCACTAATTTGTCTCTCACTTTTACTGTCCTAGATATTTTAGAGTTATGTTGATGGTTTTTCAATTTATTTTCGAGTAATTTAAAAAAAGTTTTTTTTTTTATTAATTTATTAGCATTTTCGCTCTCTGCTTCGGAGATTTGTTCGTTTTGCTTCATATGGGTTCTAACGTCCCTTACTTTGGCGGACACTTTGTGGCGGAATCAAAAAAAATGTATCTCATTAATTGTAGGTAATTAAATGCTAATTTGTTGCGCAAACCAATAATTTGTAGCTCGCATAGTTTTTGAATTATTGAACTTTCCGCTAAAATAAGTCTAAAGTTAGCGGACAAAATCTGAAATGATTGAATATAATGAGTTTAGTTGACCTCCAAATTTAAAGCTTTTAAAACGCTTTTCATTTACATTAATTTGGTTTTTGTAGCTTGAACAGTTTTTTGTTATTCAAAATTCCGCTAAAATAAGACTCAATTTCAAATGTAACGGTCGAAATTTTCAAAAAAGTGATATTTTCAAATTTTTTTCTTTTTTAGAAATTGTAGCTTTGCAAAACAAAATTTGTTGCGCAACAATTAATTTTGTAGCTCCTCTCAGTCATTTTCTATTTCAATTTGAAGTTTAAAGACTTTTTTAAATTTTTTCTTTTTCCATTAATTGTAGCTTTTGAATACATTATTTCATTTTTTTTATTTTTGAATACATTATTTATTTTGTAGATTAAACCGTTTTTGAAATATTGAAGATTTTGTTTTAAAAACATAGCTCAAAAGCAATCTTCCAAAATCCAAAAAAATGCGAAATACAAAATTTTTTTTTGCACAAATTTGAAGTAACCTAGACTAAGACGAAATCCAAAAACCTCGATTTTTTGAAAATTTTGACCGTTACATATGAAATTGAGTCTTTGTTTAGCGAAATATTGATAAACCAAAAAAAGTAATCGAGCTACAAAATCGAGGTTCTTGGATTTCGCGAGTTGGCACCCGACATTTTTTAGATAGAAGAGAGTATTATCTAAAATATTGTGTATAGTTTAGCTTTCTAGTGCATAAAAAGTTATACTGTGTTGTTCAAAGAAGATTTTTGTCAGTGTTGTTTTCATTTGGATGGGGTTGCCACATTTGTAGGGTTACGTTCTTTATATTATTTTATTATTTTTTTTTTACTATTTTGACTTTCGTTTGACTTTTCAAAAAAAAATTTATGTGACCAAACAACAAAGATATGAATGTATTAGTTATGTGACAATTTTTCCTTTAAAATAGGGTTGCCACATGGAAGTTCCCATTTTAGAAGTGGCAACCCTATTTTTTTATTTTCAGTGTCAACTTATCTTTCATTTGACACTAATTTTAACCTCTAACCTTATGACTAAGTAACTCGACGGTCGCCTCTCCGACTATAAGCTTTTAAACAGAAATTTTATATGAACTACATTCTTAATTAAAAATTAAAAAGGTCACTGTGGTGTATGCGTACTATTTTTTTTTTTTTTTTTTGTGAATACAAAATAATGGATCTATAATAATTAAACTAAGGGTAGGATAGCTAAAATAAAAGCTGGGCTATCGTGGGCAAACCACGGTTTTTAACTAACGGTTTTTTTCACAGGAAAAAAATTACATTTTTTTCGTTTCTGATAAATGAAAAAAAGTTTTTTGTTGTATCTTTTAAAAAAAATAGTGGAATAAAGATAAAAAAGTTGCTCAATCCTGGGATAACTTAAAGCAAACGAACCACAGTGCAAAAACAACAATTTTTACAATGAATAAAAAAAAAATATTTTTTGTGATTTTTGAGATGAAACAAAAAAAAAATTCCTTTTTAATTTTAGAACTTAGGGTGGCATATCCTGGTTTAACCTTGGGCAATCGAACCAGGAAGGTTTGAAAAAAATTTAGCATTTGGAAGTGCCAACTTCACAACAATATTCAGGCAGATATTTTTTTTTTCAAGGAAAAAGACCCAACAAATTTTTTGAAAAATATTTTTAACATTTTTCATTACAATTTTATAATCTTGCAATTAAAGACTTTAAGCTTCAAATTTCTTTTTCAAGCACTCCGATACGATATTTCTAACAACGATACTGAAAAATCCTTAATTGTAATTATACATTTTTGTGTATATCCTTTCTGCTTGTGTGTTGTGTAGTTTAAAGAATTTGACTCATGGTAAATTTAAGTAGTCGAAATACAAAATTACATAAAATTACTGTTTTTGACCATTTCATTGTAACGTTCACTCTCGAGAACATACAAAACTTCAATTGATTCACATGAACGTTTTGACACAGAACTGACATAAGATAAGAAATATTATTGCATAACATTTAAAATTTAATTCTCAACCTACAACTCAGCTTTAGAAAATACCCACCAATGCGTAATTTCACATTTTCCCCTACATACTAAAAATAAACATCAAAAACTTATTGCACCATGCAATAAAAAGCATGAGGCTATAACAAAAGTCTTAATATCTTCTATCTAACCTATATAAGAACCCTTTTTGCCATAATAAACCTTAATATACCTATATGGTCTATACATATTAAAGTAATTCAATGATTCAAAGATTTATCGCTCCACCCTGTAACATGTATATCTTTCTCTGTGTATCTTTTGTTAAAATGATGATTTCCCTTCCATCCAATCCCAAAATTAAACATGTGTGTGTGTAAAGTATAGGGGAGAGATATTTGTTTGTGTACTAAGAAACAAGGCATACAACAGGTAATGTAATAGACGATTGTCAACGTGAAGATTACTTAAGGTTTGACTTTCCTACCCCCCAAAAAAAAACATTGGTCGCAAGGGAATGTATCCCATTATCTGTCGAGCAGTGGGACGAATTTGAATCTGGGAATCCGCATATACCAGAATATACCTATACGGATAAGGATAACCAACTAACTGGAGCACACGTAAGAGATATATTGTATCTAAATGTTTGCTAGGGTATTTATTTCTTCATAATGAATAATTGAACAAAACTAATGGGCTTGTTCTTGTTCAATGCCAGAATTGGTGATCCAGAGAGAATCCTGTGATTTGATTCACATTATCATCCCTTGCAAAAACAGTTTCTATCTCTTCTCTTGTTTCCAAGAAATAATAATTAGTGTAGAAATGTATTAGATTTTTGTTGAAGGTAAGTTCATGTAATTGTATTTTACTAAATACTTTTGAGTTGTTTTCAGAAAACCTAAGAAAAAGAAGAATAAACTTCTATTGAACTTTTGACATTTAACATATTTTTTGGTTTAAATCGAATTAACAAAATCCTGTCATATATTGATCGAAACTTCATGATACACTTTTTTGTATATTATGTCGAAACAATCAAAACTTCAAGATTGCTAGGCCAAGTTTTTTTTAACTCTGACAGATGAGAGTTTAGGCTGGACAGAAGGAGATTGAAGAATTGCAGATCAATGACTGAACTTTCCTGCGTCTTCACAATCAGCGCTCGCAGCAAGTTTTGACTGCTTGTAACGGATTCCTGTTAGACGCTAAGCTGAGATAAAAGGAATTTTTGTATCCATTACCACTAATTTGCGAATTTGCGTAGTAGTCAATATAAAACTTGGGCCACTCTATTTCGAGAGTCTCCAATTTCGCACTTTGATGGAAACCCTCTGCACCCTGGTCGCTTCATTGAGGGTTTCTGTAATCTTACTAAATCTATTGATAGCTTTTTGACCAGCGGCCAATTATTTCATTTTAAATATGAAATGTTGAAGACTCGGGAATTCTCCAGGAATTGTAAGCTTGTGAAAACCTAAAAGTGGCAACACTGTGATTTTGGTCGCATTTTAACTAGCTCATGCGAACCTTATACGATCTCTTTACAAAATGGTCATTATGACCTTTTTCTGCAGAACAATTGCCAGAATCCATACCACTTGAAGAACAATTAACTGATTGAGCGCAAGTGCCAGCGGTTAAATAACCTTTCTGAATGTTTTGTAGGTGTTAAAAAAAAATGTTAACTCCATATTTAAGGGAATGCTAAGAATTCAAATCAAAGCTTAAACACTTTCCCAAGGAAGAATAGCTTGTTCATTATCATTTTATTTGGATGACTTATTCCAAATAAAATGCATTAACAATGCAGTGCTAACCTACCTCTCCATCAATTTACAGCGAAATCGGTTCAGCCGTTCTTCAGTTATAAAAAAAGTTAAAATTTAATAAAAATTATTCAAAGAAATAATTATAACAATTTGTTTGGAGTATTCAAAATAGTTTTTTGCCAAACCTTAGACCTACGACCTGATATGCACACAGAATCGTTCCAAAAAAATTGTTTGGCCCACCCTAATGGTTTTACAGTTTTGGCTGCAGCTTAAGATACATACAGACGGACTGACAGACAGATTTAAGGAAACAAAGGCATTTATAATAAACATAACTTTTTTAATTTATTTGCATTAAAAAAAAAATTTTTCATGAAATATTTTTTTTTAATTTTGCATCGAAAAACAAATTTTAAAATTTGTTTCAAGACAAGGTGCAACAGTTATGAAAATTTTTAATGTAATGAGTCAATTATTGTAGAAAATTATACCTGAAAAAAAGGAATCTTTTCGTTCATTTGTAGTGAACAAAAACGAAAGAGAAAGATGATGAAATTTAAAATACACTGAACGAAAAAAAAGCTTATATTTTCTAAACTGGTTACGATATAAATTTTCTCTATTTGGTTCTAGAACAGTCACAAGTGTACGTATCAGCCATTTTGAAACGTATCCATTCTTTACCGGATACCCTGTACCTATAAGAAAATAGTAAACGTAGAAAAAAAGCTATAAGTCATGAGGCACTGCTTTCATATTTCAGTTGGTACTAAAATTGTCTTTCTTAGTGATATACTCCGGATCCTACGAACATTTGTTTCGAAAAAACCATAGGTAAATTCTTTGCCACCGGGTACAAAGGGGTTAAGTCATAATTGATAGTTTGAATGAAAATGTGAAGTTGAGCTAATCGATGAACTTTTGAGCATGGATCCTCTTATTTTCATAGAAATGAGTTGTTCTAAATTTATGTTTTTGATACCAAATTCTTATTTCATCGAAACCCGGAAAGTGCAATTTAGTGACTTAACCCCTTTGTACCCGGCGGCAAAGAATTCAGACTTAAATAACAATTTTTTAAATATTTAGCACACATTTATAGAGCTTAACATAAACTTTCACCCAACCCCAACACAAGTCATATTTACATACATAGGTATGCCTTGAGCCCAAGCTCCATAGAAAAATGAAACTTTGAGTCATATCCTTTCGAGTGGAAAAATTGAATTGCCAGTTACAAAAATTTTAAGCAACTTTCAGAATTCCGTGATAAATCTTTTTTTTTCAACTTAAAACTGATCAACTTTATGAAATTAATTACCACCGTGAAGGTAACATTCTGCCAAGCTGATGGCGTGTGTTGTTGCGTTAAGTTGTTCAGCCTTTTGCCAATCAAAACAAATAACAAAAAAAAAAACAACGCCTCATTAACCAGAGCCGAGCCGATTTGGTTTTCAATTAACGAATTTCGACAATCACATCCGCGAAGGCTTTCGTCGCTCATATTTTTTTCATTATTATTATTATTATTTAATCAATAATCAATGAATTAAAATAATCAATTTAAAGAAAAGCAACAACAAAAAAAAAATATAATAAAAATATATTTTTAATAAACTGAAAGCGATAGTGGTTTTTTTTTTGTCGGGACGCGTAGCAAACTCATTAATAATTTCCTCTTTCGCTTAATTCTATCAGCAACGATGACTTAAAAAATATATTTAAATGTACATGCGTTTGTAGGGCTTGTTGTGTATGGTGCTCGTCGTATGTCGCATGCTCCAATGCACCGTCAACCATGGACATGGGATGTGCATTTTAGCATGCAGCCGTGTCTGTGATGCTACAGCTGGAACTACAGCAGCAGCAGCAGTGGCAGTGTGTGAAGCATTTTAAACTTGTGAGCCGTGAGACTCAACAACACCTCTTGTTTTCATCACCATTCACAACCCACTGTATTATTGTGACTGTGTAACTCGAGCCATCACACCGCTGAGCTAGCCGCTGCTGCCGACCAACGCTGTTGAAGCCCCACAATCCTTTCTGTGAACGCGTGTGCCGTAGGTCAGTATTTTCAACGACGACGACCGACGGAATCGTCCACATCTCATATTTGTTATGCAAAACAATTAATTAACGAAAGAATGGGTCGGTCTTAAAGCAACAATTGAATTCACTTTTATATGAGACTCATGAGAGTCTTCCCAGTTGGGTCTTTTTGTTGGTGGTGGAAAAATGGAAGACTCAGGAATTGGTTTCATCGAACAAAGAACAAGGACTTTTGTCCTTTTTTTTATACTCTTTAAAAATTAATTCAGGATTTTGTCAAAAATACTCAGTTATCAACCAGCTATGATATTGCAATTGCAATTATAATTAATTAAAGGACCCTGTATAATGGAGGGGTTGCCGGTTACGCACTTCCGCTTGTTGGTTATTATTTATTTGCTTGCTACAAAGTCAGTTTTAAGAATTTTTGTGTGTTGAAACCCGATACCTAGAGAGTTGTCATTATCTATTTCTATATGGTCACATGTCACAAGTAGATACATTTTCGGAATTTAAAAAAAATATTTAATTTTGTATCATAAAATGTCAAAATCAGTGGCCTGTTTCAAAGCTTATTAGATCACCAACCTAAAAAATCAATTATTGAGCCCTATTTATTGATTTATTTGTTTCTCAACTGTGATTTTACAATTATTTTATAATTGTAAAACCGGGAGTGGTAGTTTTCAAAACAAATGTACCAAGTTTGAAAAAAAATAACTTATTCTTTTATTTTGCTTTTAAATAAATTCGTTTTTAGGAATCATTTTTGAAAAATTAATTTTCCAAATAAAAATTTTTGAAAAATAAATTGTATGTAAAAAAAATTTCAATCTAACTTTCTTCAAAAATGTGGGTAGTTAAGTATTAATTTCGTTTTTTTCAAAATAAATAAACGAAAAACAGGAATCCACATGCGAAAATATTTTGTCGTTTTCGAGAATTAAATAAAAAAAAAAAAGTAGTTTATTTATAAGGAAACCCTTCGTCTTTTGTTTTCCGTCTCTGAACTTCTTGGTAAATTAATTTTGGAAACATTTACTTATATTTCGAATAATTTCAATATCCGTATTTAAAAAACAAAATGCGGTTTTGTTAAAAGTTAGATATGCTTGCTACACGCAAGCACATCTAACCAAAATTCTTTGAGCCATTTCCTAGAAAATTGAAATAACTCGAAAATTATGTATGTAAATAAACAACTTCACTTAAAACCAATAAACAATTTTGAACAAAATTAGTTATAATTTTTTTTAGTTATAATTTTTTAGTTATAATTTTAATAATTTTTTTTTTTTTTAATGTTGAATTTAATAATATATTTTCCAAAAACTATTCAATACAGTGAGGGAAAAAACAACTTAAAAACAATGAAAACCACGTTGATTCAACTATTTTTCGGAATAATTTTGCGTTGAAGTCGAAAATTTTAAAATCAAAGTAGAACATCGTAAGTTTTTGTATTCTGAAAGGTCCTGAAAGGGTACAAAACTTAAATAATATGGAAAAAATACCTAATAAAAAAGTCGGATTTCTTAAGAAAATAAATTTTATCTCGGTTATTTATAGAATATTCTCAACAATGTTATACCATTTTGAAAAGAGAATTGAACACACCAACTCTTAAGGTAACTTGCCGAAACATCGTAGTGCATTTTTTTTTACACTACGGTTCATTGAATTAGAGTCATGTAAAATTTTTAAGTACTTAGTTGGGCAAAAAAGTAATATTTTCTTTAAAACTGATGCAGCTGAGTAAAAATTCGAATGCATTTGGCAGCAGGGTTTTTCAAGGTTCCGTAACAAAAGAAAAAAATGAGAAAAATTAAGATTTGTAGTCACGGCACATAAAAAACCGTCACAGGGTGACTTCGACTTTTCTTTCAAATGCCCATAACTCACAAAATATATGGCCGAGATTTTTTTTATTATTTTTCTGACAACTGTCACCACCTACCCTATCTACCGTTTCGACGTTATCTTTTGGGACACCCTGTATACAAAAATAAATAATTTAAACTTTTTTTTTTTTATTTTAAGTATTTTTTTTAGAAAAGTGCCCCTCTCGCCTAAACGGGGGGACATAGACCCCCCCCTTCCATAGTAAACAATGATTGTGTTTAACGCCTCTACAAAATCTCATTATCAGTTCTTGGTGCTTAAGTTATTGTAATTTCCCCCCAAATGTTTCTGTTTTACTTGAGTAAAACTAAAAATTCGAAAAAAGATAGATTAAAATGGCCACTCAAAACTTTGCTTGGTTTACGAGGTATATTGAAAAAACCAAAAAGGGGGCTTTTGCACCCCTTAATACGTGTTTTATTATAATTAAAGGCAAGTCGATTGACATTATTAATTTTAAAATTTGCGATCTTGGGTTACAAGGGGTTAATTATCAGTTTAAGGGGGGAAATCCCTCTGGACGACGGGTTTTTCAAGACTTTTTTTGGAAACTGAAAGCATTTATTAAAATTTATTGACATCATAGTAACAAAAAAAAAAAAAAATGGTGGCTTTACAGGCGTTTAAAGTTTACGCCTTGCGTTTGCGCCGTGCAATTTCCAGGTCCAGTAAATTATTTATAATCAAAAGAGAAAATTTTTGTCCATTAAAATACGTTCATACGCCTTGCATGAACCTAAATTTAGCAAAAAAAAGTGTAAAATAAAAATTAGAGACCAAAAAACACAATGTTTTTTTATAAACAAATTGTTTAAAAAAATATTTATTGTGAAAATTATATTGCACTTTTAGGTTCATGCAATGACCAATTTGCACTTTATTTCAAGACGATAGCTTTACCTATTAGTTTTTGAGTTTCGAGAAAAATGAGTTAAGAGTTTTCGTTTTTGTACTGTGGTAGGCTTGGAACTCATAGGTTTTGGGACTATCTGCGGGCTTCATTCAAGGCTAAGACCAATTAAATAGTTTCTTCGGTTGATAAATAAATTTTTTAGTCAAAAAATTAATAATGCAAAAATAAAAAAATTCCAGAAAGTTTTCACCCCTTAATATTATCAGGAGATTCAGAAAGTATTGCAAGGCCATTAACAAAACATTAGCAACCATATTAGCAATGCGTATTCCACAAGAAATATTTTTCAATTTATGTAGGTATAATTTATTAATAAAGAGACATTGTCAACATCCTTGTTTTACATTTTTTTCACATTTTCTTGTTTCTGGTTTGAAACTCCTAAATAACTAAACACTAAGGAAATATCTGATCAATTATTTAATTTTTTTTTCAATGAATATTGGAAATCTGTCAGAGGATGCTTTTTTCATCTACCCATTCTTCTAGTTTTCCCAAGGTATGTCTTGGCTACATTATTCATAAATATGATTCTGAAATATTGCTTAAATAATTACATATAAAAAATTAAGCCACGACAGTTTATAAATTTATAAATTTATTCAAGGAAAATCAAATAAGCATTCAAATCGTATTTCAAAATCTGCATGAATTTCCGCTATAATTTCACTAAACTTAATTTTTCCATTAATATTTTAACTAGGTACCCCTACAACATCCCTATACCCTATCTATTCACTACATAATTCAATTTAAAAAAAAAAATATATCAATAAAAACGAAACGACACACTTCAAATTACGACCTAAATTTCAATAAACGTTTTTGTATATATTTTTTTAATTTTTAGATTAAAAAACATTTCAAAGCACTTATCCGCACAAATTTGTTTTTAATTTTCCAGCTGTGAAACAAACTGCCTGTTTACTTATGCAAATATAATATAAGTACTTAACCTACCTTATACCTTACAAAAAAAAAAAAATTATAAACTAACTTGTAAATTTATCCTCAAGGCTACAAACTCTGTTAAATGACTTAACAAAAACCATTAGTTTTGTAAGTACATCAGCACCAACCTTTAAAAACAGCGGAGCTCAATTTAGGTAGTGTTCTCAAGAATTAGAAGGCAACGTCAAAAAAATAAACTAAACTACAAAAATTATATACATAATTTCCTTAAGCCTAAATCATAAAATTGCAAATTAACTCAAGCGTTACCTAGAATAAGGTTGCAAAAAAAAAACTAAATGAAAAAAAAAAAAACAAAAACAAAATATACAACGAACTAGCAATGCTTGTATAAGTAGGTACTAACCGGAGAAGAGAATTAAGAGCCTTAGTGCAGTTAAAAACATAACAATTAAGAGCTTCTATGCTTTTTTTCCGCTCAATGCTTACATAGATCCATTTCAAAGCATAGTCCTCGCGTATAACATTATCCGCTTGGTATGTGTGCTCAGCAGGTAAAACGGATTAAATACACTAGTACCTACGATATACTATAGTTGGTTTGATGGTAGATGGATGGAAGGCAGGTATACAACATTCATCCATCCGAGATTCCATTCCTCTCCTCCATCATGAAGCATAGGAGTATACTTTTTCCTATCTCAACCTTCTATTCGCCTTTTACCACCCTATTTCTACCACCTTTAAGCAAAAAACTGTTGTGAAAAAAACAGAAATTTTTCGTCAGAAAATGATAAATAACAAAGTTAACGAAAGAATTTCAATATTGTGCTCTGTGTGTGTACTTTTTGAAGAAGGTGGAAACAATAAAATTGAGCCCTCTCGCACACACATCCTTGCTATCAGCATAGTTCAACCGCAAGCTTAACGTTTATCCATTATCCTCTCGCACTCATAAAGCCGATGGTAGGTACCTTGACATCGCCCTCACTCCGCACCAGCAGCGTAACGCAACGATCCCTTCACATACAGTTCCTCAAATCCCCGTTCCTTTTGTTACTCATTCCATCTGCGTTCCCAAGATATGTGCTGCCATCCTTCTCCACCAAAGTTGTTGGTTTAAGTTGAAAATTCATATCGAGCCTGAACCTGAGCCTCCTCTGCCTTGTTTTTGTTTACCTCTAACAAGTATTTGTGATTATTAAGTTTGTTCAAAGAGTGAGAAAGAGAGAGAGTGTGAGAGAGGGCGCACCAGGTACCTATACACATAAATTTGAACCAACAAACAACCTTTAACATCACGGGTGTAAGAAAACGGTGCCTGCCATTCCATTTTATTATTATTTTACTATGATTATACTACGGTTAGACCATATATACTTGTGTACATATATGAACAAAGTGTATTCTTACCTGGTTTCGTTCGTTAAATTTAAGCGTTGACCTTCTTGATGTTTGGTTTAGATTTTGCCTGCAATATAAAAGGCCTATTATGACAAGTTATATGCATTCACGAGAAACGAAAAATTTCAACTCAAAATTCAAATAATGTCAAGGACGAGTGGTGGTAAAAGATACATAGACCTGAAACTTGGCTCGTCTGTTTATAAGAGCTCCAAGCCTTTAACGAGTAGACCGTTTTCTTTAAACTATTATTATTTTCATGAGGTGATAGAATTTCAGGATAAAGGCAAAACGATACTTTATAAACGAATTCCCATATTTTTATTTTAAGCCTGAAACAAGGAAAGTTCGACACTCTATCCATTTTCGTTCTCATGAAACAAGATTACAGTTGTTAGTTTGAGTGTTTTCAATTTTAATTATAGCGCTATTATGTGTAACAATTTAAATGGTCACTGGGGTGTATGAGTAACTTTTTTTTTCAATTAAGAAAAATTCATTTACTAAAGAAAGAATGAAAGCAGTTAAGACTTAATAATTTCTGACCATTAACACTTTGTTGTATAGCAAGTAGAAATTGACCATCAATAAAGTGCTTGTTTTTGGGGAATATAGGTAAAATATTAGATCTACTAGATCTTTAATAAGAAATTTCAAGCTAATTTACATAGTTCCTACTAGTTTTATCTGTTTGTTTGGTTTCAAAATCTATTTTAGGATATCGAGATCCAGTAGTTATTCTTTGATGTTTATACTGATGTCACATTGAAATATAAAAAGTACATACATATTTGAAAACTTGAACATTTTTTGAAATTTATTCACTTTGTGGCTTTAAAAGTTGAAGATTTCTTGGATTTAATCTCTTTTTTATATATAAAAACATAATGTTTTTAAAATTTGTATTTAATACATTTTATCCAGTCAAACTGTATTCAGGATCATATCCAAGTGGAAAGTTCCGAATTTAAATGGCTAAAATTATGGGTTCCAACAAAATCTTTCACAGCAACTGTAAGAAATTACCGAAATAATTATTGTTCGATGCATTTGCTTTCTATTAAAAATAAAAAAATAATTATTGCAAATAAAATAAAATCATTAAAAATGCAAATGAAAAATAATTGGCATTAAAAAAAAATTATAAAAAAATGTTATTGCAAATAAAAATGTTTGTACCTACTGAAAAAAAAAATTAAATGCAAAATGTGTAAATTTTTTTGATCGTCGTGGAATTTTTTACAATTTAGACTATTTTGTCTTACATTAACTTCAATGTTGTAAGTGATGTAGTTTATGTAAGATCAAAAATTAAAAATTGTAAAAAAAAAAATGCAAAATATTTCCATTTGCAGGCAAATTTTAATGCAAAAGTTTTTTGTTTGTAAAACATTAATAAATTGATATTCTGATGCAATTCTTATTTGAATAAATTTATTTTGTTATTTTTAAAATTCGAACATTTGTAAGATTTTTTTGAAACAGATGCTGATGTATTTGAATTTTCTAATGAAATTGTATGCAGGGTTATTCAAGGTTCCATAATAAAAACAAAAAGAAAAATATTGAGTTATAGCGGTTATATCAAATCCTATAACACAGGTGAACACGAAATTTGTGCTTGGGTTGTGACTATGAAATTATGATAGATTTATTGATACTCATCTGGAAAACATTTTTTGTTTTTTTTTTTTTTACCGTCTTCCAAAAAGGAGGAGGTATTCAATTCGCCTGTATTTTTTTTATTGTGTTTGTTACCTCATAACATTGGACTGAGTGAACCAATTTTGATAATTCTTTTTGTATTGAAAAGCTGGTGGCTGCAATGTGCAATTCGATTTCGTTTAGTTATAGGAACAATTAGAAAAACCATAAAATCCAGTTTTAATCCATTGAAGTCAGTTTTGTTTTTTGATAAAAAAGATTATTTATTATTTGCTTTTGAAGTCACCAGAACAATTTCCAGTTTTCAAGTAAATCTGTCTTTTACAAAAATTGTCGTGCGTAATTTTGGCAAAAACTGAGAACGTCTTAATCGATTTTTGTTTTGTTTTCTTCATTTTAATGCTGCTTTCATATTCATATTCAGAAAAATAAAAAAAAATGAAATTCAAGAAGAAAAAAGAAAAATTAAATCGAAATTTTCGTTTTGTTCGAATTTTTGTCAAATGGGAGCTTGAGGCATTATTTGATACCTTCTATTTTCAATATTTATGGTAAAACTAATTCACTCTGACAAATAACTGTATCCAAACTGTAGCCAAACTAGGTCATATTGAAATTCTTTATTTATTGAAAAATTAAATTAATGTTTTTGCATAGTAGTTTTTATTATTTTGTTGCATATACAGGGTGTCAAAAAAGTTATGGATTAAACGAAATGGGCTCATAGGCTAACTTAAGATCTCTCAGAATTTGGTAACTTGTTCATCCCAAATCCTTACGGCAGTTCTTGTGAAATTTCGAAAAATCCCGGGTTGGGGTCGAAATTCTGTATGTTGCAAAATTCTGTATTCAAAATACTGTATGCCAAAATACTGTATGTCAAAATTCAAAAAGTGCGCGCGCACTTTTTTACATTATCAAAACGATATTTTTTTACAGCATTTTTACAGAATTTTGATTTACAGAATTTTGATGTACAGAATTTTGAAATGCAGTATTTTGACCAACCAGAATTTTGCTATACAGAATTTTGACTTTCAGAATTTTGTTCCTACATCATTCTGCACATACAGAATTTTGACATACAGTATTTTGGCATACAGTATTTTGAATACAGAATTTTGCAACATACAAAATTTCGACCCCAACCCAAAAATATTACAGTTTGAACTCAACAAAACAAGGTTTTTTTGGAGCAAAAAACCCTTATATTCATCATAATTTTTTCTTATAATAATTAAAGTCAAATAAAGTGCTGTAGCAAAAATGAAAAAAAAATTCTGTAATAGCTGGAGGTATCAAAAATCGTTTTTGACCCTGAATCAAGATATCGGGGGTATTTTGAAAAATTAAAGTATCCTATAATTTTTCGCTGAACTGCTGTCAATAGAACCTATTCCATAATATTTTTTGTAGAGAATCAGATACGCTTTAAACGGCGCTTACAGTACTTTTTGAAGACATCCACTGCTAAAGAGCTATAATGTACCTATAGGAAATTTTCGATAAATCTAGTGGTATCTTAGACTATTACCTACATTTTAATAAAACTTATTGAGCTTATTAATTTTCAACATGGCTGGTATAAGCAGTACCTTTAACAAGTAGCTAATAAAATCAAGGTTTTCTAAGCTAAAAACTTCTTAAAAATTTGTAACTCTGAATTTATGCTCCTTTAATTTTAATGAAGTAAAACTACCAACATCGAAATAATGATTTTCACAAAAAAGTAGGTATTCCAATAAAAAGGACATTCCAAAAAATTCCGTACATGTCATTGTGTGATTATTACCTAAGTTCTTCAGTGCTAAAATAACCAAAAATGTTTACCAAAATTTTCTAGATAATTTGGCTGGGCACTATACCGTGTCTCGCATTAATTTAATTTTTGCACAAAAATTTTCTAGCCCAAAACTTAACCGAACTTTTAAGGCCAAAACTTTCTTGACTTGGTCGTGTATATAATTTTGTCTTAGAGACCTCCTGCAACTTTTCGACCTAAAACAAAAAAAAACAAAAACAACAAATTCTCGTTATTCTTGTATGATTTTGTTTATAGTCTCGAATTGCACATAGCGAGGTTAAGCTCTGATGCGAATAAAGTTTTTCGGCGAAGCATGTCTCTGAAATCTCTTTAGCTTAACCACAACGGCCTTAAAAAGCCATTGTGCACTAGAGAAGAGAAAGATGACGACGACAACGACGATGCGATAGCAGCGATGGTGTGGCGTTGCGATAGTTGTTAGATCTGCTTAAGCATAAGAAAATTGTACTCATGACTAATTGCAAAGGGAGATGCCGCCACTGCCATTTGTATGTATAAAAACGCTATGGCTGCCGCCTTTGCCGCGCAAAGTTAAGAGGTGTTTCCAACATTACCCCCTGGCAATTTGTTTAACACCCCCCCAGCCACACTCATTTGCCTATACACAACACTGACGAAGACAACATAAAGATGAGCGCAAAGTTTATCTGGAACTAAATGGAAGGAGATGTGTCTGAAAGTGTTAAACGCATCTCTTTTCGTATATATATGGTGGTAAAGTGAGGGTTGAGGGTGTTTGTGATAGAAGGACCATGGGACTGGGAACGGGACCCCTTCTGCTACTTATTCTTCGACTTATTCTATTTGAGTCGTTAGGAATATTCTGAGGGTTTTATTAAATTTATTTCTGCACAGCATAGGGAATAGGGATCTTAGAAAAGGATACGTCTGCCAAACCATCATACCGAAACACCATCCTACTCCTACATCCTTTATATAGAGGTATAAGCGTATGTAAAGAGTTTATATGAGATGAGAGGACGACAAGAACGAGTTACCAAGCGAAGCAACGCGTCGACCGACACGACTATGAAAGACTATGACTATATGGAAAAAAAAAAACAAGAAGAAGAAATGTTTTATCTGCGGAGGATGTTTGAACAATTCTTAGTCCCGCATGAGCAAATGAAAGTTTCGTGTAATTTATTGTTGCGAGGGTCCTGTCAGGATCATTCGTGAGTTATTGTTTAGCAGTATAAGATGTCGACTGGTGCTATTAAAACAACACGACTATGACGACAACGCCAAAGAACGACAACGAAAACGTAAACGACGCACGATAACAATTTTCTAGCGTTGAAAAGTTAATTTTCTGGTTACTTTACCCGCAGTAGGATCACACAAGCACCAGCAGTATCTATCTTCCCAGGCATCATCAGCAAAAAAAGAAAACAAAATGAAATGAAATAAAAACAAACAAAGCAAAAATATTCCAAATATCCTTTAAATACGCACATATTGGGTACTTAGGTAGATATTTGCTGCGTACTTATTCATTAGATTTGTTATGATTGAAATAAACATCCCACATGTGTGTGCAGGGTAAAATAAATACACTCAGTTTCTCGTGATTGAGCACGTTTTGTTTTTAATTTTTGGGTTTACAAAATTTGGGTTGGGGTCAAAAATTCTGCCGGGGTCAAAATTCTTTTGTCAAAATTCTGCTTTACAAAATTCTGTTTTTCAAAATTCTGCTTTTCATAATTCTGTTTTTAAAAATTCTGCAAAAAATTACAAAAGGATTGGGAAAATGTTAAAAAAAAATTTAATTTTTTGCAAAATTCTGTAAAATCATCTTCTTGAAAAATTATCTACTTGTGTGATTAGGGTAAGCGGGGGTACATTTGACACCGGGGCACATTTGACTTTGCGTTTTTCGGTATGATCGTGCCCTTAATTAACAATAGTTTGGATGAAGAAAGAAGCTTAGTTTGATTTAAAGAAATTTTGCTTAATTTTGCAGTCTTTCATTAACTTTTCGCGGAGTACAACGTGTTTTCGTGTTTTCTGTATTTCTGATCTTATTTTTGACCACAGGTATGTAAGCGATTTCTGAACCTAATAAAAAGTTTTTTCAATGCTGAATCAATATTTTGATAGCACTATGCTTCAAGTTAAGTAAATTAAAACCAGCTTTGTAAAAAAATAGTATTAGTTATTGAAAAAAAAAGAAAAACAGTTATGAAGCTCCTTCGGGGCACCTTTGACTTTTGCAATTTGGGCACATTTTTACGTTGATTTTGGGGAATTATTTAATAAATTATTTAAAAGTAAATCGACATCGATTAATTTTGATTAAGATTTAAATGGAGAGATTTTTTGAAATATTTTATGGTTTTTTGTTTTTTCTTCTTCTTTTTAGAAAATAAATTTTTTGATTTATTTTTTTCGTTATATTGTTGAGTAGATTGTTTAAAACCAAAAATGTATTTTTTTCTAATTAAATAATAGACGAATAAGATCCGCTAAAAGTTTTAAAAATGTAATGCACACGATGTGGGGTTTAATCCACCATTGTCAAATGTACCCCTTTTAAAGTCAAAAGTGCCCCGGGATCGGGCTTTTTTTAGAAAACATAATTTTTTTAAATGTTGTAATGTTCTAAAACAAAAAAAATTAATGTTAGTATAATCTTGAATAGTCAATAAATCAAATACAAAACAAAACATTGGAAAACATTAACAGTTTTCGAAAATACAGACCTTTAAAAACTAAGTGTCAAATGTACCCTCTTCTCCCCTACTTACCTACATAATTTGTCATTCTTTGAATGCATATTAATTTTTGTTTTATAAATGAATAAATTTGAAAATATTAAGAAAATGTTTTTAATACTAAACATTTCCGAAAATAATTCAATTTTTTTTTTAATTTATCAAATAAAGATGAATATTCAAAAAAATGAATAAGAAAAGGAATATTTTGTATCAAACAACATCGGTTCCAATAAGTTATAGATTTTATTTGAAAGAAAGTCAGACTATGCATTTTAAAAAATATTTGCGACACTTAAACAAAAAAATTTAGGAAAGTACCAATGTTGAATTACATTAATGAGGTGTATTTTTCTTTAGTCAGCGCATATGCTATAAAAAAAAAAAAAAAAAAAAACAGAATTGGCAGAATTTTTTGTTCAATTATAATGCTAGCAGAATTTTGAAAAGCAGAATTTTAAAAAGCAGAATAGAAAGAAAGCAGGATTTTGAAAAACAGAATTTTCGTTAAAAGAGCAGAATTTTGAAAAGCAGAATTTTGAAGCCAGAATTTTCATCCGATCCCAAAACATTTTTATGTTTACTTTTGCAGTGAGGAAGATGTTGTTTTGAGGTAAGTGTTTTATTGAAAATTTGTTAAAGATGGATTGAGTTGATGACTAACGGTGGGTGGAAGGCTAATATAATAATGAGAAACATATGACTTTGGGTTAAATATGTATTTCTCTTCAGAAGGATAAAGTAGGTAAGTGCACGCAGAAAAACGATCGGTTAAAAACAAAGTAAAAATCATGTAAAATTAACAGAGGGAGATTGTTAATAGGTATAGCACCTGCAAACTAACCCGATTAAAATTACACGAGTCGATTCAGTTATTCAAAATTGTTTAACTACCCGCTTTCTCGTTTAAATTTTACTAATATCTCAAATTTTATCAATATAAACAAGTTGATCGATTAAAATAACCTTCTAAAATGGTAATTTTAAACAATTGAACTTAACCGAGGCGACTACGTTGATTTTAGTAACGAGAACTACGTAGTTTTTAACCAAGACTGCGTTATTATTAACACATTTTGTTTAACCCACCGAAAAAACCTCTCGGTAGGTCCATTATGCGTGTGGTGATTTTTGTATTAGTTTCTCTGTCGTTTAGTCAAAGGACTTGATTTTACCTTTCATATAATTTTATGTTGAATAATTTCTGTAGTCACCGATTAGACCTGAGTTGGGTCGATGTAAGTACCCAGGATTTATCTTTCGAAGAATTGGAACTTCTTAGTAATTTTCTATCAGATGGTTTGGTCTGAGTAAATGAGTGACTGGTCTGAATTACTGCTTTTATTTTTAGTATCGACTTTTTTTGATGTCACTTACTTTGGCGGATACCTTTGTGGCGGAATCAAAGAAATTTATTGTCATTACTCATAGATAATTAAAAACCAAAAATTTGCAGATCGCATGGTTTTTGAGACATTGAATTTTCTGCAAAGCGGACAAAATCTGATATGATTGAAAACAATAGGTTTTGCTTGGATCCAAATTTTAAGCTTTTTTAATTTCATAAACATCGTTTTTATAGGCTCAACAGTTTTGTTGTTTTTCAAAATTCCGCTAAAATATGAATGATGAGGAAAGATATTATATTTTTGATGTCCAAAGTTATAACTAATTAAATGCTAGTTTTCTGCCCAAATTTATTTTGTAGCTTCACCCAGTAATTTTTTATTTCAAATTAAAGTTTCAGGAGTCCCCAAAGTGCACTCAGGGCAGAAAACTTCTTTAATTTTTTTTCCAGTAATTGTAGCTTTTGAAAATAAATTTTTCATGCAACTCCCAATTTTGTTAGCTCCAACGCTTTCAAAAATAGTTATTCAAAATTTTGTTTAAAATAGTGAGATCAAAATTTAGCTCTAAAAATCCAAAAAAAAATTCGTAATTCAAAAATTGTTTTGCAAAATTTTTTTTTTTTTTTTAATTTGCAAAAAATTTGAAAAAAACATTCATTTTTGCGCAATAAATTAGAATTTAATTGGCTACAACTTTGGACCTAAGAGAAATGACAACTTTTTTATTCATTCAGTCATATTTTAGCGGAATTTTGAAAAACAAAAAAATTGTTGAGGCTATAAAAACGAAGTTCATGGAATTGAAAAGAATTTAAAAAAGCTACCAATTTGGATCTCAACCAAAATTCAAGTATGGTATAAAGAGGATACTATCTTCTCAGCTAAACGTTGTTGATCCTAAACACACACCACATATTTCTAAGAAATATTCAAAATAAGAATAATTTAAGGAATTTTTTAGGCTGAGTAGTTTAAAATTGGGCAAGACGTGATCCACAAATTCGGTCAACTCAATGCCTTAACGTATAGGTGCTGAGTAGAAGATCAGAGGAACAAAGAAAAACTTAATAATGTTACAACAACAGAACTAGTTAAGAATTCCATGTTTTTTGAAACTGCTAAATAATTTGTGATACATATGATCATAAAAATATGAAGATAATCATTTTAAATTAAGTAGATTTCCGCTTAATTTAAGACAGAAGTCTTAATTTTAGGTGGTCTTTAAGTTTAAAAAAAAATTAAAATGTGGCTAGACGATATTCTAGATTAAATGCCAAAATTTCATTAGAACATTAGTTTTTTGCAATAAGTGTTGTGTGGACCTCACAAACTGTGCAGAAATTTTCCCAATTTCTCGTTTTCTCTTAAAGTATAATAAATCGAAGACAAATTATTTTTTTTTTTTTTCATTATGTATAATGGAAGTGAAATCACGAACTGAAAAATGCTTATTTACTTTTCGGATCACTGTACCTAATTTTTTTTTAGTTTACTCCACTTTTAACATAGATTAAGTGATTACTATTTAAACTCATGGATTGAGTAACGTAGTGGTTGAGATATTTCTCGATTTAAATTTTTTTTTAAATTAACCGCCTTTTATGCACTGTACATTTCTTATGTATTTAAACAATTGAAACGGAGTGTATACGCACACATTTCCTTTCCAAAGCAATATAATAGTCGTCCTTATTTCTAATTCAATAGAATAGCTGATTATTTAAGTAGACAAGAGAGCTTGAGTAATTATTTTATACATCATCATCATCATCATCCACATAAAGGTATCGTATAGAGGTCCTTTACCCTTCCCATACGCCTTAACCAATACATCATATTCACACGTGTGTTATATTTATGTGTGAAAGAAATATACATAGACTAAACATAATAATGTGGTATAATATAGGTATAGTAGATATCAATCTATATAATATAATATTTTCACATAAAGCGCGCTTAACACGTGGGTGTTTACCCCATATGGTTATAATTAATACTCAGACCTCACATATAATATGCAATAAAGCTTCCTTCTTTAATTAACTCTCTCTGGCCAGGATATATTATTTGCTTTGATATACCATACACATACTAACACACGTTCACATATGATTTGATATGAATTTAATTCGTTTTTAATTTCAGGTTATTGAAACTTCAAAGATATAATTGGCCTTCATGAACACATATATAAAAAAAAAAAACAACTGCAAAAAAAAGTATGATTTCCATAACATATTTTGCAAAAAGATTTAACTCGACGTTAACATCAAAAAGTGCTTCCGGTTTTATTTGTGTTAAAAAAAAAAATTGTACCAGATAATAAAAACATAATTTAAAATTAATTTCCGGGGTGAAAAATTAATACAAAAAATAAATAGAAGAGTTTTTTTTTGTGGTTTTTATTATTTTAAACTGGTATATTATGAGATACATATGCAATTCTTGGTAAAAGTGTCTGGCAGCTGCATTGACGATACTTACAAATAAGAACAATTTACGGAATTTGATGCTATAAACAGCCACAATTCTGGATATTCTCGGATTCTTCTCACGTCAAAAAATAACTTATGGTATACCACAAAATTTTAATAATAATAATAATTTTAAATAAATGAATACAAAAATACATCGCATGATTTTTTGTTAAGAAGTTGTTATTAGTAATAAATAGGCGCTTCTCCTCAAATTTTTTTGATATAGTAATAATTGTTTAAGACCAGATAGGTTATAAAAATAACGAAATTTGGCTTTTTGAAGTTCTTATAACAAGATATAATGAAAACATAAAACTAGTCAAAATATTTATTAATTACTTCAATTTTAAAACACTTCTCTTGTTTTTTTCAAGCTAAGAAAAGGGATAAGAGGATGATCATAATTATAATTTTTTAAATTAGTTAAAAATTATTTGAGAAACACATACCTAGATCCTAAAAACCCAATATTTCTATTAGTATATTTAAATTTTATGTCCCGAATGTGTCCCGAACGTGACTCGAACGTATCCCGAATGTGTCCCGAACGTGTCCCGAATGTATCCTGAACGTGTCCCGAATGTGTCCTGAGTGTGTACCGAACGTGTCCCGAATGTATCCTGAACGTGTCCCGAACATATCCCGAATGTGTCCCGAACGTGTCCCGAATGTGTCCCGAACGTGACTCGAACGTGTCCCGAATACAAATTTGCCTTCCAATCGATTGAATCGTTTACGACTGATTAAGAAATGAAGAAAATTGTTTTATGACACGTACCTACCGTTAAATAAGGGTTCAAAAACTTTTTTTTATTTAAAAAACGACGTTAGTTTTCACACTGTTCACATTAATACGAATTTTTTGAAAAAAAAAAATAGATGTTTTTCATTTTGGTTGTATGACATCGACATGTTCCGTTAGTCCTGGTCCTTTTTTTAAATTATGTATATTTAATTTCTGTTAAGGCTGCATTTCAAAATGGATAAAAAGATAGCCTTACCGACAGACAGAAAGACGCGTTGTGTTGCTTCGTGTTGTGTCTTGTTGTGTCGCGTTGTGTCGCAATATGTCGCGTTGTGTCGCGTCGTGTTACGTAGTGTCGCGTTGTGTCGCGAAGTGTCTCGTTGTGTTGCGTTGTGTCGCAAGGTGTCGCGTTGTGTCGCAAGATGTCGCAAGATGTCGCAATGTGTCGCAATATGCCGCGTTGTGTCGCAAGGTGTCACGTTTTGTCGCAAGGTGTCGCGTTTTGTCACGTAGTGTCGCGTAGTGTCGCAAGGCGTCACAAGGTGTCGCGTCGTGTCGCGTTGTGTCGCATGATGTCGCGTTGTGTCACGTAGTGAAAGAAAATACATGTCTGGAGAGACATACCACATACTCGTATCTGTTATTCACCAATCACCAATTCCCTGCAGCTGATCTCCGATGTTGACTCGACGACAATCACGGACAAACTGAATTATTTGATTAGATTATTTTCTTAGATTGAAGCCTGGTACGCAAATGACAATAATTTTTACCTCCCCTACAATTTATCGAAAAATTTTAGCCGAGCTAAAATTGATACCATACAAATTAGCCTGAACGCCAGATAGACAGAATTGTTGAATTCACTTTCAGCCCTGTCCCCTGTTCTATTGGATGAACGAATAAAAAAGGTAACTACGATTGTTTTTATGTCACTGATTTTAGTTTATCTTCTTCTAAAGTTTTGAGACTTTCGACTTTTGAGATTCCGGTTTTTTAATAGCATGTTATAAATTTCTTGTCCTATAGGTATGTCAACATTTCACTATCAGCTAGGGTTTTTAAAAAATTGAATTTTAAAAGTATGCATTTTCATTCCATACCACATCTCATAAAATATAAATTTCAATCTTTTTTGAACAAAAGCATCGGTACTGTAAAAATGTCACACAAGTTTCTAGGTATATCTAAAGGCATCTTTTGCATTTTCACCTTAAGATTTTCATAAAACTTGTACAGTTTTAATGAACTTACTAAATGTTCCACTTTGTTATTTTTGCACCTGTTCCACTGACGTACCTACTACTACATACGCTCTTGGCCCCAAAATGTATACTCCATTTCCTTTTACATATTTGACTTATTTCTAGAAATACCATTTAAAACCACACCATATCGTATCAAGTCGAGTATATATATTATAATCTTCTGTGTTCTTCCATAACATTGCGAGAATTGAAAAGAAACAAAAAACTTATAGGTATTTAAGTGCAAAGCGTTTTCAAGTTTTCTATTCTTCTAATAAATAATTTAAATCCTCTCCTCTGCAAAGCAGAGAAATGTTTAATTTCCCTTGCAAATGCATTTCTTACAAAAGACTTACCTCATGACCTAAAAAAAAAAAAAATAAAGCTAGTCAAATAAAATATACTTTGTACCAACAAAAATACGAAAATAGGTTTTAACTATACCTATTCTATACCTTTTGCTATAAACACAATACCAACAAAACTCTATCTATGTAGATATAGTAGCTATTTATATTAGTTATCCTGACTGCTATAACTACGAAGGAAGACAATAATATCAAACAATATATCTTCTGTGCCTTCTTCATTTAGCAGAGGAAAAATCTAAGAAGTAGAAGAAAATATTCCGTCTCTCTATTTAATTTCTACAGCGCCACTGTTTCGTCGTCTAAGTGGTGCCTTGAGACTTCCTGGAATACGAAAAATATACAAAATACGGAATAACGGAATCTACTCTCTCTTTACGTAAAGAAACTATATTGTGGTAGAATGGTAGTAGGTACATGTACAACATTTCAAAATGGATTTATTTTTTG